>NC_141687.1:1716286377-1716899711 GCF_964263255.1 Lissotriton vulgaris
TCTTTGCATCAGCCTGTCTTTTCTGGCGCATCTGCCTCTCCGCAAGCTTCTCCTTCTGTTCGACAGAGAGTGGCAAGTACTGTCACTGGTCTGTTCTCACCTTTCTTTGGGTCGCCTAAAACGACCCCTAAAACAGGACGTAGACAGTTGCGTAGTCAACTGCCTGATTATGAGGAAAGAGAAGTGCTGAATGAGTTAGCCCGCAAATGGGTTACTGACACTGTTAGGTACGACGTTCAGTCTGTTATGGAAGTCTTCCGACAATGGGATGCACCCACTCAGAGATATGTATTCGAAGAGATGTGTGTATATCTTTGTGAAGATTTGGAGACAAACGATCCAAAACGCAAAATGAAGGAATTATTCCGTATGCGATTCAAATTCTATGAAGGCATGATTGTAGGTGCCGATGTTGAAAAAGCAATAGATTTGTTGTTATCTTATAGGGGTAAGGGAAATGTCTCTAGATCATTGTATGAAGATGACGTGTCAGGTAGGAAAAAGGCGCGACAGTACCCTATGAGAGAAGTTCCTCCAGTTTGGAGGGAAGGTGATGCGAATGCAAATCCACCCGTTCTGCCGCATTTCCAGCGTGTATGGGTACATGTCCCCTGGAAAAGATCTGAAGTTTTAGCACTCAAGCAGACATTACCTGATCCACGTAAAAATCCTGCAGGGTATTATAAGGAGTTATCACAGACTGCCAGCTCATGTGTAATGAATTTAGCAGATGTCGACATGTTGTTTGGGAATGTTGTTCCACAGCCCTTATGGAGTAAGATTCGTCATACCGATCATGATCAAGAATTGGGTGACACATGGGCAAACATCACTACTGCCGATGCTAGACAAATTGGCGGCTCTAAGCCTGAGCCTTTAGTAGCTGAACTCCCTGGTAGAATTATCACGTACATGAAGACCTTAATGCCTGAATTGCGTGCTAATTGGGACAAGTTGTCTGCGTGCAAGCAGAAGAAAGATGAGAATGTGTCTGACTTTTTCACAAGGTTTGAAGAGACTTTCGTCGATCATAGTGGTCAGGATATGGCTACCGAGGGTGGCCAAAGATTGTTTGTAGACAAATTTGTACATAATTTGCTTCCTGAACTGTGTAATAAATTGAAAGATTCAGAGAGTGCTTGGGCTGTTTCCACGTCAGCGCAGATTTTAGCCACCGCCCAGTACTACGGAAATAGGCGCAAAGACGAGCTAGATAAGGCAGACAAAAAGACTAAAGATTTAAAGACTAAAGTTCTTCTCCAACAAGCCTATCCGCCTCGCACTCCTAGTCAGCCCAATTACCAACAGCCACAGCAGTATTCGAGAAACCCGCAAGGAAACAAATTTTCCCATCAGCGTTTGCCGTACGGCCCGAATCAGTGTGCCTATTGCAAAGAAGAGGGTCATTTCAAAAACAATTGTCCAGCTTTGGCGCAACGCCTAAATGTTGTTTCCGGTGCAAGAGGTAGAGGTGTTCAACAGGCTCCTAGGGGTAGGGGCCGTGGAAATTTCCCCCAGAATAACACTTCCTTCCCGCCTCAGAATTCTATGAATAGCTTCGATCAACAAAATAATGCGTCCTCTAGGTCAGCTCAGTACTATGCTGATGACTATTACGCCAAAAACGAGAATGAGGGTAATAATTGCTAGGACTGCCATGGACAAAGAGAGGGAGTTGTTTCAGTTCCAGTAGATCAGAATGGACCTTATGTCGAGGTGATTACATCAGGAGTGTCAGAGCCATTTCTGCTGGATACTGGTGCTACAAAAAGTTCTATTATGCACTCAAAACTTCCTGGCGCACCTTTGTCTGGCGAAATGAATGTTTCAGTAGGTTTCTCTGGCGCCCCTGTCAGAAACCCGATTTCAAGTCCTATGCCCCTTTCTGTTGGCCCATGCGAAGTAGAAGCACCCCTCATCCTTACAACAGGTTGTGGCGAAAATTTGTTAGGTTTGGATTTGTTAAAAAGATTATATGCGACTTTGTACTGTTCTCCTTCGGGAGTACATCTCACCCTTGGTAAGAAAGTGATTTCCCCAATGTATTTGTCAAAGGAAAATATTCCAACTGAATTGTCATCTCTTCCAGATATACTTTGGGCTACTGGTTCTAATGATGTAGGCCGTTTGGAGATAGCACCATATGTCATAACATTGAAAGCCAACGTTAGGTTGCCACGTATTCCCCAATACAAGATCTCTAGCGAATGTGAAAAGGCGTTGTTAACGATTATTTACGATCTGATCGAGAAAGGTGTCATTGAAGAGACAACAGGCAACATTTGTAACAGTCCTATTCTGCCTGTCTTAAAGCGTACTGATCCTTCACAGCCCCCTGTGTACAGATTTGTGATTGATCTCAGAGAAGTGAATAAGATTGTTATACCACAGTTTCCAGTTGTCCCCGACATTACTGCCTTATTGACAATGGTTCCAGCTTCAGCCACTTGGTTTTCGGTGATTGACCTGAAGAACGCTTTCTTCAGCATCCCGATTGCTGAGGAGAGCAGAGATATTTTTGGCTTCAATTTAGGAGGACGAAGCTTCCGCTTCAGACGCGCTCCTCAGGGCTACTGCGAAAGCCCATCGATATTCAGTCAGGCTCTGAAAACACACCTAGACACGATTGTTCTACCTGATGGTGCAACTCTGATTCAGTATGTAGACGATCTGCTGATCGCTGCAGACACTGAAGAGATTTGCAAGCAAGCAACACTGTCGTTATTGCGTCATTTATGTGACATGAAACACAAAGTCTCTCTTTCAAAACTGCAATTTTGTCGACAAGAAGTGAACTACTTAGGTCACATCTTATCGAAGGAGGGAAGGAGACTGACCCCAGAAAGAATACGGGCAATTGCGAGATTGAGTGCCCCCAAGACACAGAGAGAAGTTCGGGCCTTCTTGGGCATTACATCGTACTGTAGACAATGGATACCGAATTTCTCACTATTGGCTAAACCTTTGCTGGCACTACTCTGTAAAGACACACCCGATCCTATGCCCTGGTCTGAAGATTGTCAGACAAGTTTCCATGAGTTGCGTGATGCATTGTGTTCAGCTCCTGTGTTGGGCAACCCCGACTACAGTAAGCCTTTTACATTATATGTCCATGAGAAGGAAGGTTGCGCATTATCAGTCCTGACCCTATACTTTGGGGACAAACAGCGCCCATGCACGTATTTCTCAGCGACTCTAGATCCTGTAGCTAAGGCATTACCAAGTTGCTTGAGGGCCACTGCTGCAGCAGCTGTCTGTATTCGACAGTCTGCTGGGTTAGTCATGAATAATACTCTGATTGTTATGGTCCCACATGCCGTAGACATTTTACTGAACAGAACAAAGACGCAGCACTTAACTAGTGCTCGACTGTCCAGCTATGAGCTGACACTACTAGCGAGTCACATACACATAAAGAGGTGTGATACACTCAACCCCGCCACTTTATTACCTATTCCGGCAGAGACAGATGAGGTTGAAAAACATGATTGCTGCTTTAGGACAGAAGAAGAGACAAAAGGGAGAGTAGACTTGCAGGACACTCCCCTTCCTGAATGTTATGACACTTTATGGGTTGATGGTTCATGCTTCAAGTTGCCAAACGGTGATACGACTGCAGCATATGCTGTAACAACATTGCACACGATTGTAGAGGCCGCGCGCATTCCCCACAATTCTGCACAAGTAGCAGAGTTGGTTGCACTTACAAGAGCGTGTGTGTTGGCAAAAGGAAAGCAAGTGAATGTATATACTGATAGCCAATACGCCTTCGGCGTGGCCCATAGTTTTGGAAGATTGTGGAATGAACGTGGGTTCCTGACATCACATGGTGCAAGAATCCAACCTGGCCAGCTAGTGAACGACCTTCTCGAGTCACTGACCTTGCCCCTACAAGTTGCAATTGTGAAGTGCAGTGCACACAGAAAGATTCAAGATGATGTTGGTCGTGGGAATGCATTTGCAGACGAAGTTGCGAAAGAGACTGCAAGGAACACAATGAGTCGCATGTATGTTGTAGGTCCTGCTAGATGGATTGCTGATGTGGGTATGTGTGAGGACACTATTGAAAGTGTGAAGTCCATACAGGCCGATGCCACTGAAAAAGAGGCGAATGAATGGAGAGAAAGCAAGGGAAGATTGGATGCGAATGGTTGTTGGGTCGAATTGTCAGAACATCAGCGATGGCTATTACCTGACGCATATGTACTCGCAGTGGTGACAATGGCCCATGGAATGGCGCACGTCAGTGTGAAAGGAATCTGTAAACTGTTGGCCCCAGTATGGCAGAATAGTGGTATCCCAAAATGCGCGGAGAATTTGGTCAGGAACTGTATGGTGTGTTTGAAGTACAATCCTGGTAGGGGAACCCCAACTCCAGCTGGTCATTTTTCGCCTCCAACGTATCCGTTCGAGGTTTTGCAGCTCGATTTCATCCACATGGAGAGGTGCAACAATCTGAAATACGTGCTTGTTGTTGTTTGCGCCTTCTCCAGGTGGGTGGAAGCGTATCCCCTTAAGGACAACACTGCCTTGTCAACTGCCAAAGCCCTTGTCAAGGAATTCTTCCCTAGGTTTGGCATGCCTAGAATGGTCTGAGTGATAACGGAAGTGAATTTGTGGGACGAGTGATGAAGAGAGTGTGCGAATGTCTAGGCATACACCAGAAGTTTCACGCTGCAAATCACCCCCAATCAGCAGGATTAGTAGAGTGCTACAACGGCACCCTAAAACTCAAACTGGCCAAGATCCAAGCCAGCACAGGTCTTAAATGGCCTGACGCCCTGCCCTTAGCACTCCTGTCTACCAGAATGATTGTCCACTCTAGACTGGGACTTAGCCCACACGAAATAGTGTTTGGCCGCCCAGCTAACATCTGGGGTGTGCCAAGGCCCAAGAAACTCAGTGAAATAGAGCACCCTGTACTGCTTGACTATTTACACGAATTGACAACTAAATTGCGTGTTTTACACCAACAGGTTCACAGTTCCTCTCTGCCAGCCTCTGATGATCCAGGTCACTCCATTGAACCCGGCACCTGGGTGCTGGTGCGGGATTTTCAGCGCACGAACAACGAACAGCCCAGGTGGACCGGGCCATACCTCGTCCTTCTTTCCACAAGATCAGCCGTTCGGGTGGAAGGAAAGAAGAACTGGATCCACGGGACCCCCTGCCTCTTCCATATGACCGGTGGGTCCAGGAGGGAATCGCTGACTCTGAGACCGAGTCCGTACCGCACTTTGCACCCTTCAGCGATGCACGGTTGAAAGGAACTGGTACAGAAAAAGAGAGTGATCGTATTTTGCAAGGATTTGTGCCGCCGTCAATGCAGTTGGACACTACAGAACCCGAAACACTGTTTGAAGACCATACCGTTAGTCAGAAAGAAATTCCCTTTGGGTAAAATAGCAACAGTACATAAGTACTCACAAGCATACAGACAACAATTTACAACGAAGCAATGTAGATAAATAGGATACAACTACTATGTGTGAAAACACTCTCAAAACATTTCAAATTATAAAAACAATTTATTAAAGAAACATCACATTAGATAAAAACAGAAGTTTGGGAAACATATAAGGACGGTGTGATAATCAATAAAAACAACAGCATTCAGTTAAAAAGGAGTGTGCAAGAAATAAGGATAGAAACCATTCATAGAAAAACAAATTTGGTTTCCCCCTTCGTGTATATTCCTAGATTCACTCCTTAGGCGTCGACGCGTTTCGGCGGTGTAAGCATATTAATCCGCCTTCATCAGGACAGTAGAACAATACAGTTTCCCAAATAGATTCTGCAATTATAATAAAACCAATTTTAGGCTTACCAAGTTCATGACATATGGTAATCAGAAAATCACGGTCTATAAAAAACTTTAATGTAATTAGATCATTGCACCAACATATTTACATTGCTCCCAAGACACAATACATAAAACAACTTATCAGAATACATAGCCTATATAGTTAGATAACAACAACTCAAGATTTCCAATTTCTCTACAACAACCTTCAGAGTACTGATATATGCATATTCAGGCCTGATGTAGAGTTCAGGAACATTTGGCTTTCTTAAGGGGTACAGGATTCCCAGATTACATAGTGGCAAAGGTGGCACAAGATAAAGAACATTGGTACATCACCTACCTCAGACGTATGAAAGGTATGACCTATATTGCATGGGGTGTTCCGCCTCCTATGCGTCAAACCAAGGAATTCGTCCAGCGAATTCTTTTAGATATGCGTTCAAATACGCTTTAAGGTACCTATTAATAAAGAGACAATTTACAGGGTAATATTGGGTAGCCATTTTCGAGGCTGCCTTACAGAGTTCACATAAGCCTATGACTCTTGTCTGTCTTATCCTGCATCACCATTTGGGCTCTGTTTTATGCGCTTCGGGCTTTGTTATGCGCTTCTGTTTTTATGCGCTATACCTGTTTATTTATTACATACGTAACTGCTCATAAGGTCATTTATATTCAATTCAAAATCAAGTGAGAAAAATTAATTATCAGCGAGCTAGTCTCAAGTCTTTTTGTTTAGCCAGTATTCATATATATGGCGGGTTCATCCACTTAAGCCGGAGAGTTATTTCAGGTACTTACTATTTAATGTTGCAAGGCGTGAATACGTCTTTAAAGGTAGTATGATTCTCCAGTTAGATGACTGGACACTGTAAGAAATTTATATACATAAATGAGCCACCCACGTCTAACCAGTTTTTACACGTATTAGGAACGCGGGCTTGTGTAAGCGGGATACTTACGATTAATTAAAAGTGCTAGTACATGAGCACGCAGTAGTGAAGATTTACACTTTACACTTCAGTCCTGATCCAGGGCAATTAAAATACAGCATGGGTTCCGGGGTTTGGACAAAGATACCCGCTGTGCAAGGAGAGTCCTCTCTCTAGTCCCTATGTAATTAAACAAGAGAAAAGGTCAAATGCCGTTTTAAAAAAAACGTGCTTCTTTCTAAGAAAACGCTGTTGGCATATAGCGTGGCCCCTACTAGCGGTCTACCTACCTTAGTTTTCGGATCGTCGGACGTCCCGCGTGCTCCTCTACGTGTCACCGGCTAGCAACGTTTGGAGGAAACACACGGATTTAAATACCCAGCATTACGCGGGTGTTTGGTGATGACGGGGCGGGAAAAAGATAGAACGGGAAAAGAGACTACCCGTTGCTAATGAACGCGGGGACCGCTTTCAATACTGACTGATTTCATTTACAATGTTCAAAATGTTCAAACTGCTCTATATGTAATAAGAAAATGGTTGGTATTTAAATTTATATTTACAGAGCCCTTTAGTTACGCGTTGAACGATATCAAAAATTGATAGAACGTGAAGAAAGACCGTGAATTAGCGTTAGCCAGTGAGCATCTTAAATTATATAAATGCATTTACTCTTTTTGGCCACTTAATTTTTGCATTAGGTTGGCAATTTACTTTTCTAATTTGTGTCTACTAGACAATTTCCAGGATTAGAGTTTTATCTTTAGGTTTGTCCACTAAAGGATGTAAAAATAGTTGGGGAAATGAAGATATATTGGAGCTCTGGTAGTTTAATTATTATGGGCAATGAGGTTACATATATAGGCGGATCGCTTTTTCATATTAAGGAGCATATAATTGACATGTTTATATATTTCTGCTCCAAGTTGACTAACAGGAACACCACGGAGCCAAAGATATCCTATATTGCTCCAATGATCTTTTCCCATTCTTCTCTGGAATTGAGCCCTCTCCTCACAGTGTCTAAAAAGGAGATGTACCACTGCTCTCTCTCTTTTCTCCTAGCAACCATATTTCCACCTCGTTTGCCAATTTTTATCTTTTCCAATACGAGCCAGCCAAAATCTGAATCTTTATGGCCCTTTTCAATAAAATGAGCTACAATTGGGGCAGTGATTTTTTTCGTTCTTACTGCTGACCTGTGTTCCTGGAGTCTGGTTCGTACCTCTCTCCCGGTTTCTCCAACATAGGATAAGCCGCAGGGGCACTGCAATAAATATATAACAATTCTGCTTCTACAGTTATTGTGAGTCTTACATGTTATTTTTTTCGAATTGCAGACAACATCTGATCCCACAATACACTGGTTGCACATGTTACAGCTTCCACATTTTGTAGTACCAATAACCTGTGTTCCATCAATGGTTCTTTGTTTTTCAACAGATTCATCTTTGTAAGTGTGGACCAATAAATCACGAAGGTTGCTATTCTTTTTAAATGCAAATAGCGGCTTTTCAAGTTTTACATCTTCTTCGTGATTCAGGATATGCCAATGCCTATTTACGATGTTTTTGATTTGGTTACTCATATTTGAGAATTTGCTCACAAATACAACTTTGTTAAGCGGCTCTTTTTCCTTTGGGATATTGTGGATCAGAGCTTCTCGGTCGAAAAACCGTGCCCTTTTCATAGAGTTTGACAACAGTTTTTTAGGGTAACCCCTATCTTTCAGTTTAAGCCTTAGAGTTTCAGCGTGTTTGTAATAGTCGTTTAAGTCTGAACAGTTTCTCCGAAGGCGGAGAAACTGACTGAAGGGAATACTTTCCCTTTGGGACTTAGGATGGAAACTGGAAAACTCTAGTAATGTATTCTTTGCCATTGGCTTGGTATAGAGTTCAACTGCCAAGGCACCATCGTTGTTTTTTATGCATATATCCAGGAATTCAACCCTGGTGGTACTGAAAGATGATGTAAATTTCAAGTTGGGATCTCCTAAATTGATCCACAGGAGAAATTCTTCCAAGAGTTCGATTGGCCCATCCCAAATAAAAAAGATGTCGTCAATGTAGCGGTACCAGCCCGCTACATTTTCGAAAAAAGGGGCCAATTCGTTGTGGATATGTATTTCTTCAAACCTGCCTACATAAAGGCAGGCCAGACTAGGGGCACAGGTGGCCCCCATGCTGGTACCTTTGAGTTGTTTATAGTAATCATTTTTGAAAAGAAAGATATTGTTGGTGAGAATGAGCCTCACACAGTCCACTATAAAATCTTTGTTAGCCCCACCAAGGTCTTGTTCGGACAGAATATCATCGATCACTTCTGTGGTTGCCTCCTGGGGGATATTCGTGTAAAGAGACTCAATGTCTAGAGTAACCAGACACTGAGTCTCCTCACAGAAGGGCTTCCCCTCAATCAATGATATGATGTGCGCTGAGTCTCGCACATATGATTTTAATTTACAGACAATGGGTTTTAGGAAGTGGTCGACATATTTACTGATTGGTTCCAGTAGTGAATCTATACTACTCACTATTGGGCGCATTGGTGGATTATTTTTGTCCTTATGGAGTTTGGGCAGTCCGTAGATAGCAGGAGTTCTAGGTTCAAGATTATTAAGAAAGCAAAACTCCTCTTCACAAATATACCCGGATTCCTTAGCATCTGTGAGGAGAGCAAGGCAATCACTCGCTACTCTTTTTAAGCTGGTTTCGGTGGTGCGGACATAGTGTTCATCAACCCTGAGGAGACCCAGCATGCGTCGTTCATAGTCTTCGGTATCAAAGACCACAACACCACCACCTTTATCAGCTGGCTTAATGGTCAAACAGCTATCATTTCTCAGCTGCTTGATAGCTTCTCTTTCACTGACAGAGATGTTATGGTTGTAGCACCGCTTTTCATTACTGAAAAGTTTATGGATGCCACTTTCAACTGCCATTTCGAAAGTTTCAATATTTTTGTTCACCATGCTAAGGGTAGGGGTGAATTTGGATTTAGGTTTTAAACCGGAGATGTTCGTCCTTTCTCTACACTCTCTATCCTCAAAAAATCTTTTTAATCTAATTTTTCTGAAGAATGAACGCAAATCCTTTTCAAATTGGAATTTGTCCAAATTCGTGGATGGGACAAAACTAAAACCTTTACTTAAAATTCCTATTTCTACATCACTCAAAGTTTTTTTCGATAGGTTGATTACTGGTAATTTGGTTGTTTCCAGTATTTCTTGTTCCGGGTGCTTAGGTATTCTTGCTGCGGAGGTGCTGGGTTGTAATTCTGTTGGGGGGGACCCTGGTTGTAATTCTGTTGAGGGGGGCCTTGGTTGTAATTGTGTTGCCCTTGATTCTGATATTGTTGTCTCCCTCGGTTGAACTGCCCTTGGCCTCGATTCCCATTGTAAACCTGTCCCCTCCTCGGGCGGGGTTCTAAAAAAACACCTTGGTCATATCCATTCCTGCCTGCCTCGTTAAGTTCTTCTTCTTCAGACCCAGAGCATGAAGAATTGGAAAATGTTACTTGCTTATTACCGCCTCTTGAGTAAATTTGTCTATTGGGGGGTCGTTCCCAGCTTCCATTGTTTTTAGTTTGGAAGTAATTCTCTTTTAAAAAGGGGTAGGTTTTGTCTTCAGAATACATCTCAATATCTTTTTTTAGTTTGTTTGTTTTTTTGTTTATCAAGTAGGTACTGTAGCCCTCAACATCTCTATTAATATCAGCCAGCTTTTTCTTGGCCTCTTCGAGAGCAGGGCAGTTTTTAAGTTCATCTTCTAGTTTATCAATCTCTTCTTTTTCTAGGATGAGTAGGCCCTGCGCTGTTTCGATGATTAAGAGCATCCAGTCTCTACTGCACCTGTTTGAAATAAGGGCCCACGTCTCAAGGAACTTTCTGTTCTCTGTGAATACACCCGGTTCATTACGAACCTGAAGTCCTATGGGGATAATACCAGATGTTAGGTATTCTACTAAGAAGTCTGCATGGGCTTCCGTTCGGATTAATTTTTTCTTAAGGTTCACAAGCTTACCCCAGTTTTCTCCTTTGCCTGAGGCTACTGTGATCCTATTCCCACTTTTAGTGCTTATAATGCGGTGGAGTTGGTCTTCACTAAACCCGAAAGTTTTAATTTTATCCATCAGGGCTAGACGTCCCTAAAGATATAGATATTGTGCTCAGAGGCAGGAAGCAACTCTCCAGTCCGAACGGACTGTTCACAGAATCTCTAATAAAAGAGAGAGGGACCCCAAAACCAAAGGGATAGGGTACCACAATTGACGTTAGTCAGAAAGAAATTCCCTTTGGGTAAAATAGCAACAGTACATAAGTACTCACAAGCATACAGACAACAATTTACAACGAAGCAATGTAGATAAATAGGATACAACTACTATGTGTGAAAACACTCTCAAAACATTTCAAATTATAAAAACAATTTATTAAAGAAACATCACATTAGATAAAAACAGAAGTTTGGGAAACATATAAGGACGGTGTGATAATCAATAAAAACAACAGCATTCAGTTAAAAAGGAGTGTGCAAGAAATAAGGATAGAAACCATTCATAGAAAAACAAATTTGGTTTCCCCCTTCGTGTATATTCCTAGATTCACTCCTTAGGCGTCGACGCGTTTCGGCGGTGTAAGCATATTAATCCGCCTTCATCAGGACAGTAGAACAATACAGTTTCCCAAATAGATTCTGCAATTATAATAAAACCAATTTTAGGCTTACCAAGTTCATGACATATGGTAATCAGAAAATCACGGTCTATAAAAAACTTTAATGTAATTAGATCATTGCACCAACATATTTACATTGCTCCCAAGACACAATACATAAAACAACTTATCAGAATACATAGCCTATATAGTTAGATAACAACAACTCAAGATTTCCAATTTCTCTACAACAACCTTCAGAGTACTGATATATGCATATTCAGGCCTGATGTAGAGTTCAGGAACATTTGGCTTTCTTAAGGGGTACAGGATTCCCAGATTACATAGTGGCAAAGGTGGCACAAGATAAAGAACATTGGTACATCACCTACCTCAGACGTATGAAAGGTATGACCTATATTGCATGGGGTGTTCCGCCTCCTATGCGTCAAACCAAGGAATTCGTCCAGCGAATTCTTTTAGATATGCGTTCAAATACGCTTTAAGGTACCTATTAATAAAGAGACAATTTACAGGGTAATATTGGGTAGCCATTTTCGAGGCTGCCTTACAGAGTTCACATAAGCCTATGACTCTTGTCTGTCTTATCCTGCATCGCCATTTGGGCTCTGTTTTATGCGCTTCGGGCTTTGTTATGCGCTTCTGTTTTTATGCGCTATACCTGTTTATTTATTACATACGTAACTGCTCATAAGGTCATTTATATTCAATTCAAAATCAAGTGAGAAAAATTAATTATCAGCGAGCTAGTCTCAAGTCTTTTTGTTTAGCCAGTATTCATATATATGGCGGGTTCATCCACTTAAGCCGGAGAGTTATTTCAGGTACTTACTATTTAATGTTGCAAGGCGTGAATACGTCTTTAAAGGTAGTATGATTCTCCAGTTAGATGACTGGACACTGTAAGAAATTTATATACATAAATGAGCCACCCACGTCTAACCAGTTTTTACACGTATTAGGAACGCGGGCTTGTGTAAGCGGGATACTTACGATTAATTAAAAGTGCTAGTACATGAGCACGCAGTAGTGAAGATTTACACTTTACACTTCAGTCCTGATCCAGGGCAATTAAAATACAGCATGGGTTCCGGGGTTTGGACAAAGATACCCGCTGTGCAAGGAGAGTCCTCTCTCTAGTCCCTATGTAATTAAACAAGAGAAAAGGTCAAATGCCGTTTTAAAAAAAACGTGCTTCTTTCTAAGAAAACGCTGTTGGCATATAGCGTGGCCCCTACTAGCGGTCTACCTACCTTAGTTTTCGGATCGTCGGACGTCCCGCGTGCTCCTCTACGTGTCACCGGCTAGCAACGTTTGGAGGAAACACACGGATTTAAATACCCAGCATTACGCGGGTGTTTGGTGATGACGGGGCGGGAAAAAGATAGAACGGGAAAAGAGACTACCCGTTGCTAATGAACGCGGGGACCGCTTTCAATACTGACTGATTTCATTTACAATGTTCAAAATGTTCAAACTGCTCTATATGTAATAAGAAAATGGTTGGTATTTAAATTTATATTTACAGAGCCCTTTAGTTACGCGTTGAACGATATCAAAAATTGATAGAACGTGAAGAAAGACCGTGAATTAGCGTTAGCCAGTGAGCATCTTAAATTATATAAATGCATTTACTCTTTTTGGCCACTTAATTTTTGCATTAGGTTGGCAATTTACTTTTCTAATTTGTGTCTACTAGACAATTTCCAGGATTAGAGTTTTATCTTTATGTTTGTCCACTAAAGGATGTAAAAATAGTTGGGGAAATGAAGATATATTGGAGCTCTGGTAGTTTAATTATTATGGGCAATGAGGTTACATATATAGGCGGATCGCTTTTTCATATTAAGGAGCATATAATTGACATGTTTATATATTTCTGCTCCAAGTTGACTAACAGGAACACCACGGAGCCAAAGATATCCTATATTGCTCCAATGATCTTTTCCCATTCTTCTCTGGAATTGAGCCCTCTCCTCACAGTGTCTAAAAAGGAGATGTACCACTGCTCTCTCTCTTTTCTCCTAGCAACCATATTTCCACCTCGTTTGCCAATTTTTATCTTTTCCAATACGAGCCAGCCAAAATCTGAATCTTTATGGCCCTTTTCAATAAAATGAGCTACAATTGGGGCAGTGATTTTTTTCGTTCTTACTGCTGACCTGTGTTCCTGGAGTCTGGTTCGTACCTCTCTCCCGGTTTCTCCAACATAGGATAAGCCGCAGGGGCACTGCAATAAATATATAACATTTCTGCTTCTACAGTTATTGTGAGTCTTACATGTTATTTTTTTCGAATTGCAGACAACATCTGATCCCACAATACACTGGTTGCACATGTTACAGCTTCCACATTTTGTAGTACCAATAACCTGTGTTCCATCAATGGTTCTTTGTTTTTCAACAGATTCATCTTTGTAAGTGTGGACCAATAAATCACGAAGGTTGCTATTCTTTTTAAATGCAAATAGCGGCTTTTCAAGTTTTACATCTTCTTCGTGATTCAGGATATGCCAATGCCTATTTACGATGTTTTTGATTTGGTTACTCATATTTGAGAATTTGCTCACAAATACAACTTTGTTAAGCGGCTCTTTTTCCTTTGGGATATTGTGGATCAGAGCTTCTCGGTCGAAAAACCGTGCCCTTTTCATAGAGTTTGACAACAGTTTTTTAGGGTAACCCCTATCTTTCAGTTTAAGCCTTAGAGTTTCAGCGTGTTTGTAATAGTCGTTTAAGTCTGAACAGTTTCTCCGAAGGCGGAGAAACTGACTGAAGGGAATACTTTCCCTTTGGGACTTAGGATGGAAACTGGAAAACTCTAGTAATGTATTCTTTGCCATTGGCTTGGTATAGAGTTCAACTGCCAAGGCACCATCGTTGTTTTTTATGCATATATCCAGGAATTCAACCCTGGTGGTACTGAAAGATGATGTAAATTTCAAGTTGGGATCTCCTAAATTGATCCACAGGAGAAATTCTTCCAAGAGTTCGATTGGCCAATCCCAAATAAAAAAGATGTCGTCAATGTAGCGGTACCAGCCCGCTACATTTTCGAAAAAAGGGGCCAATTCGTTGTGGATATGTATTTCTTCAAACCTGCCTACATAAAGGCAGGCCAGACTAGGGGCACAGGTGGCCCCCATGCTGGTACCTTTGAGTTGTTTATAGTAATCATTTTTGAAAAGAAAGATATTGTACCTGGGAAACAACGATATAATCTGAGGTCGAGAAGAAGGGACTAATAAAAGCAAATTAATGCGATTTTCCTTTCCCCCAAGAACTATTTTTGATTTTACAGCTCTCTCGCCCAGGGAACTTGCTCATTTTTGATTTTCGAACCGCCATCCGGTTCTGCTGCTAGGGTCGTGGTTGATAGTCTGGGGAGTGCAGCTGGGGACATTTAGGTCAACGGTTCTGGTTGGTCTGAGGGAATTACCCGGACTGAACAGAAAGCACTCCTTTGCAGAATCAAACTCCCACCGTGAGGTTCCGTGACAATTGTAAGTGGTGTTTTCGACTCGTACGAATATGGTCGAGTCTAGTATCTATGAACCGCAAATGACGAGTTTAGTAAGTGTGCGCAGTTTCGCTGTGCTAACTTAAACCGTTCGTTTGTTATGTGGGTTTCTCATCTGTACCCACGGGTTCCATCTTAGATACGGCATCCATTTTGTCTCTTGCCCTCAAGTAGCCAGCGAACGGATGCTGTCCGCTTCGCGACCCTGGGACTCCCAAGATATTTGCGGAAGACACATGTTCTTTGAAAGTGTCTTTATGATGAGGGGGTTGCTGCTGTAAGACAGATGATGCCGCTCGAGGCTCATCTTGCCGCACGGACTTATTGTCTCAGCCGTGCATCTCATTAGGCACGTCCCTTTGATGCCTGTATCTCGTGCTTCTCGATACCTCCCCTTTTTACACCCTTTCCGATCTCCCTACTGTCTCCGTCTTCCTCTGCACCTGTCTTTGTTCCTATTTCGATCTACTTTACTGCTGATTGGAATTTGCTAATGGTGGGAAGATGGGTTTTTACAGTTGGGAACCGCCAAATGTTTCCGCACTTATGTTCTGGACCTTGTGTGTTTCAAAGTGACCAAAGCGACCCCTCTGAGAGCGACTTGTGGGAACCAGGTTGTAAACTATTGTGTATCATGTTATCCTATGGGTAAAAACTGTATAAAAGGAGCGATCCACAAATACAATTTGAAGCAGTCTCCCCGAACTACACTCGATGTACTTCCTGTGACTTCTGTGTTCCCTGCAGTAAATAAACCTTGACTCTTTGACGCCGAAGGAAGTGTCCCGTGTCTCTGTGACTTGTACGCCGGAGCAGGTTACCCACGAAGGTTTCAGGTGTTGTGCCCTGGCACCGCTGGGTCCAAAAGAACCCAGTCCTTCAGTTGGCGCCCAACGTGGGGCTGCATCAGTGGTACCGGTCCAAGCCCGACGATCGTGAGGAACTTCGTGTGAAATCTCCGAGGGAAGGTGCACCCCGCTTCATCGATCCTGTTGTCGAAATAAGTGGCCCGAAGACTTTTCCCGCGAAGATTCCCGCCTCCTAACGGCTGCGACGGACTGCTGCCCTGACTGTAGACCTGTTTTGGCGCCTGGCGTAGACCTTGGTATAGCGAGACGATTGACGGGCCTTCCTGAGGACGCCATTGACCTTTGAGTTAAGTATTTGTGGGTCGCTCCCAGAGTTCTTTGTTGTAAACACTTTAGCGAGTGTTTTTGTTGTAGACACTTTAGTGGGTGTTTTTGTTGTACACGCTGTGTGAGTGTTTTTGTCGGTGACACTTTGCTAGCGTACTTTGTTGTTGTTGTATTTGTTTGACGACTGCAGCCGCCAAAAACCGAGGGTTTTGTTCTTTGCTGGGACTTGGTAAATCCCGAAATCCCGTAACCCTTGAAGTTTGTGAAACTCGGCTAGTGTGCAAGATGCCTGGTCGCAGTACTTTGTTCAGTTGCTTTAGACCTTGTGGTGCGGAGTCCCTGCTGGAGGATTCGTGTCCGATACCTCCGGTTGGAACTCCTACTTATGATTTATATAGCAAACATGGGCTAGGCCCGATTGCTTTTAACGATTATTGGGTTAAATATACCAAGAAAGACGGCGATCTTCGTTGGCCACCTCACGGTAGCTTCGAAGCGTCGATCTTAGATAATTTGGAAATAAAGTTGTTCGAACGCAAATCTAGGC
Organism: Lissotriton vulgaris; assembly: GCF_964263255.1. Classification (NCBI taxonomy): domain Eukaryota; kingdom Metazoa; phylum Chordata; class Amphibia; order Caudata; family Salamandridae; genus Lissotriton; species Lissotriton vulgaris. The sequence goes on from NC_141687.1 coordinate 1,716,302,993, forward strand.
CGGCCATGTTTGATGCCTTTCGGTTCTGGCGCAAAGAAGCCCGACAGAAAGAGATCAGACAAAATAAACGTAGTCAGCGAGATACTGTTGCTACTATAGTGAAGAAAGCTGAGCAGTTTCAGCGTGATAAGGAGGATAAGGATAAGGAAGTGTTTGAGAGATTACAGCGTATGTCCATAGACAAATGCTATCCTGCTTTGCCTACGGAGTCGGATAAGAAGGAAGAGGCAGTTGAGGATTCTTTAATGTCTTATCTTATGAAGTCGCCACCTCCGTACGTACAGGGTACCGCAGCTCCTGTGGTCCCTGCCGTACCTGTTCTCCCACCTGTTATTCCTCCACCAGTTCCTCAACCTGCACCCGCTCTTCCGCCTGTTCCTGCTCCTTTGCCTATTTCTATTCCTACTGCTCCTCCGCTTCCACATACTCCTGTTCCCGCTACTGCTCCTGTGTTGTTAACCCCTGTTGCTGTTAATGTCTCTACTCCTTCTCTTGTTAGTCCTGTGTCTTATTCTTCTCCCTCTACTCGTAATCATGATTCTCCCCTTGCGACAAACTTCTTTCAGTCGCTCGGACCTGTTTTTGGGTCTGCTGGTTCTGATGGTCCTCAGAGACGTAGCCAGCTTCCTGGTAATAGAGAACGTGTTGCGCTATACAATATGGCGATGGGTTGGATGATAAACCCTGTTAGAAATCCACCTCGTGTTGTCCTCGAAACGTTTGATCAATTCAACATACCAACTCAGAGATATGTGTTTGACGAAATGTGCAAGTTCCTTCATGATCAGATAGTGGCCAATGCGCCTGACGAGGTGCTGACCGCCCTGTCTGAACTTCGGCTTCAGTTCGCAACTGGACTGATAGTAGATACTAATGTCCGGCGTGCTGTTGAGCGGTTGCTATCTCTTCGTCCCGCTCCTATTCCTCATGCATTGTTCGTTGAGGACATTGAAAAACAAACCGAGTCTGGCCAATATCCTATGCGCGAAGTTCCGCCAGTTTGGATGCCAGGTAATCCTGGGGCAAACCCCCCGGTTCCGCCATTTTTCCAGAGGGTATGGATACACCTCCCATGGAAAAGATCGGAAGTATTACAGGTGAAGCAATCTTTGCCTGACCCTCGCAAAAATCCTGCAGGGTATTATAAGGAATTATCGCAGCTTGTGGATGCTACGGTAATGAATCTTGCCGATATCGACATGTTGTTCGGTAATGTCGTACCGCAACCGGTATGGGCGAAGATTCGTCAGGAGAATCACGCAAACGAACTAGGTGGTACTTGGGCGGCCATTGTAGCGGCAGATGGGTTGCAAGCTGGTGGCGCTAAGCCTGATCAGCTGATTGCTGCTCTTCCTCAGCGAATCATTGCATTAATGAAAACGCTTATGCCAGCTATGAGGGTAAATTGGGACAAGTTGTCAGCCTGTAAGCAGAAGAAAGATGAGAGTGTTTCCGATTTCTTTACGAGGTTTGAGGAAGCATTCATTGATCATAGTGGACAGGATATGGGTACTGAGGGTGGACAGAGGTTGTTTGTGGATAAGTTTGTGTCAAACTTATTGCCCGACTTGAGCAATAAATTAAGGAATTCAGAGAGTGCATGGGCCGTTTCTACCTCAGCTCAGATATTGGCTACGGCACAATATTACGAGAATAGAGAAAAAGAGGAAAATGACCGTGCTGATAAAAAGACGAAAGAGCTAAAAACTAAAGTGTTGTTACAACAAGCGTATCCGCCGCGTTCTAATCAGAATGCGCCTCAGCAGAATAGATCACAGTCGCAATTGAATCGATCGCAGCCGCGTAATGATTCTTCTTTCCAAAGATCTTCATTAGGGTACAACCAATGTGCTTATTGTAGACAGGAGGGACACATTAAATTCAATTGTCCTGCTTTAAATGACCGTAGTGGTGGTAATTCGTCTAGAGGAGGCCGTGGTGGTGCACAGCATGCATCACGTGGTAGAGGTCGTGGTGCTCAGAATGATCGTTCTGACCATTCATCAAATTCTAATAACTGTTTCGATCAACGTGGATCATCGCAAGGACGATCTGCGCAGTACAATGTAGACGATTATTACGTCGATCAGGGAACTGACGATAGTAATTACTAGGACAGCCAAAGACAAGGAGAGGGAGTGGTATCAGTTCCGGTTGATCAGAGAGGGCCTTACGTCGCAGTTGCTACATCGGGCGTCGTTGAGCCTTTTCTGTTGGACACTGGTGCAGCGAAAAGTTCTATCATCCATTCGAAACTCCCTGGCGCACCTTTGTCTGGCTTAACAAATGTTTCCGTTGGATTCTCTGGCGCCCCCGTTAGCAATCCAGTTTCGCGCCCTTTGCCCCTTAAAATTGGGCCTCGTGAGCTCGAAGCTCCATTGATTTTGTCTACTGGTTGTGGCGAAAATCTTTTGGGTCTGGATTTGCTCAAACGTTTGTATGCAACTTTGTATTGTTCTCCTGCGGGTGTAAAGCTTACGTTAGGAGAGAGGGTAGTCTCTCCCATGTACTTGTCTCTCGATAAGCTTCCACCGGAATTGAGTTCTCTTCCTGCATCTTTGTGGGCGACGGGTCCAAATGACGTGGGCCTACTTGATATCTCCCCTTACGTTGTTCAGTTGAAATCTAATGTGCGATTGCCACGTATTCCCCAATACCGTATCTCCCTTGATGGTGAACGAGCTTTGTTAGCGATCATTTATGATTTGATCGAGAAAGATGTCATTGAAGAAACTCGGGGAAACGTGTGCAACAGTCCTGTACTGCCCATTCTTAAACGTACTGATCCTACCAAACCGCCTGTTTATCGTTTTGTTATCGATTTACGGGAGGTAAATAAAATTGTGGTTCCTCAATTCCCTGTTGTGCCTGACATCACGGCGCTACTGACTCTGATTCCAGCTACTGCTTCATGGTTTTCGGTGATTGATTTGAAAAATGCGTTTTTCAGCATCCCGATTGCCGAAGAGAGTAGGGACCTTTTCGGTTTCTCTCTTGGTGGACGTAGCTTCCGGTTCAAACGCGCTCCTCAGGGCTACCGTGAAAGTCCATCGATTTACAGTCAAGCTTTGAAGGGTCAACTAGATGCGTTTAGGTTGCCGGTTGGTGCGGCTTTAATCCAATACGTCGACGACTTATTGGTGGCTGCTGATACTCAGGACATCTGCAAAATCGCTACAGTGTCGTTGCTGCAACATCTCTGTGAGTTAAATCACAAGGTGTCACCTTCTAAACTCCAATATTGTTGTCAAGAAGTAACCTACCTAGGTCACTTATTGTCAAAGGAGGGAAGGAGATTGACCCCGGAGAGAATTGCAGCAATTGCAGACCCCGGAGAGAATTGCAGCAATTGCACGCATGGCTGTGCCACAAACCCAAAGAGATGTGCGTGCCTTTTTAGGTATCACGTCGTACTGCAGGCAGTGGATTCCTAATTTTTCATTGCTAGCGAAACCATTGGTGGCTCTTACGTGCAAGGATGTTTCGACTCCTTTACCATGGACGGAAGAATGTCAGAATAGTTTTTCTGAGTTACGTGATTCATTGTGTTCGGCTCCTGTGTTAGGTACCCCTGATTACAGTAAACCGTTCACGTTATATGTTCACGAGAGGGAAGGTTGTGCTTTGAGTGTCTTAACGCAACCTTTTGGTGGTAAACAACGTCCATGTGCATATTTTTCCTCGACTTTAGACCCAGTAGCTAGAGCGTTGCCGAGTTGTTTGAGAGCAACTGCGGCAGCTGCGGTCTCCATCCGACAATCAGCAGGATTGGTCATGGATAATATGCTTACGGTGATGGTTCCGCATGCAGTCGATACTCTTTTGAATCGTACGAAAACTCAGCACTTGACGAGTGCGAGGTTATCTGGGTACGAATTGACGCTTTTGGCAAGCCACATTCAGATAAAACGTTGTAATGTCCTAAATCCGGCAACTTTGTTACCAATTAGTGCAGAGTCAGATGAAGTAGCAGAACATGACTGTTACTTGCGGACGGAAGAGGAAACAAAAGGTCGTGTGGACCTTAAAAACACCCCATTGGAAGACCCGGATGGCACCCTGTATGTGGATGGGTCATGTTTTAAGTTGCCAAATGGTGATGTGACTACTGCTTATGCTGTGGTGACATTGAATACTGTTGTTGAGACTGCGAGATTGAATCAGAATTCTGCCCAAGCTGCAGAGCTGATTGCTCTCACTAGAGCATGTGTATTAGCAAAAGGTAAACGTGTGAATGTGTACACCGATAGTCAGTATGCTTTCGGTGTAGCGCATAGTTTTGGACGGTTGTGGAGAGAGCGTGGTTTCTTGACGTCGCATGGCACGAAAATACAGCATGGCCAGCTTGTGAACGATCTTTTGGATGCATTGACTTTGCCTGCTCAAGTTGCAATTGTTAAGTGTAGTGCGCATTGTAAAGTGACGGATGATGTTGGTCGTGGTAATGCGTTTGCAGATGAGATTGCTAAGGAGACTGCTCGGAACCTTAGCACTCGAATGTATGTGACGAGTTCGGTTAGGTGGCCTACAGAATCAAGTATGTGTGAAAATACCATAGAGAGTGTGAAAGCAATTCAGAATGAGGCCACCGACACTGAAAAGATGAAGTGGAAAGAAAGTACGGGAAGGTTGGATGTGAATGGTTGCTGGATTGATTTGTCGGATCAGAAAAGATGGATGTTGCCTGATGCGTATGTACTGGCCGTTGTGCAAATGGCACATGGATTAGCACATATTAGCGCGAAAGGTATTTGCAAGTTGCTGGCTGATGTGTGGAAGAATGATGGAATTACTAAGTGTGCAGAACGTTTGGTGAAGAATTGTATGGTGTGTATAATGTACAATCCTGGCAAAGGAACCCCAACTCCTCCTGGCAGTTTTGCTCCTCCTTCGTATCCCTTTGAGGTGATCCAATTGGACTTCATCCATATGGAGCGATGCAATAACCTGAAATACGTTTTGGTTGTGGTTTGCGCATTCTCCCGATGGATTGAGGCCTATCCCCTCAAAGACAATACTGCTTTGTCTACTGCGAAAATCCTACTGAAGGAATACTTTCCTCGGTATGGAATGCCTAGAGTCGTGTGGTCAGATAACGGAAGTGAGTTTGTTGGAAGTGTGATGAAGAGTGTGTGTAAGGGCCTTGGAATCAATCAGAAATTCCATAGCGCCAATCATCCCCAGTCAGCTGGATTGGTTGAAGGGTACAATGGCACCCTTAAACTAAAATTAGCGAAGATTCAGGCTACGACTAGACTTTCGTGGCCTGATGCTTTGCCTCTAGCATTACTGTCAACTAGGGCGACTGTACACTCCCGAATAGGGCTTAGTCCCTATGAAATAGTGTTCGGCCGTCCTGCGAATGTGTGGGGGGTTCCTAGGCCAGGAATATTCTCTGATCTTGAGTTTCCGATGTTGATTGATTACTTACATGACTTGACTGCTAAACTGAGGTTAATTCATCAACAGGTGTACGACGCCTTGCCGACGCCGACGGAGGGTCCAGGCCACCAGCTCCAGCCCGGGAACTGGGTGGTTACTCGTAACTTCTCACGAAAAAACAATCTGGACCCCCGATTCACCGGACCTTACCAGGTGCTCCTGGCCACGAGGACTGCCGTTCGTCTTGAGGGGCGGAAAAATTGGGTACATGCTACCCATTGTAAGCGAGTCCCTATTCCTTTGCCGGCAGACCCGTGGATAAGGAAAGGCATCGCGTCAACAGAAACAGAAACATTGCCGGCGTTTGTACCTTTTAGCGACGCACAGCTTGTTGGAGAACCCTCAGCGCAGCAGAAAGCCACTGTTGAACATTTGTCAGCAAAAGACTCAAGACCAGATCAACGAACTGATCAGCAGGACGCTGTCTCTTCAACAGATCCTTTGTTCGACGAGCAGACACGTCCAGGGAAACATCGATATTCTTTGCGATCTCACACTAAGGACAAATAAAATTTTCTTGCTTTGCTGAAATTGATAACTGCAATATCCTCGTTTCCCATAATCAAATTTTGAACATTCGTATCATTGAAAATTGTTTTGTATATATATATATATATATCAAGCTTCTTCTTTATATCTTTTTCCTTCCACAGCTGAGAAATATTGTGCTAAATAAATACATATTGTGTATTGAGGGCCGTAGGGCCGCGCGCGTACTTCCTTCTGGACAGTAGGTCTTGACGCTAGGTTAAAGACTGTCGGTTCCTAGGAACTCCTGGGGATTGACTATTGCTGCACAGAACGAAGTGCGTCAAGAAACGTTGCGGACGGTCGTAGGGAAATGGCATTTTCGAAGCTGAATGATTTGGAAGGAGCTCAGGCGTATAGAGTCAAGCTGCAGAAACTTAGTCGTACGAAATGTTTTGTATCCCAATTGTTTGTTTTGTTTTTGACTGCTTCTGCATTTTTGGCGGGTGGGGTGTATTACACTATGTCTTACTTTTTCCTTGTTACTCCTACTCCTACTCCTTACCCTAACCTTACTTCTACTGCTTCTCCTCATTCCTTTCATATGTTACCAGAACACGAACAGGCAAGACGTGTAGAATTCCGCAATAATTCCTTTATCCAGCTCCTCCATCAGCATCAGTTAGTGGTTACCACTACTAATTGTTGGGTGTGTGGGTTGATGCCACATACTACGGGTAAGGGAATTCCATATCTGGTGTTACCGTATAGTTCCCAAGGGTCAGCTCGAGCATTCCAAACAATGTTTCGAAGCGCACTGGGTTTCCACCCCACGCAAGAACAACGTTCCCCCAACTTTGGTCCTACCTCGTATCAGAGGCTGCTATCGATGGCTATAGAGGATATGGAAGATGAGATCCATGATCCTTTTCTTATCCCTAAAGAAGAGGTACAAGCCTATAGGGTCCTAAGTAGAGGGGAATATAGTATGTTCACTAATGAAAAGCAGCTTAAAAGCTCGTCTCCAATATGGGTCGTACCCCACACTGGTAATCTTTGTCTTGTGGGTCGTGGCTCGCAAGCCTCACTTGGAGCAAGTGCTTGCACTGAAAGTTACGTTCTGCCAATGTCCCCGTCCCCTGTGTTTCTGGCTGCCAAGGGTACATACTTTATCTGTCATGATCGTGCATACACATGGTTGCCCGCAGACTTCATGGGCTCATGTTTCGTTGCAAATCTGTTGCCTCCGACGTTTACTGTAGATGCCGATTATCATAAGACTAGAGTTGTACGAGGCGTAATTAGCGAAGAGGATACTGCCGGTCAAGAGGCAGGAGACTTTTTCAAGGGTTTCCTCCCGTTTTGGGGACCTATGGTTAATAGTAGGAACCTGAGACATTTGACTCGAGTGGTAGAATCGACAGCTAATATTACTGCCAGTGCCCTTGGTAATATCACCACAGAACTTCAGGCGGAGAGACTTATGACATTACAAAACCGTATGGTTTTAGATGTTGTCTTAGCAGATCGTGGTGGGGTGTGTAAAGTGATCCATTCGAGCTGTTGCATTTTCATTCCAGATAATGCTCCTACTGTCTATCAAGCCATCTCGAAGTTGCATAAGATCTCCGAATCCATACACGTGGATGTAGGGGATTGGACGCTACTTGGTTGGTTTTGGGGCCTGATGTCGACTTGGGGTTGGAAGATTCTGACGATCATCGGGGTTGTGGTAGTGTTCCTGTTCACGTGTTGCCTTTGCGTGCAGTGTGGTCCTGCCTTATGTGGCCTCTGTGCTACAACGTGTATGAGACAACCATCTGTTACCAAGGGGACTCGATCGGACAGAGCTATGCTACAACGACATCTTGATGGTCTGATGAATATCGAATATGATTCCGACTAGTGCTTGCCTACATGAGGGCAAAAGGAGCGTCTGAGGTTCCGTGACAATTGTAAGTGGTGTTTTCGACTCGTACGAATATGGTCGAGTCTAGTATCTATGAACCGCAAATGACGAGTTTAGTAAGTGTGCGCAGTTTCGCTGTGCTAACTTAAACCGTTCGTTTGTTATGTGGGTTTCTCATCTGTACCCACGGGTTCCATCTTAGATACGGCATCCATTTTGTCTCTTGCCCTCAAGTAGCCAGCGAACGGATGCTGTCCGCTTCGCGACCCTGGGACTCCCAAGATATTTGCGGAAGACACATGTTCTTTGAAAGTGTCTTTATGATGAGGGGGTTGCTGCTGTAAGACAGATGATGCCGCTCGAGGCTCATCTTGCCGCACGGACTTATTGTCTCAGCCGTGCATCTCATTAGGCACGTCCCTTTGATGCCTGTATCTCGTGCTTCTCGATACCTCCCCTTTTTACACCCTTTCCGATCTCCCTACTGTCTCCGTCTTCCTCTGCACCTGTCTTTGTTCCTATTTCGATCTACTTTACTGCTGATTGGAATTTGCTAATGGTGGGAAGATGGGTTTTTACAGTTGGGAACCGCCAAATGTTTCCGCACTTATGTTCTGGACCTTGTGTGTTTCAAAGTGACCAAAGCGACCCCTCTGAGAGCGACTTGTGGGAACCAGGTTGTAAACTATTGTGTATCATGTTATCCTATGGGTAAAAACTGTATAAAAGGAGCGATCCACAAATACAATTTGAAGCAGTCTCCCCGAACTACACTCGATGTACTTCCTGTGACTTCTGTGTTCCCTGCAGTAAATAAACCTTGACTCTTTGACGCCGAAGGAAGTGTCCCGTGTCTCTGTGACTTGTACGCCGGAGCAGGTTACCCACGAAGGTTTCAGGTGTTGTGCCCTGGCACCGCTGGGTCCAAAAGAACCCAGTCCTTCAACCGCGGGCAGCAACTAGAGGATGGAGTTTCCGAGGGTAGAGAGGCCTGCTAGATCCACGAACTTTAAAAAGCAAATATGCACTGTGATGGCCATAAAGAGATTCTTGATAGTATGTATTTTAATGTTGTGTAGCATAGTGATGTTCTTGATTGGCTATACTCTGTTCACATTTCAAGTTACCTTTGTAAATAACACTCAGCCCACACCTCCTCCTACCGTTCCTCCACACTCCTTTCACCCTCTACCTGAACACGAGTCTGCCAGAAGACTAGAATTCATGAATAATTCATTCATCCAGCTCCTACACCAACACCAGTCTATAATGAACACCTCGAACTGTTGGATCTGTGGACTTATGCCGCACACGACAGATAAGGGCATCCCTTACTTCGTCCTGCCATTCAGTTACTATGGTTCTCTGTGGGCTTTCCAGACGATGTACCTGTTTGCCATAGAACCATATCCCCCGCGTCCCACAGAGAGCAATTCCAGCAACAAGGCATTAGTGGCAGGAATAAGGAATATGAGCAGGGATATTGACACATACCGAACGATTCCCAAAGATAAGTTTACCCCGTACAGTAGATGGAACATCACTCAGTATGGGATTTCCTTGAGTAAGAGCCAGAAAATAAAGAAATCCTCCCCGGTTTGGATAGTACCCCACCGAGGTCACCTATGCCTGCAAGGTATTGGCAGGGATCCCAAAGCACAGTTGGGAAAGAGCGTATGCACGGAAACATATGTGTTTGCCTCCCGAACTTCCCCTCCATTCCTAGCTGCTAAAGGTACATACTTCGTCTGCCATGACAAAGCATACACATGGTTGCCCCCTGACTTCTCGGGCACATGTTTTATCTCGTTTATGCTGCCACCCACCTACACGGCTGGGGCAGATTACCATCGGACAAGGACAGTTAGGGGTGTCGTGAGTCAAGACGACACTGCGGGTCAAGAGTTTGGGGACTTTGCAAAGGGTTTTCTGCCCTTTTGGGGTCCTATGGTGAACAGCAGGAACATTCGCCAGTTAACGAGGGTAGTCGAATCCGCCGTGACCGAAACGGCCGGTGCCCTTAGTAACTTGACAGCTGAGCTTCAGTCGGACCGACTTATGACTCTTCAGAACAGGGTCGCCCTAGATGTCATACTTGCAGACCGTGGTGGTGTATGTAGGGTGATCCAATCCAGTTGCTGCATTTTCATCCCTGATAATGCTCCGACAGTGTACCAGGCCATCTCCAAACTGCACAAAATCTCTGATTCCCTTCACGTGGAAAAATGGGATTGGTCCTTGCTAGGGTGGTTCTGGGAACTGTTATCTGCCTGGGGATGGAAAACTCTGATCTTCATTGGGATGATCTTAGCCATTCTGTTTATGTTCTGCCTGTTTGTACAATGCGCTCCTGCAATATGTGGCCTCTGTGCTACTTCATGTGTAAGGAAGCCTGTGTCAAGGGACGAATTGAGCAACAGGATGATGCTACAGCAGCATCTCCATGAATTCATTAATACACAGATTTGGACTCAGATTAGCATGAGTTATTGCCTAATATGAGGGCAAAAGGAGGGCCTGTGGTTCTGAAATTCTGGACCCTGCTGTAATACCGGTACCGAGGTCCAACACTCGTGTCACAAAATATCATCGTACCATGACGAATTTGGTATCGGCAGATCGGTAATGATTAGGACATTATCCCTGTGCATTTGCGTCGTGATTGAGCGATGCTAACACCCTTAAATCATGGTTTCCGTAGTGAACCCTCGGACTCCATTTTGTAAACGGCATCCATCTTATGGCTTGCCCTCATATAGTCAATTGATAGAGGCCGAGCTTAATCTGAAAGGACACGTCCACCTTAGCTGACTTCCCCATGACCTGGCCGAACTGACTCCACCGCCTCCAGCCAAACCTGTTTGGGCAGCTCCTCGCCCAGTGGCCGAGTAAGATATCATCAAAGCACAACATGCCATAAACCATTCACTACATACAGACCATGTTTTCTACACACATACACCTGTCCATGTTCCTTGTTTATGGCCAGTTTTATGACGAGGAGGTGCCCTGCTTTATTGGGGTTTCATCGATATCTGATTGTAATTCTGGGCCGGGCTGGGCCATCTATCACAAACTGGACATCTAAAATATGGGTTGGCCGACATGACTGTGCTTTTTGCTCTATTTTGGAAATATGTCTATGACCGTATTGTAAACTGAAGAATTCTTGCCTGCAGCTGTTATTTCTGTATATAAGGAGAAGGCTGGTTCTGTAAAAACGAACAGTCTCCTGAGAACTTACGACCCGTGCTGTTGTAATTCTAGGACACATGTTACTTGGTTGCAACCAATAAAACTCAATCTCTGACTTCACCTAGAAGACTCTTGGTTTCTGTGGTCCGGAACAGGGAGAACTCAGAGGTCTTCGGGTGTTATCCCCTGGCACCACTGGGTTCCTAAAAACCCGGCACCTCAGTTACCTGGCTGTGCTGTGCTGTTCAGAGTTTGCCTAGAGTTGTGGTAAGTTCCTTTTGTTTTGTTTTGATTTTGGCGGCCTGCTCTTTGCGTCTGTGTGTTCCCCCGGCGCTGCCTCTGCCGGCGGTCTAACATTTGATATGCGGTTCGCGTTAGCGGCCGTTTGTCTTGGTCTGCTATTACCTGGATGCATGGGCCTGCTTCAGCGGACGTTCCTGGGTATTTTCTCGAGTCCCTGTGTGCCCTACTTTAGCGGGTGGGGGTTTACTGAGTGTGGAGGTGCGGCGCTCGTGTTTCACAGTGCGTTTGGGGGGCGAGTCTGGCTGTTGGCTCTGCTTTTTGTGCCGGCCCGCTTTTCCAGCTCTCGTGGGATTTCGTGTCCTCGGGACTTCGTGTCCTTCAAATGGGGTCCTTCATGTCTGGACTTTTGTCCTTCCTTCTGCCTGATTTTGGTGTTTTTGGAATCTTCCTCTGCTGCCCCTCTTGATGCCCTGCGCCTCATTATTAATGAGGCTGCGGCTGCTGCTTTCCTGGCTAGGGACGCGGCTTGGGCCTCCTCCCAAGGTGCCGCGTGTCTCTTTGGAACCGCAGGCTGCTCCTGAGGATGACAATGGTCCTGATGATGATGAGGGTGTACGTGGTTGATTTGTTCAGGGTGCTAAGCTCGCTGAACTGTTCACCCATGTGCGGTCCAATTTGGGCTTCTCTCCTCCTGCGTATGCTGTTTTGAAGAATGACTTTTTTACGCAGTATGTCCAGCCTGCTCCGGACTCTTTTCCTTTGCACGGGGCGGTACGCAATGTGCTGTCTCACGAATGGAATGAGGTGGACAAGTCTACTTTTCCTCGTTTCCTGTCCAGGCGTTACCCTCTTGAGGGTTTTGCTACTGAGTTCCCTCAGGCTGTGAAAGTTGACAATTTGATGGCTGGCCTTTCCTCTCAGGGTCTGGTCATTTCTGAGGACGCCCTTCCTACGGACGCTGTGGATAAACGTGTTGAAGGGGCGGTGAAGCGTTCCTATGCTGCTTCTAATTTTTCTGTCCGGGCGACCGCATATTCTAACTATATGGTTCAGTCGCTCCTTATGGATTTTCAGTCCCTGTCGGTTCTGCTGGACGAAGGCGAGGATGCCACGCCTCTTTTGTCTCTGATGGAGTTGCAGGTGCGTTACCTGTTGGATCTTTCCTTCGACAATTTGGGTGCGGCGGTGGCTGCTTCTGGTGCTTCCATTACTGCCCGTCGTCATATTTGGATGCGTTCCTGGAAGGCAGACTCTTCCCAGAAGTCGGTCCTCCTTAAGTTGCCCTTTGAAGGTTCCAAGGTGTTCGGTCCTCAGCTGGAGGGTATGGTCAAGCAGTCTACTGACAACCGCAAGCTGGTGGCTCCGGTCCGCCCTCCTTCTCGGGGTCGTGGGTTTGGTTGCCGTCGCCCTTTTAGGCCTCCTGCTCGTGGCACTTCTCAGCCCTTTCGTGGCAGGGGTCGTGGCCTGGGGGCCCCTGGAAGTGCCAAGGCCCGGGCCGCTGCTGGTGTTGCCACCCCCGCTTCCTCCTCTTCTCAATGACTGTCTGCCTTTGCCGGTTGGTGGTCGCCTCCAGTCCTTCTGCGCCCAGTGGTTGTCAGTTCCGGATGCCTGGGCGGTTCAGACTGTTTCGGAAGGTTGCCGGCTCGAGTTTTCCTCTCCTTCTCCTCTGGGTTTTGTGCAGACTCCCCTGCCCCGTCTTCCTCTGCGAAGAGATGCTTTGTTGACAGGTGTGCGGCTCCTGTTGGAGAAGAAGGCTATTGCGGAGGTTCCTCCTCTGGAGAGGGGCAGGGGTTCCTATTCAATCCTCTTTCTAGTCTCAAAGAAAGACACTTCGGATCTTCGTCCTGTTTTGGATCTGAAGCGGGTCAATCGCTTCGTTGTCCATCGTCCGTTCAAGATGGTGACTCTCCAGTCTATCCTGCCTCTGGTCCTGCCGGGAGGCTTCCTGGCGTCCCTGGATCTGATGGATGCGTATTTGCACGTTCCTGTCCATCTGGAAGACCAGCGTTTTCTCCGCTTTGCAGTCGGGGCCCTACATTATCAGTTCCGGGTGCTCCCTTCCGGCCTTTCTTCGGTGCCCAAAGTGTTCACCAATCTCTTGGCCCCTCTGGTGGGTACCCTTCATTTCAGGGGGCTGCTGGTATTTCCGTATCTGGATGACTGGTTGATTGTCTCTCCTTCTTTTTCACAGGCTCTGTCAGATGTGGACCAGGTGTGTCATCTGCTAGGTTCCTTTGGGTTCCTTATCAACCACAGGAAGTCCTCCCTGGTGCCCTCCCAGTCCCTGAAATTCCTGGGGGCTCTCTTCCGCATGGACATGGGCATGGTTTTCCTCTCGCAGGAGCGCCAGTTGACTTTGTTTCGTCACCTTTCCTGGCTTCTGTCCCAGTCCCGGGTGTCTGCCCGTCTCTGGTTACGGAGTCAGGAGGAGATGGCGTCCACTCTGCATCTCCTTCCTTGGTCCAGGCTACATCTGTACCCCCTGTTGCATCATGTCCTATCGCACTGGGATCCTGCCTCCTTGGACTATGAGACTCTGATCCCTGTCACTCCGGGGATTTGGGCGGATCTCAAGTGGTGGTTGTCCCCTCTCTCTTTCCCGGGGGTTCGATCTCCTTCCTCCTCAGTCTGTGGTAGTGTTGTCCATGGATGCCAGTGCTTTGGGGTGGGGTGCCGTTCTGGGGGCCTCCAAGGCTCAGGGTCGATGGTTCAGTTTCGAATCCCTCCAGTCCTCGAACTGGAAGGAGTTGAGGGCGGTTTGGTTGGCTCTTCTTTGGTTCGCTCCTCTCCTTCGGGGTCGGGCGGTCCCTGTGCAGATGGACAATCAGGTGGTTCGTTCTTATGTGATTCACCAGGGGGGCATGTGACGTGCTCTGTTTCTCCTATCCCGGAAGAACGGCCTTTGGGCCGAATCGAATCTCTTGTCTCTGACGGCGGTCTATCTTCCGGGGAAAGAGAATAGGCCTGCGGATTCTTTGGGCAGGGTGTTCCCCTCCTCAGTGTCCCTCTGTCTGTCCCCGGATCTGTTCGATCTGATTGCCCTCCGGTTCCGTCTTCCTTGGCTGGATCTTTTCGCCTCGGAGGAGTCTGCCCTTCTTCCTCGGTTTTGCAGCATAGTTCCCTCTCCGTTGGCGTGGGCTACCGATACTTTCTCGATTCCTTGGTCGAGGGGTCTGTTGTTTGCCTTCCCTCCGTTTGCCTTGATTCCGAGGGTGCTCCGGAAGATTCGATTGGATCGAGCGGAGGTTCTCCTGGTGGTTCCGGAATGGTCTCGGCAGTCTTGGTTCCCCCTTCTGCTGACATTTTCTGTTTGCCCTCATTGGAGGTTTCCCCTGTCTCCCTCCCTGCTGCGGGCTCCTCTTCTAAGGGTTGCCTCCCTGCGTCGCCTCCGACTGGGTGTTTGGCACTTGAGAGGTTGAGTTTGCTGGGTCTGGGTTGCTCGGTTGCCCGATGTCTCCAGCTTTCTCAGCGTCCTTCCACCTTGAAGTCGTATGACCGTCACTGGAAGAATTTCTCCTCCTGGTGTCTTGTGAGGGGTCTCTCTTCTGCCTCCTGTGAGGCCGTGAAGGTGTTGGGCTTCTTGCAGGATGGTTTCATCTTGGGGCTTGCGGTTTCTTCCCTGCGGGCCCAATGGGCTGCAATTCTTACTTTTCGGGGTTCGTCTGTTTCCTCTGTCTCCCCGTTGGTGGCTTGCCTTCTGCGGAGTTTCTTGCTTCAGCGTCCTGTCTCTCGTTCTCCTGTGCCTCCTTGGGATCTTGCCTTGGTTCTCCGGGCTTTGACGGGTCCTTCTTTCGAGCCTTTGGACTCCGTGGCCCTGAAATTCCTTTCTGCTAAGGTTATTTTCTTGGTGTCCATTACTTCTGGGCAGAGGGTTGGTGAGATTGGGGCGCTGATGGCTTCCCCCCCCTTCTTGCGCTTTTGCAATGAAAAGGTCATTCTCCGTCCGAGTCAGTTCTTTCTTCCTAAGGTGGTGTCTTCTTTTCCCTGCCAGGACGTTATTGTTCTCCCGGTGTTTTTTCCGGCTCCTGCCACTCCTGAGGAGGTGCTCCTCCATTCGTTGGATGTGCTGAGGGCTCTCCGCATCTACTTGGAGCGTACGGCTGGTTTCCGTAAAATTGATTCCCTATTTGTCACCTATGGCCTCTCGGGGCTGGGACTTCGGCCTTCTTTGTCCACCTTGTCTCGTTGGGTCAGGGGCGCTGTGGTTTCTGCTTACGATTCTGTCCACTGTCCTCTGCCTTCTTCTGTTCAGGGTCGGTTGACTCGGAGCATGTCTTCCTCCTGGGCCATGTTCAATGGGGCCTCGTTGAGGGAGATTTGCAATGCTGCCACGTGGGCTTCTCCCCATACGTTTGTTGCCCATTATCGGCTTCAGTTGGGGATGGCGGCCTCTGCTGCTTTTGGAGCTAGTGTCCTTTCTGCGGTACATGATTTGGGATCTGTACTATTTTCTGTTGATTAAAGCTGGACCTGTTTTTTTTCAAACTGTTTGGTCTGTTTTTTTCTTACAATCACCGTGTGCTTGGGTATGGGCTCACTTCTCAGGAATGGGACAGGGAGACAGGACGAGGAGGTAATGCCCTGTTACTCACCGGTAATATCCATTACTCCGAGTCCTGGTCTCCCCGTCCCATTCCTGAGCCCTTCCCTCCCTCCCTGGTTTGGGTTTTCTTTGGGTGATTGTCTGTTTTTCGTTCTGGGTTCTTTGGTATTCTCAGGATGTTTCTTGATGCACTTCCTCCTTTATAGTCACGTGATGGTGAGGTCATCTTAGGGGGAAGTGCAAACAGCTCCGCTAGGTAGGGGTTTCTGTAGAGCAGACTAGCTGCTCACTTGTCAGGAATGGGACGGGGAGACCAGGACTCGGAGTAATGGATATTACCGGTGAGTAACCGGGCATCAGCACAAAAGAGGGAGCAGTTACTACCCTGATATAATCTATCCGAAATGCATTATGCCGCAATTTTGTTAATAAAGGACTCCCGGAAAATTCCCTGCTGTGTCCTCTGATTACTGTAACAAGTGGGCGTGTGTGTGATATATATATATATAGCAGTCCTCGAATGATTATGACATATAGCAGGCAGCATTCAGCTCTAAGAAAGATATTTTGCGATAACTGGAACCTCATATTGGGGGATCCGGTTATTGGTAACAAGGTATCGAAAAAGCCACTCTTGACCTTCAGAAAATCCAAATCTATGGCTAATGCCTTGGTCCAGAATGCCTTGGAACCCCAGATGTCATCAACATGGAAGGCTTTGGGAGGGGGTTTCAAAAAATGCATACAGTGTAAGGCATGCAAACATGGGATTAACAAATCCACCTATGTTGTCCCATTCTCCAGTACCCCAAGGAGAATTACTAAACGCCTTACTTGTAAGACAGATTACGCGGTGTATGTGCTGGAGTGCACGTGTGGTCTCAGGTACGTGGGTAGTACCCGCTTGCCGGTCCACAAACGTGTACTTCAGCACATCAGAGCTATTTCCAACAAAGATCAGGCCTACCCTGTCGCTAGGCATTTTGAACAGCACCATAGCTCCAACCCTATGCATCTGTCCTACTTTGTTTTAGATGCAGTCTGGCCCATGAAGAGAGGGGGTGATCGAGAGGCGAAACTGCGCCTACTTGAAACCCGGTACATCCTGGAACTAGATAGTAAGCAGCCACAGGGTCTGAATGCGACGGAAGATCTTTACACTTGTCTATAATTTGATGATAGTAATGATATATTACAAATCTTCCGCGCTTCAATTGTTTCAGGGCAGTCCAGTCATTTATTGTGTTTTTGTGAATTTGCCGCATGGGTACTTGGTCTTTTAAATCAATAACACTGTTGTTGCTGTATTTTAACATCTGATGCCTCCACATTTTCTGTGTTAAGAGCTTTTTTCAAATATGAGGAGGATTAGTCCTTGGAGTATAACCATGGGTTCAACACAACATGTGTTTCTTTTGAATAAGTTATGATTTCTTTTTCAAATATTGGTTGAGCACCAGCACGAGCACTTTATGAAATTTTACTCACTTAACACTTTACTTAGCCAATGTCAGAATGTGATGTGTAATATTGTGGTGCAATTTTACAAGATTCTGTGCCCACTGGGGCTTTATCTTTTTTGCCAAGTGCCTTGTACATTTGGGGGGTGAGCGTTTTTTTGTGAACAACTAATTGCTATGAATCTATGATAAAATTTTGTGGGTTCATGTTCACGTTATAATTAACTTGTATTTATACAGTTATTCAAAACATCTTTAGTGGTTTTTAAAGTGTAAATATATATTTATATTTTATATATTAAGCCACTTGTACTTTTAGCGGAGTATGCACATAACATTGGCATACGTCTGTTAGCACTTGGAAATGTAGTATTTTTTCTATGTTGCTGAATTTTTTGTAATGATTTGCGCGCGCACTTGCACTTTAAATGTATGGCACTGGCTGTAAGCAACTGGCCATGTGATCAAGCTGTAAAGGCGAAACGCGTTATGGCGGCGGCAGGCTTGCTGGAATAAAACACGAAGGTTAAAGCACTGAAACCTGGGTCCGTTCTTTCGTCAGCGTTGAGTGTTGGGCTGGGGCAGCTGCCTTAGCCGGTGACGAATTTTCGTACATATATATATATATATGAAGGAGTGACTACAACTCCGAAACGGGTCGGACATCGTGCCTGAATAAACTTCTCTGCACTGAATATTCTGTGGCCACGGCTCCTTTGTTGACAAACTCGATCGAACCCTGTGAGTTTCTCCACGAGGTGACAGCGTGTTGAATTTAAAGGGGGTGGCTACCCCAGCCGTGTGCCCGCCGGATAAACTGTGGCTTGGGTTAGCCTAACTTTTGTGTTCGATATATATATATATATATATATATATATATATATATATATATATATATATATATATATATATATATATATATATATATAAATATATTTATATATATATATATATATATGTATATATATATATATATATATATATATATATATATATATATATATATATATATATATATATATATATATATATATATATATATATATATATATATATATATATATATCGACAGTCACTCCTGAAGAACCACCTCCGAACCAGCAGGAACGGCGAAGCAGGAGACAGACCACAGCTTTCAGGAAAAAGATTTATTGTTCCAGATTATTCTGTGAGTAACCAGACATGACGCGTTTCGAGCTAAACAGCCCTTGTTCACATGCAAGGCAAAAGTGCAATGATAGTGCTTTTAAAGTGCTTAAAGTGCTCCGCCCACCATTCTGTTTCCCTGTGAGTCACGTGACTCGCATCACAATGGAAAACAGACTATCTCAAAAACATATATATCTACAGGTATGTTCACCTGTCACTGTGAATATTTACAATTCCTGCATCAATGCGCAGTGTGTAACAAAGATCTAAAAACAATATTTAGAATCCATTTAAAATTATTATACACACAAAAACTACATATTCTGAGGGCATTTGTCCAAAGGAAGAAATTATAACTGGATGAATCCAGATAGCAAGTATTCACAGCTGAAGAATAGAGCAGTCAAATTGAACGTAAAGAGATAGTAAAAATTCTGGGGGTGGCCAATATATACCTAATCATTACAAAGGAATCAACCTTTGACAAAGAAATATTGGCATGGCAGAGCCATATAACTAACAACCACAAACATGCTAGGACAAACCATGCCTAGTGTGCAAAGGAGGCTAAGGATAAAGTGCATACTGTCTGTTCAACTAGATTAAGCATATCAAGTTCATGGTATTATGTACATAAAGCACTGAAATTTGAAAAAACATTATTATTACCCATGATAAAATCAGGAACTATATTATGTTTTTCTGTCTAAAAAGTGCAATCTTAAAACCATGAAATTCATAAAAACCACATCCACATATATATATATATATATATATATATATATATATATATATATATATATATATATATATATATATATATATATATATATATATATATATATATATATATATATGTGTGTGTGTGTGTGCCATATGGGTTACTGGGAGGAGCAGGTCCTAAGAAAGGAATATCTGGAAATTTTAAAGAGTCATGTTTTATGTTGATATAGATGTATTGATGACATTTTTTTGATTTGGAGGGGAACTGAAGAAAGTGCTCAGAGATTTGTGGAATGTATTAATTGTAATTCTTTTAACTTAGGATTTACAGCACAAATGAGCAGAGAAACCATGAATTTTTGGGATGTGGAAGTTTATATTTAAAAATACAGGGTGAAATTAAAGCTGCATAGAAAAGTAACAGCTGGTAACACTATTTTACATGCTACAAGCCATCACCCCACCCACTTGATTAATAGCATCCCCTATGCGGAGATGCTACGAATACGCAGTGTATGCAGTGATGATAATGAGTGCAGGATAGCTCAGCTGAAAACATTTTGAAAAGAAGGGGACCCCTATCTATAAAAGAAGGATACACTTGCTATACATAGGGAAACTAAACTATTTGGTAAAGGTCTATAGTCAAGTGACAACATAAATATAATGAGCTACAAATAATATAATAACCAACATATAGTAATAGATGAACTCACCACTCACAAGATGATAGATGTTCTATTTGTATAAGTTTATTTTATCCTAAGAATTAATGTTTTCATTTTTTTGATTTTTTGGGAATATATTCATTTTAAACAGATATATATTTTACATCAAATTCTTAATAATGTATAAATATTAAAATCCATTGAAAGACAAACATAACAAAACACGTGATAATGCAATATGGCGAGATAGGTCACAACGCGCGTTTCGGCTGGCTAGCCTTCTTCAGGTGGCCATATATTGCACTGCAATTTGACTTAAGTTTAGGAGGTGTACAGGACATATGCCATTATTTACGGGTTTCCTCAACTCTATTTGTTTTAAATCCGTGACCAATCATCTCAACACCCCCTTTTGATGTATTTTTGCACCAGGTCTCTATATGGGCAACGTAGACCTAAAAATATGAGTGATCATTTCATGGTGGTTACTATCCATGGCTTATCTAAATATGAAATGTAAACATAGCTAAGAATGCCTATGCTATCCATGAAATATCTGAGTGTGAAATGGTAATATATATGTATACTTGGGTGTTCAAGACATTGGGTGCTATAAAATTGTACATAGTTTTCTGTCTCTCATGTGTCTCATCATGATATATACTGTATAGCCTGACGGTAGAAAAAATGCTGGTTTGTTTTTAATTGTGATGAAACACTATTTGTTCAATGTCACTTATTTAAAAATATGCACATCTGTCTATACTCTCACTCACAATGTTTCTTTTAACATTGCAGTGCAATATATGGCCACCTGAAGAAGGCTAGCCAGCCGAAAAGCGCGTTGTGACCTATCTCGCCATATTGCATTATCACGTGTTTTGTTATGTTTGTCTTTCAATGGATTTTAATATTTATACATTATTAAGAATTTGATGTAAAATATATATCTGTTTAAAATGAATATATTCCCAAAAAATCAAAAAAATGAAAACATTAATTCTTAGGATAAAATAAACTTATACAAATAGAACATCTATCATCTTGTGAGTGGTGAGTTCATCTATTACTATATGTTGGTTATTATATTATTTGTAGCTCATTATATTTATGTTGTCACTTGACTATAGACCTTTACCAAATAGCTCAGCTGAAAAGCAAGAATAGGTTCCTGGACAGGGGCTATTCAGAAAAAATACTTGACATTGCTATGAAAAAAACAGCTGCCCTTAACCAAACACAAGCGCTCAGAAAATGCGACAAACCATTGAATGCACAAGATGGGCCCTCTACTAGACTGATTTTAACATATAGCTTACAACATAAAGCTATACATAAAATCATGAACAAAAATTGGCCTTTGGTAAAAAGTAACCCAGTGTTGAAAAACCAATCTATCCGGTCACCATGTATAACTTTTAGGAAGGCTACTACAAAGAAGGGGGACCCCTCATCACTTAAAGGCAGGTGGACGGGGAAAAATTATAAAGATTTTATTAAATAAGACAACAGTTTTTTCAATACATGATTATAATCTGAATCATTACATTAAATATAGATCATTATTGTTTGATATGGAAAATATACATAAAAATGACTCAATCACATCATCACAACCACCCACATGCCAATCAACACTTTCATACCAACACACATACAGCTCTGGTCACAAACAACACACCACTCCACAAAAATATCATAGCCAATGATTGATTTGGTGATAATAGTTGGACCAAAGTCCCAGATCACTCAGATGGTCCCCAGATTGTAGAAAACGCCAACGCACTTTTCGGTGTATAGGCCCAGCCGGGGCTACACCTTCATCAGGGCGAGAGTATACAGAGGCATAGTGGGGAAGGATGTCTGTGAAGAAAATACATACATACTATTAAAATTCAAAGAACATCAAGTGTAGTTCAAGGCAATCAAGATAATGAGTCATTATAAATTAAAAAAGAGAAACCGCATGATTTATATTCAATAGGTCAAAGAGTTTTTTCACCATAGTAAAGAATAAACTACATATCCAGAATAGAGCTTAAAAAGAAATGACCATTCCAGATATAAGTGATAAGGATGTGTAGATCGAATCTAAGACATACCAAGAACCCAAACCGCAGTGAGAAGAGTGAAAAAACACTAAAGAAGAGTGGTAAAGGAGTGGTAAATGTGCATCACACTTCAACATCCCAAAGTAATCTAAATCCACATGCAGCAAGATATTTCACTACAGCTTAACAAATACCATTCTCTGAATTAGGAGGCACAATAAGGTTTCAGATGAAAATGCTGGCCTCAACAGGTACAGTCACGATAGAAAAAGGCTTCTGTTTTATCTCTAATAAAAACAAGAAGGGAGCAGGAGAAAATAGATGAAGGCTTACGGTTCACCTATACACTGTATAGTTTATTAAAGGATAGCTGGTTATGGGGCAGGAAACACATACCAGTGCAGGATATTTGGAGGGGATGGTTTTTGGGTCCTATCCAACGGAGTTCCACGACATAATAAGTCTGCAACAACGGGTAAACTCGAGGGCAAATTTCCAGGGTTGGATTAATTACTCACAATGCATTGCAAATATAAATTATATAAAACATCTCGGGGAGGAGGAGCTTAGCGCGCATCCAAGATGGTCGCGTGAGCTGTGAGCTCCCGAAACCCTCGCCGCCTCCTACATCTATCCTGTCACGGATCCTATTCTTTTTTTTTTTTTTTTAAACTTTATTGTGCAAAACAGAGGAATTACAGGTATGGGCCTACAACCCCAGGGGCCGGCCGCTAGTGTTTGTCAAGTAAGTAAGCAGTCAGTAAGGCAGCAGCTGACCCCGGTAGGTCCAGCAGAAGTGCAGGATACACTTTCGGCAACACAGGATGTATGCAGGATACACGATTTTTAATTTTTATAAAAGAACAAAGAGAAACAAGAGAACAAACAACTCAAGGCGGGAACCTGATAAAAGAAGTCGAGCTCAGACACCGGGGATCGGGAATCAGGAGGACGTTGGAGAGAACCAATTGGGGGGGAGGGCAGTGGGGAGTCAGGACAATCGAGTAAGAAATATGGTAATCAAGGAACCTCAGAGGTCAGGGGGACAGAGAAGCGTCTGGAATATCTACAAGGGGGGGTGTGCAGATGTTTCCCCGGTACGTGTTCCATTGGCCCCAAATTGTACTCCACGCCCTAGGCTTGCCCCTAGCCAAATATACCGTCTTCTCCCTGAACATGCACCAATCCATGTTCTCCTTCCACGTCGACACAGTGGGAGGCCGTTGGGAACCCCAGAGCTGTGCGATGTCCCTTTTGGCAATCATGTTCCCAATTGCCGCCCACCGGGTCTGGGCGACGTTGTAGTCATTCGGCTCCCACACATTCAACAAACATCTTCGAGCCTCAGGCAACAGAGCGACCCCAGTGACGCACTCCATCACAGCATGCACACGGCGCCAATACGTAGCAACCTTACGGCTCTCCCAGAGAATGTGATGAAAAGTGGCACTCATTCCACAACCGCGCCTACACAACCCATCCGACGAAAAACCCATGGCAACCAAACGAGGACCAGTGACATACATGCGGTGAAGACTCTTAAGCTGGACAAGGTGGAGACGGGCCGGAAGGGCAACCTTTTTAGGGGAGGATAGTGCAGACTGCCAATCTTCGTCGTCCAGTTCCAACCCGTCTCCTGCCCAGGTCTCCCTTAGGCACACCAGGAGATCTGCCCGATTGTTAATCAACTTTTTATAGATCAAGGAAATCGTACTATCGGGCAGATGACCATCAAGTATACGATCCTCAAGCGGGGAACATTCAGGGACCACGGTACTGGCCGTGAAGACTGACAGTAAAGCATGACGCACCTGTGCATATCTGAAGAACTCCCGCTCACTCAACTCATATTCACTCTGAAGCTCCGCGAATGATTTCACCGCACCTTTCACCCAGAGATCACCCACCCTACTAAGTCCAATCGTGTCCCAGTTCTCAAAACCTTTTGTCGTCCAGGGGCATCCCAATCATTCCGAAGCAAACAAGGGGGTCGCCTGCGTCAGTCGATCATTCCACCCCATAGCCATATTAGCATCCTTCCATACACGCACTGCAATTTTGGTGGGTCCTGTGAGGTTCCTACCCGCCGTCCGAGAGTAGAGTGCTCTGTTAAAGTCGCCACCGGGCAACAGGTATTTATCCATAGCGTAGGCTGGATTCAGCCCAGGAGCGTATGTAGCATGGTTAATGGCGGACAACTGGGAGGCCCAATAATACCTCCTGATATCCGGGAGTGCGATACCCCCGTCATACCAGCGGAGGGTCAGTTTAGAGAGAGCAATGCGCGCTCGACCGTCCCAAACAAGTCTCCTCTGTAGTCCCTCCACCTCCCGAAAGTAGCGCACTGGAATAATATCAAAGGAGTTCTGGAGTGCGTAGACAAATCAGGGTAGGGACATCATTTTAAACAGCGCCGCTCGACCAAGTGGGGACAGCGGCAGTCTACGCCAACGGTCCACGTCGAGCTTCAAGCGCCGGAGAGGAGGAAGGAGATTATACTTGTAACGGGCAGCCAAGTCCAACAATACGTGGACCCATAAATACTTGAAGTCAGAGTGAGAAATTTGAAAGGGGAACCTGGTAGGCAAGGGAGGAAGACCACCAGAGATGACATATACACACGACTTAGACCAGTTGATAATCAACCCGGAGTTTTTGCCAAAGAAAGTTAGGACTTCAAGGAGGACATTGAGGGACTTGCGAGGGAAGGTAAGATACAGAAGAATGTCGTCAGCATACAACGACACCCGGTCTTCAAGTCAGGGGTCCAACGAATGCCCTTTATCGAGGGTACCCATCGGAGCCAGGCAGCGAGCGGTTTCAGGGCAAGAGCAAAGAGCAGTGGGGACAACGGACACCCCTGTCTAGTACCCCTCCCAAGAGCGAAGGACTGGGAGACTCTACCGTTAACAACCACCTGAGCCAGCGGATCCGCATATAATAGCCTCACCCAACTAATGAATCCTGCACCGAAGCCTAACTTTTCAAGAGTGGCCCAGAGATACGGCCACTCTATCGTATCAAAGGCCATCGTGGCGTCTAATGAAGCCAAGATGGCCGGTTCCGAAAGAAGCTCCGCCCTCGCGAGAACGCCATGAAGGCGACGCAGGTTTAGAGCAGTGTTCCGGCGCGGGATAAAGCCGGATTGATCTGGATGGATCAGGTCACAAATAACAGTGAGGAGGCGGTTGGCAAGAACCTTAGCGAGAATCTTAGGCTCAGCGTTTAGTAGGGATATAGGCCTGTATGAAGCACAACGGTCACGCGGTTTGCCCTCCTTAGGAATTACCACTATAGTGGCCAGGCGCTGATCAATAGGAAGAAAGCCAAGATCACGCAACCTTATCTGGGCGGAGTTTGTATAATTCAATGGGCAGGCCATTTGGCCTCATGGCTTTGCCGGAACGGAGGGAACGAATGGCAGTCGCTATCTCATCGACCGACAATGATGCCTCCATACTCTCCCGATCCTCTTCAGACAGGCAGGGCAGCGCGATGTCTCTCAACAAAAAACGAGAGTCATCCTCATCCCTGTCGAACACCGGGGAGTAGACCACACGAAAATAGTCAGCAAAACATTCAAAATCTCACCAGGGTCAGTCACCTCCACACCATCAGGATTCTGGATCACAGGGACAACACGATTCGCTCTCTCCTTCTTATCAAGCAAGGCAATCAGCTTACCCGCCTTGTCACCAACGTCATACAATCTACCTTGCTGTTCTCTGTACATCGTTTTGGCAGCATCTGTCACAAGGGTTTTATAATCAAACTGTTTCAAGCTAAGGGCGTGGAGTTTTTCCCGGGTGACACCTCTGTCTAGATCACAAAGCAACACAAGCGCCACTGCTGGAGCTATTGACCAACTAAGCTTAACACATATGGATGTTTAGAATGAAGCATAAACAACCTGCATACTTAGCAACTGGGAATTTTATTCCTCTTTCGAAATTTTTTTCTTTTGTTTGTCACATAATATTTTCAGTGCATGGAAGAAACAGACATTTTTTATATACAATGAACAATAATGATATATAGAAAAATATTTACACACTTACAGCATACATGGCCTTCCAGTCGTACAAAAACATTCATACACAATGGACAGTGAAATGATCAAAATACAACAAACAGAAAATTTACAAAGAAAACCACGTATCGGTCATAAATCAGTGGGGGAAATCCCTTGAGGTTTTTGAATTTTCTAAAGTCTCTTTGACTTGATCTCTGAACGAGAGTCCACTTCTCTTACAGATGGTAAACAGGCTTGACCTGTCAGCTCCCCCACTGTTTGCTTTCAAAAAAGAAAAAAGTGTGGCGAATCACATCGTAAGAGCCGCCCTCCCGTCAGTCAAAGCCCCTACATTACAAAGCCTTTTTGGATTACCTCCCACCAAAGGTCACCACAAATGTGGAACATGCACATGCTGCAGTGAAACGATGGAGGACTCCGTTTTCACATTCGAAAATATCCATTGGAAACATGACACATTTACTAATTGTAAAACTAAAAATGTGATCTACGCAATCATCTGCCCGTGTCCTTTGGTTTATATCGGTAAGACTACACAAGAAGTGAGGAGTAGGATTACTCAGCACAAATCCCGATTAAGAAGAGGAGTGGAAAATGCCCCCTTAGTCAACCATTGGGCTAACATGAAACATAAACAGACTGATCTCAAATGGACAGTATTGTCCAAGATCGAAAAAGATCCAAGGGGAGGCGACTTGGACGCGAAACTGGCCCAGCGTGAGGCATTATTAATTATGAAATTCAACACTGCCGTGCGAGGTTTAAATGAAATGTCAGAGATTTACAAATCTAACACCTAACTCGTGTAGTTAAACATCAGAACACTACTGACATTAACCACTGCCGTTCTTTCTACAAGAAGTGAACTACAAGTCCCAGAAACCTCTAGGAGCACTTTAACCAGGAAGTAGCAATCCCGACTGCTTTGCAATCGTGATTCACTCCGTAGAACGCTTCCAGGGACGAAGGACCCATTTCTTGACCGGTACGCCTTTGACGTGAGAAGCGCCACGTTGTGGAACATCCAGAGCATTATCTAATCATCTGTTCCTCCGTTTCAGCGGCGAATATGCGAAGGAGCCTGCTCTAAGCATGGGCGAATTTTGCGGATCTCGCGTTCGCGAATTTTGCGGATTTGCGGATTCGCAATCCGCAAAATCCGCGAATTCCCGCGAATTTGCGGATTTTTTTTTTTTGTGTTCGCCCGTGTTTCTGCCAGTTCGCGAGGGTTTTTACAATTTCGCAATTTGCGAACTTACCTGTCCGGTCGCAAGTTTTGCGAACTTGTTGTTTCTACGTGTCCAGCCTGTTTGGGACATTCTTCTTCATCACTGCCACTCTCTGTCACCACTGCCACTCTCTGACTACTCATGCCACCCTCTGGCCCACCCATGCCACCCTCTGTTTCATCACCACACCCTCTGGTTGTCCAGTGTACATTATTTTCGGCAAAGCAAAGCACACCTTCCCTGCCTCAAGTGACCTGAATTAATTTGGGGCTGATTAATGTGTCACGGAATATTTTTTTAGCTGGCACCTGCTTCCTTAGTGCGCCCTGATTAGTGATCTTTTGCACTTGCTAAGTGCTTTCATTGTTGCAAAATTAGTTACAACACCTGCCCTGCCCCAACTGACAATAATGAATTAGGGGCTAATTAATGTGTCACTGAAAGAATTTAAAGTTCCAGCCTGGCACCTGCTTGTCTGCTCCTTTAGCTGTAAATCAGGACCTTTGTGGCATACAGTTAAGGTCAGAGCAGGGTCACACAAAATAGTTGCAAGCAGGCAACCGAATTCTGGAGGGCCCCCTCAGGAAGCACTACAAAGAATCGTTACAAATCATGAGGTTGACCTTTTGCACCTGCTCATTGCTTTTGCTTTTGCTGAAATCGTTTTTCGTTTTTTTTCGCGCTATTCGCGGGGCGCGGCGTCGTGCGAAACCGACCGCGGAAGCCGCCAATTCGTGCGAATGAGCATTTTATTTTTTTGCGGCTTGTTGTTTCGCGAGTTTTTTTGCAGTATTCGCGAGCCGCTTGCAGCGCAACACGCGAATTTACCCCAAGGTCGAGTACGGGCGCGGCCATTTTGTTTCCGTGACGTATTTCCGTTTCCGCCCGCTATGTATAATCTCGCGCAGTAAGCGCATTGCGAGTAGAGGTTCGCACGAGATCGCGCGGGAAATCTACAGGTTCGCACGAGATCGCGAGGAAAATCTCGCGCGAACTTTCTTTCGCGCTCGTGAACGGGCGCCGGCCATCTTGTTTTTCATTCATTTCCTGTGTCTGGGCATGGTGTTTAATCCTCTTGGTATCTTTGCCATCCTTTGCTTGTTTTCAGTTTTTTTTTTACGATTTTGCTTCTTATCTATCCCTCTCTTTTCCTAGCTGTATATTTTTGTCTTTTCTGCTATTTTTCTTTACTTTTAAACTACTTTTTTAAACTCTTTTCTTTTCTTCTTCCCTATCCTATTCTTTCTTAATTTTCTACTTCTTCCTACCTTACCTGCCCAGACCATGGTCAAGCCAGGCGCCGTGAAGCTGCCCAGGCACTTGAGGGCCGCAGCGGCGGCGGGGAGTAGTGCTGGACCCAGTGGCAGGACAGCATGCGGGAGATTGAGGGGGGAGCAGGTGACGCGACGGGAGATATTCAGCCCGGAGGAAGTGGGCGCGCTGGTCTACTTCGTCCAGCGCCGCCTGCCCAGGACCATCGCGGGAGGCGGCAGGATCGCGGCCGGCGGCTACAACATGCGGGAGCGCCGGAAGCGGTGGGAGAAGGTGTGCTGGGCCATATCCCACCTCTACGGGGTCCAGCGCACCTACAGCCAGGTCACCCATCGCTGGACGGACCTCCTGGACCGCGAGCGCGACCTGCTGGACCAGCTCGGCTTGGAGATCCCCGGGCTTGGTGAGTAGTAGTAGCCATTTAATCACTCACTACTATGATGTTTTCTCCTGCTCTGTGTTGTTGTATTGCAAATATTTGTTTTTTACATGGAGCAAGCCAATAATGCCGCTGATGACGATTACATTGTAGTTAAATTATATTTCAAAATCTTCTGTGCATTTCAGGTGCACTGCTCTCCTTCTCAGTGGCGTTGCTACTATGCTTATTTGTTTTCTATTTCGTGGTCTCATTGGCCTGAGTAACTATTATGTATGAGTGTACTTTACAGAACTGCGTAATGCTAGACACTAGGGGGCAGATTACATTTACAAGCCCCTTGCGCCACGTTTACGTTGCCTTGCGTGACGCAACAGCGGCGTAAACGTGCCGCATCCCTGCGAGTCATTTACAGCATGACGCATCTAGGGAGATGCGTCACGTTATAAAGCCATGGGCCTGCACCACAATGGGTGCGTTCCTAGTACGCAGGGTGGGCGGTCCAGCGGCTGTGCGCCTCGCAAAATTGCCTGCGTGAAATGTACAAGATTTAACGCAGGCACTTCTGCGACGCTGCTACGTCAATTCAATTCCTTATGTCTGCTCGAAGCAGGCGAAAGGACTGACACAGCATGTTAAGTATTGGGTGGCCCTGAGCATTACTGGAGTTGCATTGCGTTGGCGACGTGACTCCAGCGATGCGCCGCTCTTACGTGACGAGATGCGTCACGCAAGTGCCTACCCTTGCGCCAGGGCGCGCCGTATTGTAAATGAGGCACATCTGCCGTGTCGCAAGGGTAGTTTTGCTTGACGCATTTGATCTGGCGCATCTCTGGAGATGCGCCAGAACGCGTAAGTAAGTATGCCCCTAAGGGGCAGAATTGCAATTACCGTCGCATCCCTGCAAAGTAGCAGGGATGCGCCATTAATTGTGCGGCCCGCTACCACCACCAAACATGGTGCGCCGTATTTGCAATGCGGCGCACCATGGGCCCAAAACGTCACCGAAGCTTTACTGCTGGAGTTGCGTCGCAACGATGGCGCAGCTCCATCAATGCTCTGGGGTACCCTATCTCCCCAATGCTGGGTCAAGCCGTACGTCTGCTTCAAGCAGGTGCAGGGTTTGTGTGACGCATCATTGTCCTAAAGGTGACTGATTGATATTTTGTAGATTTCCCTCAGCCACTATTAGGATGTGTTCCAGCGCAGGAATGCCCTCCCTTGCGCCGGAACGCCCCCTGATGGCGCAGGGCTTTATAACGGGATGCATCTCCCAAATGCGTCACGTTGTTATAATATTATACGCCGCACCATGGCGCCCTTTTTTGTTTAGCTGCTGCGTCACAAAAGTCACGCAAGAACGGCGCAAAAGAGCCGCAAGGGCTTAAATCTGCCCCTTCCTTTGTAACCCTGACAATAAGAAAAATAGTGGCGGTGGATTGATAGTTTGACTATTTAAATGACTGGTAATGTAGCAGGCAACTGTTAGTGTTGTCACTGATCTGACTGAAATCACAATGGAGTTTTCTGTCACTTTGCGTCTTGCCTGCGGACTGCTGCCTGCCAGTCCTAGGTGAACGTTTCAGTACTTTGTTTAGTGAGTTACGTGACTTTCGAAGTCACAGGTCCGCAAATAAATGAAAAGTAACCATAATCAATATAATTTCGCGGAAATATTTTGTTATTGTTCTTTTGAAATGTTTGATTTGGTTGACATTGACAAGCAACAATCATCCATGTTTTCTGTTCTTTCTTTCATGTTGTACGTCAGCTCCCCCCAGGGGCGAGAGGAGGACACAGGAGCAGCAGGCGGCGGATGCTGTTCAACAGGGCCAGGATCGGGCAGGCGAGGGCTCCTCTGCTGGCCCCAGTAAGTTTTCATTTTAGACTAGTACCTATTTTTCCTAGCGTTCCTCATTTGACTTTTTTCAAAATTGTCTTTGCTCTTCTTGTAGACTGTATCTAAATTCTTATCCTGCCTCTACTATGACTCCCTGTGGTATTACTAGATTATTCTTATTAGTCTGTCTGTGTAGCTAACTAAGATTGCACGGTTGGCGAAACTCCCATGATTCTAGTCAGCAATAGCTCTATCAACTTAGTGCAGTCCTCTGGGATTGTCCATAATGTCTTTTGAAGTGTTCTATCTGGACTCATGCTTGCAAAAATTGCAAAACCTTTCGCTCAGTCACTCTAGTCTGGACCAAAAAACACAGATTGTATTTAAGTTTAAAAGCTTTATTAAAAGTAAACACATTTATTAAAATGAAGTCATAATAAAACTAAACGTTTAACTGATAATGGAAAAGTGGTTAGTGCTGACGATTAATTGAAGACATTTCTTGTGGTCGAGCCGAGCTCTCACCTGGTTTCAACTTGATCTTGTTGTTAGAAGTCCATCTTCTGTCTGTGTGGAGAAAAATGGTGCGTGTTAAAAAAACAGCCTTCATCAGTTGTGCCAAAAAGTGCAGCAAGACAACCTTCCCTGGAAAAAGGGAATTTTTTTTTAACTTTAACGTAGACAGTCACAAATTACATTGTTTTTTCACATGTCTTCATTCCTAGACCAAATACTAGTGACTAGTGAGTGCTTTATTCTAACATTCTTAAATGTACTTTGTAGGTGGAACATCTGGTGGCGGGGCCAGTGTGGAGGTGGTGGTGCTCGACACGGAGGCGGAGGGCGATTCTTCAGGGGAGGAGGCGGCGGCTGTGAGAGTTGAGACGGTGGTGGTGGCGGCCAGAGGTAAGCTCTTATATATTCCTTACTTATTGAGATTGAAGACTAGCTGGGAAGGCAAGAATATGAGATGCATGGCTGGGTGAATGATGAAGCAATGATGGGTGGAAGGACAACAGCCTGGGTGGGTGACACAGAAACTGTATGTGTCCATATACCTGGATCATGCTACTATCTGACTCTTAGATAGCATATGTGTATCTAGAGCAGGGGTACTCCTAGTACGGCCCGCGGGCCGGTGGTGGCCCGGCAAGCCTTCCTTGGCGGTGCGCAGACCTTGCAGACAATCACTGCTCCCCCGGCCCCCACAGAGCAGAGGCTTTTTTGTATTTCACCTGTTAGCGCCCCTGCATCTCCACTCTGACAATCACTGCTCCCCCGGCCCCCACAGAGCAGAGTGGAGATGCAAGGCCACAAAGAGGTGAAATAGAACAAAGCCTCTGCTCTGTGGGGCCGGGCAAGCAGTGATTGTCAGGGTGGAGAAGCAGGGGCGCTAAAACAAACAAAGCCTCAATAATATGTTAATGGTCTTTTAAAGACCTGTTAAGTACTTTGGTGTTGTTGTCTGTGTGTGCGCGTTGAGGAAGCGGTCTCAACCCGGGCTGAAGGCTGACACAGATAGACACACACACAGTGAGATGACAGAGGGGGAGGGAGAGGGAGGGCAGGAGGGAGAGAGAGATGGAGGGAGGGCAGGAGGGAGAGCAGGAGGTAGAGAGATGTATGTAAATGCTGGGTCTGGTGGCTCAGTGGATGAGGGCATCTGCTGCAGGGACCTGTGTGCAACCTCATGGTCACAAGTTATCGTTTTGCTTTAGCCCCGCCCCCTCTGACTCCGCCCCCACCAGTGCGGCCCTCGGCCCCAAACTACACTGTAAATGTAGCCCCTGAGAGAAAGTTTGTGAGTACCCATGATCTAGAGAGAGTAGACGGTCAGTGGATGAACTAAGTGTAACTTTGAAGAGCATGTAACACTGCACCCGCACGTCCGTTCCAGTGTAGGAAAGGCAAGGAAAAGAACTTTTAATTTTGTCCAAATACTACCATAAATAGTAGCAGTAGTTTGTATTGCAAGCACTGCATAGATCCGGTTATTATGGTGGCCACTCCCTACCTCTCTTAATAAGTTTAGTAGTACTCAGTCATTCATGTGTGGATGTATCACTGGTCACTCAATAAAAAGCAAAGCACCTAAAGTCATCCCATATATAAGCAAAAACATCCCATGTGAAGTGATAGATAATCAGATTATTTATCTTCTTCAATTTTCCATTTCTAGTACTCATTTCCACTGTAGGGTGAAAGTTAAATTAATTAAGCAGTAGCCCTTGAGTTGTAACAGAGTATTCTGAGTGCCACCCGTAATAGAAAAGTAAGAGCTTCACCACCTGCATGTACTGGACGGGTACAGTAACGCAACGGCAACGCAAGTCTAGGTCACTCCTCATGGCGTGCGTCTCTTTTTCTCGGGTGCAAGTTTACTGCGCTGGCATTATGCCGGCTTGCAGAAAATAACGTACCAATTTTCCAAAACAAGAGATAAGAAGAAGAATAAGACTGGTGTACTTTCATAGTCGACTCCAATGGAAGTCCACAGTGCTCGTAGAATTTGTTCCTTAAACTCCCACTAATGTTAGAGCAAGGATGAAGAAGTGTGAGGTTAGATAGATACTGGCCT
Source organism: Lissotriton vulgaris (assembly GCF_964263255.1). Classification (NCBI taxonomy): domain Eukaryota; kingdom Metazoa; phylum Chordata; class Amphibia; order Caudata; family Salamandridae; genus Lissotriton; species Lissotriton vulgaris. Next base: position 1,716,336,175 of record NC_141687.1, read on the forward strand.
CAATAGTTATGTAATGCGCTTGCAAGTTGCTAGTTGTACTGCAACACAAATTTCTGCTGAATGATTGAGTTAATCTTAAAGAGCATTGGTTACAGACTATGTCTTTCTTTCTTCATATAGGTTCTCCTTCCAAACGAACAAGGAGGAAGGAGCTGGCTAGAGCGGCCCGGCAACGGAGGATCGAGGCCACTGTTGCGGAATATCGGCGGCTGGTGGCCCTGGAGGACGTGGAAAGTGTACAGTCGACAACTACAACAACGTCGTCTGCATCGGCCTCCGTGGCCCCACGGGCTGCCACCCAGCACAGTGGTCCACCCAGACTGAGCCGGGCTGCCAAAGGCAAACGCCACCGCCGAGCAGCAAGGCCAACAGCTGCCTCTCACAGGCATTGCACCTGCAAGGCAGTGAAGGCACGCCTGCGCCGCACTACCCTGATGGTGTCCCGCCTTCAGCAGGAGCTCGCCTTGCTCCGCGAGGAGCATGATGCCCTGGCCCAAAAAGTTAACAGCATCCACCCATAGTGTCCCTTGCCCCTTTTTTAGAGACTTTTGGGGGGTGGGAATTGGAAGTTGGGTTTTTGGGGACTTTTGAAGGACAATCGTTGGGGTTAGGGAGGGTCTTGCGGGAGATTATTTTGTTAGGGATATAAATATACTTTTTCAAACTTTATCTGAGCATACCTGTTTTTTACTGCTTGCCTGGTGGGTGGGGGTTTAACGTTGACTGTTTTCCTGAAAGTTTAGTTCCATTTTCTTCCTTTAAGTGTAAATGCCCAAATGTTTTCAACACTAAGTGCCTCTCACAGACTAAGTGAAGTGAATCCAAGAGTCCTAGGACTTTAGTAGTACTACCTTCAGTCTCTCGTCTCTCGTACTAATACTCCATTATACCCCCAAACCACCAAACGCTTATCTTACCTGTAATTTGTGTTTGAAAGTAGGGCTAGACCCAGGGCTGGCTCCACGGGAAACACCGAATAACGTTGGCAATCTTGGTCGGATAAAATTTCCTCATAGCGGTGGTACTAGTGGTGTGACACAGTGGCAGTTGCATGCCTATGAAAAAAAAGAAAATGAAATCTGGTTTGTCCTCCTGAGCAATTCAACGGTACAACTGAGAATATAGCAGGTGACAGAAGTACAGTAGAGCAGTGCCACATTGTAGCCTAACAAATGGTAAAGTATAACTACTAATTCGGTTGAAGTTCTTTCACATTAGCAATGGTTCTTTGTCAAGCAGAGTAAGAATATATCCTCGGATTTCTTCACCAGCCTGTTGCTATCACCTATCCTCCCCACCCAGCAAGTGTGTGGATTTATTGCTGTAATAATAATTTAGTCACACATCAATCAAAACCACACAGCCCGGGGGAAGAGGGTTAGGGTTTGAAAAATGGATGGGTACGGGGGTTTTTGGGAAAGGTTTTGGGAGACAAGAAAAAATAGCACAGCATAGACAAACTATTGTGAACATAAACAAATCTTTGGGTACAAACCTATCCATCAATCTTTGAAAGTGCATGCACTACTGCATGCATGTCAGTGAAAAGTAAGTAGTACATTCGACAACTGTGGAAAGAAAGAATGCGACAGTACAGGGCCTGTGTGGAATTATTGATAACGATATTCAACATAAGGTCTCTGTAGCCAGATACCCGAGAGCCTTGCTGGTCACTATAAATCCATTCACAACAACACTCAATGGGGTTGGTCTGGAAGGTGTCAGGTTTACTCCCCGTGATCCAGTCGATGCAAATATGGTTCCACCTCCAAATGTCACCAACACCCAGAAGTGTAAACACAGGGTGTTCGAGCCATTATGCGGGGGAGAAAAATAACAAACTAAAATAAAAAATGTGGGATGGGTAAAGGTAGGGTCAGCAGGGAAAGGATACCTGTAACAGAAGACAAGACAGGCATCAGTGAAGTGCTGTCCTAACATACAAGGGTACTCTCATATAGTCTCACTAAATAACCAAGGAAGTAGACAAGTACCTGAGCACCAAGAAAACATGACCTTGGATAGGAAATACTATAGCCCTTCTGCCACAATCTGTGAGGAAGGCCTAAGAAACACATAAACATATAGTTAACGAACACACTCCTGTCGCACCAAACACACTCGCGTTATACTAAGACATCAAACCCACTACTCACAACATACCACAAACATGGTAGAGGACTCAATGTACAAAGGGGGTTCCAAATAGTCAAAGCAAAGATGTATGGTCCAACAAAAAGGAAGAGGGAAACGGTAGTGTGTAGGAAGCAAGAACTACAACACTGCGCTCTCTAAGTAATGACCCAGTAGAGAATCTTTGGTGAAGGTCAAACAGAAAAACGTAGTTGCTGTTGCGACCACCACTGAATTCTGCCAACAACACACCCCACGGTGCACTACACAAAGAGAACTGGGGTAGCCTGTAGTTACCTCACTACATGCCCAGTTATGGAGGTCCTTTGAAATACACAGTTATACAACGGAGACGCGTAGTTGTCCTTACTACCGCGCTCCGTTTTAATAGTACAAAAACGATCCCCGATGTGAACGCTAACACGTGGTATAGACCGCCACTGTGCTCCGCCACACACAATTCAACCAAACAGGAATTCATCAAAGCTAGAATTCTGTTAGAAAACAGTCACAGAACCTCCCTTAACAATCCGTTCAGGCAGTAATCAGCTGACCGCACGGGCGGCCGAAGAGTTTAGAGCGGCTTTACCTGAAGACGCGTGAAGTCCGTCTACCGCCAAGGACAGAACACGGAAGCGCTCCCCACTGAGCCTCAGGGGGGGGGGGGAAGGTGATAGTCCACAGGAGACACGATAGAAAAGCATGCAGAGCGTCCGCTCTCATGCCGGTGCAGAACAGAAACCAGAATAACGCGCAACAGGAAGCGCGTCTGTTCCCCAGATAAACTTCCTGCAAGTCTCCCGCCTACTCATGGGAAATGTAGTTTCATAGTACGGTAGGCGCTTAGGGGCTGCGTAACCTGACAGAAGGTATAGTAGATAGAAAAGGAGAAATTGCTTTTTTTCTAGGTGTCCCCTCACTCACCAGGGTTGCCCCTTGGTGACATGCTTCATCATTGGGGCCATCCCAGTCCTCTACGGCCTGGGGCGTGCTGCGACTTGCGAATTACGTAGGAGCACTTACAAATGACTATGTGTGGTGCAGATGTGATAGTGGAGTGGACTAAGTGATGTGTTAAGGGATCAATTTAGAAGCCTAGAGAGAGCCAAGAAATGCAGTCACAGTCAGAGAAAAAGGCAAGGGATACTGTATCTATGTGGTTGTAGTGGTCCTGTTGGAAGTGGTAAGTAAGTTGCCTGCAGAAAAAAAATCCTCCTATTAGCGGCACTCCTCCATTGCAGCCGACGCTTCGTCCATCGATGTTGGTCACCAGAAGACACCCTGTAAAAAAAAGCACAGCATAGACAAACAATTGAACATAAACAATTCTTTGGGTACAAACCTATCCATCAATCTTTGAAAGTGCATGCACTACTGCATGCATGTCAGTGAAAAGTAAGTAGTACATTCGACAACTGTGGAAGAAAGAATGCAACAGTAAAGGGCCTATGTGTAAATTATTGATAACGATATTCAACATAAGGTCTCTGTAGCCAGATACCCGAGAGCCTTGCTGGTCACTATAAATCCATTCACAACAACACTCAGTGGGGTTGGTCTGGAAGGTATAGTAGATAGAAAAGGAGAAATTGCTTTTTTTCTAGGTGTCCCCTCACTCACCAGGGTTGCCCCTTGGTGACATGCTTCATCATTGGGGCCATCCCAGTCCTCTACGGCCTGGGGCGTGCTGCGACTTGCGAATTACGTAGGAGCACTTACAAATGACTATGTGTGGTGCAGATGTGATAGTGGAGTGGACTAAGTGATGTGTTAAGGGATCAATGTAGAAGCCGAGAGAGAGCCAAGAAATGCAGTCACAGTCAGAGAAAAAGGCAAGGGATACCGTATCTATGTGGTTGTAGTGGTCCTGTTGGAAGTGGTAAGTAAGTTGCCTGCAGAAAAAAAATCCTCCTATTAGCGGCACTCCTCCATTGCAGCCGACGCCTCGTCCATCGATGTTGGTCACCAGAAGACACCCTGTCCACTGCCTGCCTGATGCTGAATTGTGGCTCGCTACTGTGAAGCCTGACTCCATCCTTTTTTCCCCATTGCAGAGACTGAAACCCGGCCTGTAATTATTCAACGAAAAACAGGAAGTGATATAATATTACAACACCACTGATAAATAAATATAAGGTATGTAGGCTGTGGAGTGCAAAAAGTCACAATTTGATTTTCCTAGTAGACAGTACAATATTTTTGAAAGTGCGTACTCTGAGTCACCTTTTGAAGGATAAATAAGTATGGGCAAATTAATGTAGCGGATCTTGCCCCTCAAGCTAGGTGTACTGTAAACTGTGTTTTAGAACAAAATTAGATCTTCCTAGCAGTGCTCCCACCCAGACCCTTACTAAAGCCAGTCGCAAAAATGTAGAAGACCCCCAATCAAATCTCAAAAAACGAGGCCTAGCAGAAAACTGGTGACAAAACTTACTTTGAAAGTAAAAGTAGGCCGAAGTACCCCCTTCCTAATTACCCATTACCCACCGTGGATTGCATTCAAACCACTTGCAAGCAACCAAGCAAAAGTAGCCATAGCCAGCATCGCTCCAAGACTCGAAATCCCCCCCACTCAAACACATGCAATAGAAATACTGCTAACCCTAACGAACCCTAAGTTAAGAATAGTGGCAAAGGCTTTCTTTAACTATGCCAAATCCCCCCTTCCCCACCATGGATTTTCTTCAAATGACTTGCAACCAAAATTACACGTTCTCACGAGTGCTCTAAGACCCCAGAACTCAGTTGGAAAAATCTAGAACACCCCGAAACACATGCAATCCTGCTGCTAGGGCTAACCCTAACGAACCCTAAGTTACAAAAAGTGCCAAAACTAAAGGCTTTTCCGCGCGGATTTTGTCCCAACCACTTCTACCCAGTATTAGACCTTCCCAGGAATGCCCCAAGACCCGTCAACCCACCCGCCAAGAAGCATAACACCCCCAAACAGGCCAAAAGCAAAATCTCATACTTGCAATATTTCTGGGCCTTCGGTCCAAACGCGCTGCGTAGCTAGGCCATAAGTCGGGGTTGGCACGACGGATTTCCTGAAAAGCAAATGCAATCAAGATTAGAGTGTCCCAGCAGTGCTCCCAGACCACGAAACTCACCCACAAACACCAGGAAGCCCCCCAAACAGGCCCCCGAAAACGCTACATAGAGCAAAATGTCAGAAATAGCCAAAAAAAAAATCGGCCTGGATTTTGTCCCAACCACTTCTACCCGGTATTAGACCTTCCCAGGAATGCCCCAAGACCCGGCAACCCACCCGCCAAGAAGCATAACACCCCCAAACAGGCCAAAAGCAAAATCTCATACTTGCAATATTTCTGGGCCTTCGGTCCAAACGCGCTGCGTAGCTAGGCCATAAGTCGGGGTTGGCACGACGGATTTCCTGAAAAGCAAATGCAATCAAGATTAGAGTGTCCCAGCAGTGCTCCCAGACCACGAAACTCACCCACAAACACCAGGAAGCCCCCCAAACAGGCCCCCGAAAACGCTACATAGAGCAAAATGTCAGAAATAGCCAAAAAAAAAATCGGCCTGGATTTTGTCCCAACCACTTCTACCCGGTATTAGACCTTCCCAGGAATGCCCCAAGACCCGGCAACCCACCCGCCAAGAAGCATAACACCCCCAAACAGGCCAAAAGCAAAATCTCATACTTGCAATATTTCTGGGCCTTCGGTCCAAACGCGCTGCGTAGCTAGGCCATAAGTCGGGGTTGGCACGACGGATTTCCTGAAAAGCAAATGCAATCAAGATTAGAGTGTCCCAGCAGTGCTCCCAGACCACGAAACTCACCCACAAACACCAGGAAGCCCCCCAAACAGGCCCCCGAAAACGCTACATAGAGCAAAATGTCAGAAATAGCCAAAAAAAAAATCGGCCTGGATTTTGTCCCAACCACTTCTACCCGGTATTAGACCTTCCCAGGAATGCCCCAAGACCCGGCAACCCACCCGCCAAGAAGCATAACACCCCCAAACAGGCCAAAAGCAAAATCTCATACTTGCAATATTTCTGGGCCTTCGGTCCAAACGCGCTGCGTAGCTAGGCCATAAGTCGGGGTTGGCACGACGGATTTCCTGAAAAGCAAATGCAATCAAGATTAGAGTGTCCCAGCAGTGCTCCCAGACCACGAAACTCACCCACAAACACCAGGAAGCCCCCCAAACAGGCCCCCGAAAACGCTACATAGAGCAAAATGTCAGAAATAGCCAAAAAAAAAATCGGCCTGGATTTTGTCCCAACCACTTCTACCCGGTATTAGACCTTCCCAGGAATGCCCCAAGACCCGGCAACCCACCCGCCAAGAAGCATAACACCCCCAAACAGGCCAAAAGCAAAATCTCATACTTGCAATATTTCTGGGCCTTCGGTCCAAACGCGCTGCGTAGCTAGGCCATAAGTCGGGGTTGGCACGACGGATTTCCTGAAAAGCAAATGCAATCAAGATTAGAGTGTCCCAGCAATGCTCCCAGACCACGAAACTCACCCACAAACAGACGGAACCCCCCCTAAGAGCACCTCAAAGGCAAGCAAGTCATCAAAAACACAAAAAAATTTCCGCCTCGGATTTGGTCCAAACCACTTTTAGTGCTTCCCAGCAATGGCCCCAGACCCGTCAACTCACCTGCAAAGAGGTAGAACAACACCCCCACAAGTGCTGAGTCTTTCTTCATTGGGCGTAAACCAGCCCTCTGCTTTGATGGAAATAGGAGTCTGGAGGAGGAGGATAGAGGAGCATGTTCTTCTGAACTTGTGAACCTGAGGAATGCAGACTGCGGCACCTTCAAATAAATTAGCAAACAAGTGAAGACAGTTCTGCTGATGGGCTTGTTTTTGTGATTATCTGATTAAAGTTTGAATTATATTAACTGTGCACAACAAAGAAAGACAGACACACAGGAATAAAAGTGAATAAGGATGAAAAAGAAAGTTATTGATTCGTTGTCTCATTTTCAGGGCTCGAAGTCGCTATCACGGTCCAGGAATAAGAATAAGGCTTCGTCATCATACTCTGCGAATTCAGGCAGGGTGAGGTCAGTGTCACCTGACAGAGTAGAAATTCCCTCATCTATGTTGCTGGCCACCTCCTCTTCATCCGGCACGCTCTCTCGTACTCTGAAATCTGGTGGTATGAGGTGCTGATTCATCTTGATCATTGTTAACCTCTCCACATTTTTGGGCGAGAGGCGGCTCCGTTTGGGAGTTACAATCCCACCAGCCGCACTGAAAACCCGTTCAGAAGACACACTTGCGAGTGGGCAAGACAAGTAGTTTAAAGCCAGGTTGGTGAGCTGTGGCCACAATTCTTTTTTCCCATGCCAATACGCCAATGGGTCAGAATTAACATAGACCTCTGTTGAGTCATTCAGATAGTCCTTCACCATCGACTCAAGGTCCTCATCCAAGGTTCCTCCACTTTGCTTAGCTCTTGCTGTGCCTCTGACCTTTTGAGAACCAAACCCTCGCAGAGCTAGCCAATCCTCTTCAGCCTCCAATGTTTCTGTTGTCTTTCGTGCAGATGATCCGGTTGCCGGTGTCTTTAACGGCTGAGAGGTCACTTGTGCCACAGCCACAGGTGCAGAAGTGGATTGTTTTGACTGGGGATGGCCTGCTGATGTACTGCCATTTCCTTCAATTTCCAGCCGTTCTGTTTCAAACTTCTTGGCTGACAAGGCTAGCCAACGTTTGTACTTTGGAACATGTTCATCATCAAAAGGAAAGAATGCTTGGCCTGCCAGCGCCTTTTTGTAGCGTGGATCCAGAATAGTAGCACAAATGTAATGCTGTTCTGAGTGGATCTTTTTAAGACGTTCATCACCTTGTAGGAGCTCTAATAATTGCTCAGCCAGAAGCAAAGAGTCTTGCTTTTTGTCATCTTTTCCAAACACAGAACACACCTCCTTCAGTTGGTCCTCCAGCATGTACAACAATGGGATAGCTTTTCCCAAATTAGAGTCCTCCTTGCTGACTGCACGCGTGAAGACCTCAAAAGGACGAAGCATGCGTGTCAGGCTTTCAACTATGTTCCATTGCGGCCCACCCATCCTCAGCTCCTCTATACCCTCTTTCAAGAAATATTGATCGAGTTCCGTATACTGCTCATACAGACGCTCAAGCATGTAGAAGGTTGAGTTCCAACGTGTTACCACCTCCTGGATGAGTGCTTTCACTGGCATTTGACATTGATATAGCAGGCTCCTCAGCTGCTTCCGGGCCTTAAAAGAATGCCTGAAATGCTTGCAAATTTTTCGGCAGGTCTCCAATACACTGTACGCTGCACTGCGTTTATTACCCAAGAATTTTTGGACAACCAGGTTTATACAGTGCGCCAAACACGGCACTCTGAAATAGTAACCGTCCCTCATGGCCTTAACTATATTGGCGCCATTGTCCGTGGAAACATAACCAACCTTGCGTTTTAGTGGGGACAGACAGTTAAGGACCTTTGTGTTAAAGACATCCAAAATGTTTTCTGCTGTGTGACGTTTCTCCAAACCAAACATGGCTAGTGTTGCATGTTTCCGAGCACCTTTAAAAACAATGTTAGTGTCAACACCTGAGTTTAGCTTTGCTTTAGCCCCTGAAAAAGAGACCCAGTGTGCAGTGATGCACATGTAATCAGCGCATGCGCCACTGGTCCACATGTCTGTTGTCAGATGTATAGTGTGAACAGCACTCTTCTGCAAAGCTGCCCCAATCACCTTCAGAACATCTTCATGTAGTGCTGGAACCGCAACTCGGGCAAAATAGAACCGGCTAGGAACCTTCCATTTAGGGCAGAGCGCTGTCACTAATTCTAGAAAACCAACCCCTTCTACAAAAGAAAAAGGGAGAAGGTCCAGAGCTAGCATTTTAGCCAGCTTAGTGTTATACAGACGGGTCATTGGGTGGTTGCGTTCATATTGCGCTTCTGTAAACAACATCTTTTTAATGTTGCCCTGGACCAAGGATTTACGGGATGATGATGATCTCTTCGACCCAGTTACACTCGCTGATGAACTTTTCCGCATTGATGTCTTACTCTCTCCCACACTCTTAGTGTGGCTCCCATGGGGTGTGCTGCTGACATGGGAACTGGGTGTAAGTGAAGTGTTTGAATCGTCTTCTACCTCCTCGTCATCAGCAGATGAAAAATCAACGTTTTCATTACGTGCAATTCCGGCTTTCTTGACCGCCTCTAGGTGCGGAAACCATTGGACAGGGTGCGCTCTCTCAAGATGACCTCTCTGGCCTCCGGTACCATAGTTAGAACCAAGCTTACCACGACTAAATCGAAGCTTACAAAGGCTACAAATGGCTACGTTTTCCTTTTTGGGGCAAACACTAAAGAAGTCCCAAACTGGAGACTTGAAATGTCTTCGGGGGCCGGAGGAGGCGGCGATACTGGTGGTGGTGGTCCTGCTGCTAATGCCAGATGAAGTGGAGGATGTGGATTGCCGAACTTCAGTACGTTTTTCACTTTCACCACCACGAATTGAGGTCGAGGACGAGGTGGGTACCTTCTTGCGAAGAAATATGGAAGCGGTAGGTTTTGGTGTACTACTTAACTCCAAATCTAATGATTCCATTTCCATTGCCTCCTCGCCGACATCATCATCACGCCCAGCAGCTTCTCGGGATAGGGTCAAAATGTCTCTTTGCTGCATGCCCGGTGGGGCTGCAGTGACCTTTGTGATGACTGGCTCGTCGTCATCGTGAGAGGCTTCATCACCAGCAGTATCTGTCCCTTCTTGTTGAGCCTCATCACACTCCATAGGTTTGAGTTTTTGGACGACCTTCCTTTTACGCTTAGGTACCGGTGTCAGATCATGGTGTGCCTCACTGTCAGACCGCAGTTGTGGTTCCCAAGCTGGATCTGTATCATCAGAAGGAGGTGGGCTTGAAGAAGATGTAGACACCCCCCTTGATCTTTTCCTTGCTAGGGATGTGGAAGACAATGAATGATCATCAGGAGGAGTGGCTTCCAATGATACCTCGGCTTCATTGTCGATTTCCAAATGTGCCCCTACTTCGGGAGGAACAACTATTGTGGGCACTTGTGAACCTCCATGCACCTTTGCTTGCGCATCTCCTTTTGCTGCCTCTCCTTCCACATGTACTTGGGCGTGTACTTGCACATGGTGTTGTTGTTGCGGCTGTGGTTGTTCAACACTTGTCAGGTGAGTTACAACAACCTGTGTTGATTCAGGGACATTGCTGCTACTTTCTTGCGATGAGCCAACATCACTGGTCGATGGTGATTGGAGAAGTACACTGACTGCCTCTGAAGCACTCAAGGGCTTTGACTTAAGTTGGCGTGGTGGTGGAGGCACTGAACCCAATGGAGCAGGGGTGCTGCTCCCAGCTTGGTCCCCAGCAGATCCTGCTGCTGCAGGCGTACTTTTTTTTTTGCTCCCAAAAAAAGTGGCGGGTGGCACACCAGCCTCCTTGGTAACTTGCTTCTTCTGCTCCTTACTAGCAACTTTCTTGCTAGAGGAGCTACGGAGAACTTTCTTTGGGGGCGGGGCCATCTTCTTCAGAGCAGGTCAGACAGCAGGCCGCAGTTGCACGAATTGTAGAGTTGTCTGAGGCCAGACGTGACGTCGCGTGACGTTATGCTGCACACACACACCACTGCAGGACTTCTTCCAGGCACTGGTGGTTCTCTTGAGTCTTGTGCACCTAAAAAAAATGGAAGACAGAGGAACATCAGTTCAGTTATAGAGCACAAAAAAATCGAAAAACACTGCAAAATCAGCACAATCCCAATCCATCCATGCCCTCCATAATGTTTAAATTCAAGACAACCCACAGAAAGACTAGGCCCATGCAAGACTCACTACCCCTGGGCATAAATAAAGGTTGAAAAGTAGGCAAAATGGTTGGAGGCCTAACAACAAAGCCTGCATTTAAAATGGCCACTTGCCTGCCAGCACATGGCCAGTGCCTGTAGCTGCACTCAAAATGGCCACCAGCCACATGGCATGTCCCTCCCCATGAACACCCCCAAAAATCGAAAAACACTGCAAAATCAGCACAATCCCATTCAATCCATGGCCTCCATGATGTTTAAATTCAAGACAACCCACAGAAATACTAGGCCCATGCAAGACTCACTACCCCTGGGCATAAATAAAGGTTGAAAAGTAGGCAAAATGGTTGGAGGCCTAACAACAAAGCCTGCATTCAAAATGGCCACTTGCCTGCCAGCACATGGCCAGTGCCTGTAGCTGCACTCAAAATGGCCACCAGCCACATGGCATGTCCCTCCCCATGAACACCCCCAAAAATCGAAAAACACTGCAAAATCAGCACAATCCCATTCCATCCATGGCCTCCATGATGTTTAAATTCAAGACAGCCCACAGAAAGACTAGGCCCATGCTAGACTCAAATACCCCTAGTGAAAAGGCCACAAGTACAGGCCCAAAAAACGAAAATCACTGAAAAATCTGCACAATCCCATTCCATCCATGGCCTCCATGATGTTTAAATTCAAGACAACCCACAGAAAGACTAGGCCCATGCAAGACTCACTACCCCTGGGCATAAATAAAGGTTGAAAAGTAGGCAAAATGGTTGGAGGCCTAACAACAAAGCCTGCATTTAAAATGGCCACTTGCCTGCCAGCACATGGCCAGTGCCTGTAGCTGCACTCAAAATGGCCACCAGCCACATGGCATGTCCCTCCCCATGAACACCCCCAAAAATCGAAAAACACTGCAAAATCAGCACAATCCCATTCAATCCATGGCCTCCATGATGTTTAAATTCAAGACAACCCACAGAAATACTAGGCCCATGCAAGACTCACTACCCCTGGGCATAAATAAAGGTTGAAAAGTAGGCAAAATGGTTGGAGGCCTAACAACAAAGCCTGCATTCAAAATGGCCACTTGCCTGCCAGCACATGGCCAGTGCCTGTAGCTGCACTCAAAATGGCCACCAGCCACATGGCATGTCCCTCCCCATGAACACCCCCAAAAATCGAAAAACACTGCAAAATCAGCACAATCCCATTCCATCCATGGCCTCCATGATGTTTAAATTCAAGACAGCCCACAGAAAGACTAGGCCCATGCTAGACTCAAATACCCCTGGTGAAAAGGCCACAAGTACAGGCCCAAAAATCGAAAAACACTGCAAAATCAGCACAATCCCATTCAATCCATGGCCTCCATGATGTTTAAATTCAAGACAACCCACAGAAAGACTAGGCCCATGCAAGACTCACTACCCCTGGGCATAAATAAAGGTTGAAAAGTAGGCAAAATGGTTGGAGGCCTAACAACAAAGCCTGCATTCAAAATGGCCACTTGCCTGCCAGCACATGGCCAGTGCCTGTAGCTGCACTCAAAATGGCCACCAGCCACATGGCATGTCCCTCCCCATGAACACCCCCAAAAATCGAAAAACACTGCAAAATCAGCACAATCCCATTCAATCCATGGCCTCCATGATGTTTAAATTCAAGACAACCCACAGAAAGACTAGGCCCATGCAAGACTCACTACCCCTGGGCATAAATAAAGGTTGAAAAGTAGGCAAAATGGTTGGAGGCCTAACAACAAAGCCTGCATTCAAAATGGCCACTTGCCTGCCAGCACATGGCCAGTGCCTGTAGCTGCACTCAAAATGGCCACCAGCCACATGGCATGTCCCTCCCCATGAACACCCCCAAAAATCGAAAAACACTGCAAAATCAGCACAATCCCATTCCATCCATGGCCTCCATGATGTTTAAATTCAAGACAGCCCACAGAAAGACTAGGCCCATGCTAGACTCAAATACCCCTGGTGAAAAGGCCACAAGTACAGGCCCAAAAAACGAAAATCACTGAAAAATCTGCACAATCCCATTCCATCCATGGCCTCCATGATGTTTAAATTCAAGACAACCCACAGAAAGACTAGGCCCATGCAAGACTCACTACCCCTGGGCATAAATAAAGGTTGAAAAGTAGGCAAAATGGTTGGAGGCCTAACAACAAAGCCTGCATTCAAAATGGCCACTTGCCTGCAAGCACATGGCCAGTGCCTGTAGCTGCACTCAAAATGGCCACCAGCCACATGGCATGTCCCTCCCCATGAACACCCCCAAAAATCGAAAAACACTGCAAAATCAGCACAATCCCATTCCATCCATGCCCTCCATGATGTTTAAATTCAAGACAGCCCACAGAAAGACTAGGCCCATGATAGACTCAAATACCCCTGGTGAAAAGGCCACAAGTACAGGCCCAAAAAACGAAAATCACTGAAAAATCTGCACAATCCCATTCCATCCATGCCCTCCATGATGTTTAAATTCAAGACAGCCCACAGAAAGACTAGGCCCATGCACCACTCACTACCCCTGGTCAAGGCCCCAACAACAGGTCAAAAATCGAAAAACACAAAATTTTACAAAAAAAAAATAATCGAAAAACACAGAAAAATCAGCACAATCCCAATTCATCTATGGCCTCCATGATGTTTAAGTTCAAGACAACCCACAGAAAGAATCAGTCCACCCACCACTGAGTACCCCTGGGCAAAAGGCCCCAAAACAGCCCAAAAATCGAAAATTCCAAAATTTTAGTTGCAGCAACTGTAATGCCCCAAACAAACTTACTTGTAAAATTTCTAATCCAACAGTGATCCAAAGAAAGTCAAAAAGGCCTCAAATCCAAAGATCCAGCAGCATCCACAAAAAGTAATCCTTCCAGCTCCACATCCAAATGAAAAGTGACCAGGAGATGGACAAAGCACTGGGAGGAGCCTGCTGAACAGGAACAGGAAGTTGAAGACTATGGGGCACTTCCTTCCTCCCACCCCCCTGCCCCCCTCCCCAAAATGGACTCCTCGCTAAAAAAGTGCAGGCAAATGTCAAACTAAGGAGTTATTCACATAAAAATCATCATTTCTAGAAGGTTTATGCTGCTTGCTGGTGGATTTCTTGTGCAGAATTGCAAATTTATATTTTCGCTCGCCGCATCTCAAATCTCGCAATTGCGAAGTACCGCGAGACGTGATCTCGCCGTACTCGCGTTGACAAACTATCGCTGGCAAGCCGCGATGACGTAATCGCGCTCGCCAATTCCCGCGGGATCACACAGCAAGATCCAAAATGGCGCAGCACTCGCAAACTATCGAAAAAAACAACTCGGCAAACAATGATAAACGCCGCGCGCCGCAAAAATTGTATCACCAACGCCGCGCGCCGCCAAAAAAATCCGCTGCGTGCGAATTTGCGGATTTTGCGGGAAATCCGCAAATCTCGCGGATTGCGGATTTCCCCAAAATCCGCAAAATCCGCGAGCGTAACGGATTTTCCGCCCATGCTTAGCCTGCTCGCACCGCGACTGATGAGAAGCATGGTTTAAACGTCCAGCCAGCAGCCGACGTCAGTGCAGGTAAACAATTCCCCTGATCCCCAGTGCACACCCGAACCCAGAGAAGCATATCATAGGGTTGCATCCAAGCGCGCTTATTTATTTATTTTACCTAATTTTCTTTTACTCACAGCCCGTGAACACACCTCACGGTGAAACCTTCTGCCTTGACATTTCCATTCTTGAAGTACTTACCCTTCTGGTTCTTTGGCTGAAGGTAGGCTTTGGTTGAGCTCGGAGTGAGCGTCTTTCTTCTTTTTTCGATACTTTGCCATACTAAGCACCCCATTGTTTTGATTATTCCCACAGAACCAGCCTAGGTCCTGAGGAGAACCCTATTAATCATAAGGGTTAGAAACGCGTCGACCATCCCCGTATCTGGTCTATAATTTTTGCGCTAAAACAAGCCTGTTTACCATCTGTAAGAGAAGTGGACTCTCGTTCAGAGATCAAGTCAAAGAGACTTTAGAAAATTCAAAAACCTCAAGGGATTTCCCCCACTGATTTATGACCGATACGTGGTTTTCTTTGTAAATTCTGTTTGTTGTATTTTGATCATTTCACTGTCCATTGTGTATGAATGTTTTTGTACGACTGGAAGGCCATGTATGCTGTAAGTGTGTAAATATTTTTCTATATATCATTATTGTTCATTGTATATAAAAAATGTCTGTTTCTTCCATGCACTGAAAATATTATGTGACAAACAAAAGAAAAAAATTTCGAAAGAGGAATAAAATTCCCAGTTGCTAAGTATGCAGGTTGTTTATGCTTCATTCTAAACATCCATATGTGTTAAGCTTAGTTGGTCAATAGCTCCAGCAGTGGCGCTTGTGTTGCTTTGTAGTTTAGTTTGGCTCAGCCTTGCTGAGTAATGAGTCAAGACCCTAGTGTGTTTTGCTGACCTCTGTCTAGATCGTCTTCTAAGTCCAATATTTCAGCCTCCAGACTCTCGACCTCCCCATCCCTCGCTTTCTTGGTCTCTGCTATTAAGGATAGGGCGTGTCCACGAATAACAGCCTTAAAGGCTTCCCACAGGGACACCGAGGACGAGACAGACCCCTCAATCTCCAGGAAGTATTGGTCAAGTGACTTCGTAAGGCTGGCGCGGGTCTTGGGGTTGCGTAAATGCCAGGGGTTGATAGGGGCGACCCGTCCCGCAGTATGTAGACTCATATCAAAAAGAAGTAAAACAGGAGAGTGATCCGAGATACCCCGGGCCAAGTGGCTAATTTCCCCAATGTAGGAGGACTGGACAGCGGGCATAAGGAAGTAGTCTAGCCTGGAGAGACTCCCATGAGCGCCGGAGTGAAAGGTGTAGTGACGTAGCGTCGGGTGCATTAGCCTCCAGGAATCCACCAGACCAAAGGTGTCCAGGAACCCACTGAGCCATGACTGAGACGCGGGAAGGTCCCTGGGGGGGGTGACGATCCAAATCACCGGAAAGTACCGAGTTGAAGTCCCCGCCCACAAGGACAAGACCATCAGGGAGCCCCAGCATCAGCCGACCGACGTCTGAGAAAGTAGAGGTCTGGAGTCCTGGGGGTACATAAACAGAAACCAAAGAGAGAGTCTTGCCCTCCCACCTACCAGTGAGGGCGGCGTAGCGCCCTCTGTCGTCATGAGTGACATTATCAATTTCAAGTGGGAGGGAAGACCGGATCAGAATACCCACGCCCCTAGAACCAGTGATGAATCCGGAGTGTGCAACCAGTTGGTAACCCCATCTATTCATCGCGTGACATACATTGCCAACTAGGTGCGTCTCCTGCAGGAGTACCACATCAGGGGACAAACGTCGTAAATACTGCAGAACAACACCCCATTTTATATGATCACCCAAACCGTTGACATTCCAAGAAATAAGTTTCAGCCCACTACCCCTCATTCCCAAACATGTTGCATGGGGTTCCCCATGAAGAGCAGGACATCAGGATCAGAGAAAGAACCAATACGCCGCCTTGAGATAGGAAAACACAAACACAACCCTCCCCCTACCCCCCAACTAGAACCCGTTACAACTCCCCCCTCCCTGCACCCCTGCAGAAGACTAAAAAGCCACCCCAAAATGCAGTGTGCCTGTCGCCCTAACAATCCCATTCTACAAAAAGACCCCAGAGGAGGAAAGAGGCCCGTTCCCACCCACCACCCAAATGTGGACTACTACAGGGCAACAAAAACGGAAAGATAGTACCCAGCTGAGCAAAGCCCAATGTTCAGAAACCAGGGACCGAAGAGTCACTTATGCGTAGGCTCACCACCCTCGGCACCGCCAGGGTGCTCCGTACGATCGCCTCGGCCCGTCAGGAAATTCAACCAGTCACACGGATCCTGTTCTTAACAACGGGTTATTGTAGCTATAACTCTCCTGATCTACTTGGCCTTTTCAAAAATTGAATTGGACGCCAGGAACCTGAAATACTCCGTCCTGACGCCTGAAGGCCTACACCGTGAGACAACCTGGGACTTGAGCATCCGAAATACCCGGGGGGTAGTTGAACAACAACGGCTGAGGGAAGGAGACTGCTACCCCTGGTTTACTTTCGGTTTCGCTTTTCCTGCTCTCGTGTGCTGAAAGACGGCTGCTCTTTGTTCTTGCCGGTCCATGAGACAACTTGCTCAACTGCTTCTAAACGGCGCCCTGCATTTTGATTTTTCACAGTTTCTCTCCGTAAGGAGCCATTCGCACCAGGTCCCAAAGGGCCCTTGGGGGCGCACAGCTCAATATGGCGGGTAAACCTGAAAGCGATAAACGGACGACCAAGAATACGTCTCGGGGTGGTGCCACTCAATCCCACATTATGGATCGATATACGCGCCCCAAGGGTTCCCCCAGCGGGACTGGCAAAACTTCGGAGGACGTCAGAGGTGGCCCCCCCAGAAACGGAGGAGCTGACTCTGCGAGATGTAATTGGCACCATCGCAAGCATGAAATCATCCATGGGCAAGCAGTATGAAACTTTGGCCTCCAAGATCGACACAGTGGCTGTTGATGTCAGTTTGATCAGGACGGACTTGGCCAAAACCAATGAGAGGGTCAAGTCTCTGGATATCAAAACTGCCAGTCTTACCACCGACGTGTCCAACCTCCAGACCGAGGTCCGAAACTTGCGGACCTCAAGTGAACAGTTTGCCCGCCGGCTCTAGGATTTTGCCCGCCGGCTCGAGGATTTTGAAAGCCGTGCAAGGCTCAACAATATTCGCATCGTCGGAGTACCGGAGACTTCTGCTGAACAATCAACTGATCTCCTTGTAGAAGATCTGATTTTAAACCATCTTGCTCCTAAGGGCCTCAGCAACTTTTTTGCGGTGGAGCGTGCCCATAGAGTTCCGGGCGGCAGACGCAAACCGGGTGCCACACCGCGACCCATAATTGCTAGGGTCCTCAATTTCAGGAACAGGGACGCCATCTTGCAGGCCTCAAGGACCAACGGCCCAACGAAATTTGAGAACGCATCCATCAGCTTCTACCCCGACTTTACACAATCGGTGCAGAAACAGAGACTGGGATTCACCGTGGTGAAACGTAGATTAAGAGACCTGGGCCTGAAGTACGCCATGCTGTTCCCTGCCCGGCTACGGATCGAACATAATGAACGTGTACTATTTTTTGATAGGCTGGAGGTGGTTAGTGACTGGTTAGACACTTTGTCAACGCAACGGGACCATGTGGAGCAGCCTAAAGGCACGGAGCGAGGCCAGACGGACCAGGAGGAGTGAGGAGACCGGCGTGAGCAACTCATCTTATTTTTGGGTCAATGACACTTTCAAGATACAAACCCTGAGGCGGCGGGGCTATTGGGACTTTTCCTCCTCTTGGGGTGTTCCTTTTTCTTCTTGTAGATTAGCTTTTTGGGGTATTTTGACAGGCACACTGCAAGTTGGGGTGGTTTTTTGTATTATCGCAGGGGTGCAGGGAGGGGGGATGTGTGTTTGGGGCTTCTTGGGGGAGAGGGGGTTTCTTTTCTATGTTTGAATTGTTTCAGAGGCTACGTATTGTTGCACATTTTGATCTCTGTGTCCTTCTCGGGGTTTGGGGGACCCCGCCAATGCTTATGGGATGGGGGATAGGGGGTTGAGAGTCTTAAGTTGGAATGTCAATGGCCTGGGGGACAGGATAAAGCGGGGGATAGTACTTCAATACTTGAAACACCACTCCCCTGATATTGTACTATTGCAGGAAACACACTTGGTGGGGAACACGTTTCACGCTATGAATCGAAGGGGCTATCGGTTGATTGCACATTCAGGGTTCACCTCTGGATCGAGAGGGACTGGTGTTCTGGTTAGAAATTCCCTCCCCTTGGAGGTTGATGATACTGTCCTGGATGAAGGGGGACGGTACGCGGCCATTATTGGTAGATGGGAGGGGAAGGCAATCTCCATCCTCTCAGTGTACGTTCCCCCGGGTTTACAGACCACGACGTTTGCCGACCTGGGGAAATTGGTACTGGAGCTTCCCGAAGGAATTTTGGTTGTGGAAGGAGACTTTAACTCTGTTGTTTGTGGCATGGAAGATTGTAACCCTCCCAGGGCTCTCAAAGGGTCGCAGTCTTGCCTTGGTGGCTTTCTGGATACATTTGGGCTGGTCGATTGCTGGCGGATGTTACACCCTGGGCAAGCTCAATAGACCTTCCATTCGGGGGCACACGGGAGCCTCGCTAGGTTCGATTACTTCCTTATGCCTGCGGCACAGGCCGTATCGGTGAGAGAGGCCCCACATTTGCCCAGAGGCATTTCGGATCACTCCCCGCTATGGCTACTCATAGATCTCCATCTGGGAGCCAGGGGTCGGGTTGCCCCGATCAATCATTGGCATCTCCGTAATCAGAAAACACGGGCGGGTGTGGTTAAGGCTATCGACAATTACTTTGCCGAAAATGTGGGATTGGTGTCCTCGTCTGTGTCCTTGTGGGAGGCTTTCAAAACTGTTCTTCGGGGCCAGACGCTATCGCTGATTGCCTCTGCCAAGAGACGTCAAAATGAGGAGGTTGTGAAGCTAGAATCTGAAATCACTGCCCTAGAGGCCGACCTTGAGTCCGGGGTCACGCAAGATAAGGTGCATGTCTTGAATTTAAAACAGTCTGACTATAAAGCCTTGGTGACAAATGTTGCTAAAGCCATGAGTCACGAGCAACAGGGCCGTTTGTATGATGTGGGTGACAAAGCTGGGAAATTGATTGCATGGTTGGACAAGAGAGAAAGACTGAATCGAGTGGTGCCGGTTGTTGAACATGCGGATGGTGCGCGTGTGGTGGATCCACTGGAGATCGTGGAAGAGTTTGCATGTCATTTTCGAACTGTGTATGAGCAAGTCTCCGATAGCCCAGAAGAGGACTTGCGTCTTTTACTGAGAGATATTGCACTGCCTAGCTTATCTGACTCTGATAGAGAGCTTATTTGGGGCGGAATTCTCCACAGATGAAATAGCGCTCGCTATTTGCTCCATACGCTCAGGAAAAGCTACAGGCCCAAATGGTATACCCATCGAGTTGTACAAGTTGTGTCCGAACAAAATGGCGCCGTATCTTCGTTCGATGTTTTGGAGTCAAATGAGAAGGGCTCGCTTCCCCGAGACCAGAGATTGGCGTCGATCATCGTAATTCATAAAGAGGGGAACCCCGCGAGCTGTGTACCTCTTACAGACCCATTTCACTTCTGACTGCCGAACCTAAGATCCTGGCGAAATTGTTAGCGAATCGATTAATTAAAGTGATTGGGAACCTGATACATCCAGACCAATCTGGCTTTATTCCAACCCGCAACACTGCGTTGAATCTACGCTGTCTTCACGGCGTTCTTGCTAGGGCAGGGACATTGCGTGAGCCGGCCATTTTGGTTTCTCTTGACGCCACTATGGCCTTTGATACAGTGGAATGGCCATACCTGTGGGCGGCCCTTACGAAGTTTGGCTTTGGGCCGGTGTTCATTAGCTGGGTCAGGCTTCTCTATGAGGAACCTCTGTCTCAGGTTGTTGTTAATGGTAGGGTCTCAGATCCCTTCGTTCTTGGGAGAGGTACGCGACAAGGTTGCCCCCTGTCATCGCTGCTGTTTGCTTTGGCTTTGGAACCCCTGGCCGCATGGTTGCGGTGGGAACCATCGCTCAAGGGTATCAGGTGGACACCTGACTTTGAAGACCGCATATCATTATATGCGGACAACATTCTCCTTTACCTCACTTCCCCTCGGAAATCGCTGGGGGTACTGTTTGATGTCCTCAGCTCCTTTGGTAAGAACTCTGGTCTGGTGATCAACTGAAGTAAGTCCTGTGTCTACCCGCTCACTGATGATACAGCACTCGTGCCACGTAATTGCCCGATACAAATTTCACACTCCGGCTTCAAGTATTTGGGAATATATATCTCGCTCGACCCTGCAGTTAGGTACGAGCGTAATTTGCTCCCTCCGCTCCTTCGGTTGAAAGCCGATGTGAAAGCTTGGTGTAGGCTGCCGCTGTCTCTTGTGGGCAGGGCAGCTCTATTCAAAATGATGTCCCTGCCTAGATTTTTGTATGCACTCCAAAACACTCTTGACCTTGTGCCCACCAGCTATTTCCATGAGATCGAAAGCCTTCAGAGACAGTTACTGTGGCTCGGACGACCCCGTATTACCTTGGCTAAGCTAACACTGCCTTGGTATGATGGAGGCATTGCGTTGCCTGACATCAGACGTTACTACAGGGCCTCCCAACTAAGCGCGATCAATCATGCTATGTATGGCTCGGTGTCCAACCCGGCCTTTGCCATGGACAAATGGCTACTCCCGGGCGGGAACTATCACAGGGCACTATATTCCAAGCAGTCAGATAGGACGTTAACGGGACCCACCAAGGTGGCGGTGCGGATTTGGTATAGTGCAAATGCAGCTATGTGCTGGTCGGATATTGTCACTCGAGCGGCTCCACTATATGTTACCGAGAAGCTAGGCAATTTATGGACCTCCAAGGGCTTTGAGAAGTGGGACCTCATCGGTATTAGCAAGGTGAGGGATCTTTGTATTAAGGATAGGATAAAGACCTTCGATGAGTTAAAAACTTAATATGCGCTTAGCGATAGGGAATACTTCCGATACCTGCAGGTTTTCCTGACCGGTCCCCTCATTCTGGAATCCTCACCCCTGGAAGATAGAGTGCTCGATGGTCACGTCCCGGACAGTACCATCTCTCTCATATATAAAAAACTGATAAACGACCGGACGGACCTTCTTCTACAGCTGTGGGAGGCCTGGACCAGCGATGGACTGGAGCTGGATGATGAGGAT
Organism: Lissotriton vulgaris; assembly: GCF_964263255.1. Lineage (NCBI taxonomy): Eukaryota > Metazoa > Chordata > Amphibia > Caudata > Salamandridae > Lissotriton > Lissotriton vulgaris. The sequence continues at coordinate 1,716,357,933 of NC_141687.1, forward strand.
TGGCAGGCAGCGATTTCCTCCCCTAAGGAGGTGGCTATCCCGGCCCGTCTTCGACTGGTGCAACTAAAAAATTTACACCGCATGTACGTGACAGGCCCCCGATTGTTACGTATGGGATACTCTGTGGATGGACTGTGTAAGCGTCGGTGTGGATTGATGCGTACCTTCATTCATATTCTATGGGAATGCCCTGAGATAGTATCCTTTTAGAATCGTATGCATGACGTCATGACAGAGGTGACGGGAGTTTCGATTTTGCCTGAGGCCCGTAGGTGTCTGCTGAATGTGTGGGAACCCAACGATTAAAACGTGGCTCAGACACAATGGGCCACTTTAGGGAATATGGTCGCCAAACGAGACATTGCACAGCTGTGGGGGTCCTCGCGGACACCCAGTCTATCCGCCTGGTCAAAGAACATGGATTGGTGCATGTTTCGGGAAAAAACGGTGTATGTCGCACGGAGTAGACCTAAGAAGTGGGGGAGGATATGGAACCAGTGGAATCAGTATCGCGGAGAGATTTGTACTCCCCCTTTTGTAAATCCACCGGAGGTGCTGCAATCCCCTTAGCCTGGGGTTCCTTCTGTTGTCTTGATTTTAGTTGATACACTGATTGCTCACTCTCTTCCCCCCTTCCCCCTCTCCCCTTCATTACTGCTTATAACTTTATCCGCTGATACAGAAGAATCTTATAGGTGCGGTTCTTCCCCTCCCGGAGGGGTCACTCATGTATATGATGCCTGTCTTGCCTCATCAGTTGTATATATTTTTTCTTGCTTTATTTATTTTGTTGGTTTCCCTTTTACAAAACAAAAAAAGAAAAACCTTATTTCTCCTGTGTCTCAATATTTATAGATTTGACATGTAAGCCTAATCGCCGCCGGACCCCAGGGTTGGCGGCTGAAGCGCTGTGTAACTGAATTATCCGAAGCATTTGTCTATACCATAGCCAGCCGGCCCTGGCGGTTGTCTGCTTGTTGCTGTATTATTATAACTGTCAATAAAGGTTTTTTACAAAAAACATCTCACTAGCACAGTTTGTTGAACAACCCCTGTTGGCAAGATAGATAGTAATGGTCAGACAGAAGGGGTTTAGTAAATATTATAATATCTAGGCCTGGCCCTTCTAAATTTACTACATTCACCAAAATCTATATAGAGAGACCTAGATGGTTCTCCAAACGTGCCTGCCGATATACTGAAGGCTTCACTCAACCGGCGTTTCCCAGTCAGAGAGGGATCCGGGGCACGATAAACAGCCCGGAAAATCTAACCTCATATAAGTAACAAATGGGCAGGCACATAAAAGCCACTGATGTTAATATATTGCTCTCCGCACCGCCATGGATCTAAAAACAGGCTTGCAGACTACCGAATATTCACAATGTCTATGGCCTCATGCCGATAATAAAGTATAAAACTGGAAGGTCACCCAAACCTGCATGTTAGTAATGTGCTATCCCCATCGCTAAAGGTCTAAGATGAAGCCTCTGAGACTGTAAAGTACAAACCCCCAAAATAGAAAGCAGGGGTCCTTCAATGTACTTACCAGTAGTTACTCCAGGGACATGTGCCGACACGACAAATATGCGTCGGGTCCGAAACAGGTCGCCAGTAAAGCTCAGATCTCTCTGAGGACTGGAATTTAACGAGGCAGCAGGGCGTGGGTCAAAGTCAGCGTAATAGGTCAAAAAACGCGAAACCGAAATGCGGTGTGATCATAAAAGACGGACCACACCAGGAAGTGCGGTGTAATCATAAAAAACGGACCACAGTTTCATGGGAGGCCAGTTTCAGGCTCAAAAATCGGCCATCTTAGAGAGTATACTGCCCAAGAGTGTTCAATAGAGATGAGGACAAATGGCTATCAAGATATAGTATAGTGATGGCGGCACACCTACTAGGACAAAAATCCAAGTTATTAAAGACAAAATACAAACGTCCAAGTTAATAAAAACAAGATACGAACATTGGCCGAACAAAATAGAGCCAAGCACTCACCAATAGGGCACACTATGAGAGCTAAATTGGTCACAGTAAGTATGGGTCAGGCAAGCCCCCAAATAAAAAATAATAATAGATACACTAACCTAGGGAGAGAATAAAGTTATATAGGGCTCAGAATCAAATTAACGGGGAGCAACTTCAGTACTAAAATCCAGGGTTTAGGAAAGGTGGCAAAAGACAACGGCTGCAGGACTTTCCTACGCACCAGATTTCCAAAGAGGACTTCATTATATTAGAGCATTCGCCCAGGGGCATTCCTCATTTAGACCCCTTTCCACACTGTTGAGATAATATATCCAGAAGACTTCTCTTTTTCTGGGAATGGCTGTTGGGTCAGATCCAGGGAAGACTTGAATCTTCTCAAGGACAGACCATTTCAAATAATTCTCGGAGTGGTTGTTTTGAAGCCAATGAGCGACAATAGGCGCACCTAGTTTACCAGTCCTAATATTAGATTTATGTTCTCCCATTCTAAGGCGAATCTCACGCCCAGTCTCACCAACATGTGGGAGATTACATGGGCAGAGGATGATATATACCACATTAGTGCTGCGGCAGTTAGTCATTTTCGGAGAACAGTGCGGGACGGGGTAACAATGGTAATCCCTGTTAATGCATTGGGGCAGGATTGACAATTGCCACAACTGTGGTTATCCACAACAGGACTCAGACCCATGATGGAGGTTTGGGACCCGTTCTGGGATTCCGGTAATCTTCCTCTCACGAGATAGTTTTTCAATTTTTTGTTTCTCCTAAACGCAAAAATAGGTTTAGGCAGATGATCCTGATCACTATCTAGATTGAGGAGATACCAGCAGGAATTGATAGCCTGTTGTAGCTTGTTGTTGAGATTAGAATGTTTGGTAATGCACACAATCTTGACCATGGGATCTCTATCCTTGTGCTCAAACATGGCCTCCCGGTTGTAATACCTGGCACGTTTAAAGGAATCCTTAACAAGTCTGTAAGGATACCCACGTTGTATCAATTTCTCCTTCAGAATGTCACCCTGGAGAAGGAAATTATTGATATCTGTACAATTTCTCCTGATACAGAGAAATTGACTGAAAGGGATGCTATCCCGCTGGCAGCGCGGATGGAAGCTACTGTATTGCAGAAGGGTATTTCGCGTGGTGGGCTTAGTGAATAAAGATACACAAATTTCATTATTCTGATGTTCCACCCAGATGTCGAGGAATTCAATCATATCACTGCTAGAGTGTGAGGTGAATTTTAGATTGTGATCAGTAGAATTAAGCCACATTATGTACTCACTCAATGATTCCTGGTCACCTTTCCATATAAAAAAGATGTCATCAATGAACCGGGACCATGCCCGGACATTTTCATGGAAGGGGGCCATTTCATCGTAGATGTGGATTTGCTAAAAAAATCCCATGTATTGGCATGCTAGACTTGGCGCGCAAGCAGCGCCCATTCTTACTCCCTGAATCTGATGAAAAAAACAGTTATTGAACTCTAAGTAGTTCTCATAAAGAACCACTTCCAGACATTCAATAATAAAAGATGCATTGCTAATCTCGGGTTTAGACTCAAGGATGTCCTGCAGAACTTTAATAGCACCTTCCTGAGGTATATTGGAATGCAGGGACTCCAGGTCAAGAGTGACCAGGAGTTCCCTGTCATGAAAATAGGTGATCCCCTCCCTTTCGAGATAAAGTGACCCGTGTCCTTTACAAAGGAATCCAGAGAAGTGACCAGGGGTTTTAAAAATTAGTCAATATATTTAGACAAAGGTTCTGTGGCCGATCCTATGGTGGACACGATCAGCCTAAGTGGGGGGGTCACAGAGGTTTTTATGAGTCTTAGGGACCTCATAAATAATGGGCATCCTAGTAAAGCTAGGGGTCAAATATTCCGCTTCTTTCTCGCAGATATGACCCATATCTACTGCTCTCTCAACCATACGCAATATACGGCGTTTTAGGGCAGGCTCAGGATTCCTCACTATTTTTTTATAGTGATCAGATGAAGATAGAGATGGTTCATTTTGTCAATATAGGTGGGGGTATCAAAAATAACGATACCCCCACCCTTGTCACAAGGTTTGATCGTGAGAGATTTGTTCATCTTTAGAGATGCAAGAGTCATCTCTTCATCTCTGGAGAGGTTAGAGGAGGGCTTAGGGACAGATTTCAGTTTTTTAGTTATTTTAGAGGTGACCGCCTTTTCAAAGATACCAACCTCAGTTCCGATATCCTCAAGCGTGGGAGTAAAAATCGAGGGTGGCTTTAAACCTGATTTGTTATCAGTAACATCAGTCAGAATTTTTTAAGTCTGACTTTCCGAAAGAACAGATATAAAACCTTCAGAAACTCAAACTTACTAAAATTAGTAGTTGGAACAAAAGAAAGGCCCCTTGATAACAGTCCAACAGTATCCGGTTCCACTTCCACATTAGAAAGATTAAAAACCGGAATACTTTTTATGTTTTCCAGTACAGATGTTGCCTGGTTTGGATGTACATTTGGGGCTGGCCCTGACCCTGATGGTAACTCCCCTGGTGGGGGTTCCGAGTTCTTGGAGTTTAGGAAGGCTCCGTCAATGAGCAATTCCTTGGTAAAAAGTAGTCCGGAAATTTTGGTGGCTAAAACCTGGTTAAGTCCAAAGAATGGCTTTACACGCTGTAAAACATGCAAAGCATGTAAATATGGGGTCGATAAAACAAACTATACTACACCATTAAAACCGAATCCAGTACCAATCAATAAGAGTCTCAATTGCAAAACTGAATACGCAGTATATGTATTGGAGCGCCTTGAGACCTTGCGGTGATAAGATGCGCTATATAAAAACTTTTGACATCACATGCAAACCGCAATATATAGGAAGCACTAAATTGCAGGTACATAAGCGAGTGATCCAACATTTGAGAGCGATCGTTAACAACGATGCAACTTACCCGGTTGCCCGCCATTTTAAAGAGTATCATGACACTAAGTTGGATAACTTGAAATATTTCGTCATAGATACTATTCTTCCCCAGAAACGAGAGGGGAACCGGGAGGCATTACTGCGTAGGTTGGATACACGATATATTTTGGAACTGGACAGTAAGATACCCCAGGGCTTAAATTCAAGTGAAGATGTTTATACATGCTTGTGATTAAATTTAGCTTTTAAATTAGATTTTTAATGAGATCTTAAAATCCATATTTAACTACTGCCTGCATAAATGAATGTTTTTTATCTTCCTGTTGTTTTTTTTGCACATTTGCACATTAGTAGGTCATGGCTGTGACCAAAATACACTATATTTTTCGGGCACAAGCACTTTTAGGCTATTTAATCATGAAAACATCTGTAATCATGTCCCACTTGGGCAATATTATACAGAGTCACAACTTATGTTTACATTTTCCCTTTTTGTGACTTTGCATATAATTTAAAACATAAACAATTATGCAATTGTATGTGGTTGGTGCTATAAGCTATGGTTCTTTTTAATACTTTAAAACTCACTAAGAGTGTTTTAAAGATGTTTTTACCATATTTTATGCTTTTTGATATATTATAGAAAGGTTGATAATATTTATTTATTACCGACTATTTTATGTAGCATAATTGTAAAGGGATTATGAACTGACTCTTTTTTCATCTACAAAATGATTCAGTATGTTTTTCATGTCTATGCCTATGACGTGGTACTCTTTGCACTTGCACTGTCACTTTAAATATGGGAAGCACTCCACATGCGCGTCATGTGATCAAGGGCACCGTGTATGCCGAAAGGCGTCATGGCGGTGGTGCAGGGCGTTATTTCAAATAAAATAGCATTGCACCAAATCTGGGTCTGCGTCCATTGTTTGGAGTGGTGAAGAGTGTAAGAGGGTCACGGAAAGGAGAAAGCAGCAGATATATATATATATATATATCTATATATATATACTAGCAGCCCGTCCCGACGTTGTCCGGGTATGAATTGCTGCCGGCCAGTAGTATATTGTTTCGTAGGATTTCATTTTGACAGCATTTCTTATCTGTGACAGGCCTGTGAAACGCTCCGATTCACAGCGCACTGCTGATGCACTTAAGAGTGCGCGTTCAGTAGTGTGTGAACTCGAGTTTCTCTACTTTATTTTCCTTGCAATATTATATAGCACAAACTCGACAACATGGCATGAGCACAATTTACATTACAGAAGAACACATTCATTTGTGGTAGGCACGGGTAAACAAAGCGATTTGCCTGGAATCACAGGATGTTGAGCTGATGCCGAGATTCAAACGTAGCTCCCCATCTCCAAAGTTCGCAAATCTAGAAGTTGTGGTGGGAGGTGTGTCTAAAAGTGTATGTCGGTGCTGGGCATCAATGAGAGAGACCTGTGCATTTTTCCAATTGGTGGTGAAAAAATATGAGTATGTTGCTGGAGATGTGGGCCGCCGTGCCACCAATGTACTTACGGGGGAGGGTAAACACCGATTATTCCGCAAATTTCTTTCCGCATACCATCACTCTGCATACTTTCATTACGAAAGTACCATGACTCTGCAATGCCATTATAGAGCATGGCATTACATTTTATATGCTTTTACCACGCATACATTTACAACGAAATTCGTTGTAAATGCATGAATGGTAAAAGCATGTTTTTTTTAAATGTTCGGATAAGGTAAGTATAGGTATAGGGGTATATGTTTTGGGGTACTGAGGATTTATGTTTTGGGGTGTTTGGGTATTTTAATGGTTCAGATATAGTTTTGGGTTATGGGGTACAGGGGTATTTTTAGGGTTCAGGGCTAGGTTTGGGTTTTGGGGTATAGGGGTATTTTTAGGGTTCAGGGGTAGGTTTGGGTTTTGGGGTACAGGGGTATTTTTAGGGTTCAGGGCTAGGTTTGGGTTTTGGGATACAGGGGTATTTTAGGGTTCTGGGCTAGGTTTGGGTTTTGGGGGACAGGGGTATTTTTAGGGTTCAGGGGTAGGTTTGGGTTTTGGGGTACAGGGGTATTTTAAGGGTAATGGGCTAGGTTTGGGGTACAGGGGTATTTTAGGGTTCAGGGGTAGGTTTGGGTTTTTGGGGTACAGGGGTATTTTTAGGGTTCAGGGGTATGTTTGGGTTTTGAGGTAAAGAGGTATTTATAGGGTTCAGGGCTAGGTTTTGGTTTTGAGGTACAGGGGTATTTTTAGGGTTTAGGGATAGGTTTGGGTTTTGGGGTACAGGGTATATTTATAGGGTTAAGATAGGTTAGTGTTTAAGGGTGTTGGGGTATTTTATAAAGTAAGGGTGGGTTATGATTATGGGGTGCAGGGGTATTTAAAGTAGGGGTGGGCGGAATTGGCGCGAACTTGGTACAATAAATCTGCAATATTTCGTTCCCTCAGATTTCCAATTATTAAAACAGAAACCTCATATATTCAAGGTAAAATAACAAGTATTTCTACATGCTAAAATGCATATAGTCATTTCACAAAAGTAAAATTAGCTTCCAGCAAGCAGTGAGAGAGGTGATGATTTTCAGATCAAGCCCCTGCAAACCATTATGGGACGAGATTAGCAGTGGGAAGTGAATATTATAGTATTCAAATAATTCTACAAAGAGCTGCAGTTCACCTCGTTCTCCCCAGTTGTCCCCAAGAGGCAAATGCAATAGAATTTAAAACATTATACATCAAGCTGCAGTTCACCTCATGGTCCCTAGATGTTCCAGATGAGGCAAATGCAATAGCATTTAAAATATTACACATCAAGCTGCAGTTCACCTCATGTCCCTAGATGTCCCTGATGATGCAAATGCAATAGCATTTAAAATATTATATATCAAGCTGCAGTTCACCTCGCCGTCCCTAGATGTCCCTGATGAGGCAAATGCAATAGCATTTAAAATATTATACATCAAGCTGCAGTTCACCTCGTCGTCCCAAGATGTCCCTGATGAGTAAAATTCCAAAACATTGAAACCCTTTCATGAATGCTAAAAATTATGCTAAGCTTATCCCATAATGCTTTGCAGGGCCTTTTAGTTGTATTTTTGCCCATAACTGTGCTTGGGGTGGTTCTAAGAGAATGGGACCTCCACTGAATTACTATTTAAAGGGAGCAGGAATGTATAGAACCTGGGAAGAAAAAACAACACTCGTGACGGAATGCCCCCAGCGATTGTCACGCCCCCAGCACACACCCACAGCACAATGCAGACATGCCCACAAGGGACTACTTTGCTGGCACAGTTCTTTTACATTTTAAATGTATATGGTGGGCGTCTGCATAGCCTATGTCCTTCTGCTGCAACTGCCCTTTCCAACGCTATATTGGGTGTTGTGATTGGTGCTGTGGTTCCCGAGTTTACCTGGCCAAAAGGTGCAAGTTCTCTCTTTATAATAGTAGTATAGATATATATATATATATATATATGTATATATATATAAAAAAAAAAAATTTCAGGCACAGGTTCCTCACCGCCGTCGCTCCTCCTACTTCCCGGGTGCTCTTGGCCAGCGTTGGTGAAACGCTTACAGACTTCAGCACAGTACAACTTAATCGAGTCGCAAGAATGGTCAGCATGCTGGTTTCCGATTTCCAAAATTATTCATTGCAAACCCCCCTCCCCCAGACAGACGCGTTTCGCTCTACTAGCTTCGTCAGTGTCAATTTGTGTACTACCAAGTTCCGTCATTTAAACCCTCCCCACCATCACTTCATTCCACAAAATAGAAGAAGGATTACATTTGTAGAAGCGGTGGCCATTTTATAGTATGCAACATTAGCCTTACAAATCATGGGTTTTCAATGGCGATAAATAAAGTGCATAAGTGCTCATTTTAAAAGAAAACATTAATTTTGGAACCACAAACATTACATTTCTGAGTACATTCCATTACTATAAATTTCTGTTACATCACAATATTCCATTTAAGTTATCATTATCATTCCCTGTATGGATGTGTTTAACAGCTGATTTTTGCCCTGTATGGGCAGTGTCCACACTATTTTGCCCTGCTGAACGATTCTGTCTCCTTTTGGACATCACAGGTGGTCAGTTTATTATTGGCATTAAAAAAACCTCTATTCTCTTGTCCTAGTAGTTTACAGCTTTCATTATACATGATCCCATGTATTTTCTTGAATTAAAGGTGAACCCACATTTCATCATCATTATTTAAACTCCATGGTGTCAATGTTTTGAGGTCGATGATGTATCTGGACTCTAGGGTACGGAGTGCCTTAACTCTGTCTCCCCCCCGTTCTGATCGGGTCACTTGATCTATGCAATAATAGCTCAGAAGATCCCTATTGCTCTGATGTTGTTCTGAAAAATGGCGAGCAACCGGATAGGACCTATCCTTGTTAGCGATTGCTCGCATGTGTTCCAGGATTCTGAGCTTCGTGGGATTGATTGTGCTCCCTATATATCGCTTATTGCATGGGCATACTAAGCAGTAGATTGTATAGTCCGTATTGCAATTCAGGAGTTTAGTTATTTTTCCATTGGGTTCCTCTGTTCCTGTTCTACCTGGATACAATGTGTTTTTTTGCTGAATTTACAGGCTTTGCAGCGGAGACAAGGAAAGAATCCATTTATACCTGCCAAATTTGGGGGTTGGACTTTAGATGAAAAGTGACTATGGACCAGATGATCGGACAATGATTGACATCGGCGGTATGTTATTAAAGGCCTGTCCGAAAGATATTTCTTTAATACATTGTCTGTGGCTAAGATGTGCCAATTCTTTTTGAAACTTTGGACCAGTTCACCAGACTTAGGGGTCGATTAGGATCGCGGACGGACTTGCGTCCGTCCGCGACCCCAGAGCAGGAGGGAACCTCCGCATGGCATGCAGAGTTCCCTCCTGTGCAATTAGGATGTGACCGCCACCCTGGCGGTCACAGCCTCTATTTTTAACATTGCCGCGGGTGCAGCTTCAAGCTGCACCCGCGGCAATGTTAAAAAGGCATGCATTGCATTTGCATGCAGAAAGAGGCAGGCACCGCGCTGTGCCTGCCGCTTTCTGCATGCAAATGCAGGGGGGTACCATAGGTACCCCCCATGTGCACCCCCCACCTCCCCTTCACCTAGGGGGCCCGCAACGGGCCCCCGCAGTGAAGTTCTGTATGCTTTTCCGCGGCGGAAAACCCGCAGCGGAAAAGCATACTTTACTGGCCATCCTAATATGGTGGACGGTGTCTGGAAGACACGTCACCATATTAGAGCTTTTCCGCCGCGGTTGTAATCCGACCGCGGCGGAAAAGCTGCGGACGGAAACCAGGACCCACCAGCCATCCTAATCTGGCGGTGGGTCTTTGGTCAGTCCGCTGCGGATTTTCCGCATCCTCGGGGCCGGCGGTGGCTTCCGCCGGCCCCGAGGATGCGCAAAATCCGCTATCATAATGACCCCCTTAGTATTGAAGTTGGTGATCATTCGCACCTGATCCTCCTCCTTCTTGGCCCCTTTTACCACCAGGAGGTCCCTCCTGTTCACTGTTTCTACTTTTTCTACTGCAGATTTTAAAATGTTACTGGAGTACCCTCTGTTTTGGAATCTTTTGGTGGTCTCTATTTGTGCCTGTTGGTAATTGTTGTTTGCTGAACAGTTTCTTTTTAGTCGCAATAATTCACCGTAGGGTACATTTTTGATCAGACTTCTCGGGTGATAACTTGCCGCGTGTAACACGCTGTTGCCCGCTGTAAGTTTCCTGAACAGTTTGGTCTGTAGGGTATTCTCATGTATAAAAACCTCAAATCCAAGTAACATACACTGGTGGGGCTAATTGTACTGGTGGATCTCAGGTTTAGGTTATTATTGTTAAGAGTGGTGATGTACTCCTCAGCCGAGGTTTGATCACCCCTCCACACAATAAACAGATCGTCAATATATCTGGTCCATAAGAGTATTCTGTCACTCCATCTGTCATTCATTGTTCCCCATGCCTCGTGCTTCTCCCACCAGCCCACGAACAAGTTCGCATAGCTGGGGGAGAAGCACGAGCCCATCGAAGTCCCTCTGATTTGTTTATACAGCTGACCTGAGAAAATAAAGATGTTATTGTACAGACAAAACCGTATCATACTTAACAACATATTGCTATGTGTCCTGTATTTCTCAGGTTTATTGTCAAGGAACCACTTTGTTGCTTTAAGGCATTCTTCATGTGCTATGCAGGTGTAAAGATTTACCGCATCTAATGTTATAAGGAGTGTGTCAGGTTCCCATGCAATATTGTCCATCATCCGGAGGAAATCCTGTGTGTCCCTCACGTAGGAGGACAAGTCCTTGACAAATGGGGCCAGATAGGAGTCAATAAAGCGAGATGTGTTTTCTAAAAGACTACCAATTGCTGACACAATCAGTCTCCCTGGTGGTCTTTTGGCATTTTTATGGATTTTTGGTAAATGGTAAAAAGTGGGGAGTACTGGTGATTCGCATTGAAGAAAGAGAAACTCTTCTGTACTTAGCATGCCATTGTTTTTCCATTCTGTTAGCATTTCTTGGTATTGTGTCAGGCTGTTTACATACTCAGCTCTTTGTATGACCTTGTAACAATCTGTGTCTTTCAAGTGCCTGAGCGCCTATTGTTCATAGTTCTCTTTGCTAAAAATCACTATATTTCCCCCCTTGTCCGAAGGTTTTATTTCTATGGATTTATCGTTTTTGAGGGATTTAATTGCCTCCCATTCTCTTCGTGTAATGTTAGACAACCTCATATCCATCTTATCCTTTGCCATTTTTTCCAAATCCGAAAACACCGCCTCGCTGAAAACATCTATTGCATCATGACAAGCATTTGGCAGTCTTTTAGATTTATTCTTCAAATTGCTGGGATCTCTTGTTTGTGTTCCAGACGTTGCGCAATTTCCCGGATTTTGCGTTCCTTCTTCGAGAAGCTTTTGAGTTGGTGTTAACAACACTTGTAATAAAGTGTTAGATTGTTTTTCTGCTGATTCCTCCGGTTTGCAATAAATAATTTTGGAAATCGGAAACCAGCGTGCTGACCATTCTTGCGACTTGATTAAGTTGTACTGTGCTGAAATATATATATATATATATATATATATATATATATATATATATATATATATATATATATCTATATATTCACTGAAAAAAACATAGGTTTCACACCAGTTATAGTTAGCTGGAAATTTTACTGACATAAAACCATTGAAATTCCCACGTTATAGCGTTATAGTTAGTTGGACTCGCTATAACTTGCGCGCCTGCAATGCACTGCTGATGACGTCACATATTACATCACTCATGACATGGTAAGTGACATCACTCATGACATCACTGATGACACCATCCTTGTGACAGAGTGACAGACCTCCTTTCAGTGCAATGTAACCTTTGAAACACATATTCAAAAATAGAAACTAACATTTTCAAAAAAATGGAGATACCCATACCAGTTACAACAACCAATTCAGTAATTCCACCATCTATATACACATCCACTCATTCACCAACAGTTCTATATAGTCACTCATACATATACTCACTCATCATATGTAGTGATACACCTATACATCCTGTTACATACCGACAGTCATCCAAAAGTTACTCACACACATACTCACACATGCAAATAAACTTGAACATCCATTTTTTTGCATATACAACTAAACACACACTACCAGCTTACTTCTAAGGAAACTTACACATACTTACTCTCTTAAACAATCACTTATAGAAACACATACTTATTTAAACAGGAACTCTTACAATCTCTCACTCTCACATATACTCACTTATATACATCAATACTCACATATACTAGAATAAAACATATGTAGTTACTGATAAAGACACTAGTGAGACAGTTATTCACTCACTAACACACACATATAAACACTCATCCACCCATACAGTCCTGCACATATGCTGTCTTCAAAACACATACAAACAGTGAGTCAGTCATTAATGCATCTATGTGCTAAGTAATACCCCCACCAAACCATACAGACACTCATATTGATACTAAAAAAAACATCTAATAACCCATACACACACACATGTAGCTACTCACCAACCCATGCAGCCACTTATACACAAAGTGAAACACTGATACATATATTTAAATATTTAAAAGTTACTCGCTAATATATGTATTCACTAAGATACACTTAATAAGCCGGTTAACCAATCAATTTTTTTTTTTTAAACATCCATTTAGACACTTATTTAAAAATGGATTCTTCCATCGACCTTCACAAATACATATATAAAACATATTCATTTTACAGAAAGACACACATTCACTGGATGGTGTCATCAGTGATGTCATGAGTGATGTCACTGACCATGTCATGAGTGATGTAATATGTAACGTCATCAGCAGTGCATTGCAGACGCGCAAGTTATAGTGAGTCCAACTAACTATAACGTGGGAATTTCAATGGTTTTAAGTCAGTAAAATTTCCAGCTAACTATAACTGGTGTGAAACCTATGGTTTTTTCAGTGAATTTAATAGGTTTTTTAAATGCAAATTCCTAACTATAACTGGTGTGAAACCTATGGTTTTTTCAGTGAATTTCATAGGTTTCTTAAATGCTAATTCCTCACTATATATAGGGCCTCAAACCTATGTTGTTTTCAGTGAATTTCAAAGGTTTTTTAATAGCAAATTTCTATAGCTATGAAATGTAATATTTTTTATAATGAATCCTATATTGTATATTTATGTAATACTATTTTGTTTATGTATATTGTTCATGTTTTTTTAAATTTTTTTGCCCTGGAGCGCTCCCGGTGCGCGTACCGGTGATCGCACGGGTAAGCGCTATTGCCTCGAACAAAAACATCATTGTGTCGTATCGCGTAGCCGCATCCGCGTGATACGCACGGCGTAAGCGCACCCGGAAGCACTCGAGCGCATGCGATCGCGCTACCTAAGCATCCGACGTGCTTACGCTACGCGCCCCTGGGCACGCCCTGGGGCGCGCCCCCGGGCGCGTTTTGTAAGCGCGTCGGGTCATGTGACCTAAAAATAACACTTTTTATTGGTTCAGGACAGTTTTGGTTTCCAAATGATGAAAGCCCTGGTCATGTGACCTGAAAATAACACTTTTTATTGGTTCAGGACAGTTTTGTTTTCCTAATGATGAAAGCCCCCACCTTTTTTCCTCATTCACATTACTACCTATTTGTACTCAGAAATGGCTACAGTAGCAGCAGCAGCAGCAGGAGGATTTCAGCCACCACCACCACCACCACCACCAAGAGGACCACCACAACACCACAGTGGTGGAGATGAAGAAGAGGAGGAGGAGGAGGAGGAGGAGGAGGAGGAGAGGAGGAGGTTCCTGACTGAGGATACTACCCCATATAAGCCAAAAGAGCACATTATCTGGGAGTTTTTTTCAATCCCAAACGACCTCAAGAAAGTAAATGCGCCAAGGGTTACTTGTCTAATCTGTGGCACTGTACTTTCCAGGGGGGACCCTAACAAAAAGTACTCTTTTGGCAATAACACCATGATTCGCCACATGCAACGCCAGCACCCTAACAACTATGCTGCGGCAGAGGTCCGAGAAATGACCAGAAACCCTCCCCAATCTTCACCCAGCACCTCCAAAAGTAAGCAACCCACTCCATCGGGTCCAGAGACAAGGGAGATGGTCCCAAACATACAAACCCAGTTTGGACAATACAAAATCAGTTGTATATTTTGTGGAAAAACAATTATCTATGGTGAGCAAAGCATTAAACTCATCAACCGTGCTGGTGACAACCACAATTGCCCAAAAATACCTTAATTTTTTCCTGATTTTTTTGCTCCAGTTGAGCCGTTTACAATTCCCTGTTTTTTGTTTGTCCCCATAAAAATAACAAAAAAAATATAAAATTGTTCATAAAAGCCCAAAAAAAGTACAAAATGTCCAAAAAAACAATAAAAAAATATAAAACAACAAAAAGAAGAAAAAAAAACTTCTTTTTAGAACTACCTCCAATTTATAAAAAAATGCTACATTTTTTTAAAACTCTGTCATTCTTTTTCCCCCATGGTACGCTCCCCGGTTCGCTCCCTGGTGCGCGTACGAGGCGCTCCTCCCGCGCAATTCGAAAGAAAAAAAAATAATAATGTTGCCCCGCGGGGCCCTTTTAAGGCCCCCACATTAAACCTAAGGGGTCAGGGGAGGTCAACTCTGCACCCTTTTGGTCATTTCCCTCTTTTTTTTGCAACCTCTTGTGTCTCGATCCTACCGAGACACAAGATGGCGTCCGCTCCGGACTGTTCGGAATGTTGACAGACACCCGAGAGCCAATCAGCTTTCCGTGCGCGAACTCGCGTAGCGCGCTGGTACGCACCCCAGTGCGTGTACCGGGGCGCGCTTATAAATGTAAATGTAAATGTATAGGCATTTATATAGCGCACTACTTACCCGTAGGGTCCCAAGGCGCTTCGACCACTGCGAAACCCTTCCTGGCTTCCCTGAGAGATGGTCCCTTAATGGGTATCTCCAGGGTGAGACCAGGCATCCCCGGCGGTCTGGTGGGGCCGTTAGTGAAGATGAGGCAAGCTAATGCCCAGAGTTGCCGAGTGTGATCGCTGATCAGAGTGGGCACCGAGGCGAGAGAATTATCGAGTCCGCTGACCCTGGTCCAGAAACCTGCCGCGCCGGGAATCGAACCCTGGTCCCGGGCCGTCCTCTGCTCTCGGGTCTGCCGCCTCTAACCAGTGAGCCACACTACTTCGCTTATAGATATATATATTTTTTTTAACCTAAATTACTCAAAATCCACTGGAGCACATATCTTGAGACATAGCAAAGGCACATCGAGCTACCGGCCCCCACAATTTTGCCAAGTTTGGTGGAAATCCATTCAGCCGTTCGAGCTAAAAGTGAGTCCAACCGCCCTATGGAAATTAACATGGGGAAAACATGTTTTGGGACCCCCCTTTTATCTCGGCCCCCGCTTGACGAATCCCCCCCAAACTTCCAGGGAAGGAGCGGAGCGCAGCGAGGCAAATTTCATGAAATTTTCAGGCAGATTCCTCAACCGGCGCCAAAGTTATTCCCTATACAAAATAATCCTAACTATAACTACCTACTGGCGACCGCCAGTAGGTAATATATATATATATATATATATTCACTGAAAAAACCATAGGTTATAGACCATATATAGTTAGGAATTAGCATTTACAAAACCTTGAAAATTCACTGAAAAAACCATAGGTTATAGACCATATATAGTTAGGAATTAGCATTTACAAAACCTTATTTTACTCACACAAAACCATTGAAATTCGCATATATAGTTAGTTGCACTAACTATATATCGCGCACCCGCAATCCACTGCTGATCATTTCACATATTACATCATTCATGACATGGTCAGTGACATCACTGATGACATCACTGATGACATCTCAAATGACATCACTGATGACATCACTGATTACATCTCAAATGACATCACTGATGACATCACTGATGACATCACTGATGACATCTCATTTGACATTACTGATCACATCACTGATGACATCATTCATGTGATAATACGATGAACCTCTTCAGACTCTAATATAACCTTAGATACACTCAGTGTAAACAGACATTCACAGACTGTCACTCATCCATGGAGTTACTCACACACCTAGTCAGTCATGCAAAGAATCAATCACACCTCGATTTCCTCAACTATACAGTTATACACACCTTACTTATTCAAACATATACTAACACATATTTACTCTCTTATACAATCCCTGATACAAGTTCACAATGATCCATACAGCCACTCACACATTCACTGGCTCTTATGCACAGTTATTTATATATGTCAACTCTCACATGTACTGTGTTTTACATATGTACTTACTTTGACATGTAGCACTGAGATATCCATTCACTCACCAATACACTCATGCACACAGTCAACCGCCCATACAGCTGTTTCCACATGCACTTTTGAACCCATACATCTAGTGAATCGACTGCTCACACATCTATGCACAGAGTCATACACCTCCCAGCCACCCACACACACACTCAGTCTCCCATACAAATACTTGGGCAACCAATCAATAACCCATATAGTTACTCATATAGCTACTGATAAACACATGCCGCAGTTTACAGAACAACAGACATAATGATGCACAAATTAAGACAGTTTAGTCACTAACCCATGCACTCAGTGAGACACATTTAATCACTCACTCATACAGTCAGTCATGCACCTACTAAATCCTTCATCCAGACACTTATACATCCACTCATTCTTCAATATGTAAGACATATTTTAACTTTACAGAAACATACAGTCACTGAATGTTGTCATCAGTGATGTCATCAGTGATGTCATTTGAGATGTCATCAGTGATGTCATCAGTGATGTCACTGACCATGTCATGGATGATGTAATATGTGACATGATCAGCAGTGGATTGCGGGTGCGCGATATATAGTTAGTGCAACTAACTATATATGCGAATTTCAATGGTTTTGTGTGAGTAAAATAAAGTTTTGAAAATGCTAATTCCTAACTATATATGGTCTATAACCTATGGTTTTTTCAGTGAATTTTCAAGGTTTGTAAATGCTAATTCCTAACTATATATGGTCTATAACCTATGGTTTTTTCAGTGAATTTTAATGGTTTTTTAATAGCAAATATCAAAAGCTGTAAAATGTATTCTTCTTTTAAAGGAAAAATATATTTTATATGTATTTAATATAACGTTTTTATGTATATAAATTTTTTGATGGAACGAATTTATCAACTATCAAGCTGAAGAAGAGTGTGGGGAAAAAAACCAAAGAGGAGGACTAAGAGGAAAGAACAATCAGTTCAAAAATACAATTGCTTTAAAGCATGAAGTGCTTTTCCACACATTTACATTTAAATAACCCATATTAGAACATGCAAAATATCTACAGAGGAGACGGTGTACATTGAATTTTAGACTCTTCAGTGATACCTACATGTTGGTACTTACATCACCCACACAACACAACAGCTCTATTCAGAGCTACCCTACCTCAAAGCACTCTAAAATATTATTTTACTATTTCCCTTGGTTTTCCCCTTGTTACGCTTTCCGGAACGCTACCCGGTGCGCGGTCGGGCGCGGACCGGGCGCTAACCGTGCGAAAATTTGAAAAAAAAAGGTTGGTTTTTTTTACATATATGGGCCTCCTCAGCCACCCTCAGAAAACCTAGGGGGTCAGGATATGTCTCCCGTGCCCCCTTTTACCCATTCCCAACATTGTTTATCCTCCATCTTGTGACTAAATTCGTCCGAAACACAAGATGGCGGACTCCCGTTACGCTACCGGTGAGCTACCCGGTTCGCGTACTGGGTAGCGCTTCCACCGCGAAAAATCGAAAAAAAATTTATTTTATTTTTTTGCCCCGCGGGGCCCTTTAATAGCCCCCACATCAATCCTAGGGGGTCAGGAGGGGTCTACCTTGCCCCTTTCATTAATTTCCCCCTTTGTTTATTTCCACCTCTTGTCTCTCGATCCTACCGAGAGACAAGATGGCGGCCGCTCCGGACTGTTTAGAATGTTGAGAGTCACCGGAGAGCCAATCCGCTTCTCCTCGCGAAGTTCCGTTACGCGTCTGGTACGCGAACCGGGGCGCTAACCGGGACGCTGTCACAGATATATATATTTTTTTGAACGTTAATTTCTCAAAATCCACTGGAGCACAGATCTTGAGACCTAGCAAAGGCACATCGGGCAAACAGTCTCTACAATTTTGCCAAGTTTCATAGAAATCCATTCAGCCGTTCGAGCTAAAAGTGAGTCCAACTGCCCTATGGAAAACTCAATGTTAAAAACACGTTTTGGGACCCCCCTTTTTTTCTTGGACCCCGCTTGACGAAACCCCCCCAAACTTTCAGGGGACGCTCAGAAACAAAATGTGCCATTTTCCTGAAAATTTCAGCCAATTCCGTCTATCAACGCCAAAGTTATTCAACATAGAATTTTCAGAAATCCCTATTCAAAAAAATCCTAACTATATATACCTACTGGCGACCGAGAGGTCCACAATAACAGCTTGAGGGACCTCAAATACTATGTCATCGACACAATTCCCAAAACGAAACAGGGAGGTGATCGAGAACGCAAAATGCGTATGTTGGAGACCAGGTATATTCTGAACTTCAACAGTAAGAGCCCTGGAGGTTTAAATAATACTGAAGATTTACATACCTGTCTATGACCATTTTTCATCTTCATAGCCCCCTATTGAATGATCTTTTCTGTTTCTCCCAGTACATTTTGATAACCTACCCTCTGTGTCCTTTTCCTTCCCGTTCTCATTGTAACCCATGTGTTATCAATCTGTCGCCTTCAACCGGATTATTGTGCCAGATGATATGTCAACACACCACCTTACCAATGTGTATAAATTGACGACTAGCCCGATATAGCTGTCCTTTGCTTCTCACCAAATCCTGCATATTCAGGATTGCTTTTTTTTTTTTTTTTTTTTTTGAAAACCTTTATTGGAAAATCAGGAGATACATGCGCAAGCCCACAACCATCATGGCCGGCCGCAAAGACAGTCATTAAAAACAGGAGAGTCGTAGGCAATAGGTCAATATACAAACAGGATACTTCGAAGTACACTATAAAGACTGTGGGGTGCGCGATATAGGATATGAGGTTTTCGTTTTTAGATTTAGAAGAAGAGAGGGGGCTGCAACAACAAGGACTACACACCATACATATTGGACAAAGAAGAAGCAGGGGGATACACCCCAGTTACAATCGGAGATAGGCAGTACAGCAACTATATAATCAAAGCAGCCGCAGCGAAAAAACTAGACAATAGCAACGATACAGAAAGCAACTTTACCAAGTCCGATCCCCGAGCCCACCCCTAAAAAAGGCGAGGAATAGAGGAATATTGAGATGCCGGAAATAGAAAAAGAAAAAAGGTGCGAGACCCAGTGACTTTCAGCCCCACTAAAGAGGAAGACCCTCCCAAAGACGGAAAAGAGCGATAGGGACCATAGAACAAAACAAACTAAAACAACAAACCCCCCCCGCACCCGCCACCCTGCACCCCTGTAATGGCTACAGCCTAACCCACTAACAGCGTGCCTGTCGCCCCGGAACTGCCCCACAGTAGGGAAATTATAAAGAGTGGAGGAGGAGAGGAGCAGACCCGCTCCCGGGCACCCGGTGCCCCCTCGCCGGCAATTGAAACATATCGGTACAAGGGGTAAACATTGAACAAGGTATACACAGTCGGGAAAACTACGAGCGGAGCGTGAGCATTAACACACCGGAAACAGGATTAATCACAAAGCAGTACAGTTCGCATTCCCAAAGCATTCATATCCACTGTAGTAACAACGTCGTGAAAGCAATACCCCTTGCAGCCAAAATCACAAGCAAAAATGAAAGCCAACCTATAGCAGTCCCTCGGCCCTTCCCATACATGATATTATATGAGCACAGAATGTGAACTAGAGCAGCAAGAATAGGATCAAAGTAACATATCAAGGGACAGAGTCAACTAGGCGCAGCATCAAAGAGGACAACGTATCAAGCAGCCCTCACAGTATCAGCACAAAGGACGATGACCCAGAGGGGAGATATTTATCCTTGTCCAGTCTTGCTTAAAGTACCAGAACCAGCGACAGTACCAATCTCTAGCAAGTGCGGCGGGCGAAACCAGTTAGTGAAACAGACCTTCCACACTCCATGCCACGAAGCAACACAGGAGAACCCCAATCCAATGTCATAATACAGCAGGAACAGCACCAGGATATCAAGCAACAGGTCGTTGGGGAAGGATATTGCAGCCAGGTCCAGGCTAGCATGTCCAGAACATCGAGTGCATCCAATAGTACACGTATGGAAAGTCCCAAGACACCGTGTTTCCGACCCTCCAGCTGCGGTAATAGGCGCCATCTTGAAGCCTCCTGGCACCGAAGACGGCGTCTCACTGTGCACGAACGGGCCAGCCGATAGCATTGGCTCCACCGCGAGGATCATGGTATCCAACGTGCCCCCCAGCAATAGGGCGCCCTGCACCAAGGTGTCACGAAGGGCAGCTAGAGAGGCCAGCAAAGCGTCAAGGTGCAAACCAGTTCTGTGCCCCCCGTGTGTTCTGGTCTCCTTCTCCATAGTAGCACGGGTCAGATCAGGACCGGTGTAGGGCCGTGGCACGGGCAGCAAGGCGGCGAGCAATGTAGCTCCCCCGGCAGGGCCACCGAGATCAAGCAAAAGGCACCGCCGGAATTCGTGCAGCTGAAGGGCGGCTCGTAGGAAATTAGGGAGCCTCCCGCCAGAAGCGGGATGGTTAGGAGAATATCTCTCGGCGGAGAGCGAGTGGATACAATGTTGCACTGACCGGTTACACGGGGGCACAGGGAGAGGCTCGGTCTTCACACGTAGTAACAGACCGCCAACATAGGCCTGCCAGGAAAATCGCCGCCACACGCCTCCTCAGAGCTGACCGGTCCCTCCAGGCCAACGGCGGCCGTTGTTGTTTACTCGGGGACCAGCCTCGCAAGATGTCTGAGTCCCCGGTCTCATGGCTGCTGCGGGCCGCTAGCGTCGCCGACGTTATCTCGCCTCCAGAAGCAGGCACGGACCTCGGGATTGCGCCCTCGATGATCGGGCACTTTCATGTCCTCGTACCCTCCGTCTTGCCGCGGTAGTTCACGCGGGATGCGGTCTCGAGAGGAGATGATGATCGGAGCCGAGGGACTAGGCGGCCATTGCGGTCGCCGGCTTGGCTCCTCCCCCAGGATTGCTTTTTAATTTTAATTTAGTATTCACTTTATTTAATTTTGGCATTCAACAGCACTTTATTCATATTCTTCACGAAAATCCAACTGTGTTTATAAATTTTGTGTCAAGTGACATACAGGAGGGTACTTTACATATCGCTTGGCATTTATGCTACTATTATGCAATGACCTACAATCCCTAACCGTTGGTGTGTAAATATATGAAATGTATATTATATATATTTTTTTTATCAAATTTATTTTTGTATAGAAAAATGATATTCCCTTTTTCCTGGATATACTTATATTACTCATTGCACTTTATCAAATTTTCCCTTGAATCTCTATGGGGTGCAACGGGAAATGTATCCATGTTATAAGTATTTATACTGTTAGCCATGCATTTATGCTACGGAAATTTCTTTATTTCTTGTTAATTGTAAATTGCAATGCTTAGGTCACTACATGTATTTATTTTTGACCAATTCCCTCCAATCAGTTGGAACCAAGTATTACTCTATTAGTTTTACTTTTCACGAAGCACAGTCTTTCTTCTAAAGGTAAAAATACGTTGCATTTCACCTTTTTTTTTATGTCTTTCACCTTCACAATCACGTGCTTAGGGTGCTAGCTGTTTTAATGGTCCAGTGAAAGTTTGAACGTTGTCATGTGATCAAGCCACTCCGGTGGTGAAACGCGTTATGGCGGACTATTGAGAAATAAAACGCTACTGCTTGCACTTACTCTGGGCTCGTGTCTGCTTCTTCGGTGCTTGCTGGAAACCCCTTGTTGCACCTGATCCTTTCAAGCGGCCTCTGAGAGATATATATATATATATATATATATATATATATATATATATATATATATATATAACATTTCTATGGCAAAATGGCAAAATGAAACCCCTCATTTTGTTCCTTTGCAAATTAAATGTTTTAAGTGTTAACACTTTATTCCAATCAAGATGACTTCAGGTGTGCCATACTTTTGTCATAAGTAAGACTGTTAGCGCTCTGGTTGTTCTTTAGGACATTCTGTCACTGGGCTATAGTTGGGCTACATCTGGCTGATATTTGGGCTACATTTGTTTTTTTTTGTCTCTGGTGGCCATCTTTGGGCTACATTGGGCTACATTGGGCTACATTTGGGCTCTAACATATATATAGCCCAATGTAGCCCAATATATATTTTTCAAAGTTAATTTTAGTAAAACCCACTGAAGCATATATCTTGAGACATAGCAAAGGCACATCGGGCTACCAGTCCCTTCAATTTTGCCAAGTTTTGTGGAAATCCATTCAGCCGTTCGAGCTAAAAGTGAGTCCAACCGCCCTATGGAAAACTCAATGTTAAAAACACGTTTTGGGATCCCCTTTTTTCTTGGCCCCCGCTTGACGAAACCCCCCCCCAAACTTTCAGGGGATGCTCAGAAACAAAATGTGCCATTTTCCTGAAAATTTCTGCCAATTCCGTCCATCAACGCCAAAGTTATTCAACATAGAATTTTCAGAAGTCCCTATTCAAATCCCTATTCAAAAAAATCCTAACTATATATACCTACTGGCGACCGTATATATGTGTGTTTGATATATATATATATATATATATATATATATATATATATATATATATATATATATATATATATATATATTATATATTCAATGAAAAAACCATAGGTTTCAGGCCTTATATAGTTAGGAATTAGCATTTAAAAAACCTTTAAAATTCACTCAAAAAACTATAAGTTTTAGGGGTGTTATAGTTAGCTGGTCATTTCACTCATACAAAACCATTGAAATTGCTCCTATATAGTTAGTTGTACTAACTATATTTCGCGCACCCGCAATCCACTGCTGATGATGTCACATATTACCTCATTCGTGACATGGTCAGTGATATCACTGATGACATCTCAAATGACATCACTGATGACATCATCCAGTGAATGTGGTTTGCTTCATTATTTAAATATGCATTATATATATAGCAATTTGCATTGAAGAATGAGTGGATATATAAAAATAAATATTTGGATTGAGGCTTTAGTATCAGTGTAATTGACTGTTTACTTGACCAATTTATAGTGTCTCACTAAATATAGTGGATAGTGACTAAACTGTTTGAATATCTGTATCATTGTGTCAGTTGTTGTGTAAACTGGTTCTCCAGTTGGTTACTAGCTATGTGAAAGTCTATATTAGTTATTGATTAGTTAACTGAGTATTTGTACTGGAGAGTGAATGTGTGTGTGGTTCGGTGGCGGGTGTGTGACTGCCCAAAGATGTGTGAATAGTTGATTCACTAGATATATGAAGTTAAAACTACATGTTCTAACAGTTGTTTGGGTGAGTGAATATCTTTATGGGTGTGGTGATGAGCAAATATATTTCTCAATGGTACATGTCCAATAAACTAGAAAAATAAAAGGCAGTGTATGTGTCAGTTGTTGTATATAAATAAGTATACATAAGACTCAATGATTGTGTGAGTGACTGTATGGATAACTTTATACTTGTAATAATGATTTTATAATTCACTAAGTATGACTTACTATCTAAATGAATAGATGAAGTTGTGTTTGTATAAGTGTGAAGCTAAGTAAATATGTAAGTATGATCCATTGTTTGCATAAGTGAGTAGGATGACTTCATATGTGAATAGGATGTGTGCTGGTGTGTAATGTCGATTTAGGTATTTTTGATAGTGTTCTATTGTTCATTGACAGCATGTGGGAGTAAATCTACAGGTAAGTGATTAGATGTGTGTATACATCTATAAATCACTGAGTGGGTTTTTAGATACATGTATTGCGGTAACAATGGATTCAAATATCAAATTTTAAAGGTTTTTTAAATGCTAATTCCTAACTATATAAGGCCTGAAACCTATGTTTTTTTCAGTGAATTTGCAAGGTTTTTTAAATGCTAATTCCCAACTATATAAGGCCTGAAACCTATGTTTTGTTCAGTGAATTTCAAAGGTTTTTTAATGCTAATTCCTAACTATATAAGACCTGAATGCCCACCAGGAATCTCCAGTATGCGCCAGGGGACTGCATTGCAGAAAGGTGTAATGAAGCCACGCTCCTTTTTACACCTCTCTGCAATGCAGCCCCCGTGCATGTTTGAAGAGGGGGAACTAATTCCCCTTGCATACTGGGGACCCCTGGGGGCCAACTAGCCCACCTGGAACCTCCAGTATGCTCCATGGGGCTGCATTGCAGAGGTGTAATGAGGCTATGCCCCTTGTTACACCTCTTGCAACGCAGCCTCCTGCCGCGTTTGCAGAGGAGGAATTAATTCCCCTTACATACTGGGTGTCCCTGGGGGCCAACTAGCCCACCAGGAGCCTCCAGTATGCGCCAGGGGGCTGCATTACAGAGAGGTGTAATGAGGCCACACCCTTTTTTACACCTCTGTGCAACGCAGCCCCCGTGCATGTTTGAAGAGGGGGAACTAATTCCCCTTGCATACTAGGGGTACCTGGGGGCCAACTAGCCCACCTGGAACCTCCAGTATGCGCCAGGGGGCTGCATTGCACAGAGGTGTAATGAGGCTATGCCCCTTTTTACACCTCTCTGGAACGCAGGCCACTGGCGCGTTTGCAGAGGGGGGACTAATTCCCCTTGTATACTGGGGGTCCCTGGGTCATATCTGCCCAAACGCCTATATTCCGAACGATTGAAAATGACTTTTCTTGAGAAACATTTGGATTTGGATTATCATGTCCTATTCTTTGGAAGTTTTGAAAGACTTACTTTGAGGATGCTATAAATTACTCAAGTCTGCCCGAATTGTGTGGGTAAAATTGATACCTAGTCACTTTGAATAAGAATGTACTTACGTCACGTCTAACATTTGGAAGAAATATCTAGTTATATGACAACAGGATACCAACATAACTTGAAGAAAATAAGAACGCCCTGAAGAAGTTCTGTTGTACAGAATGAAACGTGTCGGCTGACTGTGGTATATAAACTTAACAAAAATAAAAGCATTTGAATATACACCAAGATTCAGCGCTTCAATAAGGACTCTAAGTGATCTGATTTGA
Source organism: Lissotriton vulgaris (assembly GCF_964263255.1). Lineage (NCBI taxonomy): Eukaryota > Metazoa > Chordata > Amphibia > Caudata > Salamandridae > Lissotriton > Lissotriton vulgaris. The sequence goes on from NC_141687.1 coordinate 1,716,383,668, forward strand.
TTGGACTTATTGTGTAAGTGGTGCTGTGCCAAACTTTGGAATATTCTCTACTACTTACTCTCTACTACTCCACTACTCTCTAATACTCACTCTCTACTACTCATTCTCTACTACTCTACTACTCTCTACTACTCTCTCTCTACTACTCACTCCCTACTACTCACTATCTACTACTCCCTACTACTCATTCTCTACTACTCTCTACTCTCTACTACTCACTCTCTACTACTCTCTCTCTACTACTCACTCTTTACTACTCACTCTTTACTACTCACTCTTCACTACTCTCTACTACTCACTCTCTACTTCTCACTCTCTACTACTCTACTACTCACTCTTTACTCTCTACTACTCACTCTCTACTACTCTCTCTCTACTACTCTCTACTACTCACTATACTACTCACTCTCTACTACTCTCTACTATTCTCTCTCTCTGCAACTCACTCTCTACTACTCTCTACTACTCACTCTCTACTACTCACTCTATACTACTCTCTACTACTCACTCTTTACTACTCTCTACTACTCACTCCCTACTGCTCTCTACTACTCACTCTACTACTTACTCTCTACTACTCACTCTCTACTACTCTCTACTACTCACTCTACTATTCACTCTACTACTCTCTACTACTCACTCTCTGCTACTCTCTCTACTGTTCTCTACTACTCTATACTACTCACTCTCTACTCTCTATTACTCACTCTACTCTCTACCTCTTTACTTCTCTCTACTTCTCTCTCTCTACTAGTCTCTACCTCGCTACCTCTACCTCTCTACCTCTACACCTCTACCTCTCTACCTCTCTCTACACACACACATATACACATATATATATGCATATATATGCATATGCATATATATATATATATATATATATATATATATATATATATATATATGTATGTGTATATATATGTATACATACATATACAAACATATACAATCTGCATATCTATATAAATACAAATATAAATGCATGCATACATATACATATATGCATACATATGCATGTTATTTACATGAAAGTTTTAAAAACACTAATAAAAGCAAAGCTAAAAAGCCACCTCATTACAAACAGAATGGCTTTAACTTAAACGAAGGCAAGATCTATTGCATTTTCAATGCTTGTTTACTTTGGTTCCATCAAGAAGGCATTCGGATGTGTCACACATTTGCCATCAATTCTGAATGTTAGCACTCTAGTTGATCATTAGATCACTGTAGTAAAGCTACTGCTCACCAGGGAAGGCTGCTGCTGGTATTCAAAGTGCATGTTTCAGTCTGCATGTCAGAATGTTTTTAATGAAATAGAAGAGGATTTGAGAAGTCACTCAAAATGATCCTAATTTTTCTTTCTGAAGCACTAATTATACTTTCTATGGCAAAATGAACCCCCTCATTTTGTTCCTTTTTAAATTAAATGTTTTCAGACTTACCACTTCATTCCAATCAAGATGGCTTCTGGTGTGCCATACTTTTGTCATAAGTAAGACTGTTAGCGCTCTAGTTGCTTTTTAGAACACTCTGGGACATTCTGTCATTGGGCTATACTTGGGCTACATCTGGGTGATATTTGGGCTATATTTAGGCTCTTTTGTCTCTGGTGGCCATCTTGGGAGACTGCATGTCAGAATTTTTTAATGAAATTGAAGAGGATTTGAGAAGTCACTCAAATGTGCCCTAATTTTTCTTTCTGCAGCACGAATCATACTTTCTATGGCAAAATATACCCCCTCATTTTGTTCCTTTTTAAATTAAATGTTTTAAGAGTTACCACTTTATTCCAATCAAGATGGCTTCAGGTGTGCCATACCTTTGAAATAAGTAGGACTGTTAGCGCTCTAGTTGTTCTTTCGAACACTCTGGGACATTCTGTCATTGGGCTATATATATGACCATGTCATGAGTGATGCAATATGTGACGTCATCAGCAGTGCATTGCAGGCACGCAAGTTATAGTGAGTCCAACTAACTATAACGTGGGAATTTCAATGGTTTTATGTCAGTAAAATTTCCAGCTAACTATAACTGGTGTCAAACCTATGGTTTTTTCTGTGAATATATATATATAGGGGCGGACCAATTATGGGAGGAGTAGCCATTCTAACAGCAGCGGGACAATCTACAGGTGTGGACACTTACCCCCTTTTCTTGCTTCCACTGGGCGCTGACGAAGGCACACCATGCCGAAATGCATTCGCCTGAAGTAATGATGTGAAATAAAGTGTGCTCCGTTTGTTCCCCACCGAGGCCTCCGCCTTTCATTTCTTTGGAGGGATTTTCCTGGATGTTTATCGCGCTTGCCAGTGGCGCGTTGGGAGGCCCCCGCATTCTACAAGAGGCTTAGACTTTTTCTGGCATCTGCTTCGGCATTCTGTTCCAGTCAAGGTATTGACAACGTCTTTGCCCACCACGAAGCTCAGGTCGGAGAGAAGTGGTGACGAGGACATGGCTCCTTGCATTGGCTAATGGCACTGCCGCCTGCCCCCACGGAAATAACACTTGAGCTAAGAGGTTGATGCGGTTGTGGGGACAGAAGGAGACTCTCGTTTTCAATGTGTGGGGACAAGAAAGAACAGCGCACACCGTCCTGCTCAGAGGCATTCCACATTGCTGCGTCGCCTCGAGACCCAGAGCCGGATTACTGCATTCTGGGTCTCGTAGTTTGTGTACCTACTGTGCGCTCTACAAGAGGCGGACCAATTATGGGAGGAGTAGCCATTCTAACAGCAGCGGGACAATCTACAGGTGTGGACACTTACCCCCTTTTCTTGCTTCCACTGGGCGCTGACGAAGGCACACCATGCCGAAATGCATTCGCCTGAAGTAATGATGTGAAATAAAGTGTGCTCCGTTTGTTCCCCACCGAGGCCTCCGCCTTTCATTTCTTTGGAGGGATTTTCCTGGATGTTTATCGCGCTTGCCAGTGGCGCGTTGGGAGGCCCCCGCATTCTACAAGAGGCTTAGACTTTTTCTGGCATCTGCTTCGGCATTCTGTTCCAGTCAAGGTATTGACAACATCTTTGCCCACCACAAAGCTCAGGTCGGAGAGAAGTGGTGACGAGGACATGGCTCCTCGCATTGGGCTAATGGCACTGCCGCCAGCCCCCACGGAAATAACACTTGAGCTAAGAGGTTGATGCGGTTGTGGGGACAGAAGGAGACTCTCGTTTTCAATGTGTGGGGACAAGAAAGAACAGCGCACACCGTCCTGCTCAGAGGCATTCCACATTGCTGCGTCGCCTCGAGACCCAGAGCCGGATTACTGCATTCTGGGTCTCGTAGTTTGTGTACCTACTGTGCGCTCTACAAGAGGCGGACCAATTATGGGAGGAGTAGCCATTCTAACAGCAGCGGGACAATCTACAGGTGTGGACACTTACCCCCTTTTCTTGCTTCCACTGGGCGCTGACGAAGGCACACCATGCCGAAATGCATTCGCCTGAAGTAATGATGTGAAATAAAGTGTGCTCCGTTTGTTCCCCACCGAGGCCTCCGCCTTTCATTTCTTTGGAGGGATTTTCCTGGATGTTTATCGCGCTTGCCAGTGGCGCGTTGGGAGGCCCCCGCATTCTACAAGAGGCTTAGACTTTTTCTGGCATCTGCTTCGGCATTCTGTTCCAGTCAAGGTATTGACAACGTCTTTGCCCACCACGAAGCTCAGGTCGGAGAGAAGTGGTGACGAGGACATGGCTCCTCGCATTGGGCTAATGGCACTGCCGCCTGCCCCCACGGAAATAACACTTGAGCTAAGAGGTTGATGCGGTTGTGGGGACAGAAGGAGACTCTCGTTTTCAATGTGTGGGGACAAGAAAGAACAGCGCACACCGTCCTGCTCAGAGGCATTCCACATTGCTGCGTCGCCTCGAGACCCAGAGCCGGATTACTGCATTCTGGGTCTCGTAGTTTGTGTACCTACTGTGCGCTCTACAAGAGGCGGACCAATTATGGGAGGAGTAGCCATTCTAACAGCAGCGGGACAATCTACAGGTGTGGACACTTACCCCCTTTTCTTGCTTCCACTGGGCGCTGACGAAGGCACACCATGCCGAAATGCATTCGCCTGAAGTAATGATGTGAAATAAAGTGTGCTCCGTTTGTTCCCCACCGAGGCCTCCGCCTTTCATTTCTTTGGAGGGATTTTCCTGGATGTTTATCGCGCTTGCCAGTGGCGCGTTGGGAGGCCCCCGCATTCTACAAGAGGCTTAGACTTTTTCTGGCATCTGCTTCGGCATTCTGTTCCAGTCAAGGTATTGACAACGTCTTTGCCCACCACGAAGCTCAGGTCGGAGAGAAGTGGTGACGAGGACATGGCTCCTCGCATTGGGCTAATGGCACTGCCGCCTGCCCCCACGGAAATAACACTTGAGCTAAGAGGTTGATGCGGTTGTGGGGACAGAAGGAGACTCTCGTTTTCAATGTGTGGGGACAAGAAAGAACAGCGCACACCGTCCTGCTCAGAGGCATTCCACATTGCTGCGTCGCCTCGAGACCCAGAGCCGGATTACTGCATTCTGGGTCTCGTAGTTTGTGTACCTACTGTGCGCTCTACAAGAGGCGGACCAATTATGGGAGGAGTAGCCATTCTAACAGCAGCGGGACAATCTACAGGTGTGGACACTTACCCCCTTTTCTTGCTTCCACTGGGCGCTGACGAAGGCACACCATGCCGAAATGCATTCGCCTGAAGTAATGATGTGAAATAAAGTGTGCTCCGTTTGTTCCCCACCGAGGCCTCCGCCTTTCATTTCTTTGGAGGGATTTTCCTGGATGTTTATCGCGCTTGCCAGTGGCGCGTTGGGAGGCCCCCGCATTCTACAAGAGGCTTAGACTTTTTCTGGCATCTGCTTCGGCATTCTGTTTCAGTCAAGGTATTGACAACGTCTTTGCCCACCACGAAGCTCAGGTCGGAGAGAAGTGGTGACGAGGACATGGCTCCTCGCATTGGGCTAATGGCACTGCCGCCTGCCCCCACGGAAATAACACTTGAGCTAAGAGGTTGATGCGGTTGTGGGGACAGAAGGAGACTCTCGTTTTCAATGTGTGGGGACAAGAAAGAACAGCGCACACCGTCCTGCTCAGAGGCATTCCACATTGCTGCGTCGCCTCGAGACCCAGAGCCGGATTACTGCATTCTGGGTCTCGTAGTTTGTGTACCTACTGTGTGCTCTACAAGAGGCGGACCAATTATGGGAAGAGTAGCCATTCTAACAGCAGCGGGACAATCTACAGGTGTGGACACTTACCCCCTTTTTTTGCTTCCACTGGGCGCTGACGAAGGCACACCATGCCGAAATGCATTCGCCTGAAGTAATGATGTGAAATAAAGTGTGCTCCGTTTGTTCCCCACCGAGGCCTCCGCCTTTCATTTCTTTGGAGGGATTTTCCTGGATGTTTATCGCGCTTGCCAGTGGCGCGTTGGGAGGCCCCCGCATTCTACAAGAGGCTTAGACTTTTTCTGGCATCTGCTTCGGCATTCTGTTCCAGTCAAGGTATTGACAACGTCTTTGCCCACCACGAAGCTCAGGTCGGAGAGAAGTGGTGACGAGGACATGGCTCCTCGCATTGGGCTAATGGCACTGCCGCCTGCCCCCACGGAAATAACACTTGAGCTAAGAGGTTGATGCGGTTGTGGGGACAGAAGGAGACTCTCGTTTTCAATGTGTGGGGACAAGAAAGAACAGCGCACACCGTCCTGCTCAGAGGCATTCCACATTGCTGCGTCGCCTCGAGACCCAGAGCCGGATTACTGCATTCTGGGTCTCGTAGTTTGTGTACCTACTGTGCGCTCTACAAGAGGCGGACCAATTATGGGAGGAGTAGCCATTCTAACAGCAGCGGGACAATCTACAGGTGTGGACACTTACCCCCTTTTCTTGCTTCCACTGGGCGCTGACGAAGGCACACCATGCCGAAATGCATTCGCCTGAAGTAATGATGTGAAATAAAGTGTGCTCCGTTTGTTCCCCACCGAGGCCTCCGCCTTTCATTTCTTTGGAGGGATTTTCCTGGAAGGTTATCGCGCTTGCCAGTGGCGCGTTGGGAGGCCCCCGCATTCTACAAGAGGCTTAGACTTTTTCTGGCATCTGCTTCGGCATTCTGTTCCAGTCAAGGTATTGACAACGTCTTTGCCCACCACGAAGCTCAGGTCGGAGAGAAGTGGTGACGAGGACATGGCTCCTCGCATTGGGCTAATGGCACTGCCGCCTGCCCCCACGGAAATAACACTTGAGCTAAGAGGTTGATGCGGTTGTGGGGACAGAAGGAGACTCTCGTTTTCAATGTGTGGGGACAAGAAAGAACAGCGCACACCGTCCTGCTCAGAGGCATTCCACATTGCTGCGTCGCCTCGAGACCCAGAGCCGGATTACTGCATTCTGGGTCTCGTAGTTTGTGTACCTACTGTGCGCTCTACAAGAGGCGGACCAATTATGGGAGGAGTAGCCATTCTAACAGCAGCGGGACAATCTACAGGTGTGGACACTTACCCCCTTTTCTTGCTTCCACTGGGCGCTGACGAAGGCACACCATGCCGAAATGCATTCGCCTGAAGTAATGATGTGAAATAAAGTGTGCTCCGTTTGTTCCCCACCGAGGCCTCCGCCTTTCATTTCTTTGGAGGGATTTTCCTGGATGTTTATCGCGCTTGCCAGTGGCGCGTTGGGAGGCCCCCGCATTCTACAAGAGGCTTAGACTTTTTCTGGCATCTGCTTCGGCATTCTGTTCCAGTCAAGGTATTGACAACGTCTTTGCCCACCACGAAGCTCAGGTCAGAGGGAAGTGGTGACGAGGACATGGCTCCTCGCATTGGGCTAATGGCACTGCCGCCTGCCCCCACGGAAATAACACTTGAGCTAAGAGGTTGATGCGGTTGTGGGGACAGAAGGAGACTCTCGTTTTCAATGTGTGGGGACAAGAAAGAACAGCCCACACCGTCCTGCTCAGAGGCATTCCACATTGCTGCGTCGCCTCGAGACCCAGAGCCGGATTACTGCATTCTGGGTCTCGTAGTTTGTGTACCTACTGTGCGCTCTACAAGAGGCGGACCAATTATGGGAGGAGTAGCCATTCTAACAGCAGCGGGACAATCTACAGGTGTGGACACTTACCCCCTTTTCTTGCTTCCACTGGGCGCTGACGAAGGCACACCATGCCGAAATGCATTCGCCTGAAGTAATGATGTGAAATAAAGTGTGCTCCGTTTGTTCCCCACCGAGGCCTCCGCCTTTCATTTCTTTGGAGGGATTTTCCTGGATGTTTATCGCGCTTGCCAGTGGCGCGTTGGGAGGCCCCCGCATTCTACAAGAGGCTTAGACTTTTTCTGGCATCTGCTTCGGCATTCTGTTCCAGTCAAGGTATTGACAACGTCTTTGCCCACCACGAAGCTCAGGTCGGAGAGAAGTGGTGACGAGGACATGGCTCCTCGCATTGGGCTAATGGCACTGACGCCTGCCCCCACGGAAATAACACTTGAGCTAAGAGGTTGATGCGGTTGTGGGGACAGAAGGAGACTCTCGTTTTCAATGTGTGGGGACAAGAAAGAACAGCGCACACCGTCCTGCTCAGAGGCATTCCACATTGCTGCGTCGCCTCGAGACCCAGAGCCGGATTACTGCATTCTGGGTCTCGTAGTTTGTGTACCTACTGTGCGCTCTACAAGAGGCGGACCAATTATGGGAGGAGTAGCCATTCTAACAGCAGCGGGACAATCTACAGGTGTGGACACTTACCCCCTTTTCTTGCTTCCACTGGGCGCTGACGAAGGCACACCATGCCGAAATGCATTCGCCTGAACTAATGATGTGAAATAAAGTGTGCTCCGTTTGTTCCCCACCGAGGCCTCCGCCTTTCATTTCTTTGGAGGGATTTTCCTGGATGTTTATCGCGCTTGCCAGTGGCGCGTTGGGAGGCCCCCGCATTCTACAAGAGGCTTAGACTTTTTCTGGCATCTGCTTCGGCATTCTGTTCCAGTTAAGGTATTGACAACGTCTTTGCCCACCACGAAGCTCAGGTCGGAGAGAAGTGGTGATGAGGACATGGCTCCTCGCATTGGGCTAATGGCACTGCCGCCTGCCCCCACGGAAATAACACTTGAGCTAAGAGGTTGATGCGGTTGTGGGGACAGAAGGAGACTCTCGTTTTCAATGTGTGGGGACAAGAAAGAACAGCGCACACCGTCCTGCTCAGAGGCATTCCACATTGCTGCGTCGCCTCGAGACCCAGAGCCGGATTACTGCATTCTGGGTCTCGTAGTTTGTGTACCTACTGTGCGCTCTACAAGAGGCGGACCAATTATGGGAGGAGTAGCCATTCTAACAGCAGCGGGACAATCTACAGGTGTGGACACTTACCCCCTTTTCTTGCTTCCACTGGGCGCTGACGAAGGCACACCATGCCGAAATGCATTCGCCTGAAGTAATGATGTGAAATAAAGTGTGCTCCGTTTGTTCCCCACCGAGGCCTCCGCCTTTCATTTCTTTGGAGGGATTTTCCTGGATATATATATATATATATATATTACCTACTGGCGGTCGCCAGTAGGTATATATAGTTAGGATTTTTTCCCTATGGGATTTCTGAAAATTCTATGCCTAATAACGTTGGCGTTTGTGGACGGAATCGGCTGAAATTTTCAGGAAAATGGCACATTTTGTTTCTGAGCAGCCCTTGAAAATTTGGGGGGGGGTTGTGGAGGGGGGGCCGAGAAAAAAGGGGGGTCCCAAAACGCCTTTTTCCCATGTTAATTTCCATAGGGCGGTTGGACTCACTTTTAGCCCGAACGGCTGAATGGATTTTCACGAAACTTGGCAAAATTGTAGGGACTGTTAGCCCGATGTGCCTTTGCTAGGTCTCAATATATGTGCTTCAGTGGATTTTGAGAAATTAACGTTTAAATCAAGATATATATCTGTAACAGCGCTCCGGGCAGCGATCCGGTTAGCGAACCTTTCGCGTATCGGAACTTTGCGATGCGAAGCTGATTGGCCCTCCGGTGTCTGTCAACATTCTAAACAGTCCGGAGCGGCCGCCATCTTGTCTCTCGGTAGGATCGAGAGACAAGAGGAGGCCAAAACAAAGGGGGAAATGAAGGAAAGGGGGCAAGGTAGACCCCTCCTGACCCCCTGGGATTGATGAGGGGGATATTATAGAGCCACGCCGGGCCCAAAAAAAAAAAAAAAAAAATCCGATTTTTTCGCCGTAGAGACGCGTCTTGGTTCGCGAACCGGGCAGCTAACCGGGCAGCTAACCGGGAAGCTAACCGTCAGTGTAACCCCAAAAAAAAAAAAATCCGATTTTTTCGCCGTAGAGACGCGTCTTGGTTCGCGAACCGGGCAGCTAACCGGGCAGCTAACCGGGAAGCTAACCGGCAGTGTAACCCAAAAAAAAAAATCCGATTTTTTCGCCGTAGAGACGCGTCTTGGTTCGCGAACCGGGCAGCTAACCGGGCAGCTAACCGGGAAGCTAACCGGCAGTGTAACCCAAAAAAAAAAATCCGATTTTTTCGCCGTAGAGACGCGTCTTGGTACGCGAACCGGGCAGCTAACCGGGCAGCTAACCGGGAAGCTAACCGGCAGTGTAACGGGAGTCTGAGGAGTAGCTGATTGGCTGTCAATATTGTAAACAGTCCGGAGCGGCCGCCATCTTGTCTCTCTGTAGGATCGAGAGACAAGAGGAGGCCAAAACAAAGGGGGAAATGAAGGAAAGAGGGCAAGGTAGACCCCTTCTGACCCCCTAGGATTTATGAGGGGGATATTATAAAACCACGTGGGGCCAAAAAAAAACAAACAAAAAAATCCGATTTTTTCGCCGTAGAGACGCGTCTTGGTACGCGAACTGGGCAGCTAACCGGGCAGCTACCGGGAAGCTAATCGGCAGTGTAACGGGAGTCTGAGGAGAAGCTGATTGGCTGTTATCATTGTAAACAGTCTGGAGCGGCCGCCATCTTGTCTCTCTGTGGGATCGAGAGACAAGAGGTGGAAAAAAAAAAGGTGTAAATGAATGAAAGGGGTAAGGCAGACCCCTCCTGAACCCCTAGGATTGATGAGGGGGCTATTAAAGTTCCCTGGGGGGTGAAAAAAAAAAATTTGCGATTTTCGCGGTAAAGGTGCTTCCTGGTACGTTAACCGGGCAGCTAACCGGCAGCGTAACGGGAGTCCGACATATTGTGTTTTTTGAACGTTTGTGATATGTGCACGTGTGGATTTTGTCTAATTAAGGTTAAAAAATATATATATATCTTTAAGCGTGTTCTGGCGCGCTTACGTTTTGGGTTTGGTTTGCGCTGCAGAGACGATACGTCACGGTTATGCGATGCATCATGAGGCGTCTCACGGGCTACGTGATACGTCACTTAATAAAGAATATATTTTACAGCTATAGATATTAGCTTTTAAAAAACCAATGAAATTCACAGAAAAAACCATAGGTTATAGACCATATATAGTTAGGAATTTGCATTTACAAAACCTTGAAAATTCACTGAAAAAACCATAGGTTATAGACCATATATAGTTAGGGATTAGCATTTAAAAAACCTTATTTTATTTGCACAAAACCATTGAAATTCCATATATAGTTAGTTGCACTAACTATATATCGCGGACCCGCAATCCACTGCTAATGATGTCACATATTACATCATTCATGACATGGTCAGTGACATCACTGATGACATCACTGATGACATCTCAAATGACATCACTGATGACATCACTGATGACATCTCAAATGACATCACTGATGACATCACTGACATCTCATTTGACATTACTGATTACATCACTGATGATATCATTTATGTGATAATACATCTTCAGACTCTAATATAACCTTTGATACACTCAGTGTAAACAGGCACTCACAGACTGTCACACATCCATGGAGTTACTCACACACCTATTCAGTCATGCAAAGAATCAATCACATCTCCATTTCCTTAACTATACAGTTATACACACCTTACTTATTCAAACATATACTAACACATATTTACTCTCTTATACAATCCTTGATACAAGTTCACAATGATTCATACAGCCACTCTCACATTCACTGACTCTTATGTTCAGTTATTTATATATGTCAACTCTCACATGGAGTGTGCTTTACATATGTACTTACTTTGACATGTAGAACTGAGATATCCATTCACTCACCAATATACTCATGCACACAGTCAACTGTCCATACAGCTGTTTCTACATGCACTTTTGAACCCATACACCTAGGGAATCAACCGCTCACACATCTATGCACAGAGTTATACACCTCCCAGCCACCCACACACACACTCAGTCTCCCATACAAATACTTGGGCAACCATTCAATAACCCATATAGTTACTGATATAGCTACTGATTTAAACATGCAGCAGTTTACAGAAGAACATAAATATTGATTGCCAAATTAAGACACTTTAATCACTAACCCATGCACTCAGTGAGACACATTTAATCATTCTCTCATACAGTCAGTCATGCACCTACTAAATCCTTCATCCAGACACTTATACATCCACTCATTCTTCAATATGTAAGACATATTTTAACTTTACAGAAACATACAGTCACTGGGTGTTGTCATCAGTGATGTCATCAGTGATGTCATTTGAGATGTCATCAGTGATGTCATCAGTGATGTCACTGACCATGTCATGAATGATGTAATATGTGACATCATTAGCAGTGGATTGCGGGTCCGCGATATATAGTTAGTGCAACTAACTATATATGGAATTTCAATGGTTTTGTGCAAATAAAATAAGGTTTTTTAAATGCTAATCCCTAACTATATATGGTCTATAACCTATGGTTTTTTCAGTGAATTTTCAAGGTTTTGTAAATGCAAATTCCTAACTATATATGGTCTATAACCTATGGTTTTTTCTGTGAATATATATATATATATATATATATATATATATATATATATATATATATATATATATATACATACACACACACACACACACACATGTATATAGACATTTTAGTAGGAGTTTCTTTTCATGTTCTTTCCAAAATAAGGCCTTTCCTAATATGCATATGCACTGAATGGGAAGAATTATATTGTGATATGACAGTTATTAAAAGAACATCATATGGACCGTTCCAATTAGTTCTTTTGCATTTGGACAGTTATCAATGCCAGTTGCAGGACGCCATTTTGAATGCCGCACATGTCATCCTTATGAAATTGATAAAATGGAAGACACTGGCTCAATAAATTTAAATTTGTGCTGCTGGAAATGACCCTGTCTGGGGTGCTTTCCCTTTAGTTTTTGCTTTTCTCCTTCACAGTTTTCTGCTGCTCAAGGTGCTAGTCTTAGGACTTTGAACGGGTTTGACACTACCATTTAGTTCCAAAGCACGATGTTCATCATATACATACTGGTGATTGGTGTAGACATGATTGGCTGATTCGAGTTAGCTGTAAGTCCCTTGGTGTAGACATATACCCAGGGCATGTAACTCGAATGCACCTCTGTAGGCCTGCAGCACTGGTTGCACTTATCCACAGATGTAGCTCATCAATTGTGTGCAGGTTTGCCCTGGTGGGGCTTGTGGGCGCAGGTTACTATTACTCGGCTTGGCATATAAAAAGCTACATGCCAATGTTCTGCATGTCTCTTGCTATGTAAGAGTTCTCCCTGGTGTTGGCAAGACGTAGGGCATGTGTGCATGTTTGTTAAATGCAAGGTTTGTGAATAGCACTGAACGGTGCGTTTGGTACGACGGGCCTACTCCTCGCATTGGATTAGCATGGGGGAATATATTCAAAGGGTACTGAGCAGGATTCCCTACTTGCAGAGTAGTAACAGTATATTGTTTGTTCTTGATGAGTTCATACTGGCGAATCCTCACCGGTAGTGCAAGTGGATTCAACATTACGTATGTGGAAATCTCACTTTGGGAAAGTGGGCATTTTGATGCTCTGGGCTCTGTGTGCCTGTCAGCCTATCTCCAATTCACATCTGGGTGTGCTAGGGCCACAGCTACATTGTGCATTCCTGGTAAACTAGGGGCTCAAGGGAAACTGTAGACCCCTGATTCTGAGGGGGCTCTCAGGGACGATTATGTCGGGTCGAATTGGCCATGGGACAGGATCCTGGCCAAACTAAAGATAGTGATCTAACCTCCCGGGGTAGAATGGCAGACAGCACAGAATTTGGAGAGGGCCTGTGCATTTCAAAGGGGGGCTTTCGAACTGATTGCATCTTCAAAGGCCATTGGGGTATAACTACTGGGGCTCTGGCCTCAGAAGTTAGAGATGCTTTTGGATTTGGAACCATGTTATGCTGGTATAATACTGGGACATCACAAAAAATCATTAAGGCAGGAAGGACTGCAACTGGATTATCCACAGACTTGTGGTGGCCTGGAGCTTGTCGTGCTACAGGAAGGAGACTAACACTTGGTGGATTTTTCCTGGACATTGCTGGTCTGCAGCTAAGTGCCAACTGTCATGGCCCAAGCCCCTAAGGACTCTCCAAGGGCCGGCTGGCTGGCCTCTTGTCCACGAGATCTCAGGGACACAAAAGATCTCCCTGTTTCCACAAGATTGTAAGGACTGAGCAGGGTGTGGCAGAAACCGGTGGATGTGATTATCGGTTGGGACATCCTGACGTACACCATCATCACACTGTGCAGAGGAGTGTGCTCGTAAGGGGCAAGCTTGGAGTGTCTGAGGGACCCATGCTTGCAACCAGGGGACCTGTGCTAGCATGCAATCTGGAGCGTGTGGTGTCTGAGGGGTGTTGGAGGACCTGAGCTGGGAGCTGAGACATTCTTTGACCTCATGACTGGGAGGATAACAGTGCCTGACATCGCGGTCTCCATTTGAGGTCGCTGGCTCTCTCTCCCTGGACCCACGCCACAAGGTACTTTGTTGTAGAGAACATTGTAACAGGACCGACAGGGTTTACTTTTGTTGTGCCTTGTGGGCACCTACAGCTGGCTGTCAGCAGCTTGCACTTGCACCTGAGGGGAAACATTTCTCCAGTCTTTGAAGCTTACCAGCTTTCTGGGTCACAAGCTGGCTGGTGGAGAATGTGAGAAGCTGGCCTGGTATATGATGTCCACTTATGTAAGTGGCCACCCAGCACCAGTCTAGACAATCCTTATGGTGATTTAAGAGGTTTTAGACAACCTTAGAAATCTCTCTAAGTGGTAGCTGTGGAGTGTAAAGCAGCTTGTTTTACCAGAGTACAATTTATTAGTATAGATTAAGTGAAAAGAACCACAGATTGGGGCAGTTTCCATGCGCCTCCATAGCAAACACCTGCTCCACCATGGATGCTCCGTATTTACAATACGGCACACCCTGGTGCAAGGATTGACGATGCATCAGAAATTCTGACGCATCTGTTGACCCAAAAGTGACGCATTGCTGGAGTTGCTCATGAAAGTGACGCAACTCCAGCAATGCACCACAACAGATGGGTGAGTCCCATTTAAAAAGCCTTGCGTCATTCACTATGTCTGGTCTGTGCAGGCGTAGGGATTTTGACGCAGTGAAGGTGTAGAGTGACGCATTGAAATGTTGAAATTTCACTGCTTCAGTTCTACATGGCTTTTGGCCTGGGAACACCCACCACGCATACATTATACCTGACGCAGGTATAATGTGTCGCAGGGCTTTACAACGTGACTCATCTCCCTAGATGCGTCATGTTATTAGTTCAGTTCAGTAAATCTTTATTTCGATGATTAAAAACCATCATAAAAATACATAGTACAAATCAATAATCATCAAATAAATTACATTTCTGAACTATACAATATTAAAAATGAAGTTATTATGAAATAAAAAAAGCATTTAGTACATCCCCAAATCAGCCCCTAGTGTTTCTTAATTTAACAGCCACTTTTAAAAAACTCATGATAGAGCACAGAGTATGCATGTCAGTTGCTCTTTGCAAAAATATTAAAGCAGATTTAGCGTGACAAATTTTTGACTCCTTTAAAATATCTACTAGAAATCTACGGCGAGGGGTTCGGTAAAAGGAACATTATAGTACAAAATGAAGGGTGTCCAAGGGAGACCTATTGTCGCAGCCGCAGGCACCCTTCTGCTCAATTGTTAGGGTAAAACCAGACGGATAAGCTAAAATATTGGGTAACAAGTTGAGCCTAAAACAACACATTAAAAACCTCTCTTGTTGATTGTGCATTAAAAATTTATATGGTTCCATACCCTCTCCGTTGCTTACTAAGGAATGTGCAGCTACAGATGATTTGGTAGAGTCAAATTGTTTCCTACTACAATCGTATTTATCAAGTAGCTGCTTGTGAATCCGGTATTTACAAGAAATATCAATCATTGCCGGGTCAGTGAATAGTGTTTGATGGTCTATGCACTCTAGAGTTTCTTTAACTTATTTAAGCCAGGGGATTTGTAGGCACCTATCTCTCTAGAGACAATATTTGATTATTTGTCTACTGAGTTCAGCTTCTTGGTTTAACCAGATTCGGAGCCAGGTCAGGATGGGTCTCACTTTAATCAGGTCAGAGATATACGGAATACCAAGCTCCTTGTGTGCAGGTGCTGCTGGGGTGCTCTGTGGTGCCTTCAGCAATTTTCTTAGGAATTTGTCTTCCTCTACTTGTATCTGGTGTACATCCCTAAAGCCCCACACCTCTGCCCCGTACGTGGCTTTGGCAGTGCTAACAGCTCTATACAGCGTCATTACTTGCTCTGGTGATCAGCGGCCCATCCTACGTGCAAAGTTTAAAATGGCACCGTTTGCTGACACCAGTTTCCTACACCTTTCCTTCACCAAAGGGGCATACCTAATCTCTCCATCAAACAAGAGACCCAGATACGAGAATGTGTTCACAGTTTCTACGGAATGAGTTCCTATTTTAAATACAAATTTCTTGGGGTTTTTTTTCCCAGCCACCATAAAAAATGACTTGGTCAGGTTCACCGAGAGATCCAGATTCTCCATGAACCTTACGAATCCACTGACTGACCATCATGTTGTAAAATAGCCTCATTGTTTGCGCTGCTGTTGCGTCTAAAAAAGTGGTGCAATGGCGAAGCAATGAGGCGCAAGGGGCTTGTAAAGTGGCCGGTGGAATCCGTGGATGGATTCTGGATTAGAGGTACCTGCAGGCAGAGGGGACAGAGTCTATGTCACTCAGGAGTGACCAGGATACTTGAAGGACGAATGCCTTCCGATGTTGGTGTTGCTGAATGGGTGATAATGACCTTGGCTCTGCAGTTGTGAGGACCAGGCGATGCTGAGGAGGACCAGGAGCCATGCACAAGCTGTCCCACGAAGAATGTCGAGTGCTGAGCGGTCGGTGTTGGATGGGAGCACCAATAAGCCTTGGCAAATGCAACCAACACAGGAATCGAAGAAGGAGCAACGTTTGGACCAGCAAGGTCCAGGGGACACACCAAAAGCAGGGGAGTCAAGGCAGGCCAACAGCAAACAGGGGAGCCCAAAAGAAACAAGTGTGACCCTCAAATGGACCCACAGGCCGGTGGCACTGGAGTCGCAAGAGGATCTCAAGCAACTCACCAAAAGATGCAGGCCACGATGCACATGGTGCGGTGTGGCTGAAGATTCTGGTCAATGGAGATGCTCGAGGTTGGGGATACTTGACGCCTGAAGATCTTCTTGGAAGGAAACCAACAAGCCTTTGCAACTGCAAGTTAGATGTTGTGCCTAGGGGTTTAGATATTGCAACCCCCACGAGGCATACTGGCCTCAAACTCGGGGGGAGGGCAGGGCAGGCCTCGAGAGCTGGGGAACACCACTAACTGTATTGCAAAAGCTTCTGGAGTCCGGAGGAACTCAGGATCAGCAGACCGGTCAACTTAGTTGTGGTGCCTGTGAATGCAGGGCAGTGACTCCTTCTCTCCAAGGGAGATTCCTTTAAGTGTCTTTGATGCTTCACGGGCCTTGGAAGGTTCCTGTATAATGCACAGGCACAGACAATGCAGCAGACCGGAAGGGAGATGAAGTCAAGCCCAAATGAAGTTGAGCGAAGTCCAGAGTGTCCAGATGGTAGAAGTAGAAGTGGTGTCTGATCTAAGTCTTATCCCACAACGAATCTAGAGACCTACACCCAGGTAACCCTTAAGTACCCTAAGGAAAGGGTTGGAAAGATTGAGGGGTCTGGACAGGGGAGACGTTACTCCCATGTCCTTTGTCCAGTTTTGTGCCAGAGTGTTTGAACTAGACTATGCACAGGGACACCAAGTGTGCCCCTCATGCAGACTTCTGCCGTTGACAAGCGCACCCACCCGGTCCCAATACACTACATCCTGTCTGGGAGGTGGTCACACCTCCCTGTGACAGGATGCTTATTGGTCCACCTTCCTCTGCTCGCACTTGGCTCAGCAGCAGGAGGGCAGAAAAGTATCTCTGGTTGGCAGCAACCATTTTGTGCTGTCCGGGGCTAGAAGGTTGGCACAGAGAACACTGAGAGCCTAACGGAGGGCTCTTCCAGTGCTTGGAATCATACCTCCCACACCGTTGACGGTGTGTGGGTTTGATTCCAACATGTTTCATACCAAACATGATAGGTTTTGTTGAACGCCAATTTCGAGATGGCCATTGCATAATTACGCTGTGCCCCTCTATTTAGTATATGGCTGCTACACTGAAAACACCGGGAGAGTGGACTGCGTAGGCTGTAGGGGTGTCCTGCTCATGCAGTGGCACCCTCTCACTTAGAACCAAGCACCCTGCCTTCAGTATTGTAAAGGCCTGCTATAGGGGTGCCTGATAGGTTTTAAGGAACCTATATCTTAAGTAAGTGGTGCAAGCACCAGTTTACACAGGCTGCAATGGCAGGCCTGTACTTCCATGTTACCTGGTCTCCTATGGGTGGCATAATGCATGCTTCAGCCCATGGGAGCCCTCTGGGGTACCTATGCCCTGGGTACCTTAGTACCATATACTAGGGACTGATAAGTGTACCCCAGTATCCAATCTGGGATGTACCTAAGTACTAAACACAACAATTTAGGAGAAAGCAGATAGACGTGGGTCCTGATTAGCAGGATTCCGTGTCAGACTAGTCAAAAAAAGCATTACATCAGGCAAAATGTGGGGGTAGCCATAGAAGCAGATCCTAATTTCCTACAGATAAGTTCACCAACAGTTTCTGGAAGTAGAGTTACTTCAGTCATTTCCAGGGTAGAATGCCAACCATGAAGAATTTGGGAATGCCCACAAATGTATTTACTTGAGGGTGCTCATAAAATGTTCCAAAGTAAATCCCACCTTCCAACACCTACTTCCCACACCTTAAGTTGGATTTATTATAGTGGAGTTGTCTGCACTCTTGGTGGAGACATGCACAGTAATAACTGCATAACCACCTTTAAGAGTTCTTTTACGGATTCTTGGCAGATATACAAGAAGGTTAATTTGGTCGTAAACTTATGTTTATGAATTTACATTTGAGAATAGAACCCTATAGATTTATATACAGAGGAAAACTATTCACAATTGTGTATTATGGCTCAATACAGGGATCCGTGGAGCTCTGAAGTTTAGTAATTTGCATATATTTTTTTAAACCTCCCGAGATTTGTGAAGAACGAAGCTGACAAAGTATTTCAAAATGATTCCTCTGTTTTACAGGGCCGTAATCACATCACTAGGCAACCCTGCCGTACAGGTTCCAACGAGATGCTTAGCTCCCTTTCTCCAGTACTGGTGGTCCAGGAGCAAGCATTCTAGTAAAGGTCAAGGTGAAATATGTCATTCATTTTCCCGTTGACTCATCAGGGCTTAATGGCTGCAGGAAAGCCACTTCCCTGTAGTTAGATGCCCTGAAAGTCTTTGGGCAATCGGATGGGTCTGATGCAAAAGAAAAAGCAAGTGTATAGCATGCACTGCTGTAATTCTATACATAGAATGTAGGCTTCTCTTTACATGATATTCATCTAAGAGGGAGTGATTTGTAAAACTGACCAGAACTCCACAACCTTAGCTTATGTACTTTTTATATTGCATGTTTTTGGAACAGGAGAATGTGTTTTGAAAACAGTAATACATATCACTGCTGTAGGATCCTACCTTACTCTAATTTCTGGACTTATTATTGGTTGATAACGTAATTGACACAAACGTTGGAAAATAAATACCTCATCAGTATAACATTATTCCAGTGAAATATGGGTATTGCACCTACTGCTGAAAGGATATTCTACTAATGATGCTCAACTCGTTGACGCTCACAATGTACAGTACGTTCCGGTAACACGGCACCTCCACATTCACATCCCATACACTTTAGATATGCTCTGAAGCCAAAATGACCTTGTCTGCTTTAATTCATTTCTGCAAAAAGACAAAAAAGAGGAAAAAAAGATCAAAGAATGAATTAATGTCTGGGCACGTTTGTGCTTGGTTGGCACTATGCACAGGGAATGGTCACTGGCCTTGCCCTGTAAGTACCATACAAATAGCACCCAAATGTGCACTACCTGCAGCTGTGCTCAGAGGTCAAGTAGGCATGGGGCACGATCTGCACTCATGCCTTATGCCCAGTTCAGCTGCACACAGTACAAATTGTATACTGAGCAGGGCCAATGTTCTGCTCAATTAGACCCAATATTAGTAAACATATGCAGCTTTCAATTCGCATATTTGCAAAAATCGGACCTATGTTGCCAGTGTCTAAAACAACAGATCTCCCCAAACGCTTTGATGAGCACCGCCCCCAGCACATCCATCATCTTGGCCCACCCATGTTCTCTCGTGGCCCTCCCAGATGCAGCATCTTGGAGCCGGGCCGGGACAGCAAATAGTCAGAATGTGTGCCAGAGAGCACTGCAGGGGTTAACGAGACAGTCAACAGTCGGAGAGAAGACAAGGAGACTGTGCAGACACCATTCCACGAAGCCCCGCCCCCACCCCCAAACAGTGATGAGGAACAACGCAGGCCCAGCTGGACTCGAGCCTACTGTAGTTGGCTGGAGACCCTGAAAGCTGGTGTTGTTCCTAAGATTGTGCGAATGAGGGTGAAAGGTACAGAAGGAATCCATCAAAGATGTGACTGCAGACCCCCTAGGGTGGAGAGAGGGGGAGGGAAGGGCTCTGAGTCATTAATGAGGTCTGGACGAAAACACATCCGACTGAAAGGATGTTTCAACGTTATTCGCAGGGCTCAATGTTTGCCAATAAGTGAGGCAGTATTAGAGCGCGAAAAGCCAATGTTAGCCGGAATGTGTGAGACCCCCACCTAACAGTATGAGGCGGGTTATACCGTGAACGAGAGAGACCGCATTCAAGCACTACATGCCTGTCTATGAGCCCATCTCTAATTGCTTCAACTTTACTTAAAATGTAATCTTGAGAGAATTTGCAACGGGTATATATCTAACTCGAACCACCAGTATACATAGTAGTCTTGTAGACGTATGTACTTACCGCCATTCTTATGCGAGTTTAGAGTTTATCTGTTGTGTATCTTTTATGTAATTCATGTACTCTGAAGTCCGTATGTAATGTAACTGGTTATTGTAAAGCGCTCTGACACCTTCGGGTAAAGTCTGAACTATATAAAAACGCATACATAAATAAATAAACCCTTCCAGGAATGAGTAAGACTGTGAAAAGCCACGATATAGCAGGAATGAGTGAGACTTAACTGGAATGTGTGCGGCCAGTGATGCAGGGCGTGAGTGAGGCTTGCTGGAAGTGTAGGAAGACTGTGATGCCGGGTAGGACTGACACTCGAGTGGTGAGTGATGTCGGTGATACAAGGAACGGGTGGGCGTCAGTGAAGCGAATGCGAACAGACAGAAACTGCTAATAGGCGAGAGGTCACTGAAATCTGTAAACAAGTCATAGCAGGATTCAGTGAGACTCCACTGAAGGAAGTGATCTGCGTGAAGCCAGAAATAGTGAGACTGTGTGATGCTCCTATACAGGGTTGGATCATGGATGCCGCTTATACTGCAACTGAATGGGACTCCATTAAAACATGGGACCTGCTGATGCCAAAAATGAGGCATTCTCCACTAAGTGTCTAAAGACGTTATTATGTTAAGGGTGTGTAGAGGGCACAACTAATCTGGGAGGAAACCCTTGTGCTGAAAATCAGGAGCGATGTGAGCCGAGTAAGGGCCGTGACAAGGTGAATAGCCGGGTCTTCAGTTTCTTGTGAAATTCAAGAACTGAGGAGGTGGCTCTGACATGCAGTGCTAGGTAGTTCCAGGCTTTGGGAGCAGGGTAGAAGAAGGCCTGCCACTGGACATGGCTCTGTGTATGCAGCAGATATGTGTGTGCAGGAGTCCACCTGAGCAAAGGTGTTCGGTAGGCAGGTGGAAGTTAATGGGATTGTTGAGGTAGGTGGGATCATTCTTGTGCAAGGATTTGTTTGTGTGAATGTAGAGTTTGAAGAGTGCACACCTGTGGGTGGATAGACAGTGGGGGCCCTTGATGTGCAGGGTGATGTGGGTGTAGGGGAAGTCTAGATGTGAGTCTAGCAGCTAAACTGTGTATGGAATGAAGTCTCCAGGTCAGTTGTGCATTCATTCCTGTGTAGAGTGTGTTGCCATAGTCCAACTTGCTGGTGATGAGGGCGTGGGGGACAGTTCTGCAAGTGTCGAAAGTAACCCAATATCTGGGAATTAATGAGACTCCCAGTGAAGAGTGAGACCATGAAACAGGAGATCAACTGAACTGTGTGAAGCTAGTAATATGAGGACTATGTTGAACAGTAACAAACTTGATAAAACCACTGAGGCTTGTGTTAGGAGAAATAAGTGAAGCTCCATTGAAGTGTATGAGACACAAAAACATTAGCCTTTCAGTGAAATATGAGAGCCAGGAATTAATGTGACTGCAATGATGTGTGTGTGAGGCCAGCGATCCCCGGAGTGAGTGAGAACCCACTGGTGTATGAAGTCAGTGATACCAATAATTAATGAATGAAGTGAGTGAGGCATGTAATAGAAAGGATGGCTATTCAAAGTTATTCATATCAGAAGTGAGTGGGACTGCAATAAATCGAGGCCTGTTATGCTTAAAATACGTGATTGTGTAATTAAGTGTGCGAGGCCAGTGACACAACTCCAATTAAGGGGTCTATCAGTATGTTGGGCGGATCGCCACAGCCCGCATGGTGGTGGCGATGCGCCCACCATTTACCACCGCCCGCATCCCATTTCCCCCGCCATATTATGATGGCGGGGTATCCCGGCGAACGGAAAGGCCGTCCACCGGTTTTCCTCCCGTCGACCGGTCGGAAAAGGGGCTTGATATGGTGGTGGTGTCTGCAAGACACCGCCATCCATATTCAGATGCAGGCAGGGATGTGCCTTTCCATGGCGGCGTTGCCGCTATGGAAAGGCATGCGGTGTTTGCATGTGGGGGCCAGTTTCAGGCCCCCAGGGTGTTGGGGGGGGGGTGGGAGGTGCACATGGCGGGTACCTATGCTCCCCACCTATATTTGCATGCACAATGTGGCAGGCACCCCGCTGTGCCAGCCACGTTGTGCATGCAAATGCACAACATGCCTTTTTTCCATTGCGGCGGGTGCTGCTGAAAGCACTGCCAACCGCAATGTAAACAATGCGGGATGCGCCGGCCAGTGTGGCCAGCGCGTCCTAATCCTGCTTACGGGACCGCCGCACATATGGTGGGCGGTCCTTTTGCCGGTACGGTGGCGGGCAGACATCGTAATAGTCCCCTAAGTGTTTCGACTATTATATTATTTTGTGTAATGAGGAAAGCTTTGTTGCAGTGTGTGTATTAGACCAATGATGAGGGTCCTGTGCCAGAGCAAGTATATATTTGCTGACCACACATAGTATTGGCACTGCCCCCCTGCTACCTTTGTTTATTGCCCCCTTGGCGGCTGATTAGAGTTTGTTTCCTTCAGAATCGACACTGAATGAGTGAGTCTCCATCCGAATGTGAGGCCTTTTATTGTGAATGAGGGAAATTCTATCAAAGTGCTTGCGAACCTAATGTGGGAGAAAAATCTGTGTAGGTGACGTAGAGAATGGATGCGATGTAATTTACGTGTACGAGACAATTATTATAGGTAATAATAAATGACCCTCAGAAAGTAAAAGACCAGCGATATTGGGATTGGTGAGGCTGTAGCGATGTTTTTCAGTCCATTGCTATACGGATGAATAACACTCCATTGTGTACTAATGTGGGAGACCACAATGAAAAGGTATGTAGCCAGTGATCCACGATTAGTGCATTTTTGTTATTTTATAGCATTTGTGTAGCGCTTACTGCCTCTGTCTGGGACGCTAAAGCGCTTGCCTGCACCGTAGCACGCTCCACCATGCGGGTGTGAATCGAAGCATATTGTTTTGAAGGTAACATTTATTTTCGTAAAGTGCAAGAAGAGGTTATTGTGTTATTTACGCCGGCAGCCCATGGCGTTGTGATATCTACCTAAGTGCAAATAACCCAATTAAGCATGTGGAGTTCAGTGACTTGGAAATAAGTAAGGCCAATGGTACAAGGCACTCGAGAGTCTGTGAAGTGGATAATGGTTTGGAATGCTTTAGACTCCATCAAGGGAATGGCCGCGTTTCTATTTTTATGCAGGGCTCCGGAGCTGAAAGCAGAGTAAGTGAAAGTACATAGTGGTCCACGCACGCATGATGGCCCCTAGGGAGCTGGAATGGGAAAATTATACACTGCGTCATGCAGAGGGGGGGAAGGAAAGATAGAAGGCCTCAGTGTCAGAAGTGAGACCCCATTCCCTCCACCGCCGGCCGGAAAAACGAGAGGAGGTTCCGGGAACAGAGTGCTCGCCTGTAGACAGCGAGCAGTCACAGCACTGCCCACGCGCACGCGCATTCACAGCCTCCCTGTTATCCGCAGCGGAGGTGTTCCCTTCTGGGAGAGGCCTGGGCGCGCAGCTCTCACTCCACGGTGCGCCCTCGGCTGCTCCATCCGAGGCGGGAACACCCAGCTGCATGACTCAGGAAGGATATTTCTGAAGACAGGTTCTGTTCGCATTAGCAACAGGAGCTGTGATGACGGGTGGCAGGGAGGTTGAGACGGAGGTCAAGAGATATTTTGTGAAAAGATTCCTTACGGTACACGAGGGATGGCGCCTCGCCCGCCGCCTGTGCTTCCAGCATTATTCATTCAAGGGAGGAGAGTACTGGTAATGGGCGTTCACATTTGAACACTTGGCACTGTGTGCTCACCTAAAGCCAGAAGGTGGGCAGAAGGACCCTATGGTGAGGTGAGGGCCTTGTAGAGCAGCATGATTTGGTCTTCTCTTGACAGCCATACTGCTCTGATTCCCGCCATTCGTTGGTGATCATATTGCATCATGTACTAAGTCAAATTAGTTTGTTTGTCTCAGCATTGGGTTCAATGTAGGGTAGTCTGGGGTAGAGGCGTTTACTGTCTAGCTATCCCTCTTTTACCCACATCACTGCCTTTTCTGCCCGAGTTCTCCAGAATCGTATTTGCAGCCGCAAGTAGGCAGCTGCTGAGTAGTGGGACTAGAGGTCAAAGGGTTCTAGACGTCACTTGCTGCAACCCCTCATACTGCAATGAATTGACGTCCATTGGTCTCAACCCAGCCGGTGGACAGTTTGATATACGTGTTCGGGCACACACGTCCCCTCTAACAAAACCACCACCAAATCTGTCCATAATTATACTGACTTGAAGCCTCCATGTAGACGTTAACTGGGGCTGATAGTGCTGATCAATTCCCATCTTCAATCTTTCGCTTGGTTTCTGAAGTTGTGAAGGGATGTTAGAAAGTGGAAGAATGCACGGATACGAGGCATTGGCAAGGGGGGGTATGGACAAAGTTTGCCATGAATAAATGGTCCAACTCGTCGTAAGTGGACTCATGTGTTACCTTGACCAGTGTCTCTGGACCTGGTAAATCCCGGTCCAGAGACAAAGCTCTAAATTTTCATCCGTTGAAACCCCTGCCTTAACCCTGCAGTACCAGAGAGAGTGCAAGCAATGCTGGCTTGGCCTAGTCCAACTCTGTTCTGGCCTGCAACGTCCTATCAATCAATCAATCAATCACGGTTTATAAAGCGTGGCTACTCACCCTTAAGAGTCCCCATGTCTGTCGGTGTGGGGGGCTCAGCGCATCAGACTAAGTGCTGGGTTCATCCGAAGAGCCAGGACTTGAGGTCCTTACTGAGTTGCATCAGCGAAGGTGATTTCCTGAGGTGGATGGGCAGGGTGTTCCATGTCTTGGAGGCGAGGTAGGAGAAGGACATTCCTCCGGTTCTGGTCTTGTAGATTCGTGGGATGGTAAGCAGGGAAAGGTGGAAGAGCGGAAGTATCTGTTGGGTACGTGGAATGTGAGGCAGTGATTCAGGTATGCGGGTCCGGCGTTGTGAAGTGCCTTGTATGCATGGGTGAGGAGTTTGAAGGTTATTCTGCTGTCGAATGGGATCCGGTGGAGGTTGCAGAGGTGTTAAGTGATGTGGCTGCGATGAGGGATGTTGAGAATTAGTCTTGCTGCGGCGTTCTGGACATTCTGGAGTCTTCTGAGGAGTTTCTGGGTGACAACGACGTAGAGTGCATTGCCGTAATTGAGTCTGTTGCTGATGAGTGCATGAGTGACTGCCTTCCTGGATTTGGTGGGGATCCATCTGAAGGTCTTTCGAAGCAGGTGGTGTAGGAGAGTAGGTTCTGCTTACTATGGTTACCCCACTTTTTGCTGGTGTTTCACTGTTTTTCGAGTTTAGTCTGGCTGGGGCACTGCTATTCAGGACCCCAGTCTAGCTGCTGGGGTCCTTCTCACATTCTAGAAGGGTGGAATTACACACTTGAGATTATCTGGTAAAACAATGGCAAGCTGGAATCCCACACGCTGTACACCAATGGGAAAAGTTGGCCTGGCATATGCTGTCCACTATTCTAGTGGACACCTTGCACCAGTCCAAACGACCCTTATTGATGGTAGATTAAAAGACAACCTATATAGAAAGCTATCCTAGTGGTAGCTGTGGAGAGCAGCCTTCAGGCTGAGTCTTGAAGGAATGTAAAGCAGCTTGTTTTACTAGTCTATAATCTCATGAATGACCAAATGAAAGGAGAACCTCACCAGGTATATATGTAAAATATATGTATTTATTCTAAACACATCCCCCATCTTTATGAGGCTAGAGGCAAAAGTACATTCAGTAAACTTATTTAGCACACAATAAATTAGCACAATATATGGTTAGACCTAGGGGCGTGCCAAACCATATACTAAGAAAGTGGTACAAGAACCACGATAGAATTAGAGACCAGGCCTAGAGCCTGTAGAATTGCTGGGGCAACCAGAACCACCCAAGGTAGTGACACAGGGGACGCACAAGGGGCGCGTGCAGTGTCTAAACACAGCCGCAAATCACCATTGACTTCTATGGAGAAAGTTGCAATTAGAATTTTAAAGATTAGGGACACTTAGAAGTGGACTTGAAGCAAACCCCTTTAGAACTAGGCAGTTCTATAGCCAATGCCCACAGGAGCACCGGAGTACTCGATTTACCTCACCCAGGGAAGCCGGGTGCATAGGGGTCTTTTCGTGTCCGGTTTTGTCATCGATTTCTATGGCGAGCTGCTCAAAAGTGCTGCAAGTGACCAAGTGGAGAGTGTCCAGATGGATCCACGGGTGGATTGGAGATCTGAAGAACCTGAAAGCAGAGGGGACAGAGTCTGGTTCACTTGCCAGTGACCAGGAAGGCGATGAGAAGATGCCCACCGATGTTGGGTGATTTCAGGTGCAGAAGGTGAAGCTTGACTCAGCGACGAGGACCAGGAGGTGTCGACGATGACCAGGAGCTGGATTTGAGCTGTCCCACGAAGGATGTTGAGTGCTGCAGTGTCGGTATCCAGATTGGACCCAACAAGCCTTGGCAACAGCAACCCACGCAGAAAGCAAAGATTGGCTTCAGTGCAGACCAGCAAGATCTGAGGGACTCACCCTTTGGAGGGGAGTCAGAGCACATCTGGAGCAATCAGGAACGCCCAAGAAACAGAAGAGTTACCTTTGTGCGGACCCACCAGTCGACTGACCAGGGATCGCAAAGGAGCCTCAAGCGGAAATGCTAGAAGCGGGCCCACGCTCGTGGAGTGTAGGCCCACAATCTTCAGTGCAAATGGTGCTCCGGACTTGGACTAAAAGTAGCCCAATGCACAACTTCGGGAAAGCTCGGGAAGTTGATGCACTTGCAAATGTGTATGGTGTCCAGGAGTTCCGGTCCCACCTCACCTGTGAGGGCTGCGGGTCTCAGCTTTGCTGGGATCTCGTGTCGGCCTCTGAGAAGTCTGGAAGTCCGTGTCCTGAGTTGCAAATCTGTCAGGATCCGGCAGGAGCCTTGGAAATGCAGACCGACAAGATGCTTCTTTGGTGCCTGTTTGAACAGGGGAGTCACTCCTTGACCCCAAGGGAGATTCTTCCGTCTTCTAGTCAAAATAGAATGTCGAAGTTCCAGGATATATGTTGCAGAGTTTTGTCCAGGGTAATCTAAAGTCCTAAGGACTGGGGGGCAGATTTACGACTTCTGGCGCATCTCTGCTAATCAGCAGAGATGCGGCAGAAGAGTTGTGACGCATCTGCCCACCCGTGCGCCACCACTGATGCACCGCATTTAGAATGCGGCGCACAGTGGCACTCGGATGGGCAGACGCGTGACGCATCCCCGGTGGAAATGCGGCGCATTACTAGAGTTGCGTCGCAAGCGTGACGTAGCTCCAGCAAGGCTCGGGGTGCCCTATCTCTAACATGCTGCGTCAATCCTTACGCCTGCTTTAAGCAGGCGCAGGGTTTTGACGCAGCATGGCCCTAAAAGTGACTGAGTGAAATCTTGTAAATTTCATTCAGCTTCTTTTAGGAGGCATTCCTGCACTTGAATGTCTACATGTGGCGCAGGGCTTTACAAGGTGACGCATCTCCCAGATGCATCACGTTGTAAATACCCCGCACCATGGTGCTGGATTTGCGCTGCTGCTGCGTCACAAAAGTGATGCAACGGCGGCGTAAAAGAGGCGCAAGGGGCTTGCAAATCTGCCCCTCTGTTCCTATACTTATACTAAGTTTACGGGTTGGACTTACTTTAGAGTCCCACCAATGGGAGGACCCAGGGAGGGGGTGGTTCCATCCCTTTCCCTTTGTCCAGTTTCGCACCAGAGCACGGACTGAGTGCCCCTGCAACCGGTTTGAACTGGGGTATACACAAGGACACCAAATGTGCCCCCAGCACTGTCTGAAAAGCATTCTATGAATGCACCCACCCAGCCCCAATATACTAAAGCCTGTCTGGGAGGTGGTTACACCTCCCTGTGACAGGAAAGCTATTGTCCAGGCATCCCCTGCCGGAGTTTCGTCCAGCAGCAGGAGGTCAGACCCGTGTCTGTGGCATCCACTTTGTGATACCAGGGCTCTTTTAAACTATCACCGATTAAGTAAGTATGTACATGGCTTCTCCCTCTAGAAGGGTGGAATTCTACCCCCGCCGCCAGGACTGGTGGGGGGGGGGTAGGATTCCAAAGTGTTTGACACTAAACACAACATGTTTCCATGCAGTCATTCCAAAGTTAGCATTTACCGCGAGGTTATAATGCACTTAAGAGAATATGGTCTGGCTGTATCACAGAACAGCCTCAGAGAATAGATTCCGAAAGCTAGAGAGGGGTCCTGTTCATGCACGGGCACCCTCTCACACAAAACCAAGCTCTCTGCCTTCAGGATTGATAAGGCCTGCCATAGGAGTGACTTAAAGATTTATATGTGTCAGTGATTAAAGGTAGATATAGGTAACCTATATCTTAGTAAGGGGTGCATGCACCACCTTACCCAGGCTACAGTAGCAGACCTGTGGTGCCATTTTGGAAGGCTTCCCTGGGGTGGCATAATACATGCTGAAGCCCCTGGTAGACATGTGGGGTACCTATGCCCTTAGTACCTAATGTACCATATACTAGGGACTCACAAGGGTAACCCAGTAACCAATCTGGAGTGTACCTAAAGTACATGCAATCAATTTAGAGAGGAAACGGCTAGGCTGGGGTCCTGAATAGCAGGGCCCCAGCCAGACTAAAGTAAAAAAACAGCGAAACACCAGCAAAAAGTGGGGGGAACCATAGTAAGCAGATCCTACTCTCCTACAGGTGGAGCGTGTTGAAGCAGGCTGAGGAGACAGTGTTTATCTGGTGGTCCATTGTGAGCAAGAAGTCCAGTACAAATCTGTGGTTTCGTGCTTGGTAGTGGGGGTAAGGGAACTTCCTAGAGCAGAGGACCACCAGGAATCGATCCAAGTTAAGGGTGAGGCTCCCAGGATGAGGACGTCTGTCTTGTCTGAGTTGAGCTTCAGGCAGCTGTCCTTCATCCAAGCAGCAACAGCTTTCTTTCCTTCGTGGTAGTTGTTCCTGGCGACAGTGGGTTCTTCGTTGAGAGAGAGGATCAGCTGGGTGTCGTCAGCATAGGAGACAATTTGAGCCCATGGTTCCTGATGATGGCTGCGAGGGGGGCCATGTAGACTTTGAAGAGGGTGGGGCTGAGGAAGTAGCCCTGAGGTACTCCGCAGCTGATCTCTGTCTGTTTCGAGAGGTACGGTGGGAGTCTAACCCGTTTTGCAGATGAATAAGGAGCGGATCCAGTTGAGGACCTTGTCTCGGATACTAGCGCAGTGGAGTCTTATGGCTAAGGTGCGGTGGGAGACGGTGTTGAAGGCCGCCGGGAGGTCCAGTAGGACAAGGGCCGTGGTTTCACCCTGGTCGAGGAGGGAGCAGATGTCATCAGTGGCAGCGAGGAGGGTGGTCTATAAGCTGTGATTGAGTCTGACTTCAGATTGGGAGATGTCCAGGACATGGTTGGTTTAGATAAAGTCGGCAAGCTGGGCGTTGATGGGTTTTTGATGACTTTGGCTTGGAAGGGGAGCAGAGAGATGGGCCCGAAGTTCTTGAGGCTTGTTGGGTCCACAAAGGGTTTCTTCAGGAGGGACCTGATCTCTGTGTGTTTCCAGTCGTCGGGGAAAGTAGCGGACTCAAGTGAACAGTTGATGGTTCAGCATAGCTCGAGAGCGATGGCGGAGGCGGCTCTGTGGCAGATGCAGTACGGGCAGGGGTCCAAAGGTGTTCCATAGTGGATGCTATTTGTTGTCTTTATGGTGTCATCCGTGGTGTGTGGGGACCAGCTGTGCAGAGTTGGTCCGGCGTGTCAGCGTCGATTGTGGTGGTTGCTGGAGCAGTGGGGTGATCCTGGGTGTCAGAGTTATCATATATAGTCTTGATCTTGTGGTAGAAGAAGGTGCAGAGTCTGTTGCAGAGGTCTTGGGAGGGTGGGATGTCTGTGGCTTTGCTGTTGGGTTTGGCGAACTCTTTGATGATGCTGAAGAGTTCTTTGCTATTGTGTGCTTTGTTGGTGGTTCTGTCTTGAAGGGCCTTCTTCCTTGTGGTTTTTCTTAATGCTTGGCGGCAAACTCCACTCTGCCCACGGAGCTTGCAGAGTTTTGCCTACTCCGCGCTCCGGCGGAGCCCAGAGTTGTAAGAAAGTGGTTCTATATACACTGGACCAAAATAAGGTACAGTGTGTATAGAGTCCCCAGTCCCCAGAGGTATGACAGAGGTTAAAGTCAGATATGACCTTACTCTCTAAAGTGGTAGCTTGGTCGAGCAGTAAGGCAGTATCAGAGGACAGTGTAAAGCATTTGTTGTACACACTCAGTCAGCAACATTTTTCACACACTCAAGAACTGAACACTAGGCCTATTGTTTTTATATCAAAAGATATAGGGCCATATGTAGGTAATACAAATTTACCGATTCTAAAATTCTGAATTTTACTGATTCGGTATTTCAGAATCGGTAAATGGTATGTAGGTATTGAGTCGGTAAATTTGACAGAATCAGTAAAATTCGGTAAATACCGATTCGGTATTTACCGATTCGGTAATTCCCATTCATTCCTATGGGCCTGGAGGCTCATAGGAATGAATGGGAATTACCAATTCAGTAAATACCGAATTGGTAATAGGGGGAAGACTTACAAGGGTGGCAAGGTGTCACATTGACACTTTGTTGCACCCCTGAATAGTGCATGGGTGCACATGTGGCACACATACATGCCCTAAGGGCATGTATGTCTGCCACATGGTACTTTTGGAAAAGCACAAATTTGCTTTTTCAAAGGTTTTCGATATTTGCCACCAACTTTTCGTTGGTGGTAAATACTGAATCCTTAACTCAGAAATGCACTCACTTGAGTGCCCCCTACATTAAGGATTCGGTAATTTACTGAATCAGTATTTTAAGGAATCAGTAATTTACTGATTCCTTAAATTACCGATTCGGTAAATTACCGAATCCTTAAATTTTGCCCCTACATCTCAAATGCCCAATTCCGGTAACGGCCGAAATTCGGTAATTTCGGCCATTACCGACCGGTATTGGGCTACCTACATCTGACCCATAGTTGTTTTATTTTAGAACCAACAGGTATCAAAATATACTTTTCTCAATATGAGTGACTTTAGGTAATTAATGTACAGAAAGACTTTGGGAGTACAATAGCTACAGTGGTTGCAATAGGCAACACAATTCTAAACACAATTTAACATTGAGCTTAATGGGTTTTTCTACATAAATGCAGTTGATTACTTTAAGGATTACTTTTCTAACTACAGGACTGGATCATGGATTCAGTCCCGGGACCTAAGCTGTAAACAGTTAAGTAAAAGCTTTTTGGTTACAGTTGTGATTTTTAAAGAATATAAATGTATTTTCAAAGTTGACAGAAACTTTTCAGTGAAAAACTAGCAATGTTTGTTATCCTATGGAAGGAAATTCAAGTCACAGGTGAAGTAGGTTCTCGTTACTTTTGTAATCCAGTACTGGACTTGTAGGTTCAGCACTGTGACCTCTATCTAAGACAGGTAAGTAATTCCGTTTTAGTATTTGGTATGATTTTTAAAGAATATTTGCAGTTTGCAAAAATTGACACTTAGAAGAAATTTCACAGAAAAACAGTCAATGGTTTTCTATGGAAGAAAATGCAGGTAACTGGTAAGTACAGTTAGGATTACTTTTGCGGTTTAGTACTGGGCTAAAAGGTACAGGACTCGCTTCTCTCCTGATCACAGGTGAGTATTTTGGAATTCGTTATTCGGCTGATTTTAGATGAATATTTTAAAGTTTCAAAACTCCACACTTTTGAAGAAATTTCAGTGAAAACCAGTCAATGTTAGCCTATGGAAGGAAAGTGAGTTATCTATCGGCTTTTAGATAAGTACTCGACTGGGGGAGTTAAGGATCTGGGCATAGACTCAGGGGTCTCCCAGGGGCGGAAAGGTACAGTAGTTACACCCTCATCGGCACAGGGAAGCTGGGTGCAGAGAGAGTAGGCCCAATGGAATCCAATGGAGGGTAGGGGGCCTTCGGTTGGTGGCTGCAAGCAAGCAGGCCCGCGGCTGTGGGAGTTGAGCTCCTGGTCACTTACTCAGGGCAAGTGGAGAAGTAGAGTAGGGTAGTTGTTGCACTTCCAGCGGCACTCGGGCGGCTGGGTTCAGGGTGCTTTTGAGCCGTCGGGCGCTTAATGTTATCCAAGGGGAAACTTAAAAAGTGAACCAAGGCTGCAGGCTCGGGGACAATGATTCTTCAGGTACGACCACCACTTCGAGAGGTAAGTTGGGATCTTGGAGAAGAGGTAGGTACCCCAAAGGAGGGCACAGGGGGCCGCAGGGCGCCGGGTGCAGGGGTGTCTTTTGGTGTCGGGAAATCTTACCCTCGGCTGGTCGCAGTTGGAGGGGTCCCTGGTTCAGAGGCTGCAGGCATCGTCTGGTTCGCCGAGGAGGGTCTTTGGGCACTGGAGTTTAGGTCTCAGTCCCCGGAGGGATGTCCTCGTGGTCTTGGGTCACCCAGGCACAGGCCTGGCTTGGCGGGTGCAGAGTGGGCTGGATTCGCAGTTCCTGGCTGGCACCAGGGGTATTGCTGTTGGAGCAGAACCACTGATCATGGGAGCCCCAGTCTTTTGGAAGGTTCAAGGCAGGCAGGTCCTCCGGTGTTGTCGAGGTTGCTGTCCGCAGGAGACGCCGGAGTTTCACGGGAGCAGGTTCAAGGATCAACAGGCCTGTAGGGTCTGGGGCCAAGTCAGTGGGCATCATCCTTTTGTTAGCAGCTGCGCTGCAGGTCTTCTTGTTTCTTGGTCTTCTTGTTGTTGCAATCGGGATCTGAGGAAGGAAGGTTCAGGGTGCCCCTAAATACTAAATTTAGGGGTGTTACAGGTAGGGCAAAGGCAGGGACCAATGGGTCCCTGTCCTGGGGTAGTACACCCCCTATCCTGCTCCTATCCTGTGGGAGGGGGGCAGGAGCCTACCTGTGATTGGGCAGGGCTCCCCATCTTCGAGATGGCCGGAGCCCGGGGTCATGCTTCACCTCGCCTCTCCCACCTGAGGGATGGAGTTAGCACAGGCTGGCACCCCCCTTCCTGACGTAGGGTTTCCCGCCAGTCTTCCCACCAGAGTGGGAGTCAGAACTGGTGGGGACCAGTTGCTGAGTACAGCAAATGGTCTGGAGTTGCTCACAAAAGCAGAATGCCTTTGAAGCTTCCCCTGCCCATCCTGGGGGAGAAGGCATGGCACCTCGTCCCAGGATGTGCATTGTTGCAGGCCCAGGAGAGCGAGGGCTCTCCACCCAGGGGTCCAGCAACATGTCTGCTGTGTGGCAGCCTAGGTAGCCTCTCAGACAAGACGTGGATTGTAGGTTAGGTAACAGGTTGCATCTCTAAGATGCCCTCTGTAGTGCATTTTACAATAAATCCCACCCTGACATCAGGGTGGTTTTAAAGTACTGAGAAGCTTGATTTCAAACTTGTCAGTCTTCAGTGTAGCCATTATGGTGCTGTGGAGTTTGTATTGACAACCTCCCAGCACCATATACTCTTAATGGCACCACTGCACTTACAGTGCCCAGGAATGGCCCTGGGTACTGTAGGGGCACAGGGCTCATGCACCTGTGACCACACCACTGGCATAGGGCACCCAGCTAGAGGGGTGGCTGATGTATGCCAGGGCAGTGGGTTTGTGGGCATGGCACACAGAGATGTGTGCCATGTCAACTCTGTTTGGTTCTGTACTTAGACATTCAGCCTGCCAAGGCAGTATGTGGGTGCCAGGGTACAGGGCCCCTAAGGGTGGCACAATAAGTGCTGCAGTCCTTAGGGGTCTCCTCTGGTCACCAGTCCCTTGGTACCAAGGGTATCATTTACTAGGGGCTGATAGGTGGCCAGTGATGCCAATTGGGTTTTAGTTTCAACACAGTTTTAGGGAAGGAACACAGGCCCTGGGCACCTGGTTAGCAGGAGCCCAGGGCACACTCAGTCAAAGCACATCAGCAATTCAGCAAAAAGTGGGGGCATACCAATGCAAGAAAGATGGCACTTTCTCACAGGAGTTTAGCAAAAAACCTCAGTGGGCCACATAGTAGCGGATTTCCCTGCAAGACCTTCATTTGCGTGCCTGCAATGCTGAAGGCTCTGTGCATTTCACTTCCCAGCTGGCTCTGGGCATCGTTCCTTGTGTAGGTGCCTGCTGCTGGACTGGTCGTGCATTTCACTTCCAGTGCACGTACACTTCCACTGAGGTGCAGGCTGAGCTCACTGTAGATTTTACATCTCCGTATGATTATTACATCCCCAGCGGGGCGCCTGCTGAGCTGACTGTTTTCCTACTTTGTCATCTAATATCGTTTTGTGTCGTATATCTTTATTTCGGCAAAATTTGCCATAAAAGATGTTCACACAATTGATAAAAACAACAATCTACACAAGACCAGAATGATAAATAATTCCAATTGAGCACAGAAAAGATCGGCGTTAATACAAAATTCAAATTCATCAATAAAAGCCAATATAACATCTGTAACATTTAATTACAAAGTGCATGTGCGAAGATTTAAAATTAAACATTTTTTAATAAAACCCTGCGCTTTAACCAAATTGCTGCCAAGTATTTTGCTACAGCAAACCCAATTGGAGTGGATAAATCTGTTTTTAAAATTCTGTAAGCTTGCATACAGTGAGTAAATCCCAAGTTTCTGTACAGCGGCACAAGCCAGTGACTTCTTGACTTTTTATATGCAGGACAAAAAAACATGATATGCAAGTAATTTTCCAAATCACAATTGCAACCGGGGCAGCTTTTTATAGGAGAAGGTCACCATTTACTAGTAAAAGATCTAATTGGCAAGGTGACGTATCTCCATTGTAAGTACAACTTTCTGGTTAAAATAGGAAAAACGTCATCCAGAACAGACTCAAAACGATAAAAATCTTTTTCCATTACAAAAGAATCGGTTAGGGTTCCACTTTGGACATTATGTATAGAAGCCGTCAATTTACTATCATAATAAAGTTTTACTAAGTGCTTTCGTGAGGCCCTACTACAGGCTGCCTCCGGGTCAGTCCATAGTTGCTGAATCCCCAAATTTCCTAATTCGTTTTTTATATAGTTAAGCCACGGAATTTCGTCCGCTTTTGGTAAACTTAGGATTTCTAGGAGTTCCTGTCTATATTGAAAGAGCTCTGACGTAATCCAGAGCCTTCGCCAAAATGTTAATGGTTTAAGTCCCAGAACCTCGTCTATTGGTCTGAGGCCAATATCAAGCCTCAGTGGTAACAAGGGAGTACTAGAGGGCAGAGTTAGCAGTTGCCTAAGAAATTTATTTTCTGTAATGACAATCTCGGGTCTGCACACATGTCCCCAGAGTTCACCACCGTAAGTGACTGCCCCCTTGCTTGTGTTTTATAAATCTCGATTGGTGGGCCAATTGGTTTGATTGTAGAAGTATTGGAGAGCTTAAAGATACCCCCTATTGTTTGGGCCAGTTTGAGTTGGGATTTGATTTGATGCAGGGTCCAGGTCATACTTTCATTTAAGGCCCCCCCCATATAATCAAAAATCTGAACCCTTTCTAGCCTGTTGGTACCTATGTTCGGATTTGGGCGCGTGGTTGGAGGGGAATTAAAAATCATAAATTTAGTTTTAAGGGCATTAATTTCCAACCCTCGCTCCACGCAGAATGCCTCAAAACCATCCTACACACATTGGATCCCCATTGGAGATTTCGACAGAAGCAGGGTGTCATCTGCAAACATAATCGCAGGCACCCTGCTGCCGGCAAGCTTGAGGGCGTCGGTGTTTGATATACCATTTAAATGGGCAATTACCCCATTTAGAAGTCAAGAGACCATTCCTCCCACACCTCACACGTGCAAAATTCTCCTCATGAAGCCGTATTAGATTGTTCAGGAGATGGGGTGGGATGCCCATCTCAGTACGCACAGACCAGAGCTTGCCTCTTGGGACCAGATCGAACGCCGCACGCAAGTCCACGAAGACCGTGTATAGACACCCCTCCTCGATCCTAACAGTTTTCCAGAATAACAAAGACAGGCAGAAAATCTGGTCAATTGTAGATATATTCTTTCTGAACCCTACCTGAAAAGGGCTCAATATGGAATTCACCTCCATCCAGTCCTGGAGGCGATCAAGAATCAGTCTCCCAAAAATCTTTTGTGGCACATCGGACAGGCTGATAGGCCTATAGTTGGTTGGGAGCAGAGAGGAGCCCTTCTTGTAAATAGGGACAATCTCTGCGCCCAGCCAAGTGCCGGGTACCGACATGCCTCTCAGAACTGCGTTGAAGATAACTAACAAATATGGAGCCCATATTGTGGGTTCATGCTTGAAGAGGTCGCCCGGGAGTTTATCCAACCCCAGTGCTTTTCCCGCTGTCAGTTTTGATATTGCTGCACAGACCTTCTCCAAAGTGAAGTCGTCGCTGGGAGGTTGTGGGGCGGGGTTTAAAAACACCGCCTCTGAATCCCCTTCCCGATCGACATTCCCCACTGCATACAATGTCCGGAAGTGGTCCTCCCATACATTGGCAGCTATATTTGCCTCAACGGCTCCAATGGCTCCTCAGACCCCGTATTTACAATTGCCCAGAATTTGCGCGAGTCTCTGACTGCCAGGGCTTTGGTTAGATTTGACCAATTATCATGATCCCATTCTTCCTTCGCGAGTTGGACAAGGCGCTTATAGTCCGATCTCCTAGTATGTATAACTAATTTATCCATATTCCGTTTTAAGGCAGATACCAGTTCGGCCTTCGCCTTTCTGCAAGCGTCATTATACCACGAAGCTCTGTTACCTTTAGTCGGCCTCTTTGTAACACTGGGGTTAAACACCTCTTCCAGGGTGTTAGTTAGGTGGCCACGCAGAGCCACAAGCTTGTGATGCATATCAGGGGAATGGAATGCTCAATTAGATCACTGACTTCTACAAATACAGGGGCAATTTGGGCATAGAGCTCGGAGACCTTCGCTGGGTGCATCACTAATTTAACCCACTTGACTCTAAGCCTGTCGTTAGATAGGATCAATCTCGAGTCTGGTAAATCATTACCATTAGAATTCTCTTTAACAACACCAGGGCAAAGTATTTCCAAATTTAATGCATTATGGTCACTGTCATTTCTGGCAATGACCATAAAATCTACCACCTTATGCCAAGATCGGGTTTCCACCAATATATAATCCAGGCGCGTCTCCTGTTCTAGTTTATTAAATGTGCATTTTGGGGGGATGTCAGACTGCACACATCCATTACAAGCCCTGATTGAGTGCTTGACCATTAATGCCGTAATTTGGATAGCAAGAGGTGTCTATGACCTATGACCTGGGGGATGGCGCTGCCGTAGGCGGTATTGCCTAATAATCATCTTCATCCAGGGCGACCCCATCAGTCAGACCCAATAGTGGCTCAAAAGGACAATTTAAGTCACCCCCGACCACAAACGGGGTACCGCTGGGGATGGTGCTTAAGAATAAGGACAATTCCTCAATGGTTCTGGATTCACCAGTGATATTCACTGGTCTACAATATACATTAACTAGTGCGAGCCTGGAGGCATTAGGCCACTCCAAAAGCACGCACTGGACATCCTCAGATAATGTATTTAGGTGCTTAGCCTTGCAGCCCAAGTGGGAACCCACCCAGACTGCAAGACACCCCGACGGACGTCCCTTACCCCCCCACCTTGCCGGGACAAAGAAAGATAGACAACAATTGGTCCTCGACATAATTTCACTGGTGAAAATAATCATAACATTTGATCAATATTATTAACTCCACATCCAGACTGAATCTATAGTCTTACTGAAATGGATGATGCTAGCCCACAGCCTCAAAAAACATTTACAGTAGGTGCCAATAAACCAATAAAGCCAAAAAAGGGGTCCAACTGGGGTAATTAATTTAATATATCATGTATTGACGAATGGAAATCAATGTCTCTATATACATATATTTACACAAATCTTAAGGCAAAATAAATTTTTTCTCTAAAAAAGAGAGAGAGAACGTGCACAGAGAAAGATAAAGTGTGTGCTCAAGTGAATGATCAAGAAGATCAGAAAAACAGTGTAGGTCATTTATATACAAGGAAACATTGAGCCTGTCCTAGGCACTGCTTGTAAAAAATACTTCTTTTTTACTCGCTAAGTGCTATCTACAATTCCTTGGTCCTTAAATTGCACCGTTGGCAATAGGATTGCCAGGGAGAAGGGGATGGAAGGTGGACTGGGGACAGGGGTCAATAGGTACAGGCTCCCAAAGGGGAATGTCGTCGACGTTTCGACCCAACCATATAGTGGGTGGTTCAAGTCCTCAACAACGGGTCTTCATCAGGATGGAGTAACAGGGGAATATCTCTCAAAGTGCACGTCAATTAAAAACATTCGTTGGGCACCTGTAATGATAAATGAATAGTGGGGCTAAGTATCACTATATAGTTTCAATTATGTCCACTAATGACCTATGTGAAAAAGCACTCACCCTCCCGTGGTGCCTTGACACGCCAAAGTGCGACGATCGGTCCGCACTCGTAATATGCAAGTGGGCTAGCATCATACATGTCAGTAAGACTATAGATTCAGTCTGGATGTGGAGTTAATAATATTGATCAAATGTTATGATTATTTTCACTAGTGAAATTATGTCGAGGACCAATTGTTGTCTATACTGCTGAATACCCAGGTCCTTTGACTACATTGGGTCTACCCCTGTTTTATAACAGGGACAAAGAAAGAAGCATAACCAATACGTGTTTTATCCTCTCTGGCCCAGGTTTCTTGAAAAAGACATACGTCGTTCTTGTCTATGAGCGAACCCCACTCTGGGCAGTCCATCTTATTGGCAAGCCCTGCCAAATTCCAAGACAGTATGAGTAGGGAGCCTAGGTTGATGTTATTAGTGGTTCCCCCTCTAGGACTTCTAGGGCCCATTATATTTGATTTCACCGTTTCCAACGTGCCCTGCGCACTAGGTGCCGCGTTTAGACCACCGTCCAAGCTAGGCTGGTCGATAATGTCGGGGGGTAAGCATACCAATCGTTTTGGGATGTTGCTCTCTTTCTGATTAATGCCTCAAGACCTTTCTCCTTCTTCATGAGTGGGCCTCCCACTAGGCTGAGTGGCCATGCTGTTTTGACCCTCCGTTTGCATACAATCGCCAGCCCCACATGTTTGGGATGTAGTCAATCGACCCTGTCGAGGCAACTAGAGCGATTGTAGTTATGAAGGGTATCGGGCACCTGCATATGGCCCCTCCTGTCCGTGTACCCCCTATGCCTCCCTCTAGCTTTCACTCTTACCCATCCATCCTCCTCCCCCTAGTCATCCCCCATTGGGCCTGCCGGATAAAAAAAGGACAGTGGGCGGGACTGGATGGTAGTATCAGTGTCGCGGTGCAGCAGAGCGCATATATGGGAGACAGTTCTAGGGTCCCTAAAATTAATCAGGACACAATCACCACTAATCGTTTTAGGAGTACTACCTACCCAAGGGAGCCTTCTTACCATCAAGATCTCACTCGAAATTTGAGGAGGGAGAGGTCTATTTTTATTCAGCCAGCTGACTGCCTTATTTTTAAGTGATGCAAAGGATTCTCTGGCCGAAGCCTCTAACAGAGGAACTCCCACTAAAACAACTACAAGGGGGGTTGCTTCAGGGGGTAGATCTAATGTAAGGTTATTTCCGTAAGTGCTACCCTCATATACTTTCTTCTCAGCGGGTGGACCAGGCTTCTTGGTTACTATCGGAACGTTTACTTGTGGCAGGGGACCAGCGTTCCTATTGGAAGTATGCTGCGGTGGGGGGATCAAATTTACTATAGGATCAGTGTTGGCTATTAACCCCCCCCTCAGACTCTTCTCCAACCCTCCACTTTCCAACTTCTTCTCAACCATGCTCAAACCATCAGCGGCAGCTGCTGTGGCTTTCTCTATATTTGACAACCTTGTTTCAATGTTAGCAAGTCTTACCTCTAGGGGATTAAATAGGGACTTCAGGAGTGCACCCATATTTTCGATTGGCAAGTCACTTCCAACTG
Source organism: Lissotriton vulgaris (assembly GCF_964263255.1). Taxonomy (NCBI): domain Eukaryota; kingdom Metazoa; phylum Chordata; class Amphibia; order Caudata; family Salamandridae; genus Lissotriton; species Lissotriton vulgaris. Next base: position 1,716,424,039 of record NC_141687.1, read on the forward strand.
ATATCAGATTACTAGTATTTGAGTCTCCTACAATTAAAGTGGGTGAACTTGTCACTAAGGGGGCAGCTGTGTCACTAATGCCTGCGATGGTCCTACCAATGGGTACCCGGCAGCTCGATTGCTTAGCGAGTTTTGCCTCGCTCCTGTCGGATTTTAGGGCCACCCGTTTCCTTTTTGGTACCGCCCCCTCCCGATCCCCCTGTACCTGCCTAGTATTTGCTTTTCCTAGATTGTCAATCGATGGGTTGACTGGAACATTAGGTGACATGATACTCTCAGTTATATCCGGGAGAACACCATCATTATGCAATGGCGCACTGTCCCCTAAAGATCGAGACCCATTTAGATTTAAATTATCATCCCTCTCAGGAAGTTCCATTATATTTGTGTCCGCACGCCTCTCCGGTGTTATAGCTTTCGCTATACAGCCCAATGAAGATCTTTTGGCAGTAGTTATTTCCTGGGAGAGCCGCCGCTCTAGTATGGTGATTTCATGGGATAAAAGAGAATTGTCTCTAACAATAAATTTCTCCATAGTACCTGTTGTAGAGTCACCCGACATTGCCGATTTACTCCTCATTTCTCCACCAGCTATTCTCCTCGGGTCCAATATCTCAGAATTTCCTTACTTAATGCAAATCCAAGTCTATACTTAATGTGGGGCGGCGGATGCAAAGGGGGTGGCCCGGTCAGGTCTCTCCCGGTCTGAAACGGGCTGAAATGGGCCCGCCCTTGGCCCCGGCTTCCCCCGGCGCGCGCCCTCGTGCGTCCTCTGGGCGGAAGTGTGTAACCAAATAAATACGTCCAGGCATGGGCCGGAACAACAGGGGGAAGAGGACACAGCTGAGAGCAAGGTAGGCTGCTGGTCCTCGCAGTCCCGAATTAACGTGCTCCTTCTGATGCAGGCAACTCACCACTGCGAACGGCCCCCCGGTTTTGAAACTCCAGGCAGGGGCGGGAACAACAGGGGAAGAGGACACAGCTGAGAGCAAGGTAGGCTGCTGGTCCTCGCAGTCCCGAATTAACGTGCTCCTTCTGATGCAGGCAACTCACCACTGTGAAAGGCTCCCGCGGAGCGGGCCCGAGAGCGTTTTTCAAACTCCAGGCAGGGGCGGGAACACCAGGGGAAGAGGACACAGCTGAGAGCAAGGTAGGCTGCTGGTCCTCGCAGTCCTGAATTAACAGGCTCCTTCTGATGCAGGCAACTCACCACTGCGAACGGCCCCCGCGCCCAGAGCGGTTTTCAAACTCCAGGCAGGGGCGGGAACAACAGGGGAAGAGGACACAGCTGAGAGCAAGGTAGGCTGCTGGTCCTCGCAGTCTAGAATTAACCTGCTTCTTCTGATGCAGGCAACTCACCACTGCGAATGAGCGGTTTTCAAACTCCAGGCAGGGGTGGGAACAACAGGGGAAGAGGACACAGCTGAGAGCAAGGTAGGCTGCTGGTCCTCGCAGTCCCGAATTAACGTGCTCCTTCTGATGCAGGCAAATCACCACTGCGAACGGCTCCCGCGGAGCGGGGGCCGTGAGCGGTTTTCAAACTCCAGGCAGTTTTCAAACTCCAGGCAGGGACGGGGACAACAGGGAAAGATGTCAGGTTCGCAACCCGGAAACCCCCCACCACCCCTCCCCCCTCCCCATACCTGGTTCCAAAGCCGGACGCACGGCGCTTGCCACAGCCACCTTCACGAACCTGCGCCTTGCAACTGATGGCACGGGGAACAGGCAGCGTCATCGCCGCCAGGAACTACACTACCCAGGAGGCCGTGCGTGGCGCATGCGTGGCGCATGCGCAATGCATGCGAGTGCCGGCCACGGCATAAATGGCGACCGCCAGTGAGGAATGGCGTCGGATATTGCCGGACGCTAGCGGAGCCTAGCATTCCTCGGAAGAAGTGTGTGGCAAACGCTTGTCTCCCTTTTCTTGTTTGGACCCTTGTAACGCTTCCAGGAACATTTCCGCACGCAACACTCGCGGAGCAATACGGCCCTGCATAGTTTACCCCAGTGCCTGCCTGACTACTGGCAAGGGGGTTGAAAGGAGCGGCGAGGACTGTTAACTGCCATCCCAAGCAGATAACCCTAAGAGACATCAAAAAGGGGTTCCATGTGGAGACTTTCACCGTGGGTACCCCAACCCTGCCGCTTGACCATTACCCTACCGCAGCAAGCGGGAATCGAGCGCATTTTCGGCCGTTTCTTTGCACAGTGCCCTCCGTTGGTGAGCTACTGGGACGGGTGCTCTTGCGGAGGACAGTTGGTCCCTACGGTTCGCTCGGCATTGTCGGCTGAGGAGGGGTTCCGCGACGAGTTGCTGACCGGTAAAGGGTATCTTTGACTTTAAGTTCATTTCTGTGTCTATATCTGATTTATGCTCTTTCTTGGATGTGCCATTAAACATCCTATCATTTCTTTACATCAAGGTTGTCTGTGTGTTTGTGCATGCTACACGGATAGTTTTGGTAGCTAGTGAACTACTCATGCGAGTCTCTCTGTGTCGGTCCTTACCCGCCTCAGGTCGACCCTGAAGACCCAGAGGTTCACAGAAGAGGACACAGCTGAGAGCAAGGTAGGCTGCTGGTCCTCGCAGTCCCGAATTAACGTGCTCCTTCTGATGCAGGCAACTCACCACTGCGAACATCTAGGGAGGTGTCTACTGGGCTGCATGCACATTTCCTTTCTCTGCATGCTACTTTAATTCACTCAGTTACATCTGGTAGGGTGCCTGCACGCCTACTTTCTCTGCCAACACATCTCCTCTCTCGGCCTATAAACTTCATTGTGTTTGCTGGGCTGCCTGTTAAAGTTTCACCCGTGCATTCCACTCGCTGCCTGCTAACCCTCATTTCCAGGATCGTGCCTGTTGGACTGCCTGTTGGACTCCTTTGTCCGTGCGCCTCATTGGATGCCTGCTCACTGCATCCGCGCCTGGCCTGTGTATCTCCTTTCCTACCTGTGCCCTCCCGTCCTCTGCCTGTGCAGCGCTCTCATCCGAGCCGTTGATCGCCACTTACAGCTCTCTGCTCCTGTGTCTCAGGCAGCACCTGTGTGTTCCCGGCTCTCTCTGAGCTCCACACACGCAGGTGGGCAGCACCTTGGGGAGTTCTCAGCCTCAGCTCACACCTTGGAGTAAATTGCTTTCATTTCCGGTGCGGCGTACCCATCTCTTCCGGGTAACTTGGAATGAAGCATTACATCTCCAGTGACGCACTAACATCACACAAGCACGATATGCGACAAGCATTTGCAACCCTGCAGAAAACTTTCATTTTGTGCCATGATTCACTGTTAATTTTCTCCGCTCCATATGGAGCTGCGGATTGCTGTTGTGGTCATCATTTTCCAGAGCCAGCGCTGCTTGCACTGGCTGTCTTTAGAGAATGGATAATGCATGCATGAATTTTTAGTTCAGCTGTTGCATGCTCTGCACTTTTTTTGAGGGCACACATCATTTCTGCGAGGGTGAACGCCACAAAACGGAACTCTGTGGAATTTCACTGAGTTTTTGTGCTACTACGCGGAATTCCGCGGAGTACTACTCCGTGAACTCTGCCCACCCCTAGTTTTTATGCGGTAGGGTGTGTGGTGGTGACTGCTTTGAAGGTGGCTGGTCTTCTGCAGTTTTGTTGTTCCTCCATGTCTTCTCGAGCCATCTACAGGTGCGTCTGGACTCTAAAAGTACGGTGATGAACCAGCTTGCTTTCTTGATGTGTTGTTTGCCAGAAGCTTTCTTGAGTGGAGCAAGGGTGTAGGCGCAGTTTGGGATCCATTAGTCGAGGTTGCATGCTGTGGTATTGTAGTATGAGGATGCTGGCGGTGATGTGTTATTGAGAAGGTGGTGAGTTGATCTTCTGTGACTTTGTTCCAGCTTCTGCAGGGAAAACGGTGGGTGCGCTGGTGTGCGGTAGGTTTGTTGAAAGAGAAGTGGATGCAGTGGTGGTCGGTCAGAGGAGTTTGGTGGTGTGACTGTAGGAGATGCTGTTTTCTGCGGCAAAGATGGGGTCGAGTGTGTGTCCTGATGTGTGCGTGGGAAAGGTGACTAGCTGTTTAAGTCCTACATTGGCAATGTTCTCAAGGAGGGAGGAGTTGTGTAGTGTAGGCAGGAAAGTGGGCCTTGGGTGTTCGTCACTGTTGAGAGCTGGCAGTTGTTATTGCTTTGGGGGGTTGAGATCGTGAAGGATGTTGACTTTGTAGTGTTTGCGGGTCAAAGGACCAGGATCCCTGGCGCTGAGTGCAGTCGGGTCACGGACAGGCACATACAGGCATACATTTGGCACGCTTTCAGTGCGCTAGTGGGGTGGCTGTGCGGTGGTCGCCATTAAGTTGTGTGAGGGGTGGAGGGCTGGTCTGCTGGGTAGTTGGAAGCAGGGAGTGGGAAAAACGGCACACAGAAGGGGAGGGGCCGCAGAGGTTAGCAGCAGCGGAAAAATGTGAAAGTGCTGGAGGGAAAGAAAAAGAGGCAACAAGAGTTAAGAGGCAAACAGAAAAAGAATTGAGAAAAAGATAAGAAGAGAAAAAAGGCACAAAGAGTAGGAGGAAAGAAAAAAGGGAGAGCAAAGAAAAGACAGACGCAGCAGAGGGACAGAGGCCAGAACAGCAGAATGCTCTCCCACTGGAGCACCAGGGAGAAGGAGCAGGCAGGAGCCTGCGGATGGAGGAGGGCCTCAAAAACCCGACCCAGAAGGGTCAGAGCGCACTGAGGGAGCAGCTACTTAGTGGTGGAGCTGCGCTGGGGAGAGCAGTGACGCTGACCAGGTCAGTGCCTATGAACCACGGTCCCTACCAAACTCATCTTTCACCTGCTCTGAGAAGGCAGAAAATGTCCGTGTGATTGTCCCCAGAAACATGGAAAAACAGTAGAAATTACTTGGTATTCCTGAGTCTACCTGGTTATTCAGCATTCTGGGACAAAATTAGTAACCTCACAACTGGTGGGTTTTGGTGCATGGATACCTGCCAGAATCAGTGATGCTGAACCCCCCAGGACTCCTGCAGCAGAAATCAGAAAACTAGTAATGAGTGGCAAAACGCTTACAAGCCACCCCACAAATTAAACATACCTTGAGAGAAAATATGATACATATATACAAAATGAGTATCCATGATTCAATCCTATGAGTCCAGCATAAATATTGTTCCAGAGTATAAAGTTACTACAAATGATCCCCACATCAGTGTTGACATTTCAGCCCACAGCCTAATTATGGTGGGCCTCCTTAGAACCAGAACTCAATCCGACAAAACACCTCTCAACTGTGTGTATCTTGCTTTTATGGTGGTCTCATTTAGTAACACTAATTTTCTTCCTGTTAGCTTGCCTCTTCTTGGGTCCCTTGGATATAGTCGGTGGATGCGAGGGCCTGGGGTGTAATGAGGTTGACGATGGCATTGTTAAAAGAGGCGTGGGGACCGAGTGGTCTGTAGACGAGGGTGAAGTGGAGGGTGGTTTTTGGGTGGGTCTGGATCTAGAAGTGGAGGTGTTCCATGTTTGTCGTTGGTTCATCTGAAGGGGTGTTCAGGCAGAGGGAGCTTTTGTGGATAATGGCAATGCCTCCTTCTGGCCAGATGGGACGGCCCTTGCAGATGATCTTGTAGCCGCCGGGGATGGCGGTGGTGATGTCTGGTGCGGAGCTGGAGTTCATCCAGGTTTCCTTCAGGAAGGCAAAGTCGGGGAAGGCGGCATTGAGGAGGTCCCAGATCTCTGTGGCGATTTTGTGCAGGTATCGTACATTGAGGAGGATGCACTTGAGAGGGTGGCATGAGGTGAAGGTCGGTAGGTTGGGTGAGTGAGCTGTGAGGTGGCAGTGGAGGCAGGAAAGTGGGCTGTGGGTGTTGGGCGGTGTTAAGAGCTGGTAGTTGTTGCTTCTGGGGTTGAGATTGTGAAGGATGCTGGCTTTGTAGTGTTTGCGGGTCAGAGGACCAGGGTCCCTGGCGCTGGGTGCAGTGGGGTCATGGACGGGCACATACGGGCATACATTTGGCACACTTTTGGTGCCCTAGCAGGGTGGCCGTGCAGTGGCCGCCATTTAGTAGTGTGAGGGGGGAGGACTGGTCTGCTGGGAGGTTGGAAGCAGGGAGTGGGAAAAACAGCACACAGAAGGGGGGGACGGGCCACAGGAGTTAGCAGCAGTGGGAAAATGGAAAAGTGCTGGAGGGAAAGAAAAAGAGGCAACAAGAGTTAAGAGGCAAAAGGGAAAAAATTGAGAAAAAGATAAGAAGAGAAAAAAGGTACAAAGAATAGGAGGAAAGAAAAAAGAGAGAGCAAAGAAAAGACAGAAGCAGGTCACCCTTAAGCTAGGCCCAGGACAGCCCAAGAGCAGGGTGCAGTGTATATTAAAAGTGGGACATGTACTTTTAAGTTTTACAAGCCCTGGAAGTGAAAAACTCATACATTTGTTTTTCACTACTGCAAGGCCTAGCTCTCCCATGGGATAACAATGGGATTACCTTATTATATTTTATAAGTGTAATTTCCAATTGGGAAGAGATGGGGCCCCCATGTTTGGTGTCTCTAGAATCACAATTTAAAATCCCAGCTTATGATGGAGTTAGATGTTAAATTGTAATGACAAAAAATCCACTTTGGGAAAGTTGGCATTTTATTACCTTAGCCATTTGGTTCCTTCTTTCTGTCTCTGAACACACGTTTGGGTTGGGTGACAGCCGGGCTTTGCGCATTCCTTCCAGGGAGCCACACACAAAGGAAGCTTAGGTGTAACTGATGGATCATCCACATCCTGATGGGCCATCCTGGGCAGGTGGGAGGGAGGAGCTGACACTTACACCTGAATAGGCTATGTCCTGTGCCCATACAAAGGGCTACATACCTCTGTGTAGTGAGTCTGAAGCCAGGGCAGGAATGAAAGGGACTCTGTGCACTTGAAGAGTGGGGATGGCTATCCAGGACCATAAACACCAAAAGTCATAATCCTTGACATACCTTGTCCATGACGCCGAACACAAAAACACTCTGAAACTCTGCCCCTGGAACATCAGGGGCATGGGAGACAAGACCTGGGACCCGGAACTACAATCTTATCTTAAACAATTCAACACCATTCACTCCAAGAAACATGGTGTAAATTACCAATAGAACTGCAAGGATTTAACTTGCACCACTTACTAGCTAAAAAGAGCGCCAAATTCATCCATAGCAAGGGAGGTCTTGCAATTTATAGCTCTATAAGGAGCATTTATGCAGTGGAGCCATTGCCCCATAATTTAGCGCCCCCAATGCAATCCAAGTACTTAGAATTATCACACAGGGGGTGGACAAAACCAACCATATGATACTAATAAATGTATATCTACACCTGCGTGATAAAACCAAAGGCAGCCACTAGCTGGAGGAAGAACTGACGAAAACACTAACAGACGAGCAATCGAACGGCTTGATTATTCCTGGGGACTTCAATCTATATATCTTCAATAAAAGAGCCAATGACAATCATATGGACGATCACCCATTCACATGGGACACACTACCACAAGAAAACAATACTTACGGAAGGCATTCTAAAATAGCTCAGAAGCTTCTTGGGACCTTAAAGCAGCTGTGCTTGCGCACATTAAATGATAGATTTCCAGGAGATTGCCCACAGGCAGCAACATTCCATAATGCAGTAGCAAGCACAACAATTGATTACACTTTTATCTCACGTCATATGTTCCCAAAAGTAGATGAATAACATAGCAGAACCTTTGACTACAGCGATAACTTGCCTCAAGTAATCACGATAAAAGCGTTGCCAACAACTCAACTACAGCCAGTAAATGTACACTGCCGAGAGTATACAACTAATCAGAAAAGAGTAAAATGCAAAACAGACCCCGAAGGCCTCTTTGCTGTTGCAAAGCAACTCTTCTGAGAAGTTCAAGCTGCAGACCTTGATACAATAGAAAGCTGGGAGACCTTCACTAATCTAGGAAACAAATATGGAGTCAAAAAGGAAACCACCGAAACATGAGAACAGCTCGTCCTCAAAACATACCCCTTAACCTCACGATTGGAAACAACACACAAGTAAAACTCCTGAAAGCATCCATAAATCGCACACATCAGAAACTAAAAAAGGCGGTCCAAACCTCACGGCCTTGCACAAACTGAGACAATTAAAAGCTACTCGCAGGAAACTACTCTGGCGCCTCAAAAAAAAAGCAGAAGAGACCTCCTGGGCAAAACGTCTGACCGATATCAAGACCAACAACAACTCGTGATTTTGGCAAAGGATCAATACTCTTGCTAATCCGTTGAGCCAAGGCATCCACTCACATGTGACTGAAGAGGCTTGGACAAATTTCTTCCAATCTCATTTTACCTAGGAACCCAAACTTGCACAAACATCCTCTTGGCCAAATTAAAAGCAACACCGCCCCAAACCGGCTCATCTCTACATCGGAACAGCTTTTCACTATCACGAACAATCAAATTTGCAAAAGAATCTCTAAGGGTAATCGAGAGGGAGCTCCAGGCCCAAATGGTATCCTGCCAATATTGTTCAAATATGATCAATAATACTGGGCCAAAGCACTAAAACCGATTTTTGAATCAATCCTGCAAACATCAATGATACCATCATCATGAAGGGGCTCGATTATCTCTCCAATTTATAAAAGTTGTAATAGGAATGATCCAAAAAACTACAGGTTGGTAGCGCTATTGGATAAAGATGCCAAATATTACGGCGGGCTAATACTACTAGAACTAACGACTTGGGCTACAGAAACTGCAGCAATACCACTAAATCAAACAGTCTTCTGAAAAAACATGGGGACCTCTACCAACATCTTAACCCTCTCACTAATGATAGATCCCGCTCTTGCACTAAAACAGCTCCTGTACATGTGGTTTATTGATTACAGCTCTGCGTTCGATCATATAAATAGAAGCTTACTGTGGCAAAGACTAAGAAAGCTGAACATTCCATCTCTACTTTTAAAACAGCTAGCCCTCTCCTCTTACACACCAACACCAGGGTGCAAGCAAAATTAGGCGCAAGACATTACTTAACAAAGAGGATCCAACGATCTCCAGTCTGAAACAGGGATGCGTGCTAGCCGCAATACTCTTTAATCTCTTTAAGGCAGAGTTATCAGCCATGCTGAACAAAAGCAACTCACATGCCCCAAAGCTTGGAGGCCTGCATCTATCAAACTCATTCTGTGCAGAAAACCTTGCGCTCATCAGTCAGACACCTATTGGCCTACAGCGCTTGCTCGACATTATTTCTCGATATTCAGAGGTTAAGAAACTCAGCATTAATCAAGAAAAACAAAAGTTATGAGCGTGAACACTCGCAATACAAAGTCATTCCAACACAGGCATCTGGCAACAGGTAAGCTGGAAGCTGTACAAGAGTACAAATACATGGGAGTCATCATCGATAATAAAGGGAACTATACTGCTCAACACGAAGCCATAAAAAAAGGGGGATAGTGACAGCGGTGGCACTAAGAAACATAAAAAATAAGATCTCTGCGTTAAGCTTCTCCTCGCTGACTAGGGTGATTCACACGAAACTCATACCATCCATCACCGACGGAAGTGAAGGCATGAGAGGGAGAGATGCTGAAACACTGGACGGCACCACAGCAAGAGCATTAGAAATTATTTTTGTCCTACCAAGATACACATCCCCCCACAATTGAGACTAGAGTTCGGGATACAGAGAAAAGAGCTGGCCCGTAAAGGAGCATACATTAAAAGCTGGTATAAAATTGGAAAGAGGAGCCAGAAACACTAACCGCCTCCTTATGGAAAGAAGTGCGAGCGAAGGAGGCATGCCCAGCTAGACGCTACCTGGAAAGCTCACTCAACCAATTAGATAACAACGCATTGAATGAGTCCACATTGTTTTAATCACAATGAGACTACGTATATTAAATATACACGAAAGTCAATTAAACAGTACAATTGGTTGTACAGTGCCCCAAGTGGAAAAGGGGAGGTGAGGGTAAGTGATCAGGTGAGGATGAGGTAGTGAGAAGGGATAAGTGACAGTAAAACCAGTGAATCAAAACCACTGTAAGTATTATTCATATACAGTATGATGGACCTACGGTTCATAATGGTTAGATTATGGGATCATACTCCACATAAACAGTAAATGAAACAATTCTTGGCGTGGAGTTGATAAGCCAGTGAGCAGTTGTCGACGTTTCGACCTTCTGATTAATGCAGGGATTAGTTGAGCCCTTGCTGCGGGGTCTTCATCAGGACCGAGAGGGGGGGCAAGCAACCTATTTGAGTATATAGAACACAGAATTATGATTCAAAGGGATGGGAAAAAGTCTCCTAATAACTAATTAGCACACACATATAATAGGATATTGATCTCACCATTGCCAATTATACTCAGTAAAGTACAAAGCGTTGTGAATAATTGACGCACATTAATTGTAACTATTTATGCCAAAAAATTGGGTTAGCCAATAAAATCAAACTCCTCAATTAATTGGAGCACAATTACTCGGGGATACAATGAAGGAGTAGAGATCACAAATGAGCAGTCAGAGCCAGAAAACGGGCCACGGAGCTAATAGTGGCTAAATCGCTGGTAAATGTGCATCTGGAAATACCTGGATGTCCGATATAGGATCGCGACGTCGTAGGTTTTCAGTTGAGTTGCATTGTTTCATACATGCAGTATCTAAGACAAAACATGTAGGTTAGGACTTCCATGGATCAATTTGAGCCACGATAGGGATCTATGACACAGTGACTTACCATGTGGTGAAAGTTCAAAAAATCACTGAGTCACAGGTATACGAGGAGATTGTTGAACCTCCGGGTACATGAGGGGCACAAAAAACGCTGTCAATATCTATTCATATTGGAATGACTGAGGTGGAGTAATTTAAAAACGTGGATAGGCAGCTTACCCATAGATGGGAAGCCGTGGTTCAATCCGGCCAAAATACGAGGATCCAGCAAAGCTGTAATGAAGATAAGGTGGACGTTACTGGCTAGCGTGACTACCACTAAATAGTTATCACAGATAGCGGGGGTGTCCCGCGGGAGCAAACTTACTTAAACAATGTCGAGTGAATCAGACAAGAACGCCGCTCGCAAACGGAATGGCGATCGGTAGTTCCTGTTTCTCATATCACCACGGTAACCATACCACATGGTGGGCCTTAGTTAACCGATATAGAGGAAAGACTCGCGGGAGCTCGGTCATATGAAGGAGTATTAGATGAAAAAGAGAGTGTATAATACTGGTACTATCTGTTGGTATCATTAGAAGAAGGACATAATTCTGGTGAACGATAAATTAAGAGGCCAATTGCAGCCCTTAATATTACTCAGCAAATACATGTCGTAAATCACGGAGAGTTTCTGGAATAGTAGAAATGGTAAAAATCATCATCTCTGATTCTTACTGTCATTGCTTGGAAGTTAAGAGCAAATACTGAATAGAAAATTACATGGGTGGTGTACCTCCCGCCAGTGGAGGAAGGGCCCAACCTGGAGAGACTTTGGGATCATATTTACTATGGCGCACCTCTCACACGAGGGTGTAGGCCAGTATAGTTCAAGTAGTTCCTGATTCTTGCTGTCATTGCTTGTAGAATAAGAGCAAAAAGTTGACGTAAACCATAAATTTACAATTTACAAGGGTGGTGTATGTTGCGCTAATGGGGTAGGGACACATCCTAGAAAGACTTAGAGATCATATTTACTGTGGCGCACCTCTCGCACGAGGGTGTAGGCCAGTACAATTCAAGTTGGTATTCATGCATTGATTCAAGAAAATTAAACTAGCGTCGCCAGCTGACAAACTCATTACAGTGAACAATGAATTAAGAATTAAGAATTGTAAGGATGGTGTACCTCCAAACAATGGGGTAAAGACCAACCCAAGAACAACTTAAGTTCATATTCACTGTGGCGCACCTCTCAAACGAGGGTGTAGGCCAGTACAATTCTAGATGATTTTCATATATTGATTCAAGGGAATTAAACTAAGGTAGCTAGTTGCGAGAAAGAGCTGTCAAGTTCATTAAGACCTGTCTCAATTGAATCAAAGAAAAATATCCATTTAAGTTCACATGTGTTTAGGATCCCTGTGATGTTGCCACCCCTTAGACCCAGTGAGGCTTTCTCTAATACCACCCATTTAAGGTCGTCCGGGGAGTGACCTGCCTCCTCAAAATGATCTACTAAGGGAGCCCCCTGTACGTGGCATCTTATCCTGCTCATGTGCTGAAGAATCCTCATTTTTACTTTTTGCTGAGTTTGCCCAATATAGATTTTGTCACAAGGGCAGATTATGGTGTAGATCACATTGGCCGAATTACAATTGCTATGTGTTTTAAGTCTGATTTTGTGTCGAGAAAACTGAAATTCTTTGGTCTGAATGGTGGTGTCACAAGCTTTGCAATGTCCACATCTGGTGTGCCCAACTACTGGGGGCAGATCCCATAATGAGGTGATGGTCGGTTCCTCCGGTGTATGAAGTAGTGACCGTACTACAAAGTTCTTAATGCTTTTAGCTTTCTTAAAAGCATGTAGAGGGGTTTGAGGTTGATTAATGTCATCCGATATGAGTTGCCAGTGCTGATTGATTATATGCTTGATCTTGTTACTTTTCGTATTGAAAGTGGTGACACAGACAACCCTTTTATCTGATTGATCGAGTTTGTCTTTGACTTTGAGTAGTTCCTCTCTGGGGTAGTACCAGGCACGTTTACGCAATTTCTTCACCAGCCGTCGTGGATAGCCACGTTGATACAACCGATTTGCGAGATCCTCTGATTGTAAGAAGTAGTTTTCTTTGCTTGAACAATTCCGACGAATCTGTAAGAATTGCCCAAAGGGCAAATTATCACGGAGCGCCCTCGGGTGGTGGCTATTATATTTGTAGTCCGGACTGGACTGTTCCCATGGGGCACAGGGTCAGAGCTGATTTGCATATCGCCATTGTCTAACCCAGGGTGGTGTGGAGTGCAAAAAAACGATGGATTTGGGCCCAGATCTTTGGCCTGGGGTGAATGTGTGACATTGATCCACATTCGGTCCATCACCTGTTTTGTTTGCAATACCGCCATAAGTGCGCTGGGGATGCTCAGACGTGGGTCCCAGGCACCCCACACAACTGGAGTCAAGCTAGCCGGGCTGATGAGAGGTGTTACCTCGAAACCGGTCCGGTCCTCGGATGCTTGATTCCGTTCTGGGAAGGACATGGATTTTGTAGTTCGGACTGGACTGTTCCCATGGGGCACAGGGTCAGAGCTGATTTGCATATCGCCATTGTCTAACCCAGGGTGGTGTGGAGTGCAAAAAAACGATGGATTTGGGCCCAGATCTTTTGACTGGGGTGAATGTGTGACATTGATCCACATTCGGTCCATCACCTGTTTTGTTTGCAATACCGCCATAAGTGCGCTGGGGGTGCTCAGACGTGGGTCCCAGGCCCCCCACACAACTGGAGTCAAGCTAGCCGGGCTGATGAGAGGTGTTACCTCGAAACCGGTCCGGTCCTCGGATGCTTGATTCCGTTCTGGGAAGGACATGGATTTTGTAGTTCGGACTGGACTGTTCCCATGGGGCACAGGGTCAGAGCTGATTTGCATATCGCCATTGTCTAACCCAGGGTGGTGTGGAGTGCAAAAAAACGATGGATTTGGGCCCAGATCTTTTGACTGGGGTGAATGTGTGACATTGATCCACATTCGGTCCATCACCTGTTTTGTTTGCAATACCGCCATAAGTGCGCTGAGGGTGCTCAGACGTGGGTCCCAGGCACCCCACACAACTGGAGTCAAGCTAGCCGGGCTGATGAGAGGTGTTACCTCGAAACCGGTCCGGTCCTCGGATGCTTGATTCCGTTCTGGGAAGGACATGTCTTTTGTAGTTCGGACTGGACTTTTCCCATGGGGCACAGGGTCAGAGCTGATTTGCATATCGCCATTGTCTAACCCAGGGTGGTGTGGAGTGCAAAAAAACGATGGATTTGGGCCCAGATCTTTTGACTGGGGTGAATGTGTGACATTGATCCACATTCGGTCCATCACCTGTTTTGTTTGCAATACCGCCATAAGTGCGCTGGGGATGCTCAGACGTGGGTCCCAGGCACCCCACACAACTGGAGTCAAGCTAGCCGGGCTGATGAGAGGTGTTACCTCGAAACCGGTCCGGTCCTCGGATGCTTGATTCCATTCTGGGAAGGACATGGCTTTTGTAGTTCGGACTGGACTGTTCCCATGGGGCACAGGGTCAGAGCTGATTTGCATATCGCCATTGTCTAACCCAGGGTGGTGTGGAGTGCAAAAAAACGATGGATTTGGGCCCAGATCTTTTGACTGGGGTGAATGTGTGACATTGATCCACATTCGATCCATCACCTGTTTTGTTTGCAATACCGCCATAAGTGCGCTGGGGATGCTCAGACGTGGGTCCCAGGCACCCCACACAACTGGAGTCAAGCTAGCCGGGCTGATGAGAGGTGTTACCTCGAAACCGGTCCGGTCCTCGGATGCTTGATTCCGTTCTGGGAAGGACAAGGCTTTTGTAGTTCGGACTGGACTGTTCCCATGGGGCACAGGGTCAGAGCTGATTTGGATATCGCCATTGTCTAACCCAGGGTGGTGTGGAGTGCAAAAAAACGATGTATTTGGGCCCAGATCTTTTGACTGGGGTGAATGTGTGGCATTGATCCACATTCGGTCCATCATCTGCTTTGTTTGCAATACCGCCATAAGTGCGCTGGGGATGCTCAGACGTGGGTCCCAGGCACCCCACACAACTGGAGTCAAGCTAGCCGGGCTGATGAGAGGTGTTACCTCGAAACCGGTCCGGTCCTCGGATGCTTGATTCCGTTCTGGGAAGGACATGGCTTTTGTAGTTCGGACTGGACTGTTCCCATGCGGCACAGGGTCAGAGCTGATTTGCATATCGCCATTGTCTAACCCAGGGTGGTGTGGAGTGCAAAACAACGATGGATTTGGGCCCAGATCTTTTGACTGGGGTGAATGTGTGACATTGATCCACATTCGGTCCATCACCTGTTTTGTTTGCAATACCGCCATAAGTGCGCTGGGGATGCTCAGACGTGGGTCCCAGGCACCCCACACAACTGGAGTCAAGCTAGCCGGGCTGATGAGAGGTGTTACCTCGAAACCGGTCCGGTCCTTGGATGCTTGATTTCTTTCTGGAAAGGACATGGCTTTTGTAGTTCGGACTGGACTGTTCCCATGGGGCACAGGGTCAGAGCTGATTTGCATATCGCCATTGTCTAACCCAGGGTGGTGTGGAGTGCAAAAAAACGATGGATTTGGGCCCAGATCTTTTGACTGGGGTGAATGTGTGACATTGATCCACATTCGGTCCATCACCTGTTTTGTTTGCAATACCGCCATAAGTGCGCTGGGGGTGCTCAGACGTGGGTCCCAGGCACCCCACACAACTGGAGTCAAGCTAGCCGGGCTGATGAGAGGTGTTACCTTGAAACCGGTCCGGTCCTCGGATGCTTGATTCCGTTCTGGGAAGGACATGGCTTTTGTAGTTCGGACTGGACTGTTCCCATGGGGCACAGGGTCAGAGCTGATTTGCATATCGCCATTGTCTAACCCAGGGTGGTGTGGAGTGCAAAAAAACAATGGATTTGGGCCCAGATCTTTTGACTGGGGTGAATGTGTGACATTGATCCACATTCGGTCCATCACCTGTTTTGTTTGCAATACCGCCATAAGTGCGCTGGGGATGCTCAGACGTGGGTCCCAGGCACCCCACACAACTGGAGTCAAGCTAGCCGGGCTGATGAGAGGTGTTACCTCGAAACCGGTCCGGTCCTCGGATGCTTGATTCCGTTCTGGGAAGGACATGGATTTTGTAGTTCGGACTGGACTGTTCCCATGGGGCACAGGGTCAGAGCTGATTTGCATATCGCCATTGTCTAACCCAGGGTGGTGTGGAGTGCAAAAAAACGATGGATTTGGGCCCAGATCTTTTGACTGGGGTGAATGTGTGACATTGATCCACATTCGGTCCATCACCTGTTTTGTTTGCAATACCGCCATAAGTGCGCTGGGGATGCTCAGACGTGGGTCCCAGGCACCCCACACAACTGGAGTCAAGCTAGCCGGGCTGATGAGAGGTGTTACCTCGAAACCGGTCCGGTCCTCGGATGCTTGATTCCGTTCTGGGAAGGACATGGATTTTGTAGTTCGGACTGGACTGTTCCCATGGGGCACAGGGTCAGAGCTGATTTGCATATCGCCATTGTCTAACCCAGGGTGGTGTGGAGTGCAAAAAAACGATGGATTTGGGCCCAGATCTTTTGACTGGGGTGAATGTGTGACATTGATCCACATTCGGTCCATCACCTGTTTTGTTTGCAATACCGCCATAAGTGCGCTGAGGGTGCTCAGACGTGGGTCCCAGGCACCCCACACAACTGGAGTCAAGCTAGCCGGGCTGATGAGAGGTGTTACCTCGAAACCGGTCCGGTCCTCGGATGCTTGATTCCGTTCTGGGAAGGACATGGCTTTTGTAGTTCGGACTGGACTGTTCCCATGGGGCACAGGGTCAGAGCTGATTTGCATATCGCCATTGTCTAACCCAGGGTGGTGTGGAGTGCAAAAAAACGATGGATTTGGGCCCAGATCTTTTGACTGGGGTGAATGTGTGACATTGATCCACATTCGGTCTATCACCTGTTTTGTTTGCAATACCGCCATAAGTGCGCTGGGGATGCTCAGACGTGGGTCCCAGGCACCCCACACAACTGGAGTCAAGCTAGCCGGGCTGATGAGAGGTGTTACCTCGAAACCGGTCCGGTCCTCGGATGCTTGATTCCATTCTGGGAAGGACATGGCTTTTGTAGTTCGGACTGGACTGTTCCCATGGGGCACAGGGTCAGAGCTGATTTGCATATCGCCATTGTCTAACCCAGGGTGGTGTGGAGTGCAAAAAAACGATGGATTTGGGCCCAGATCTTTTGACTGGGGTGAATGTGTGACATTGATCCACATTCGATCCATCACCTGTTTTGTTTGCAATACCGCCATAAGTGCGCTGGGGATGCTCAGACGTGGGTCCCAGGCACCCCACACAACTGGAGTTAAGCTAGCCGGGCTGATGAGAGGTGTTACCTTGAAACCGGTCCGGTCCTCGGATGCTTGATTCCGTTCTGGGAAGGACATGGCTTTTGTAGTTCGGACTGGACTGTTCCCATGGGGCACAGGGTCAGAGCTGATTTGCATATCGCCATTGTCTAACCCAGGGTGGTGTGGAGTGCAAAAAAACGATGGATTTGGGCCCAGATCTTTTGACTGGGGTGAATGTGTGACATTGATCCACATTCGGTCCATCATCTGTTTTGTTTGCAATACCGCCATAAGTGCGCTGGGGATGCTCAGACGTGGGTCCCAGGCACCCCACACAACTGGAGTCAAGCTAGCCGGGCTGATGAGAGGTGTTACCTCGAAACCGGTCCGGTCCTCGGATGCTTGATTCCGTTCTGGGAAGGACATGGCTTTTGTAGTTCGGACTGGACTGTTCCCATGGGGCACAGGGTCAGAGCTGATTTGCATATCACCATTGTCTAACCCAGGGTGGTGTGGAGTGCAAAAAAACGATGGATTTGGGCCCAGATCTTTTGACTGGGGTGAATGTGTGACATTGATCCACATTCGGTCCATCACCTGTTTTGTTTGCAATACCGCCATAAGTGCGCTGGGGATGCTCAGACGTGGGTCCCAGGCACCCCACACAACTGGAGTCAAGCTAGCCGGGCTGATGAGAGGTGTTACCTCGAAACCGGTCCGGTCCTTGGATGCTTGATTCCTTTCTGGGAAGGACATGGCTTTTGTAGTTCGGACTGGACTGTTCCCATGGGGCACAGGGTCAGAGCTGATTTGCATATCGCCATTGTCTAACCCAGGGTGGTGTGGAGTGCAAAAAAACAATGGATTTGGGCCCAGATCTTTTGACTGGGGTGAATGTGTGACATTGATCCACATTCGGTCCATCACCTGTTTTGTTTGCAATACCGCCATAAGTGCGCTGGGGATGCTGAGACGTGGGTCCCAGGCACCCCACACAACTGGAGTCAAGCTAGCCAGGCTGATGAGAGGTGTTACCTCGAAACCGGTCCGGTCCTCGGATGCTTGATTCCGTTCTGGGAAGGACATGACTTTTGTAGTTCGGACTGGACTGTTCCCATGGGGCACAGGGTCAGAGATGATTTGCATATCGCCATTGTCTAACCCAGGGTGGTGTGGAGTGCAAAAAAACGATGGATTTGGGCCCAGATCTTTGGACTGGGGTGAACGTGTGACATTGATCCACATTCGGTCCATCACCTGTTTTGTTTGCAATACCGCCATAAGTGCGCTGGGGGTGCTCAGACGTGGGTCCCAGGCACCCCACACAACTGGAGTCAAGCTAGCCGGGCTGATGAGAGGTGTTACCTCGAAACCGGTCCGGTCCTCGGATGCTTGATTCCGTTCTGGGAAGGACATGGCTTTTGTAGTTCGGACTGGACTGTTCCCATGGGGCACAGGGTCAGAGCTGATTTGCATATCGCCATTGTCTAACCCAGGGTGGTGTGGAGTGCAAAAAAACAATGGATTTGGGCCCAGATCTTTTGACTGGGGTGAATGTGTGACATTGATCCACATTCGGTCCATCACCTGTTTTGTTTGCAATACCGCCATAAGTGCGCTGGGGATGCTCAGACGTGGGTCCCAGGCACCCCACACAACTGGAGTCAAGCTAGCCGGGCTGATGAGAGGTGTTACCTCGAAACCGGTCCGGTCCTCGGATGCTTGATTCCGTTCTGGGAAGGACATGGATTTTGTAGTTCGGACTGGACTGTTCCCATGGGGCACAGGGTCAGAGCTGATTTGCATATCGCAATTGTCTAACCCAGGGTGGTGTGGAGTGCAAAAAAACGATGGATTTGGGCCCAGATCTTTTGACTGGGGTGAATGTGTGACATTGATCCACATTCGGTCCATCACCTGTTATGTTTGCAATACCGCCATAAGTGCGCTGAGGGTGCTCAGACGTGGGTCCCAGGCACCCCACACAACTGGAGTCAAGCTAGCCGGGCTGATGAGAGGTGTTACCTCGAAACCGGTCCGGTCCTCGGATGCTTGATTCCGTTCTGGGAAGGACATGGCTTTTGTAGTTCGGACTGCACTGTTCCCATGGGGCACAGGGTCAGAGCTGATTTGCATATCGCCATTGTCTAACCCAGGGTGGTGTGGAGTGCAAAAAAACAATGGATTTGGGCCCAGATCTTTTGACTGGGGTGAATGTGTGACATTGATCCACATTCGGTCCATCACCTGTTTTGTTTGCAATACCGCCATAAGTGCGCTGGGGATGCTCAGACGTGGGTCCCAGGCACCCCACACAACTGGAGTCAAGCTAGCCGGGCTGATGAGAGGTGTTACCTCGAAACCGGTCCAGTCCTCGGATGCTTGATTCCGTTCTGGGAAGGACATGGCTTTTGTAGTTCAGACTGGACTGTTCCCATGGGGCACAGGGTCAGAGCTGATTTGCATATCGCCATAGTCTAACCCAGGGTGGTGTGGAGTGCAAAAAAACGATCGATTTGGGCCCAGATCTTTTGACTGGGGTGAATGTGTGACATTGATCCACATTCGGTCCATCACCTGTTTTGTTTGCAATACCGCCATAAGTGCGCTGGGGATGCTCAGACGTGGGTCCCAGGCACCCCACACAACTGGAGTCAAGCTAGCCGGGCTGCTGAGAGGTGTTACCTCGAAACCGGTCCGGTCCTCGGATGCTTGATTCCGTTCTGGGAAGGACATGGCTTTTGTAGTTCGGACTGGACTGTTCCCATGGGGCACAGGGTCAGAGCTGATTTGCATATCGCCATTGTCTATCCAGGGTGGTGTGGAGTGCAAAAAAACGATGGATTCGGGCCCAGATCTTTTGACTGGGGTGAATGTGTGACATTGATCCACATTCGGTCCATCACCTGTTTTGTTTTTTATTATATTGTAGCAATGAATTTCTCTCTGTCGGTTTCCGGTTCAATGTTGTGAGTAATGTCCCTGATTCCTCATAGATAGTGATGTCCAGGAAATTGATGGCGTGATTGTCCGAATGGATTGTGAATTTCAGGGATGTGGACTGTTCATTCAACCATATGAAGAAAGAGGACAATTCTTCCTGATTGCCATTCCAGATTATCAGAATGTCATCTATATATCGCATCCAGAGACAGGGCCGGCCTTAGGCATGTGCAAGCTGTGCACCTGCACAGGGCCACCACAGCAATATATTTATTTTTATTTATTTATTTTAGTGTATCTTGATATAGCGTACAGGTACCCCAACGGGGTGTCCCGACGCTTCTGTGTAACTTCATGCTGCATGAGATGGATTGTTAAAAAAAGGAAAGAATCAGCAGAACAGGTGGGTTTTTAAGGCTCTCCGGAAGGGTTGTTCATCCTTGATCAACCGAATGGCATTGGGTAATTTATTCCAGAGGGCCGCTGTCAGTACTGGGAAGGATTTCCCACCAGAGCGGGTTTTCCTGAATCTGGGGACCGAAAGGAAGTTTTTAAAAGAAGAGCGAAGGGTCCTGGAGGTATTATAAGGAATAAGGCACGTAGAAAGATAAGCAGAGCCCTTGCCTCGCAAGGCTCGATGAGCCAGGACCAGAGCTTTAAATTCTGCCCTCTTATGGACTGGTAGCCAATGAAGGTCGCGACGGTGAGGGGTTATGTGCTCACGCAGAGGGATACAGTGAACCAGTCGCACCGCGGCATTCTGAACAGTCTGAAGGCGGTGGCAGAGTCCCACAGACAGACCAGTGTACAGGCCATTGGCGTAATCAAGATGTGAAGTGATTAACGCCTGTACCACTGTCTTCCTGGTGTTACTGGGCAAAAAATGAATAAACTTCTTTATCATTCGAATTTTTGCTAAACAGGCCATGGAAACTGTGTGAACTTGATGGGAAAAAGAGAGGTTGGAATCCCACCGGACTCCTAGATTTTTCACTGAGTCCTTTGGGATGGGAGGCACACTTAGATCAAGAGGCCACCAGATGTTAGAATCCAGTGGAGTTGGCTGATGGAAAAAAAGGACCTCCGTTTTTCCAGCATTCAACCTCAAGAAATTATCATCCATCCACTGGGCGATGGTTCGTAAACAGTTTTTTAAGGGGTCAAAAGTAGTGGGAGTGATGCTGTTAAATGAAAACAAAAGCTGGATATCATCAGCATAAGAAGTGACTTTTATACCCGATTGAGCAATGATATCAAAAAGTGGGGAAAAATATATATTAAATAAAAGCGGGCTCAGGGAGGATCCCTGGGGGACTCCCCACCGGAGCGGGCCGCTTTCAGAGGTAAAAGGGGGAGTGAACACCGCCTGGGTACGGTTGGACAGGAAGGAAGATATCCACCCTAATGCTGTACCCTGAATGCCCTTAGAGTGCAGGCGTTCAAGAAGGAGGGGGTGGAAACGGTGTCGAATGCTGCCGACAAGTCAAGCAGCACCAGCACCGCTCTAGACCCCCCATCCAAGCTCCATCTTACAGCATCAGACATCTCAATGAGTGCAGATTCTGTACTGTATCCAGACCTAAAACCATGCTGAGAGTCATGGAACACGCCTGAGGTTTCAAGAAAGGTCGCTAGCTGTTGTTGAGCGAGTCTTTCTAGTACTTTAGCAGGGGCAGGTAATAAGGAAATCGGTCTATAATTGGCGGGGTCACTGGGGTCAGCGGTGGACTTCTTGATTATGGGGACCAATCGAGCCTGTTTCCAGGTATCTGGAAAGAGTCCCAGTTTAAACGAGTCATTCCAAATCCCATTCAGAAAAGGATTAAGAACGGGGGCTAAAGATCTGTACTGTTTAGCGGGCCAAGGGTCTAATGGGGAGCCAGATTTAATCTTAGAGAGTTCCACAAGAGATTGTTCCAATGTGATCTCTGCGAAATCAGAGAACAGGGGCTCTGAAGCCGCAGGAGAGGAAGGGGAAGAACATTTTATAACCTGAGGGTTACGGGGGAAGGAATCATAAATTGTAGCTATTTTGTTCTCGAAGAAAGTGGAGAGGTTGTCACAGAGAGTCTGTGATACCACTGGAGGACGTTTAAGGGCAAGGGGATCCGTAAAAGATCTCACTGTCTCGAAGATTTCCCTAGATGACCCTTGAGAACGATTTATTTTATCTTCTAGAAATTTCCTTTTATGTTCAATGATCTTCCTCCTATAATTTTTCAAGGCGGCTTTATAGTGGCTTTTGCGGTGAGGGGAAAAGGTGGTTCTCCAGCGTCTCTCTAGACGTTTACATTCTGATTTGAGCGCTCGGAGGTCATTCGAATACCATGGGGCCGAGGGAGCTGAACGGTATGTTTTAATGGGTCTGACTGGGGCAATGAGATCGATTACCGAAGTAATCTGGTCATTGAGATTAATCAAGCGTGTATCAAGATCTGAGCTTGTGTCTGACATATCGACCAGTGAAAGCCCGGGAGCTAGACTTTCCGGGGAAATCTTGCTCCAATTTCTACCTAATTGTTTAGCAGGACAAATATGTCAATTAATGGGGTGGCAAGGGAATGAGAAAGGAATAAGCAAATGATCTGACCATACTATTGGGACTGGGTCACAGAGCTCTAAGCCAGTCAAGTTGGTACAGATCAGGTCAAGAATGTGGCCCGCTTTATGGGTGGAGCTGCTGATAAGTTGCTTCAAACCCCCATCAGCCAGTGTGGATATAAAGTTAATAGAGGCGGTATCCTCAGAATTATCGACATGGAGATTAATCCATAATATAATAATCCTCTGAGGATGGATACATAAATGCGTGGTGGCCCCTGGCAGGGATTTGGCGGCCTCCGGCTCTGTTCCACTTCCAAAAACCTTCCTCAGCTCCGGAGGGAGGGGGGTGGGGGGGCTCCACCCCACCCGGACCGCCTCTTCCGGGCCCCCTACCTACCCTCCCTGCCCAGGGCCACCATGAGCCTAGAGCCGCCCCTGCCAGAGACCGAGTTGGTCTCTGAATTGATTAATTTGATTGAGAACAGTATCTTCCTCAAAGGCGGCCATGTACAGAATTGCCACATCAGGGGCAAAAGGGGCCCCTCATGGCTACTCCTGAGGTTTGAAGATAAAATTTGTTTTTAAACAAGAAGAAATTCTTTGTCATAGCAATTCTTAATAATGCCACGATGAAGTCTGATGGTACTTGTACTGGGGCGGGGCGCCGTTGTAAGCTCCTTGATATAACATTGAGGGCTTCTTGTTGAGGAATGCATGTGTATAATGAAACAACATCACATGTTGCTAGTCTTTGACGATGGTGGTCAAACGGTTGATTTTCAACGATGTTAATCGTGTGCATAGTATCTCTTAGGTACGATTGGGTGGATTCAGCCAAGGGCTTCAAAAAGAAGTCGATGTATTTCCCTAAGGGCTCAAGGATAGAGCCACACCCCGACACAATGGGGCGACCAGGAGGAGTAACCATACTTTTATGTATTTTGGGTATGGTGTATATGGTTGCAAGTCTTGGATGTTTCTGGTTGAGATATTGAAACTCATTGTCCATTTCCAGATGCACTTTTACCAGCGATTTAGCCGCATATGCTCCGTGGCCCGTTTTCTGGCTCTGACTGCTCATTTGTGATCTCTACTCCTTCATTGTATCCCCGAGTAATTGTGCTCCAATTAATTGAGGAGTTTGATTTTATTGGCTAACCCAATTTGTTGGCATAAATAGTTACAATTAATGTGCGTCAATTATTCACAACGCTTTGTACTTTACTGAGTATAATTGGCAATTGTGAGATCAATATCCTATTATATGTGTGTGCTAATTAGTTATTAGGAGACTTTTCCCATCCCTTTGAATCATAATTCTGTGTTCTATATACTCAAATAGGTTGCTTGCCCCCCCTCTCGGTCCTGATGAAGACCCCGCAGCAAGGGCTCAACTAATCCCTGAATTAATCAGAGGGTCGAAACGTCGACAACTGCTCACTGGCTTACCAACTCCACGCCAAGAATTGTTTCATTTACTGTTTATGTGGAGTATGATCCCATAATCTAACCATTATGAACCGTTGGTCCATCATACTGTATATGAATAATATTTACAGTGGTTTTGATTCACTGATTTTACTGTCACTTATCCCTTCTCACTACCTCATCCTCACCTGATCACTTACCCTCACCTCCCCTTTTCCACTTGGGGCACTGTACAACCAATTGTACTGTTTAATTGACTTTTGTGTATATTTAATATACGTAGTCTCATTGTGATTAAAACAATGTGGACTCATTCAATGCGTTGTTATCTATTTGTTTTGACTGTTTGAAACTTGTTTAGCTTAGACACTGGGACTCCCTCCTCTCAGTACTTAGTAAACCCAGGTCCCAGTGACTTTATTTGGGTAACCCCCCAGTTTATACCCCACTCAACCAATTAGGCCTACAACACCTCTGGGAGACCTCGGGGACTTACCTGAGCTTTAAAAAATAAGCTAACAACACTGTCAAAAGAGATTTCTCATACAAGATGAAGTCACCTTGTTAGAGCGAACATACGGCTGGTTCACCATACAGTCTTAAATCAAAGCCTCGCCTCAAACATACCTCCATACTGGCTTTTCCAAAACCACCAAAGAGAAGTTCCTGAAATTCCGTCTAGGCATATTACCAACTGCATACCACCTGCCGCCATGGGTACGCCCACCGAAGCCAGCAACCTGTCGTCTCTGCGGGGAAGGGGAGGAAGATATTCTGCACCTCCTAGCTATCTGCAGGGAACTATTATGGGAGCGACGCACCCTACTTAGACCACTTTTCAATAGGAAAAACATACGGATCTGCAGACAAGCAGTGCTGGTAAGTTTACCCGGTGAGGATGTCCAACTGAGCTGCCGTTTTGTCAAATTCCTAACTGTTGTGGACACAAGAATAAAAAGACAAACTAATCAACATATGGTTGCATAACGAGACAATCAAATAATCCTAAAGGCGATTCCGGACAGAGGCAGCTATCATCAAAAACACAACAGTTGGGCCGACCATAACAAACTTACAGTGACTGCGACTGTCGGTTTTTAGCAGCACTGGCTGGCTCCTGGAAGTACGCCACTGCTGCACCCATACTTGAATCACGCCCACTTCAGATTCTCCGAATTGAATGACCTCAAAAGCGACCGTGGGCGGATGAGGTCCGTAGCAATACTGCAACAGATGATCCGATCAAGCTATAAATTAAAAAGCTACCACAATCCCTGGGTTTTAACTGTACTGGAAATACTTCTATCTCTGATCCTTCCACACAGAACTTGCACTTTATTTCTATTCAGATCTGCAATCTTTGCACACAGAACCATAAAACCCTAGTGATGTCATTTTGAAAATTTTAAACCTCTCTGAATATATATGGGACACAAAGCTTTTGTAAAATCGGATAAACCTGAGTTTCTGCTCATGTATTTGTGTTGTATTAAGTAAACTGTTGCAATGGTTTTAATTAATCATGCAAATAAAGTATTATACTTACATATTGTGCACTTCAAAAGCCTCTCTTTGAAGTATCCTCCACTTCAAAGGCACCATGTGTATAAGTACCGTACCCCTGACACCACCAACTCAGTACATTGTTGGACCTGTGGATACTCTGCCATGAAGAAAGACTGCTGTGCTGCCGAAAGGACTGTCACACTGCTGGACTCCTGCTCAGCTGTATAAGTGCTGCAACTGTGAAACTCCAAGCATCGATGCTGTTGCACTGCTCAGAACTGGCGCATCTCCATCGACGTCGATGCATCGCTACTGTTGCGATGATCGAGGACACCGTCTCTCCATTGGTGCTCATGCATCGGCGCTGCTGCGGGATTTGAGGACATTGCATCGCCAAGAGCGTGGAGCATTGCCTACATTCCCAGTGCATCTATGACTTTGCATGGCTTTGAGTCGATGCATCCCCTACATCCTAAAGATCGATGCCAATGCGCCGCCTCCTTTGCTCGGCGCATCTCGCCCCAAGGTACTGTTTCAGCAGGCCAAGGTTGGTCCTTGTATTGGATCTGCGTTCCATCATGGTCGGCCTGAACGTTTCGATTTGTCCTGGTCCAGTGCGACTAGATAGCCCGAGTTGGCGCTTTAAGCTTTTCAGCCCTTTATATCACAATATTATTTAAATATTCTTATGTCCAGTTCTAAGTATTGGATTTTTGTTCTTTTGGTCTTGTTTTGTTCATTAAATTAAGCCCTATGTTTGTAAAGAGGTGTGGTGTTTTCACTGTTTAACCGTTTGAAGTGTTGCACAAATACTTTCCACATTGGCTCTTATGTTAAGCCTGACTGCTCTGTGCCGAGCTACAAGAGGGTGAGCGCAGGTTAAGTTAGGGTGTATATCTGACTTACCCAGACTAGGATTGTGTTTCCTGTTTGGACAGGGGGCTTACCTCTGCCAACCAGAAACCCAATTTCTAACATTAGTGATCAGTGGTGAGAATCAGACTTGGGTTTGTGCAGTGCCATACAGTGACTTGGTGTACACTACTGTTCCACATCTCAAGACCATTACAAGTTTTTATCCTTTTTTCTCTCAATTGGTAATTCTTCTAAATTTGAATCCTGCTTCATCTCCATACACCTGGGACTGTTGTTTTTTTGCACATGTGATACCTTGTCAGAATAGAAATGGATTCCAACTACCTGTCATATTACTATGTGAGGGAGCTGAGGAGGTTCTGCAAAGAGAGGGGGCTGGCCGTGGACAAAGGGTCCACTAAAGATGACCTGCAGAATGCCCTATATTTGTTTGATTTCAAATGTTGGTATGGAGCACCAACAGATGACCAGGAGGGTGATGCTTCTGGGAAGGACTCTGAGGAGAAGAACCCCTTTGCAGCTCTAGGATTTGAGAATGCAGAGCCCCGTTTACGCCTGGACTCACCACCACAGGCCCAAGAGGGCATGACACTGAGAAGAAGGAAGAGGAGAAGAAAAATTGTTTGCCAAAGGCTCCAGAGGAGAAAGGGGAGGCTACACAGAGGGAGTCACCTACTGGATCCAATGCAGGAAGCAGATTCACCTCAAAAAACCATGCATCCTGAGGAGTTAAAGGACTGAGAGGCTGAAAGGGACCTAAGGCTGCAGCTGGCCAACTAGCTGTAGAGGAGAGAAGAACTGAGGCTGACAAAGCCTTGGCGGAGGAAAGGAGGGCTGAGGCTGAAAGTGCCCTAGCCAGGGAGAAACTTGCCATGGTGGCAGCTGAGGCTGAGAGAGCCTTTGAAGAGAAACGTTCTAGCTGGCTCATGAACGGAGTCTGGAGAAGTTGGACTTGAAAGACAAACAGCTTGCATAGTCTAGCAGGAATGGTGGCAGCAAAACTAGAGTATCCAGTGGTAGAGGAAGGACCCACACACCCATGGACTTGGTGCCTGACTTCAAGGAGGGGGTGACATAGATAGGTGGTTTGAGGCATTACTCTAGAAGTGCACAGGATCCCAGAGGAGGTCTGGGTAGCTGGCATATGCAGGGTTATGCCTAGTGATGATAGGGAAGCCCTACTGCCCCTAGAGCATGGGGACAGCCTGATGTGTCCGACCATGTTGGAGACCTTTGTCAGGAGATATGTATTCACCCCAGAAGAGTGCAGGTTGAGATTCAGAGGCAGTCAGAAACTGTCTCACCAGTCCTGGGGGGATTTTGTGGGGTACTTCTGCAAGGCACTGGATGGTTGGGTGAATGATAGTAAGGTAAACACTTTTGAAGGGGTGTACTATTTGATTGCTAGAGAGCGCATGCTCAGTTACTGTTTTCCAGAGCTATGCCAACGCCTGGTTGATGCAAGCTCACTGACCCCAGGAAGCCTGCTAAGGAGGCAGACATCTGGGTGAATGCCACAGTGTCTGGGAACCTCCGCAAATGCTGGAGCAGAGTGACACTCCTGTGCTGGGCGCACAGCTTAACGCCTGAATCATAATAGATTTTCAACAGCAGATTGGTCCACTTTCAATTGATTTTATTCCTTATATTCCACAATTTTTAACACTGATTCTTCTGTTTTATCATGTCACATGAGAGATGCTGTGTATTTTATATCTAACACTGCAGATATGCCAATCCAGGCCTCTTTCTCCAGTGTCCGGGAAGGCATTGGAGACTGATTCTAAAGAGGGTGGCTCAGGTTCCCCCATCAGAGTGAGGGGGTGGTATGAAGTGACACAGACCGGTCCCAGTATAGTTGGGAGAAAAGGGGTCCCATGTCCCTTCTTATAATAGGAGAGGAGGTTATGTTGGACGGAGACCCCTTGGAAATCCTGGCTTGCCAGGCACATGTTCAGCCTAAAGGTACAGACCCTGGGTAGAAGGACCAGTTTCAGGATACCAATCCTGAACTGGTGGGAGGTGGAGTGCAAGAAGGGTGCAAGGCACCTGGAGCTACTGCCCCCCACTCTGAGAAACCACAAATGTCAGAGAACCCTGGATGGCCTGGGGCCTGCCCCTGCTCACTGACAACTGTCAGTGGCCTCTGTTGGTTGTTGTCCTTGTGGACAGAGTTCACCATGGGTTGGTGGTTAGAAGTTAGACTCAAGGAGTGGATTTGGGGCCCGATGTAGGTAAATCCCATTTACCGATTTTGAAATACCGAATTTTACCGATTCGGTATTTCAAAATCGGTAAATGGGATGTAGGTCCCAACATCTGGATTCGTCACCGAATCCTTAACAATTCTTTAATTACCGATTCGGTAAATACCGAATCGGTAATGCCCATTCATTCCTATGGGCTTTGAAGCCCATAGGAATGATTAGGCATTACCGATTCGGTATTTACCGAATCGGTAATTAAAGAATTCACAAGGGTGCAGGGGGTGTCACTTTGACACCCTCTAGCACCCCCAAAACGGGCATGTGTGCAATGTGGCACACAGACATGCCCTAAGGGCACGTCTGTCTGTCACATGGCACATGTGTACATGCACAGATGTGCATGTACACAGGAATCGGTATTTTACCATGGATTTGTATTCCGGATTATCAATTCGGCCATGAAGAGAGCCAGAAACAACAACCGTGAGGCTCTGTTGGAGGACAAGGCACAAATTCACACTGAACAAAAAAGACTCATATGTGTAACAACATATAACTCACTCTCCAATGAATTCTCTAAGGCGGTAAACAAACATTGGCGCATACTAACATGCGGCGATCTGACGCTGGAGAAACCCCTCTTTGCACACAAGCGGGGACGTAATTTGAAGGACATATTGGTATACACCCGTCCTAACAGAAACCATCAACCCGCTCCCTCTCTACATGGAATAGAGGGGCATTCTCTGTGTGGTAACTGTAGTAGTTGCCATTTGGCGAAAAAAAGCAAGCAGTTAACCTTTAGAAACGGAACCATATGGGACCAACGAAAACTGACAAATTGCAACAGCAAAAACGTAGTCTATTTGACTACCTGTCCGTTTGGCCTCGAGTATATCGGCATGACCATACAAGCAGTGAAA
The DNA here is from genome assembly GCF_964263255.1 of Lissotriton vulgaris. Classification (NCBI taxonomy): domain Eukaryota; kingdom Metazoa; phylum Chordata; class Amphibia; order Caudata; family Salamandridae; genus Lissotriton; species Lissotriton vulgaris. The sequence goes on from NC_141687.1 coordinate 1,716,453,515, forward strand.
ACGCGACTAACAGACCATAAAAGTAACGTCCGGTGCAAGAGAAGCACCACCAAAATGGCCACCCATTTTCTGGAGGCAGGACACTGTGTGAATGACCTCAACTGGACAGTGATTGAGCAGCTACAGCTATAGAATGGCCTTTTCGAAAAGGAACAACGTTGGGTGTTCCGGCTGTGCACCCACATTTCAGGCCTTCATGATGACATACCATGGAGCCAGAAAAATTGATACAGCCCTTTGTTTCCCCCTTTGGAAGACACTATAATAATTCAGTAACCTAAGAAACCCCTTGGAGAGCTAAAGGTGTACACCACCCAATTACCTGCACTGTACCCAGAGCTCCTTATTTATTTATTTATTTATATAAGCTTTGGATATAGCAGGGCCAATGGTCAGCTCTTTGAGAACAGCCCCTTTGTATTTATATCCCTTACACATACTGAACCCAGGTATCATCTTCTACATAGCAGGCAATTCACCACTAACAAGTTTACCTCAAGAAGCTTACTCATTTTTCTAGCAATGAGTCGCTTTTACACTCATGCACAACATAAGTCGAACCACCGTGTTTACTGTAGCCCACATGTACAACTGAGTATTCTATTAGTCATGATTGGACAATAACACAGGAGCACTGTTCCACAGTGTTAGCGTAATGCGCATGAGCGCAGAATCAGTCTCCCACGCTTGCGCAATGAATTAGCCTCCCACGCATGCGCGATTGATCAGCATTTCCGCGCTCGCACTAACATACCGCCGGTTCAGAGTGGCAACGAACGGCCACAACCGGATTATCCTTATAAGGGCTAGCAACTATTTCCGGCAATTAAGAACATTTAATTGAGACCTAATTAACCGTACCACTGACTATATAAAGCCGGCGCCCACCAGCAGCACCACACTCTCAGCGGACCCACGTAAGGACAAGTAGTAGCTATTCTCTCCAGCAGATCATGAGTATTGAGCCGGTTAGGTGTGTGGATAACTACCAACAAAAGATAACAACAAGAACAAGGACTCTAAAATGGTGAATGTTTTTAAGGTAGCAGCAAGGCACGACTGTCCCCACATTAAGAGGCTCATGAGGCATAACAGATGGAATGACCAAGTATGGATCAATCATGTTTCTTCATTTAATCCCTCACTCACATACCTAAGACACTGGAACCAAAGCATGTTAACATTAGAGAGTGTGGTTTTGCTTTATGTATGTATGTCATGTCTATGTCTTTTCTTTTACAGGGCGCATCATCACGAGTAGTATGAGACTCAGTGCTCAGTGTCTAGAGTTAACAGTCCTCACTATATATTATTGCATATGTATGTATTCTTTGTTACAGGTCACTGTACCTTTCGAAATTGGGAGAGCGGACAATAAGACCTCCTTTTTCCATCTTTCAGGTATTGCAATTAGCAGAAACCATCAATTAAGAAGCTGTAGGTACATTATAGCCTGCACTGCACTTCAATTTTCTAAGATATTTACAGATTTTTTTTTTAAATAGAAATACGTGAGTAAGGTAGGGAATTTGTGCACCCTGTCCTGAAGAAGGGGCCCAGACCCCGAAACATGTTGACGCACACAGGAGGTTTTGCACGTAGTACTGCATAAATACCTCCAAATCTCACATTTTTTAAAAGTACCAGCCCGGGAGCCCATTAAAAATGTTTGTGTTTACCCCACGATCCAGGTCCTTTTTAATTCTTACTCACTTTCGTAACCCCACCACTCATGCACATAACTTCCTTTGAAAAACCCTCACATACACCACATATAGTTACCAAAACTAAGTGCTCCCGCGTAGTCATAGGTTGTAGCACGCCGCATTCAGTAGAGGGGTGCGAAGACCCCCATGATGAAGCATGACACCAAGGGTCCTTTTGGTGTGTTATGGGTATTTTACAAACACTGTGTGCTCCCCACCAATGTAAGGAACACAAAAAAACCTTTTCTCACAGTTGGATTCTCTTTGTTTATAGCTTGCTCGCTGTCACGCTAATTTTTTAGCAGTTTCCTGCCGCTAAACGGCGATAATTTTAACGAGGTTCTTCCTAATATGCCCCTAAGATCCTGAACATGTATTTTCAGTTGTCTAAAATGTACTCAGTCACCATCACTAGAAGCAACAACTGCGGGAGAGAGTAATAAGCAACATAAAATTACCTGGATTTCTGAGCAGCACAGGCACAACAGCTGTGCTCAGCCTCGTCAAATTAGAAACTCAGAAAACTCCTACCTCACTTTATTGTGACACACAGGAGAATGTGGAAACTCATTTACTAGTAGTAGGGCTCAGCTGTATTGTCCCAAACTTGGACCTTAAACACCCTACACTCCCAGAAGAAAGCATCCATCAGGCCAGGCCCCAGAGAGGCGGTACATAAAGAATCTGAGCCGAGGATGAAACGGACTCATTTCAGCTCGTTGTTCTCTGAGGGTGAGCAGAGGGATGTGCAGACTTGACTCAGGCTGCAGGGAAAGCTTTAAAGTGCTCTCCTTCTGCTGCAGGGCACCCTGCAGTTGTTTAAATGCCCGCTATTAGCATTTATAAAGACAAAAAGAAGCTTTTTAAAAAAGCATTCGGCAGCGCAGCTTCATAACTATCAGTGCCCTTCAAAGGCTTAAGTGAAGCGTTTCATGAATGCAGGGGAATCCTTTTTTGTGTGCACTGATTGTACATCTCTGTGCGGAGGGAAGACACGGTGTGCGCGCCCGCGCAGGCATGCAATTCAGAGGGAACTATAGTCATGACCTGTGGGAAAAGCAGACTAAATGGTACGCAACATCACGTGGAAGACATCCACATTGAAAGAATAACATCTTTTTCTTATTTAGGTACCCTTTTTAATGGGAATGGTTCTTGGGGCGCACACATTGATCTAGGTAAGTTAGAATTCTTACGAGCGAGTGAGGGTATTTTTAGGTTCGCTACAAAAATAGGCAATAAGCCAGTGAGGAAAATCCTTACACTATATAGGAGCAGGTGTATCACAGGTACGTTCTATGGGGCAGCACTATGGAGGAGAGCAAATACCACCTTGCTGCAAATTCAGGAAAACACATTTTTAAAAAGGGTCTTAGCTGTTCCTAATTCAACTGCCTCATATATAGTCTACAAGGAGCTATTTGTACCTTATATTAACGATTCTATTAGCATGGCAGCTCTCATGCTATGGCATGGGATTTGGACTGAAGATGAGACCAAGTTCACCAAGGAAATAATTAAGGATTGCTTAGCCCTTGATTACAGCAAAAAAAAATCCCCTGGTTACAGTATATTTTTAACCTTTTAAAAGAATGTAATATGGACACTGACTTTAGTGATACAGAGTTGATCCAGGATTACAGTAAAGGGGATTAAAAGATGAGGCTAGCAAACTCAAGCGAACTGGTAAGAGAGGCAAGATTAGGATCAAGGCCGTGTGCCTGGTCATATTGCAAAGGCCCACTCTTGAAGGGTATCCAACTGTATCTCATCTCGGTTAGAAATTTGCAACAAAGATTTTATCTAACAAGGTTGAGGTTGGGCACCCTACTTTATCAGATCACGTTCCTTAGAAGGGGAAAGTGGAGCAATAACCTCCCAAACTGCCCCTGTGATGGAAAGTCCCCACAGACTACATTGCTCTTTATACTTTTTTGTAGTTTTTGTCGGGATATTAGGAAATTTGTTTTAAGGCCCTTATTTTTAGCTAACAGACTGTATTTTTATAAACTCGCTTTTAACTATATCTGTAGCGTAGAAAATGATAAAGTCTGCAATGCAGTTATAGCTTTTTATGCAAATGTCAATTAGGAGAAGAAAGGCTAATTCCCATCTGGAAGCCTAAACATATGAAAGCATGTAGGTTTCCTACTACCTGTTTAGGCTCCAAATATTGTGTTAAAAATTAGCCACTGTGCATATGCACTTTACCCCCTCTAAAGATCTGTTTTCATGATTGTTACGACTACTAATTAAGATGAAGTATTATCAAAATTGCACTTTGCAGTGTGATTGTGAACTTAAGTTTACATAATGATTGCTTTTTTAAGGTAAACATGTTTTTTTCATATTTTTTTAGTCTGAGTATCTCTAGGTATTGAATTGTTTTTCTTTACAAGTGTTCATTATTATTGTTTATATATATACTGTGATTAATAACGGTGTGGTTACGAGTACAAACAAATAATCAAAGAAGGAGCATTAATATGTATTGTATTGGTTTTAAAGAATTATAGTGTTTAATAATAGCTATTTTATGATAAGAATGCTTTTATGGTTGTATACTATATACCGAATAAAGCTTGATTGATTTGATTTGAATACCAATTTAAACCCCTTTTAAAGGGTGAGGGTGCAGATAATTTGGGTTCAACTCACCTGCCCTAAATATTTGCCATAGAGGGAAACTAACCCCATAAATCAAGCTTGCTGAAACTGCAAGGTACCTAGTGAAAACCTGTGCACCTGCAGACCCTATCAGGGAGAACCACAATAGCCCCTTGAACAGACAACATCATCAGAATTTGGCTTTTCACAAGGCGTTAGGCCTACAATTTCATCAGTGTCATACTGTGTCTTGTAGTTGATACCCTCATGTGTCTTGTAGTTTATATTCTGCAGGGGGGAATGTGGAATGGCCAGGGGACTATGACATAGTGGAAGTTCTGGGGCGGTTGGGGAGTTGAGCTGTTGGTGTCTGGGTGTACGGACACAGGTTTCTCTACTGCTATTGAAGAAGAAGATATTCACCATGAAGCCTTCGTTATTATTCAGGAGCACAGTTCAATATTTATTGGCGACAGGACGGGATCAGCCAGACACCTGTGGTCCCGTGCGGCAGAGGAATCCTGTGTTACAGATCGATCGAGTAGTGAGGTAGGTTGTTACCTCTTTTTACTGTGTCTGTACGTTGGTTTTACAACTCAGTCAGCATTATCTGGAAGTCATTTTGAGTTTTATGAGAATTTTTTTTAACCCTCATTACTTGTACTTAGGTCGCGCTGAGCAACGTTCGTATACTGAAGGCCCACGCACTGCCGACTCATGCCCATGTGCATGCATCGCAGTTACCGCCATGACAGCTGCATTGTAGGCAAGCTCCATGTGCTGCTGACTCATGCCCGTGTGCACGCATTGGAATGGTACTGTGAGTGAGCGCCGCAGCACAACCCGCTGAGCTGACACTTAAGCACCAAGTTACGTGTCCTGTAAGACGAAATCATCCAGCTATTATTTCCTCATGGCAGTTCTCCTCTATGCTAAGGATCATAGAGACTCAATTAGAGAGTTAGGCAATGTGCAGACACTGCCATCTACTGGTTCCTTGTGAAATTACACTTAAACTATAATTCTGGATTTGTGATTAATGTTGCCCATTTCCACTCCATACAGTTAAAGGGAGGAACTTTTAAGACTTAATTTTTTTGTTGATCTCTTCTTTCTAATCACCATGAGTATCAACAAAACAGTAGTGGTGCCTCCATCATTTTTAATGCAACAGGGTGACCCACCCATTGAGGGGGAAGACTGGGTGGAAATCTTCAAGAACTATTTGGTGGCATTAGGAAGACCAAATTTCTCACCACTAAGGAAGAGAGCATTATTAACAGGTCTAGGCACCAAGGCTCAACATATTTTCAAATATTCACCACAGGTTTAAGACGAAAATGGTGATGTAATGGAAGATGTATATAAAGAAGCAAAGTTGCGCCTGCAGAAACGCTTTGCTAAGACGATGAATATTGTCATGCAGAGTCACAAATTCTACACTCAACCGCCGAGACTCAATGAATTGGTGGATGAATTTGTAGCTAGGTTGAGAGAATTGGCCATGAAGTCTAGATTCGGGCCCATGACAGAGGAACTAATTAGAGATCAAATAATTGTTCAATGCAACAATAAGAAAATCAAGAACGTCTTTGGGCAGCCTGCTACCCAACATTAAATGATGCTATAAAAATTGTCAAAGTAGTGGAAGAATCAGATAAAGGCATGAAAGAAATTCAGAAGTTGCACGGTAGAGACAATGTTGATGTGACGGAAATCGATAACGATTCGGATTTAGTAGCATTGGTAAAGAAGAAGCTAGGCGTTTCGGGTGCACCTTTTAACAAAAGTGGAAGTTCAAGACCCACGAGGTCCACCTGTTTTTTTCTACACAGAACAAATTTGCTACACATTTTTGTTACAGATGTGGCAGCAATTTTCACTAAGGGGACTCAAAGTCTTGCTTTGCCATTGAAAAGAGTGCCTCCTTAGTTGTGGAAGGAAGGGTCATTGTGCTCGTGTGTACAAGTCGACTAACAGAAGGATTGCTTCAATTGAGGACTCAGGAGAAGTCATGGATCACAGAGTTCTTATGAGAGACTCCTAGGGAATCGAAAATGTTGAATCAGAAGAATCCAAGAGACGATCACGTCCGAAAGCTAACTTCTGTGTGGATGACAAGAATGTGACTTTGATAGTTGATTCCGTATCTTTGCATACCTTCATTCTCAAACAGCTGAATGATTTGGTGTGGCTGGGTAGAGTGTTGAATTCCACGGACGTTGTATTGAAAGGATACCAAGGAGCTAGTGTTGGAGTGATGGGGTTCTTCAGTGTGAGGATTGAGTTTCTGCATCAACACATACAATAGAAAATGTAAGTAGCAAGTGAGGGCCTTAGCCACTATCCTTGGTTGGTCCCATCAATAAGATTTGCACATAGTAGAGAATTTACCAGTGGAAGAACTGGTAATGGTGGTGGATGAGGGTGATATGAGTGGTTTGCTTAAACAGTTTGCACCAGCCTTTCACAACAAGTTAGGTGTGGCCAAGGATTACACACATAAAATAGTATAGAAGAAAGATGCCATTCCGGTGACGCGTGTTGCAAGGAAGATTCCAGTTGATATAAGGTCCAAAGTAAAAGAAATAATTGATCAGAAGGTAAGTGACGGTGTCATTGAACCCGTGGAGGACACGCAGTGGTTATCTCCGGTTGTGATCACGAAGAAGGCTGATGGGTCCTTGAGGTTTTGTGTTGACCTCCATAATTTGAATCATTGTGTTGTTATGGCTCATTTTCTTCTGCCTAACATCACAGAATTCGTTTTCTAGTTAGCTGGTGGGAAGTTTTGGTAACCATATTGGATCTCAAGAGTGCCTATCATCAGGTAATGTTACACCTAGATTTGAAGCATTTAACTGCTTTTGTTACTACTGAGGGTGAGTTTCAGTGGAGTATTAAGGGTATCTTATGTCAGGTGAAGAAATGAGACCAAAGATGAATCAAGTGAGTGCCATAGTTAATGCAAAAACGCCAAGTGACAAGGACAAGTTGCATTTGTTCATGTAATGGTGGAATATTATTCTAAGTTTGTTAGAGATTTTGCGAGTAAGTCCGGACCACTGAGAGAGTTGCTGAGGAAGGGGAGGAGATTTGAATGGGAGAACTCACAGCAAAATGCTTTTGAATGAATTAAAGATGAGATATTGAATGCTGATACATTAGTTCCTTTCCAATGCAATCTGAAGACAGTACTGACGGTAGACGCCAGTTTAGTTGGCTTGGGTGCTATCTTATTCCAAATTCATAGTAAGGTGGAAAGGACTATGGCCTTTGCATCCCGTTCTTTAACAGATACTGAAAAGAATTCAGCTGTCATTGATTGTGAGGCCTTTAATTGCTGCATGGGCTACCAGTCATTTTTGTATGTTCGTGTGGGGTTTGTAGATAATCCTCAAGACTCATCATAAACCTTTACTCAAAGTTCTGGGACCAAATGGAACTGGAGATTATTCTGGACGGTTGGCTATGTTGGTGGTAAAGATGCAAGAATGCGACTTTATAGTGGAGTTTCTTCGTGGGTGGAAGAATAAAGTAGCAGACTGTTTATCCAGATTGCCTGATAAACTTGGGGATGAGGGCAACTTGGTCACTGGAGAAATTGTGGCTAATGTGGAAGACATGTTGGAAGATTTGTATGGTGCTGTATATAGGGAGGAATGGAAGGAATCCATAGATAAGGATGAGGCGCTCAAAGCAGTGTCAAAAATGGTTAAGGGTGTCATTCTGAGAGAAAGTACGTACTCTGACACCGTCAGACCTTATTACATGGTAGTGGATGAATTATGTTTGAATGGAGACAAACTAATTGTGAGGGGTGAGAGGGCTGTACCCCCAGCAGCATTTAGGAACAAGTTGGTGCGGTTGGCTTACGAGTGCTACATGGGCCATGCGTTTACTTTGAAAAGATCGAAGGAGAACTTTTGGTGGCCCAAGTTGGATGTGGATGTTAAGTTGTGGGTTGAGAAGTGTGTACAGTGCAATAATTCTGAGAAGAGGTTGAGGGTTAGTGTGGGTGGAAAAGAAGATTTCCAGCACATGTCAGATATGGATTTAGTTTGGGAGAAGGTTAGTTTAGATTTTATTGGTCCGTTTATGTTTTTACTTGAGCACGAGAGATATGCTGCAATTCTAATGGATGCAAGGTCCAGGTGGTTTGAGGTGGTGGTTTTGAGGAATGTGAATACTAGGTCCACCATTGTCATGTTAGAGGACATCTTTAGAAGAGAGGGTGTGCCAGTCAAATTAGTCACTGACCACGGCACACAACTCACTTCGGCTAAGATGAAAATATTCTTGAGAAGTTTGGGTGTGAAACATGTCTGCACTTCGCTGTACAACTCACATGGGAATGGACAAGTGGAAAGGATAAGAGGGCCATGGAGTTGGCTGGAAAAGTGCGTTTAAGTGTCCACAGTGTGATAATGGGCATATCGCACCAATCCCAATGCAGCCACTGGAAGGACACCCTTTGAGATGATGAGGGGCAGGAAACCAGGTACAAAATTACTCCCTTTGCGGTTGCTTGAGGGGAGTGAGGAACAAACGGTTGGGGTGGTTTCTGATAAGAATGGCGTGATTGGTGTGGGGGATTGGGTCAAGGTAAAGCCAGGCGGAGAGAGGGTTGGTTTGTCCAAGTTTCGAGGTCCCTATAAAGTGAAGATTGAGGGATGCAACCGGGTGAGATAATGGGCAAACTTGGAAATTGAAAAGAGTTGCTTTGTTCCAAAAAAGAGGGAGTGTCCGCTCTCCGTTGAGGGGACATTTTGAGCCATGTTCGGGCTGGATGGTCATGATTGATGATGATTTCCAAGCAACATCAGCGGATAGGGGGTCAGAGAGGAACGTATTGCTGCTCCGAGGGGGGTTAGGAGATGTAGCAGACCTCCGGGTTTGCTGGGTGATTTTGTGTGTGGGTAGATTTGGTGATCATGGCTCGGTTTGTTGGCTCCCAGTGTTTCATGTCTGGTCGGGGTTCCACCTGGTCTGTCTGTTTTGTGTGTGTCTGGTGGGGGTGCAGTGTGGTTTACTGGGCCCTGTCCAAAAGAGAGGGGATGTATTATACTGTGTCTTGTAGTTTATACCTTCAGGTGTCTTGTAGCTTATATTATTCAGGGGGGAATGTGGAATTGTCAGGGGACTACAAAATAGTGGGGTTCCAGGACGTTTGTGGAGTTGAGCTGTTGGTGTCTGGCTGTACGGACACAGGTTTCTCTACTGCTATTAAGGTAGAAAATATTCACACCAAGAAGCCTATGTGATTATTCAGAAGTACAGTACAACAATCAGATTCCTAAAAATGTAAACGAAAGGCCTATCGCCTTCAACCTTTCAATCTGCACATCACCAGCCAGCTAGATTTATCATTACCATAAGGCTTTTTCTAGAGAACTACTACACATTTCAGGCCAGACCAAAGAACAATCATTAAAAATGCAATAGGTCTCACCTTTCATTAAGTTAAAGCCATTTGCTTGCTATACAATACCATTAGCAAAGTGTTAAAAAGGGGTTCCAAAGACAACCAGTAACCAAAGACCCTTTTTGTTGCCCGGCGATATCGCCTCTATGACCCACCAATGTTAACCAATGAAGAAGCAGGCGCTGGAGACTGGAAGGCAGGAAACGAGGATTTTATTCTCTCCGGAGGAGAACACATCAATTCAGACAGCAAGTATCGTCACGAGGTGCTCTAACCACATCTCTGAGGCCTGGCCTCTTATACTAGGGTTTATGACCTTTATTGCACATAACACATTCTCGCAATACGTTAATAGTTGAAAGAACATCCTCGGAATCTCCCCTTTAGGCCCGTTCCCACATACATTTACAGTTGGATTCCCCACCCCGGTCACAACAGGTGATGGTTGTCGCACAGCAGGGCATTCCGCCGATTCACGGAATGCATGGGGTTGATCGGATCTCATGGGGTGGGGGCTTTGATCGGTTCGGGGGTCTTTTGATGGGGAGGGGAAGCTTCCTACTGTACGGGGTAATAAACAGTATCCGCAGAGCCAGGTGGCGGCCTGGGAACAAGGAAGACAAACGGGGACACAGGAAAAGGGGGTTTGCATCAAAAGGATCTGAGGCCATGAAAGGAATGAGGGGAGGTGTTGCGCTGGGAACAGGATGGGGTTCTGTGGTGAAGCTGCGCTGAAGAGGGGTTTATGACCCAGGGCATGAGAGAGCGGGGGTTGTCAGTGTGCGGGGGGATGCCTGCGAGGTTAAGAGAGAGAGAGACGCGCTGGCTATCAGCGAGGGGCAGGGAGGCCATGGTGCTCAAAATGGCTGCCGCTTACGCGCACGAATTGGGCTCGAAAAGGGGCAAGATGGCGCCGATAATGTTCACCAAGTTTGTATTTATTTTCCACAGTCCTCCCTTTAACATTTCCAAGACATCTTGCTGGCCTATTTCCTATCTACACCTATATGCAGCGATCATAAGTAAGGGAGAGGGGACTTAGGCGAAAGAACTGTACATAAACATCACATTATAAACATCATATTGAAAAATCTCATCATTTAGTAGGCGGGTTCATCGTTAAGTTGGTTGCAGAAAAAGTCATCGTAATGCAATATCAGACTAGAATTACGTAGAGAGGGCGTTGGGTACAGATCATAGATGCTTATAGTCATTTGGAATAAGAACTGGTAGTCCCTTTTTTTCTTTTTTTTTTTTTTTTACTCGGCGGGAGCATAGTCAGTCCAATGGTGGTTGGGAGGGAAATGAGATATAATAAAAAATAAAAATCAGAGTTCTCAGTGTCTATGCCGTCTTCTGTTGGCACTGTCGAGCACCTGGATTACCTATCAACAGAAATGTTCATGTAGATTGAGTCGTTGGAGGTCTGCAGGCAGGGGTACATTTTGTCTTGTCTCGCCAGACCTCATAGGAGCAATGCGTTGCGGTTTTGGAGCAGGTGCATCTTCTTCCGTAATGCAGAGCATAGATTTGCAATGGAAAATGCAATTGTTCCAGAATTGTGGGATCTGTTTGTTTCTTGAGTCTGTGTGGTGAACATTTCCAGTCGCTTCCATCATCTTCAAGGCGTTCAGCAGCGGGCAGAACCACAGACTTTGTTCATCTTCTCTTTAGAGGCGACTCTTGGTGGAGTTCTAGGTCACCGTTCTGAGATTTAACATAGTTCGTGGCCTACTTAGTCGGAGCTCCCTCCCTTCTGACGCAGGGAGTACTCTTCTCTGGGTAGCTCAGTAGGATTTGGAGGAACTTGGGAGGTCGGGTGGAAAGGTGCGGGTGCGAACAGTCCGTATGGTAGGTCGGAGGAGGAGGGGATGGAGCAAGGCCAAGTCGGGAACAGATCAGGGGGACGGAGAGGTTGCGACAGGCGGGTCTGTAACCATGTTCAGAGAGCGGGGACTTTTTGGCACACGTTGATCATAGAGCAGGGGCTTCAGGTCAGCCCCTTTCCTTAGCTTCGTCTGAAACAGTGCCCCGTCCTGTGTCTCCTTACTGCTGTGGTCTCGCCTCGGCCTTCGTCGCCGATGTTCCACAATCCGCAGTCAGGCCGCGTGCTCCCACATCCGGTCTCTTTCTCCTCCGACAGTGATACCCTTAAATGAGTTTTGAAAAGACAGTCTTTAGAGATATTGCAGAAGAAGGTAATTACATAAATCTATTTCTCTCCCAACACCAAGCAACTGGGGTAAGCGCTCGCTACATTTGAGATTTTTGCGGCTAACGTATAAACAATTGATGATGGATTTGCTGGATTCCTTACAACTTCCTTTTGTTGGCTAATTCTTTGACGCTTTGATGATTATTACGTTCATTTGTAATAGGTACGAGGTCTGGTACTCATTCATTGCATATGTCTATTATAGTAGATGTCAGTTCTTCTGGCAGAGACCCATTTCCCTAGTACGAGTCTTGCAAGGCTAGGCTGGTCTTCAGGGCCTTGTATTTTACAAAAAGTGCAACGTGCTATTCACCATAGTCTGATAGGCATCCTTCTGAGGGATAGACATAGGCTAAACAAGTCTTGATTACATCAAAACATCTTATTTTCAGCAAGGCTTACAGCAACAAGTTCTTTCGATTTTCGATCTAATTTTTAACTTTGCATACATCTTTCTAACTTTCTATATAAATCCTCGCAACCTGGTTACTACAAAAACTCGGGGGGTGGTTTGCGATAATTATTAAACTTATCCTCGGGGAAGGTGGGATCTTATGGAAAACGATTAGGAACACAGCGAATCGGAGCAAGGGGCGTTTTTCAAGTTCTCGTTCAGGGCAGCTGATACCAAACTGGGGACATTTTGGGAAGATGGGGGTGTCTCGATCATTTCTTACAGCTTGGGGTATGGAGACAATTTGCAATGGGGATGGTCGCATTACCACAGACACATTTTATCATAGAAGCCACTGACAAATAGTTCCCTGAGAGTGGGTCAAATTTAGGGAACCTTAGTCGTCTTACCTGTCCCTTTCCTTTCGGTCAATTTAAATTTCATCCATATTTTAGTAGAAAAGGAGAGGTAGTAACGTGGTACCGATACAATTTTATTTAGGACAAATTTGTGCAAATACTTGTGGTATTTGGGGCCAATCAGGAGGTGCACCAGGTTCGCCAATTAGGTGCCAGTTGCTAGGAAGAGGGAAAGTGTGGAGGGGTGGAAGAGTGAGTGAGAGAGAGAGAGAGAGAGAGAGAGAGTAAGAGAGAGAGAGAGAGAGAGAGAGAGAGAGAGAGAGAGAGAGAGAGAGAGAGAGAGACAGACAATAGGCCAAACAGTACACGTGTGACATGGGGAATGACCGTGTATTGTTTGGGCTATTCAGTGCGTTACCTAACGTTTAGACGTTTCGGGTCTGTGTTAGGATGTAGGAAGCATGCAGTTTTGGGACAGAAGAGCATTAGATCAGGTACAGAAAGGTCGTGCATTAGGTAGAGCGTCCTTGTTGTGCCGTTTTGCAGCGCTAGTCCGTTTTCATGCATCGGGCGTGACGTGGTTCCAGATCCCTTACGATACTCTAATCGGGATTCTAATGTAACCTGCAGAGGGAAAAGGGAGGAAAAAGGGGAGGTGGGGGGACAACATTCGAACACATCAAATGTATGGGCGCGAAAGTCCTTTACTTACCACATACTCGTACTTATCTCTTCGGGATATAATCCCTTAGGGTTTTGGTTTCCTAAAGTCATGGGGGCGGGCAATGTGATAGGTGGTTCATGGGGAGGTTCGAGGATGGCATCAAGGATCGTGTGTAGGGAAAACGCTAAAAAGAGGAATCAGAGGTGCCTAGCGTGAGGTACCCGGTTTTGTAGATGTGTCCGGCCATCGGGATCCCTAAATCATTCCCAAAGCTGTGAGGTTCTAAGGCATATCAGTTCTTCGTTTAAACCGGTACCTTAGTACCTTCGACCACCATATCTTAATAACATTCTATCAATCACCCCGCTTTACTTTACCCATTCTCAGAAGTCGAGGTCCTTCTTCATATGTTAGTTCCTGAGCTTAGTTGCATATTTTGGAGGCAACGTATCATACCTGGGATCCGATCATCAATCCGGGGCCGAACAACCATTTCTCGGATAACCTTAAAAAAAAAAAAAAAGCAGAACGGTTGCGCACAGAAAAACCCTCCCTCCGATACCCGCATTTACAAAAGTATGCGATGCCTATTCATAGCTTTTAAGACCTTTATTTGTATAATCATTCAGTACGTAAAATGTGAGAGTACAATCATAATTTGGCCTGACATGTCGTCGATGGAAGCACATACAGTAGGGGGTTATTTCGTAGCACAAGAACACGTAAAAAGGCCTAATTCATTATTTGCAAGTAACTAAAAACATTTCATTGCGTGGCGAAGGAATCAGGGGCATTTCAGTTCATAAATGGAAACACAGTCAAGCTCATCGTAATCACATTTCCTAGATGTAAACCGTGGGTGTGCATCATAGGCGACGTTATGTACCAGTTACAACAAACATCAAAAATAAATTGTTCATTGAAATCAACATTTTACGGAACCCTTCTTAAATGTTCGCCAAGTGAACCCTCCTCCCTTTAACATCGAGTGCGCAATGGTTCGTATATATATATATATCTTAGTACATCAAGTTTCATTAGCTAAGGAACACCACGAGGCATCCGTTAGTTTCCATTGATACCGGCGCCATTTTGGGCGAGGCCGGTTTAGTCCGGAAGTAGCATCAGGGGCAAAATATCCCCGACGATTGGCGGTTGGACCAGAGTCCCTTTCGGCAGTTCAAAAGAAAACTGTGCTAACAGAGGGGCTGGTGGTGTGGACCGTCAATCAAGAGAGGGAGGGGGATAGAGTCTTTCTTACCGGGTCATGTTGATGCTCAGCCGGAACTTACTCAAGTTCGTTAGCCCATGATGTTCCTGGGTGGTTCAGACGGAAGCTGATGCAGACACGAGAGCACCGCCATCTTGTTGCTGTGCCGTGGTTATTTCAGTTGAGATCAATGCAGCTGTTCCTCACCGGAAGCCTGAAGGGGCTGAGGGCTCTTGGGACTTTGGTAGAATCTTCAAACTCGAGGGGATGTTTGTCGATGGTGGGGGCTTGCGCCCAGGTGGGCAAGTGCCCGAGTTGCAATTTCGGACAAAGTTACTCCAGCGGCCTAGACCCGCCTTTCGAGGGCCCAGACGCCATTTTGAGACCCTGCAGCAACCGCCCTTCGTCGTATCTATCAGGAGAGGAAGAAACTTCTTGTGATGGCGAAAGACGGAGCATCATGTTGCTGGAGCAGGACATTTTTGGTTCGGGGCGCCAGGGTGCAGCAGTGGAGCCTTCATCTGGGGAGGTGAGGGAGGCTTGTCTGTGCCGTCTCCCTCTCCCGGCGCATCCCACGCCGTCCCTTTTGAATCAGGGGTGCACATGATGACCACCCTACACCCCTGATTCCGACTCTTGGGGGACCATTGTACATCCGGTGCTCCGCAAATATACCAGTCGGGCATTGTATGTCCTGTGTTGCGGAAATATACCAGTCGGGTATTATATTTCCTGTGCAGCGTAGGTATATGGCCGTCGCCCGGCTGGAGGACATCGGCGCCGGGCCAGGGCAGGGAAGCCTCCTACCTGTGGAGGTGGAAGAGGCTCGTCCGCGTCGCCTCTTCCTCCCTGCCCACCCTGCATCCGTTCGATGGAGGAATTCGTGATGGCCGGACCAGGAGATACGAGGGAGGGGGTCATTTGCAGCCGCCCCCTCCCTACTCGCGGCCCGGGGGACGCCATCCCTGGAAGGGTAGTATGGGAAGACCATTTCATTGCCTGCTGTGTGGAGTCTCCAGTTCCTTCTCGCCGGCGATCTCTTTTGGCCCATGGCTGCTGGCAGGCCCCGCCCCACACGTGCTATGTGTTTCGGATGGGCGGGACCATCGAACTGTTACATTTCGAGGACTTCCGGAGTGAGCATAACATGTTTTGTATTTTTCCTTTTAGTCAAGTTTGTTTTTTTAGAGAGTTCTACTAGTTATTCTATTTACTGTTGGTTGTGTGTTTTACCGTAATTAAATCCTAAGTTATATAATAGACGCTTGGCTTTCTTGAGTCTTTTCTCTAACGGGGGGTTGTTTACACTGACCTGCAGTTGTGTTTGTTTTTCAGAGTGGGGGAGCAACAGAGAGCAATCAGTCCCAGAACTCTAACATGTCGTTAAAATTGGTCTGACGAAATCTGTGCCATCGAGCATAATCAAACGGGGTGGTTCTGTCTGTCCTGTCTGCACTAGTCTGATTGGTTTTTATCTCGTGCCTTTTCCCTTTCTGTCGGCCTGTTATTTCTGTCGACCCTCCGTTCTTACCTATGCTCTGCAGAGTCGGGCATTGGGCTTTCCAGTGTCCAAGACATTTACAGAAAGCACATTGGTTTTGTTTTACATCTGTTCGTCCTGTGCATAGTGTCGGGGGATTACCTTCGGGTCGTTGTGTTCCGGGGTTGACTTGTCGGCACACCCCTTTACACCGTTCTCTTTTCATGTCTACTCCTCGGGACTGTGCCATCGCTGGCCCTCCCCTTTGCCTACTAGACGTTTGGAGGGTTATCCGTCGTGTCCCCTCATCTTTTCTAAATTCGCCGCCTTCCCTTCGTCGTGTGGCTTCTTTGCGCCACATGCCGAGACTATCGAGCATAATAGGTGTTGTTTCATTCCTACGAAGGGCTATTTCTACCGTTTCTATTTTGTCAAGATCAAAGGATCCTCTCAGTGGCCACTGACTTTCTCGATCCTTTTTCGTATATTTATGCCATAGCTCACTGTAGGCTATAGCGATTAATCCATGCTTCATGAACATGTCCTTATTAGGGGTGCCTTCCAGCGGAGCCGGATGGTTCATCTCTAATAAGCGGTCCGGGTAAAACAGGCTACTAACCAGTGGGGAGAAGACAGGCATGACGGATCGCAATGGGATAATAGTCAGCACTACCTATCTTATCACTGCGCGCAAAGACTAGACAGAATATTTCTATTCTACGTTGTTTGCACGTAGTGAATACCTCATGAACCAATCTCGAGCAATCAATGTTAGGTCAAAAATAAAAAATCAATATGGTCAATGGGGAGAATAAGTAGACTCGCAAAAGTTCGCGTCACCTACCCTTTCACTATCTGCAAAGAGGGGACCTATTCTTCCCTGTTTGCAGACAGAGAATCTCCAGAAAACAATCTATAACAGTTAATCAATGGGGGGAAGGGGCAATTGTTCAGTGGGGGAGAAAGATAGGTCCGACGGGTGCGTACCTATCCTTCGCTGTTTATAAAGGGAGAGCCTGTTGTTTCTCCGTTTGTAGACAGTGAATCTCCAATAAATTAACAAAAAGTAATACTAGTATTTTCTCAACAATTATCAATCACTTTCAATTATCTATCACTTTCGCAATTCGTCGTGTTTACACGACCTTACCCGGACCGCATGGACAGTTTCTTGTCTTCCGAATCCAGCGCCCGATCGTCCTCTTCTCTTCGTACTTCTCGTGGCACTCCTGATGGTTCCCAGTCAGGACCGTAGATCACTCGAGAGAGGTCTGTTCGGAACCAGTGAAGTTCGGATGATCGGCTGTCAGACGAGGGTCTATCGGACAGGGTACCTTCCGATCGTTGCAGTCGTTCACTCTGTCGTCAGGACCTCTCCCACTGGATCCACGAGTCGCTGATGGGCCCCACGTTTGGGACGCCAATTGTTAAAAAGGGGTTCCAAAGACAACCAGTAACCAAAGACCCTTTTTGTTGCCCGGCGATATCGCCTCTATGACCCACCAATGTTAACCAATGAAGAAGCAGGCGCTGGAGACTGGAAGGCAGGAAACGAGGATTTTATTCTCTCCGGAGGAGAACACATCAATTCAGACAGCAAGTATCGTCACGAGGTGCTCTAACCACATCTCTGAGGCCTGGCCTCTTATACTAGGGTTTATGACCTTTATTGCACATAACACATTCTCGCAATACGTTAATAGTTGAAAGAACATCCTCGGAATCTCCCCTTTAGGCCCGTTCCCACATACATTTACAGTTGGATTCCCCACCCCGGTCACAACAGGTGATGGTTGTCGCACAGCAGGGCATTCCGCCGATTCACGGAATGCATGGGGTTGATCGGATCTCATGGGGTGGGGGCTTTGATCGGTTCGGGGGTCTTTTGATGGGGAGGGGAAGCTTCCTACTGTACGGGGTAATAAACAGTATCCGCAGAGCCAGGTGGCGGCCTGGGAACAAGGAAGACAAACGGGGACACAGGAAAAGGGGGTTTGCATCAAAAGGATCTGAGGCCATGAAAGGAATGAGGGGAGGTGTTGCGCTGGGAACAGGATGGGGTTCTGTGGTGAAGCTGCGCTGAAGAGGGGTTTATGACCCAGGGCATGAGAGAGCGGGGGTTGTCAGTGTGCGGGGGGATGCCTGCGAGGTTAAGAGAGAGAGAGACGCGCTGGCTATCAGCGAGGGGCAGGGAGGCCATGGTGCTCAAAATGGCTGCCGCTTACGCGCACGAATTGGGCTCGAAAAGGGGCAAGATGGCGCCGATAATGTTCACCAAGTTTGTATTTATTTTCCACAAAAGCAAATGGCATTAACTTAATCAAAGACGAGACCTATTGCATTTCCAATGCTTTTTCCCTTTTCTAAAATGTTGGCATGTATGCTCTGGGGATGAAAGCAAGTTAAACTGGAAAACAGGTCAAGAAAAATCTGTACACCTCGTTTTAAGGGTTTTACCCGAAGCCCGCACAGAAAAGTTGCATCTCTAGTAGTGCCGAAGTCGCCACAGTCAGCAGACAGGTTCCCGCCATATCTGAAACACTTACAAAACACCCACAATCCCACTTAAACAAAAAATCAAAACAAGTACCACCCATAAAAGATGCTGACTGCAAAAGCAGCCCCATATGCTCACGAACATTGGTTAGCGATAAATGAATGGATTGTTGTGTAAGACTAAGTTTGAGATAGACAACTCTATCCAGCCATGGTTTGTGACTTAAATACAGACGGAAGAGAAGAAGGACAAGGGATAAGAAAAAGAGAAAAGTGAAGCTCAAAGACTCAGTAAAACTGCAACAATCCAAATATTGAGGGAATTGTAATTTGTTAATTGTTTTTCAAAAATCCAGTTGGCTCCTGCGATGTATGTATTCGCCATTTTAAAGTGCTCGCCACACTTGCATTAAATGGAAAACCCATCCATCATGGTGCCAGTTTGTTGGTAAATTAAAGGTTGCCGTTCTGAAATGGCTGCCATCATCGATAATGAATTCAACATCCACTGTTCCAACATGGACGCGTTCAAGTGTCAAGAGTGAAAAGTCGGCATTATATGAAGGTCACCATGGCTAGCCTAGATGCGACTGAAGACGAGCCTCACAGGTCGTCCCTTAGTAAATGTTGGAGCTGTCGATTGTTGGGAACCGCAGGGCTGTATGCGGCAGCGGGTTACGTCTTCCAGGTGGCGCGCCGGACCACCGGACCATGACGAAGGGGGCGGCCGTGGGACCAGTAAGTTTGGCCATAAAATCCATTCCGCTCGCGGAATTTGCGAATTTTCGGCAAATTCGCGATCCGCAAATTCTCGCGAATTTCCCGAAAATTCGCAAATTCGCACGCAGCGGATTTTTTTTGCTTGGTGCTACAATATTGCGGCACGCGGCGTTCACTTACCGTCATTCAGCGTTTGCGGAGTTGTTTTTCTCCATGTTTTGCGTGTGCTGCGCCATTTTGGATCTTGCTGCGGGATCCCGCGGGAGTTTGTCGACCGCGATTACGTCATCGCGGCTTGCCACCTTGCACAGCGAGAGTTTGTCAACGCGAGTACGTCATAAAGGCCCGTGATCACACATCGCAGGAGTAAACAATTGCGAACACGTAGATGCGGCGGGCAGCAACAATCTCGCGTTTGCGAAATTGCAAAATTTGCAATTCTGCACAAGAAATCCACCAGCAGGCAGCATAAACCTTCTGAAAATGATGATTTTTATCAGAATAACTCCTCAGGTTGACATTTGCCTGCACTTTTTTTTTGTAAGGAGTCCATTTTGGGGGTGGGGGGGGGGAGGAAGGAAGTGCCCCACAGTCTCCAACATCCTCTTCCTGTCCAGCAGGCTCCTCCCAGTGCTTTGTTCATGTCCTGGTCACTTTGATTTGGATCTTGACCTGGAAGGATTACTTTTGTGGATGCTGCTGGATATTTGGATTTGAGGCCTTTTTGACTTTCTTTGGATCACTTTTGGATTAGAAATTCCACAAGTAAGTTTGTTTGGGGCATTACAGTTGCTGCAACTACAATTTTGGAACTTTTTCTGAACATTAAATAAAATATATTGTGGGTAGCCACAGTATCCAGTAGGACCAGGGTTAGTTATGGGTGCATGATACAACTGTTTTGTTGAATTTCAACATGATTTAGGGCATGGATGGCATAGGATTGTGGTGATTTTTGTGTGTTTTTTGTTTTTTTTGGCTGTTGTTGGGGCCTTTTGCCCATGGGGAACTCAGTGGTGCATGGACTGAGTCTTTCTGTGGGGTCTCTTTAATGTAAACTTCATGGAGGGCATGGATGGCATTGGATTGTGGTGATTTTTGTGTGTTTTTCGATTTTTTGGCTGTTGTTGGGGCCTTTTGCCCAGGGGTACTCAGTGGTGCATGGACTGAGTCTTTCTGTGGGGTCTCTTTAATGTAAACATCATGGAGGGCATGGATGGCATTGGATTGTGGTGATTTATGTGTGTTTTTAGATTTTTTGGCTGTTGTTGGGGTCTTTTGCCCAGGGGTACTCAGTGGTGCATGGACTGAGTCTTTCTGTGGGGTCTCTTTAATGTAAACATCATGGAGGGCATGGATGGCATTGGATTGTGGTGATTTTTGTGTGTTTTTCGATTTTTTGG
The DNA here is from genome assembly GCF_964263255.1 of Lissotriton vulgaris. Taxonomy (NCBI): domain Eukaryota; kingdom Metazoa; phylum Chordata; class Amphibia; order Caudata; family Salamandridae; genus Lissotriton; species Lissotriton vulgaris. The sequence goes on from NC_141687.1 coordinate 1,716,474,194, forward strand.
GGGGTTGATGGGGCATGGCCATGTTGGTGGGTGCCATTTTGAGGACTGATACAGGCAGGGCCTGGCCATGTGGTTGGGGTCTAGGGGCCATTTTGAAGCCAGGCAGTGTGCTTTGTTGTGCCATAGGCCTGCACCCAGTCTGCCATGCTTTCATCCATTATGCCCAGGGGTACTCAGTGGTGCATGGGCCTAGTCTTTCTGTGGGGTGTCTTGAATGTAAACATCATTGAGGGCATGGATGGCATTGGATTGTGGTGATTTTTATGTGTTTTTCGATTTTTGGGGGTGGTGTTGGGGCCTGTCCATGTGGGTGGGGGTCATTTTGAGGCCTGGTCCAGGCAGGGCCTGGCCATGTGGGTGGGGGTCTAGGGGCCATTTTGAAGCCAGGCAGTGTGCTTTGTTGTGCCATAGGCCTGCACCCAGTCTAGCATGCTTTCATCCATTATGCCCAGGGGTACTCAGTGGTGCATGGACCGAGTCTTTCGGTGGGGTGTCTTGAATTTGAACATGATTGAGGGCATGGATGGCATTGGATTGTGGTGATTTTTGTGTGTTTTCCGATTTTTGGGCTGTTGTTGGGGCCTTTTGCCCAGCGGTACTCAGTGGTGCATGGACGGAGTCTTTCTGTGGGGTCTCTTTAATGTAAACATCATGGAGGGCATGGATGGCATTGGATTGCGGTGATTTTTGTGTGTTTTTCGATTTTTTTGGGGTGTTGATGGGGCATGGCAGTGTGGGCTGGGGCCATTTTGAGGACTGGTACAGGCAGGACCTGGCCATGTGGTGGGGGTCTAGGGGCCATTTTGAAGCCAGGCAGTGCGCTTTGTTGTGCCATACGCCTACACCCAGTCTGCCATGCTTTCATCCATTATGCCCAGGGGTACTCAGTGGTGCATGGGCCTAGTCCTTTTGTGGGGTGTCTTGATTTTGAACATGATTGAGGGCATGGATGGCATTGGATTGTGGTGATTTTTGTGTGTTTTTCGATTTTTTTGGCTGCTGTTGGGGCCTTTTGCCCAGGGGTACTCAGTGGTGCATGGACCTAGTCTTTCTGTGGGGTCTCTTTAATGTAAACATCATGGAGGGCATGGATGGCATTGGATTGTGGTGATTTTTGTGTGTTTTTCGATTTTTTGGCTGTTGTTGGGGCCTTTTGCCCAGGGGTACTCAGTGGTGCATGGACTGAGTCGTTCTGTGGGGTCTCTTTAATGTAAACATCATGGAGGGCATGGATGGCATTGGATTGCGGTGATTTTTGTGTGTTTTTCGATTTTTTGGCTGTTGTGGGGGCCTTTTGCCCAGGGGTACTCAGTGGTGCATGGACTGAGTCGTTCTGTGGGGTCTCTTTAATGTAAACATCATGGAGGGCATGGATGGCATTGGATTGTGGTGATTTTTATGTGTTTTTCGATTTTTGGGGGTGGTGTTGGGGCCTGTCCATGTGGGTGGGGGCCATTTTGAGGCCTGGTCTAGGCCTGGCCTGGCCATGTGGGTGGGGGTCTAGGGGCCATTTTGAAGCCAGGCAGTGTGCTTTGTTGTGCCATAGGCCTGCACTCAGTCTGCCATGCTTTCATCCATTATGCCCAGGGGTACTCTCTCAGTGGTGCATTTTATTGGTCTTTCCATTTTGAGGGGTAGGTATAATAAAAATGCTTACTTGCAAACTATTAATTGAAGCGCTACATATGCAACATTTATTTAACTGATGTTCCTATGGCTTCGTTTGCTTTTAGGTGCAGAAAGACGATTCATCAGCCTCATCGTTCCTCATCGGTGTCAGGAACAAGTCTTGCTGCGGTGTGTGCAGCACAACGTCACGTGTGACCACAGACAACTCTGCAACTTGTGCAACTGCGGCCTGCTGTTCTGACATCTGAAGAAGATGGCCCCAAAAAAAGTTGCCCGTAGCTCCTCTAGCAAGAAAGTTGCCAGTAAGGAGCAGAAGAAGCAAGTGGCGCCACTTATCAAGGAGACTGGTGTGCCGACCGCCGCATTTTTGGGGAAAAAAAGTATGCCTGCAGCAGCAGCGGGGTCTGCTGGGGACCAAGCTGGGAGCAGCACCTCCACTCCATTGGGCTCAGTGCCACCACCACCACTCCAACTTAGGTCCAAGCCCTTGAGTGCTGCAGAGGCAGCCAGTATAGTTGTTCAATCACCATCGACCAGTGATGTTGGCTCATCGCAAGAAAGTAGCAGCATCACTCAATCAACACAGGTTGTTGTAACTCATCTGATGAGTGTTCAACAACCACAGCCGCAACAACAGCCACATGTGCAAGTACAAGCCCAAGTACATGTGGAAGGAGAGGCGGCGCAAGGAGAGGCGCAAGCAGAGGTGCATGGAGCAGCACAAGTGCCCACAATAGTTGTTCCTCCTGAAGTAGGGGCACATCAGGAAATCGACATTCAAGCCGAGGTATCATTTGAGGAAGCCACTCCTCCTGATCATTCATTGTCTTCCAGATCCCTAGCAAGTAAAAGATCAAGGATGGTGTCTACATCTTCTTCAAGCCCACCTCCTTCTGAAGATATGGATGAAAATTGGGAACCACCACTGCCGTCTGAGAGTGAGGCACACCATGATCTGACAAAGGTAGCTAAGCGTAAAAGGAAGGTCCCCGAAGGTCTCATAGTTATGGAGTGTGATGAAGACACTGAACAAGAAGTGGCGTATACTCCTGCTGATGAAGACTCTCACAACGACAACGCAGTCATCATAGACGTCACTCCAGCCTCAGCGGGCATGCTGCAAACAGACATTTTTACCCTATCCTGAAATGCTGCTGAGCGTGATGTTGGCGACGTGGCAATGGGACCACCACCTATGCAGTTAACTAGTACACCAACACCTACCGCTTCCATATTTTCTCGCCAGAAGGAACCTCCATCCACCTGGACCTCCATTTCCTCAATTAGTGGTGCTGTAAGTGCACAACATAGTAGATTTCGGCAACACACATCCTCCACTTCATCTGGCATTAGCATTCCCAGTATCGCCTCCTCCGCCCCCCACAGACATTTGAAGTCCGCAGTTTGGGACTTCTTTAGTGTTAGCCCAACAAGGGAAAACATAGCCATTTGTACCATTTGTAAGGTTCGAGTTAGTCGTGGTAAGCTTGGTACCAACTATGGTACCGGAGGCCAGAGAGGTCATCTTGAGAGACAGCACACTGTCAAATGGCATGCGCACCTAAAGGAAATCAAGGCAGCCCGAATTGCAAGTCAACAAATTGTATCCGTTGATGTTTCATCTGATGATGACAAGGAGGAAGAAGCGTCAAACATTTCTTTACTTACACCCAGTACCCCTGTCAGCAGCACACCCCCTGCAAGATATATGAGCCACACTAAGAGTGTGGGAGAGAGTGAGACACCAATGCGAAAAAGTTAATCATCACCGAGCGTAACTGGGTCAAAGAAGTCATCATCATCCCGTAAAATGGTCCAGCCCACCATTAGAAGCATGTTGTTTTAAGATGCGCCATTTGAACGCAACCACCCATCGGCGCGTCTGTATAACACTAAGCTGGCTAAAATGGTAGCGCTGGACCTTCTCCCTTTTTCTTTTGTGGAAGGGGTGGGTTTTCTTGAATTAGTGGCAACGCTCTGCCCTAAATGGAAGGTTCCCAGCCGGTTCTATTTTGCCAGAGTTGCGGTTCCAGCACTACATGAAGATGTGCTGGAGGTGATTGGGGCAGCTTTGTAGTAGAGTGCGGTTCACACTATACATCTGGCAACAGATGTATAGTGTGCCACTGATTACATGTGCATCACTGCACACTGGGTCTCTTTTTCAGGAGTTACAGCAAAGCTAAGGGCAGGTGTTGACCCGGACAACGTTTTTAAAGCTGCTCGGAAACATGCAACACTAGCCATGTTTGGCATGGAGACAAGTCATACAGGAAAAAACATTTTGCAGGAGTTTAACACAAAGGTCTTTCAATGGCTGTCCCCAAGAAAATGCATGATTGGTTATGTTTCCACGGATAATGGCGCCAATGTAGTTAAGGCCATGGATAAGGGTAACTATTTCAGAGTGCCGTGTTTGGCGCACTGTATAAACCTGGTTGTTAAAAAATTCTTGAGTGAAGAAAGTCCAGTGTGCGAGTTACTGACCACCTGCCGAAGAATGTGCACACATTTCAACCATTCTTTTAAGGCCTGGAAGCAGCTGAGGTGCCTGCAACATGAACGTAAAGTGCCAGTGAAAGCAGGCATCCAGGAGGTGGTAACACGTTGGAACTCAATCTTCTACATGCTTGAGCGTCTGTATGAGCAGTATGCGGTAGTCGATCAGTATTTCTTTAAAATTGGTACACCTATGATAGACCTGAGGATACAGGTGGAGCAATGGGAGCTAGTTAAAAGCCTGACAAACATGCTTCATCCTTTTGAGGTCTTCACGCGTGCAGTCAGCAGGGAGGACTGTAATTTGGGAAAAGCTATCCCATTGTTGCGCATGCTAGAGCACGAACTGAAGGCGGTGTCTTCTACGTTTCAAAAAGATGGAAAGCAAGAAGCATTTGAGTTGGTGGAGAAATTATTACAGCGCCTACTTTGCGATGAACGTCTTCAAAAGATCCACACAGAACAGCATTACATTTCTGCTACTATTCTGGATCCACGGTACAAAAAGGCAGTGGCAGGCAGAGTATTCTTTCCTTTTGATGACGCAGATATTACGAAGTACAAACATTGGCTAGCTGTGTCAGCCAGTCGGTTTGAAAGAGAACCGCAGGAAATTGAAGGAAAAGGCAGTACATCAGCATCAGCAGGCCATCCGGAGTAAAAAAAATCCACTTCTGCATCTGTGGCTGTGGCAGAAGTGAGTGATTTTCCCTCTCAGCCGTTAACGACACCAGCAACCGTATCATCTGCACCAGACACAACAGTAACATTGTGTGAAGAAGAGGATTGGCTAACTCAGCTTGGGTTTGCTTCTCAAAAGGTCCCAGAAAAAAGAAAGCAAAGTGGAGGAACCCTGGAGAACCTTGAGTCGATGGTGCAGGACTATCTGAATGACTCAACAGAGGTCTATGTTCATGATGACCCATTGGTGTATTGGCATGGGAAAAGAGATGTGTGGCCAGAGATCACCAACCTGGCTATAAATTACTTGTCTTGCCCACTCGTAAGCGTGTCTTCTGAACGTGTTTTCAGTGCTGCTGGTGGCATTGCAACTTCCAAAAGGACCCGCCTCTCGCCAAAAAATGTGGAGAGGTTAACAATGATCAAGATGAATCAGCACCTCATACCACCAGATTACAAAATACGAGAGTGCACCCAGGAAGAAGACGAGGAGGACACCAACTTAGATGAGGGAAGTTCTTCTCTGTTAACTGACCTACTCCCGTCTGAATTCGCAGAGCTTGAGGACGAGCTCTTCTTCCCTGACACCGAGCCCTGAAAAAGAGTCAATGAATTACTAACTTTCTTTTTCGTCCTTATTCACTTTTATTCCTGTGTGTCTGTCTTTCTTTGTTTTGCAAAATCTATATAGAAAAAAACTTTAATCACCTAATCACAAAAACAAGCCTATCAGCAGAACTGTCTTCACTTATTTGCTTATTGATTTGAAGGTGCCACAGTCTGCATTCCTCAGGTTCAGAAGTTCACAAGAACATGCTCCTCTATCCTCCTCCTCCAGACTCCTATTTCCCTCAAAGCAGATGACTGGAATACGACCAATATAGAAAGACTCTGCACTTGTGGGGGTGTTCTACTTCTTTGCGGGTGAGTTGACGGGTCTGGGGCATTGCTGTGAAGGTCTAATACCGGATAAAAGTGGTTTGGAGAAAATCGGAGCAGAAAAAGTTTTTGCGCTTTTGATCACTTGCCTGTCTTTGGAGTGCTGTTTGGGGGGCTTTTAGGTTGTTGGGGGTGGGGTTTGGGGTCTGGGAGCACTGCTGGCACAGTCTAATGTTGATTGCATTTGTTTTTCAGGAAACCCATGGTGGAAAAGGGGAGTTAGGGCCTAGCTGCACAGCGTATTTGGACTGAATTGAAGGAAGGCCCATTTTTGCTTTTTGCCTGTTTGGGGGTGTTCTGCTTTTTTTCGGGTGGCTGCAGGGGTCTGGGGGCATAGCTCGGAAGGTCTAATATCGGAATCAAGTGTTTTGGACCAAATCCATGGAAAATAAGTTTTTGCGTTTTTGCTCACTTGCCTGTCTTTGGGGTGCTGTTTGAGGGGCTTCCAGGTTTTTGTGGGTGGGTTTTGGGGTCTGGGAGCACTGCTGGCACAGTCTAATGTTGATTGCATTTGTTTTTCAGGAAATCCATGGTGGAAAAGGGGAGTTAGGGCCTAGCGCACAGCGTATTTGGACTGAATTGAAGGTAGGCCCATTTTTGCCTGTTTGAGGGTGTTCTGCTTTTTTGCGGGTGGCTGCAGAGGTCTGGGGGCACAGCTCGGAAGGTCTAATATCAGAATCAAGTGTTTTGGACCAAATCCATGGTGAAAAAGTGTTTGCATTTTTGCTAACTTGCCTGTCTTTGGGGTGCTGTTTGGGGAACTTCCTGGTTTTTGTGGGTGGGTTTTGGGGTCTGGGAGCACTGCTGGCACAGTCTAATGTTGATTGCATTTGTTTTTCAGGAAGTCCATGGTGGAAAAGGGGAGTTAGGGCCCAGCTGCACAGCGTATTTGGACTGAATTGAAGGTAGGCCCATTTTTGCTTTTTGCCTGTTTGGGGGTGTTCTGCTTTTTTGCTGGTGGCTGCAGGGGTCTGGGGCATAGCTCAGAAGGTCTAATATCAGAATCAAGTGTTTTGGACCAAATCCATGGTGAAAAAGTTTTTGCGTTTTTGCTCACTTGCCTGTCTTTGGGGTGCTGTTTGGGGGGCTTCCAGGTTTTTGTGGGTGGGTTTTGGGGTCTGGGAGCACTGCTGGCACAGTCTAATGTTGATAGCATTTGTTTTTCAGGAAATCCATGGTGGAAAAGGGGAGTTAGGGCCTAGCTGCACAGCGTATTTGGACTGAATTGAAGGTAGGCCCATTTTTGCTTTTTGCCTGTTTGGGGTGTTCTGCTTTTTTGCAGGTGGCTGCAGGGGTCTGGGGGCATAGCTCGGAAGGTCTAATATCGGAATCAAGTGCTTTGGACCAAATCCATGGTGAAAAAGTTTTTGCGTTTTTGCTCACTTGCCTGTATTTGGGGTACTGTTTGGGGGGCTTCCAGGTTTTTGTGGGTGGGTTTGGGGGTCTAGGAGCACTGCTGGCACAGTCTAATGTTGATTGCATTTGTTTTGCAGGAAATCCATGGTGGAAAAGGGGAGTTAGGGCCTAGCTGCACAGCGTATTTGGACTGAATTGAAGGTAGGCCCATTTTTGCTTTTTGCCTGTTTGGGGGTGTTCTGCTTTTTTGCGGGTGGCTGCTGGGGTCTGGGGGCATAGGTCGGAAGGTCTAATATCGGAATCAAGTGTTTTGGACCAAATCCATGGTGAAAAAGTTTTTGCATTTTTGCTCACTTGCCTGTCTTTGGGGTGCTGTTTAGGGTGCTTCCAGGTTTTTGTGGGTGGGTTTTGGGGTCTGGGAGCACTGCTGGCACAGTCTAATGTTGATAGCATTTGTTTTTCAGGAAATCCATGGTGGAAAAGGGGAGTTAGGGCCTAGCTGCACAGCGTATTTGGACTGAATTGAAGGTAGGCCCATTTTTGCTTTTTGCCTGTTTGGGGTGTTCTGCTTTTTTGCAGGTGGCCGCAGGGGTCTGGGGGCATAGCTCGGAAGGTCTAATATCGGAATCAAGTGCTTTGGACCAAATCCATGGTGAAAAAGGTTTTGCGTTTTTGTTAACTTGCCTGTCTTTGGGGTGCTGTTTGGGGGGCTTCCAGGTTTTTGAGGGTGGGTTTTGGGGTCTGGGAGCACTGCTGGCACATTCTAATGTTGATTGCATTTGTTTTACAGGAAATCCACGGTGGAAAAGCGGAGTTGGGGCCTAGCTGCAGAGCGCATTTGGACTGAATTCCAGGTAGGCCCAAAGTTTTCTAAGTGTGGCTTTTCCCGGGTTTTGCCTTTTGGCTTGTTGGGGGTGTTAAACTTGTTTTCGCCCGGGTTGACAGTTCTGGGGCCATTGCTGGGAAGGTCTAATACCCGAAAGAAAGTGTTTTGGAGACAATTCCTGGGGAAAAAGTTTTTGCATTTTCTGAGTTTTCGCTCACTCTACCGTTTTCGGGGGGCTGTTTGTGGGGGTTCCTGGTGTTTGTGGGGGGGTTTGCGAGTCTTGGAGCAATGCTGGGTATGGATACTTTTGCTTGCTTGCAAGTGGTTTGAATAGAATCCATGGTGGGTAAGGGGGGATTTGGGCTTACTTTACTTTCAAAGTACGTTTTGTCACCATTTTCTACTAGGGCGGAAATTGCAAATAAAACAGGTGATGGACCGAATGTGGATCAATGTCACACATTCACCCCAGTCCGAAGATCTGGGCCCAAATCCATCGTTTTTTTGCACTCCACACCACCCTGGGTTAGACAATGGCGATATGCAAATCAGCTCTGACCCTGTGCCCCATGGGAACAGTCCAGTCCGAACTACAAAAGCCATGTCCTTCCCAGAACGGAATCAAGCATCCGAGGACCGGACCGGTTTCAAGGTAACACCTCTCATCAGCCCGGCTAGCTTGACTCCAGTGGTGTGGAGTGCCTGGGACCCACGTCTGGGTATCCCCAGCGCACTTAGGGCGGAAATTGCAAATAAAACAGGTGATGGACCGAATGTGGATCAATGTCACACATTCACCCCAGTCCGAAGATCTGGGCCCAAATCCATCGTTTTTTTGCACTCCACACCTCCCTGGGTTAGACAATGGCGATATGCAAATCAGCTCTCACCCTGTGCCCCATGGGAACAGTCCAGTCCGAACTACAAAAGCCATGTCCTTCCCAGAACGGAATCAAGCATCCGAGGACCGGACCGGTTTCGAGGTAACACCTCTCATCAGCCCGGCTAGCTTGACTCCAGTGGTGTGGAGTGCCTGGGACCCACGTCTGGGCATCCCCAGCGCACTTAGGGCGGAAATTGCAAATAAAACAGGTGATGGACCGAATGTGGATCAATGTCACACATTCACCCCAGTCCGAAGATCTGGGCCCAAATCCATCGTTTTTTTGCACTCCACACCAACCTGGGTTGGACAATGGCGATATGCAAATCAGCTCTGACCCTGTGCCCCATGGGAACAGTCCAGTCCAAACTACAAAAGCCATGTCCTTCCCAGAACGGAATCAAGCATCCGAGGACCGGACCGGTTTCGAGGTAACACCTCTCATCAGCCCGGCTAGCTTGACTCCAGTGGTGTGGAGTGCCTGGGACCCACGTCTGGGCATCCCCAGCGCACTTAGGGCGGAAATTGCAAATAAAACAGGTGATGGACCGAATGTGGATCAATGTCACACATTCACCCCAGTCCGAAGATCTGGGCCCAAATCCATCGTTTTTTTGCACTCCACACCACCCTGGGTTAGACAATGGCGATATGCAAATCAGCTCTGACCCTGTGCCCCATGGGAACAGTCCAGTCCGAACTACAAAAGCCATGTCCTTCCCAGAACGGAATCAAGCATCTGAGGACCGGACCGGTTTCGAGGTAACACCTCTCATCAGCCCGGCTAGCTTGACTCCAGTGGTGTGGAGTGCCTGGGACCCACGTCTGGGCATCCCCAGCGCACTTAGGGCGGAAATTGCAAATAAAACAGGTGATGGACCGAATGTGGATCAATGTCACACATTCACCCCAGTCCGAAGATCTGGGCCCAAATCCATCGTTTTTTTGCACTCCACACCACCCTGGGTTAGACAATGGCGATATGCAAATCAGCTCTGACCCTGTGCCCCATGGGAACAGTCCAGTCCGAACTACAAAAGCCATGTCCTTCCCAGAACGGAATCAAGCATCTGAGGACCGGACCGGTTTCGAGGTAACACCTCTCATCAGCCCGGCTAGCTTGACTCCAGTGGTGTGGAGTGCCTGGGACCCACGTCTGGGCATCCCCAGCGCACTTAGGGCGGAAATTGCAAATAAAACAGGTGATGGACCGAATGTGGATCAATGTCACACATTCACCCCAGTCCGAAGATCTGGGCCCAAATCCATCGTTTTTTTGCACTCCACACCTCCCTGGGTTAGACAATGGCGATATGCAAATCAGCTCTGACCCTGTGCCCCATGGGAACAGTCCAGTCCGAACTACAAAAGCCATGTCCTTCCCAGAACGGAATCAAGCATCCGAGGACCGGACCGGTTTCGAGGTAACACCTCTCATCAGCCCGGCTAGCTTGACTCCAGTGGTGTGGAGTGCCTGGGACCCACGTCTGGGCATCCCCAGCGCACTTAGGGCGGAAATTGCAAATAAAACAGGTGATGGACCGAATGTGGATCAATGTCACACATTCACCCTAGTCCGAAGATCTGGGCCCGAATCCATCGTTTTTTTGCACTCCACACCAACCTGGGTTGGACAATGGCGATATGCAAATCAGCTCTGACCCTGTGCCCCATGGAAACAGTCCAGTCCGAACTACAAAAGCCATGTCCTTCCCAGAACGGAATCAAGCATCCGAGGACCGGACCGGTTTCGAGGTAACACCTCTCATCAGCCCGGCTAGCTTGACTCCAGTGGTCTGGAGTGCCTGGGACCCACGTCTGGGCATCCCCAGCGCACTTAGGGCGGAAATTGCAAATAAAACAGGTGATGGACCGAATGTGGATCAATGTCACACATTCACCCCAGTCCGAAGATCTGGGCCCAAATCCATCGTTTTTTTGCACTCCACACCACCCTGGGTTAGACAATGGCGATATGCAAATCAGCTCTGACCCTGTGCCCCATGGGAACAGTCCAGTCCGAACTACAAAAGCCATGTCCTTCCCAGAACGGAATCAAGCATCTGAGGACCGGACCGGTTTCGAGGTAACACCTCTCATCAGCCCGGCTAGCTTGACTCCAGTGGTGTGGAGTGCCTGGGACCCACGTCTGGGCATCCCCAGCGCACTTAGGGTGGAAATTGCAAATAAAACAGGTGATGGACCGAATGTGGATCAATGTCACACATTCACCCCAGTCCGAAGATCTGGGCCCAAATCCATCGTTTTTTTGCACTCCACACCACCCTGGGTTAGACAATGGCGATATGCAAATCAGCTCTGACCCTGTGCCCCATGGGAACAGTCCAGTCCGAACTACAAAAGCCATGTCCTTCCCAGAACGGAATCAAGCATCCGAGGACCGGACCGGTTTCGAGGTAACACTTCTCATCAGCCCGGCTAGCTTGACTCCAGTGGTGTGGAGTTCCTGGGACCCATGTCTGGGCATCCCCAGCGCACTTAGGGCGGAAATTGCAAATAAAACAGGTGATGGACCGAATGTGGATCAATGTCAGACATTCACCCCAGTCCGAAGATCTGGGCCCAAATCCATCGTTGTTTTGCCCTCCACACAACCCTGGGTTAGACAATGGCGATATGCAAATCAGCTCTGACCCTGTGCCCCATGGGAACAGTCCAGTCCGAACTACAAAAGCCATGTCCTTCCCAGAACGGAATCAAGCATCCGAGGACCGGACCGGTTTCGAGGTAACACCTCTCATCAGCCCGGCTAGCTTGACTCCAGTGGTGTGTAGTGCCTGGGACCCACGTCTGGGCATCCCCAGCGCACTTAGGGCAGAAATTGCAAATAAAACAGGTGATGGACCGAATGTGGATCAATGTCACACATTCACCCCAGTCCGAAGATCTGGGCCCAAATCCATCGTTTTTTTGCACTCCACACCACCCTGGGTTAGACAATGGCGATATGCAAATCAGCTCTGACCCTGTGCCCCATGGGAACAGTCCAGTCCGAACTACAAAAGCCATGTCCTTCCCAGAACGGAATCAAGCATCCGAGGACCGGACCGGTTTCGAGGTAACACCTCTCATCAGCCCGGTTCGGACTGGACTGTTCCCATGGGGCACAGGGTCAGAGCTGATTTGCATAAAGCCATTATCTGACCCACGGTGGTGTGGAGTGCAAAAAACGATGGATTTAGGCCCAGATCCTTGTACTGGGGTGAATGTAAGACATTGATCTACATTCTGTCCATCAAATTGTTTTTTGTAATTTTCACCATTTTCTACTAGGCCTCGTTTTGGAGATCTGATTGGGGGTCTTTTACATTTCTGCGACTGGGTTTCGTAAGGGTCTGGGAGCACTGCTAGGAAGGTCTAATTTTGTTCTAAAACACAGTTTACAGTACCCCTAGCTTGAGGGGAAAGATCCGCTAAATTAATTTGCCCATACTTATTTATCCTTCAAAAGGAAACTCAGACCAAGTACGCACTTTCAAAAATATTGTACTGTCTATTAGGAAAATCAAAGTGTGACTTTTTGTACTACACAGCGTACATACCTTATATTTATTTGTCAGTGGTGTTCTAATATCAATTCCTGTTTTTCCATCAATAATTACAGGACGGGTTTCAGCCTGTGCAATGGGAAAAAAAGGATGAAGTCAGGCTTCACTTTAGCGAGCCGCAATTCAGCATCCGCCAGGCAGGCAGTGGACAGGGTGTCTTCTGGTCACCAACATTGATGGACGGAGCGTCAGATGGAATGGAGAAGTCCCGCTAATAAGAGGAATGGTTGGATGCATGCAACTTACCAAATTCAACGGGACAACTACAACAACATACAGATACAGTATCCGTTCTTTTCTAATTATCTTTTAAGTAATGTTATTGCTGTGAACTTCTATGAGTGTGACTCTGCATTTCTTTGATCTTTGCTTCTAAATTCATCCCTACAGCCATTGTATAGGTTTTACTTCTGCTATTTTTCAAACCTAATTTAATGTACGAAGTGTTTCTCTGAGTGCAGAGATAGGCAAGTGAAAACGCATAATTATTTCTGCAGCCCTGTACTGTCGCATTCTTTCATTCACGGTTGTCGAAAGTGCTACTTTCTGTTCAGTAACCATGCATGCACTAGTGCATGCACTTCCTTTATATCACTTAAAAGATTTATGGATAACTTTGTACCGAAAGATTTGTTTATCTTCAATTATTGTTTGTCCATGCTGTGCTTTTTTTTCTTCTCTCAACAAAACTTTCCCAAAAACTCCCATTCCCATCCATTTTCCAAACCCTAACCCTCTTCCCCCGGGCTGTGGGGTTTTGATTGATGTGTGACTAAATGACAGCAATAATTCCACACACTTGCTGGGGAGGATAAGGTCATAGCAACAGGCTGGTGAAGGAATCCGAGGATATATTCTTACTCAGCTTGACACAAAGTCACTATTGGCAAATGAAAGCAGATTTTCATGTGCGCCATCAACTTGATTGGTCATCAAGAACATCCTCCTCCTAGACGTGGCAAATTATTACGCTGCTGTGTCCCTTACCTTCAGTACTATTTCTTGTAGTAGTAGCCAATGTCAAAGAAATTCAACGCAAGTACTAGTTATACTTTCAATACTTTACCATTTATTAGGCTACATTGTGGCACTGTTCTAGTGTACTGTCACCTGCTATATTCTCTATCGTACCGTTCTAATGCTACGGTAAGGACAATTACGGTTTCATTTTCTTTTTTTTCATATGCTGCAACTGCCACTGTGTAACAACACTAGTACCACCGCAATGATGATATTTCATCCGCCCAGGATTGCCAACCTTAATCGCCATTTCCTGTGCAGCCAGCCCTGTGCCTAGCCCTATTTCCAAACACAAATTACAGGTAAGATAAGCGTTTGGGGGGAGGTAGTATAATGGAGTATTAGGAGAGATGAGAGACTGATGGTAGTACTAGTAAAGTCCTAGGACTATTGAATTCACTTACTCTGTGAGAGGCACTTAGTTTTGAAAACATTTGGGCAATTAGTAATTACTTACACAACTTGAATCAAGATGCCACTTACATTTCAGGAAAACAAACTTACTGTTAAACCCCCACCCACCAGCCTCAAAAGCAGTAAAAAAACATGTATACTAAGATAAAGTTTAAAGTATATTTATATCCCTAACATAAATAATCTCCCGCAAGACCCAACCCACCCCCCATCCCTAACCCTAACGAATGTCCGTGAAAAGTCGAATAAACCCAACTCCCAATTCCCACCCCCAGAAGTCTTTAAAAAAGGGGCAAGGGACAGTCTCCTCCTACTGCTGGCTGCTGTTCACTTTTCGAGCCAGGTCGGCATGCTCCTTGCGGAGGGTCTCGAGCAGGGTTTTGGTGTTCAACAGCTCCTGCTCGAGGTAGGACACCCTGAGTGAAAGGCGGTGCAACCTTTTTTTGGTACTGCTGAGGGGGGCAGCTGATTTGTTTGCTGCTCGGCGGTGGCTGGTGGCTGCGGTACTCCGGCTCCGTACCGCTGGAGACCTGCTGTGCTGACTGGCTGACCCAGGGAGCGCAGAGGAGGATGCAGCTGTCCCGGTCGATGTTGTGGTCGACTGCGTGTCCCCCTCCTCCTGGGCCACCATCCGCCGATATTCGGTGACAGTCGCCTCCAGCCTCCGTTGCTGGGCCCTTTTAGCCAGCTCCTTCCGTGTTGGTTTGGAAGGAGCATCTATATGAAGAAAGAAAGACATAGTCTGTAACCAATGCTTTTTAAGATTAACACAAAATGATTCAGCAGAAAGTTGTGTCACAGTAGAACTAGCAACTTGCAAGCGCAGTACATAACTATTGTGGCCAGTATCTATCTAACCTCCCACTTCTTCATCCTTGCTCTAACATTAGTGGGAGTTTAAGGAATCAATTCTACAAGCACTATGCACTCACTCCATTAGAGTCGACTATGGCAGTACACCAGTCTTATTCTTCTTCTTCTCTCTTGTTTACCAAAATTGGTATGTTAACTTCTGCAAGCCGACATAATGCCAGCGCAGTCAACTTGCACCCAATAAAAACAGACGCCCGCCATGATGAGTGAGACAGACTTGCGTTACTGTACCAGTCCAGTACATGCAGGTAGTGATGCTCTTACTTTTCTATTACGGGTGGCACTGAGAATACTCTGTTGAAAGGGCTACTGCTTAATTAATTTAACTTTCACCCTACAGTGCCAATGAATACTAGAAAAGGAAAATGATGAAGATAAATAATCTGATTATATATCACTGCACATGGTATGTATTTGCTTACATATGGGATGACTTTAGGTGCTTTGCTTTTTATTGAGTGAACAGTGATACATCCACACATGAATGACCGAGTTCTACTAAACTTATTAACAGAGGTAGTGAGTGGCCATCATAATAGCCGGATATATGCTGGGCTTGCAATACAAACTACTGCTACTATTCATGGTAGTATTCGGACAAAATCAAAACTTCTTTTCCTTGCCTTTCCTAAACTATGACGGACGTGCGGGTGCGGTGTTACATGCTCTTCAAAGTAACACTTAGTTCATCCAGTGACCGTCTACTCTCTCTAGATACACATATGCTATCTAAGAGTCAGATAGTACCATGATCCAGGCATCCATCCATTCAAACTATATGTCAATCATTCTTCTTCATGTCTCTCATCTGGGCAAACCTTACGTTTTCTCACGGGAAAACAACCTTTTCATTTTATTTGGGAAACCGCAAGTCATACATCCGTGCTTGACTTGCATTTGAATTTCAACCAAAGGATATATTGCGCACACGTACAGTTTCTGTTTCACCCAACCAGGCTGTTCTCCTTCCACCCATCCTTGCTTCATCCTTCACCCAGCCATGCATCATATTCCTTCCCAGCCACCTCGGGCACCGATCAAACACGTATCATTCTTCTTTGTCAGTCATCATTACTTTTAACTTGCTCGTCCTTCCACACTTACTTACACCCTTCTTTCGCTTTTCGTTCATCCCATCCATCAAGTTCATCTCAGATCTATTTTGGATTCTCGAAAATAAATTCACAGCTGAGTTGAAGTAAATTTAGAGGAGGCTACTAGCTGGTTGATAAAAACTTTGTTCTAAATTTGAAAGTCTTCTTAACAGTATAGTAACTTAACTGTAGAACATATATACTACACCCGTGCAAAGAGCACACTCTGCAGTCTGCAATCTCAATAAGTAAGGAATATAAGAGCTTACCACTGCCTGCCACTACTGTGGCAGCCCTCACAGCAGTTTCCTCCGGCACTTGCACCGCCTCCTCCCCAGAAGTGTCCTCCTCCACCTCCGCGCTGGCCCCGGCACCAGATGTTCCACCTACAAAGTACATTTAAGAATGTTAGATGTCATAGACATACACCACTCACTAGTATTTTATCTAGGAATGAAGAAATGTGAATACAGAAACCAATCTAATAATTTGTGACTGTCTACTCTAAAGTAAAAATGTCCCCTTTTCCAGGGAAGGGTGTTGTCTTGCTGCACTTTTTGGCACAACTGATGAATGCTTGCTTTTTAACACACACCATTTTTCTCATAACAGACAGAAGCTTCACTTCTAAGAACAAGAGCAGGATCAGATAATCATCCCTAGGACCGAGTGACCAACGATTCAGCACCAAAAAGAAAAATTAAAGTTCAAACCAGGTGAGGGCTTGGCTCGCCCACAATAAATGTGTGAAATAAATCACTAAGCACTTTTCCATTTTTAATCAACCGTTTATGTTTTATGACAAGCTTGATTTTAATAAATGTTTTTACTTTTAATAAAGCTTTAAAACTTAAATAGACTCTGGGGTTTTTGGTCAAGAGTGACTGAGCAAAAGGTTTTGCAATTTGCAAGCATGAGTCTGTGCCTCTGACACTTCTGGACTCTGACTCCGTACTCTTGGCCTGCGTTGGATAATCATCATTGGGGATCAATCATCGATGAATTCGGGAGCTAAATGTCTCAGCCACACTATCTAGTCAGTAAGGAGATTGGGGGTTCTTCAAAGTCTGATATCACTGAGGTATGTGGAAAGTCTACCTGTGCCTATTATAATTGATAAACAATGCACTATTTAGTGTCCATAATTCTGTTTGTGCAGATTTGTCCCTGCAACAGTAGTAGTATGGATTGTCCTCCTATCCAAACCAAAAGTAAAGTAGTATCTTATTCTTTCTTGGTGGTCATTCACATTTTATTGTTGGTAATTGTCAAAGCATAAATATTTAGAAGACTTGAAAAGACATTATGGACAATCCCAGAGGACTGCACTCAGTACATAGAGCTATTGCTGACTAGAATGGGAGCTTCGTTTAACACCTTTTGCCAAATGTGCAATCTTAGTTAGCTACACAGACAGACTAATAAGAATAATCTAGTAATACCACAGGGAGTCATAGTAGAGGCAGGATAAGAATTTAGATACAGTCTACAAGTAGATCAAAGACGATTTAGAAAAAATCGAATGAGGAACGCTAGGAAAAAATAGGTGCTCTATATTAAAATTAAAACTTACCAGGCCAGCAAAGAAGCCCTCGCCTGACCGATCCTGGCCTTCTAAAGCAGCAGCAGCTGATACCCCCTCCTCCTCGGTCCTCTTGCCCCTGGGGGGAGCTGATGTACAACATGAAAGAAAGAAAGACCCGAAAACATGGATGATTGTTGTCAACCAAATCAAACATTTCAAAAGAATAACAAAATATTTTGGCGAAATAGCAAATAGACAACTATTCCACGGGATATATTGACCTATCTCATGTGGTCTTCTACGATATATGTATTGCTTGATTTGCGGATCGTCGACTTGGAAAGTTATGTAACTCACTAAACAAACCACTAAAAAGGTTCGCCTAGGACTGGCAGGCAGCAGTCCGCAGCACGCGAAGTGACAAACAAACTCCATCGTGATTGCAGATCAGTGACAACACTAAAAAGTTTCCTACTACATTAACCAGTCATTAAAATACTCAAACTATCAATCCACCACCACTATTTCTTCTTATTGCCAGGTGTACAAAGGAAGGACTGGACTTGAGGGGGCAGATTTACAAGCCCCTTGCGGCTCGTTTGCTCCGTTGTTGCGTGACTTTTGTGACGTAGCGGCAGAACAAAAGAGGCGCCATAGTGCGGCGTATATTAACAACGTGATGCATATGGGAGATGCATCACGTTGTAAAGCCCTGCGCCATAAGGGGGCGTTCCGGCGCAAGGGAGGGCGTTCCTGCGCAGGAACGCATCCTAAAAGTGGCTGAGGGAAATCTACAAGATTTCAATCAGTCACTTTTAGGACAATGATGCGTCACTCAAACCCTGCGCCTGCTTGAAGCAGACGTACGGTTAGACGCAGCATTGGGGAGATAGGGCACCCCAGAGCATTGCTGGAGCTGCGCCATCGTTGCGACGCAACTCCAGCAATGCGCCGCCGTTACGGCACAGATGCGTAACGCTTCGGTGACGTTTTGGGCCCATGGTGCTCCGCACTGTAAATAGGGTGCAACATTTGTGGTGGTGGAGTGGCGCACAATTACTGGCGCATCCCTGCTACTTTGCAGGGATGCGCCGGTAATTGCAAATCTGCCCCTTAGTGTCTAGCATTACGCAGTTCTGTAAACTACACTCATACATAATTTCTAAGGCCAATGAAATGAACACAAAATCGAAAACAAATAAGCATAGTAGCAACGCTACTGAGAAGGAGAGCAGTGCACCTGAAATGCATAGAAGATTTTGAAATATAATTGACCTACAATGTAATCGGCAGCATTATTGCTCTTGATGAAAAACAAAAAATTGCAATATAATAACACACAGAGCAGGAGAAAACAGAGTAGGGATGAAATAGCTACTACTACTCACCAAGCCCGGGATCTCGATGCCGAGCAGGTTGCGTTCCCGGTCCAGGAGATCCGTCCAACAGTGGGTGGCCTGGTTGTAGGTGCGCCGGACCCGAGAGTGAGAATACATGGCCCGGCACACCTTCTCCCACCGCTTCCGGCGCTCCCGGAGCCCGTAGCCGCTTGCGATCTTGCCGCCTGCAATGATGGTCCTGGGGAGGCGGCGCTGTACATAGAACACTAGTGCGGCCACCTCCTCCGTGCTAAAGATATCCCGTGGCATTACTAGCTCCCCCCTCAAACGCCCGCATGGGAGCCGGGCACAGGTTGCAGGACCCTTCCCCTTCTCGGGCTGCTTCCTGGCTCCCTTTACCATGGTCTAGGCAGAAAGGAAGGTAAATAATAAATAAGAAATAGAATAGGGAAGAAGAAAAGAAAAGAGTTTAAAAAAGTAGTTTAAAATTAACCAAAAGTAGCAGAAAACACATAAATATAGAGCTAGAATAATAGAGGGATAGATCATAAGTAAATTAGATTAAAAAAAACTTCAAACAAGCAAAGGATGGCAGAGATTGAGAGAGGATACAGAAAGCATGCCCAGAACCATAGCAATGAATGAAAAACAAGATGGCCGCGCCCGTTCACGACCGCGTGGGTAAGTTCGCGCGAGATTTCCCCCGCGAACACGTGAACTTGTACTAGCGAGCCGCATACTTTGCGAGATTACACATAGCGCCTGGAAACGGAAATACATCACTAAACAAGATGGCCGCACCCATGTACGACCGCTAGGGTAACTTCACGTCGTTGCTCTACCAGCGGCTTGCGAAAACGCAAAAAACCACGCGAACTAACACGCCACAAAAAACCAAATCACATATTTGCACAAATTCGCGGCTTCCGAATTCGATCTCGTGCAACTTCGCGCCCCCGAATCTCGCGAAATTGCAGAAATACAATTTTTGCAAAACTGAAAGCACTCAGCAGGTGCAAAAGTCCAATCTCATCATTAGTAACCATTCCCTGAAGTGCTTCCTGAGGGGCCCCTCCAGAGTTCCGTTGCCTACTTGCAACTATTCTATCACCCTGCTCTGACCCTCACAGCAGGCTCAGAGAATAGCTACAAGTATGCCACAAAGGTCCTGTTAAAAAAAATTACACTGCAACAGAAAGCAATTACAGATAAGGAAACAGGTGCCAGACTGGAAGTTCAAATTCAGTGACACATTAATCAACCCCTAATTCCTTCATGTCAGTTGAGGCAGGGCAGGTGTGCTAACGAATTTTGCAAAACTGAAAGCACTTAGCAGGTGCAAAAGTTCAAGCTCATCATTAATCAGGAAGCACTTACAGCTAAGGAAGCAGGTGCCAGCTCAAATTCAGTGACACATTAATCAGCCCCAAATTAGTTCATGTCAGTTGAGGCAGGGCAGGTGTGCTTTTTCCCCCATAATCTACAGTGATGAACCAGAGGGTGGCAGTGATGTACCAGAGGGTGGCATGGGTGAACCAGAGGGTGGCAGTGGTGAAACAGAGGGTGCTGTGATGAACCAGACGTAGAAACAACATGGTCGCGACCGTTGCGACCCGACAAGTAAGTTCGCGTTTGCAAACTGGTAAAAAACCCTCGCGAACTGGCAGAAACCCTTGCGAACACAAAAAAAAGAAAAAATCCGCAAATTCGCGAAAGTTCGCAGATTTTGCGGATTGCGAATTTGTGAATACGCAAATTTGCGAATCGCAAATTCGCAAAATTCACCCATGCTTAGGGACCAGGCATAGTCATGCAGATCGTGTTTAGTCTCTGTGAGTAGCAGCGGACTGTTAGGAGGGAGGGACCTATGTGTCAACCTGATAGCTGTAATGAGGGTGAGACTCGATGTTCAAGAAGAAGCCCCATTAAAGCGAACAGAGAAACACTTTTTGGTGGTTGACCCAGGTTTGCAAAGGGAGTGCTCCTATGGAAGTCTACGGAGTCATGTTAATAACAAGCGCTCACCAGGCATCCGCAGTTATGACGTATACTTTTCTCTTTTACAGACGGCCCACTTGGATGGGCTCGCCTGCTTTCCTTCTGAAGTAAAAGGTTTCTTATCTTTATGGGGAAAAAGTCTACATCACAAAAAGCTCTTTTCCTCACAGCCCTTCACTGAAGCTACTGAAAAACATAAAATCTCGCCGAGCAAGCTGCGCATGTGCGCAGCCACGCTAGCAGAGATTTAAAAATATAGTGGAATATAGTGGAATAATAACAAAAAGGGTCTCACAAAAAAAAGCTGAACAATTTAGCTAGATTCAGTTTTTTTTAAAGAAAAGCAGCCGCATACACTTCATGACTTGTTTCTACAGTTGCCAAGCAACCTTTTTGATACCACACAGGGTGCTGCTTCCCTCAGGGCTTTCACAAAATGTATACCCCAGATGATGGCTTTACACAGGTGTCCTGCTCCTTATGAGTACCTGTCTTCTCACTCCTGGGAGTCTTCTGCTAGCGAATTTCTTCTAGCCAAGGAGCAGTCTGGACCCTGCGGCTGCTGCTTTGTGACCACTCTGCGTGTTTGGTGCAGGTGTTCCTGTGCCTTGGGATAAAGCCGGAAATGTGCAAGGGCTCCACATGAGCATATCTTTCAAATGCCATAACTCTGCAACTGCTCCATCAACTTTAAATGCAATCTGCAGCATTTATTTCTACAGAGCAGCCTCTCACAGATGGTCACCATTCTTTGATTTTCCTGCACATCTGCTGTCTTCTTTTCTAGATGATGTCATTTACAGTGCACATTACTTCAGTGAGTAAGCCTTTTTCCTCGAAGCAGATGGAGTGCCCCCAGCTGGGTTTGGATCAAAGTACCTTGCACAGTTCCCTAATCACCAGGCTAATAGGTTGATGACTCTTAGTAGACAGACTCTCCTTTACAGGATCTGTCCAGCAATTCCTTTTCTTTAGCAGGCAGTACTTCCATCTTCAGACAGTCCACAGCTCTGCTTGCAGAGGTCCTTCCTATGCAGTCTCACCTGGAAGAAGGCCCATAATCAAAGATCCTGACTCTGGAGCTCAAGTAACTCCCACCTTCACTGCAGCGCGGACCCCTCAACTGGTTAGTTGATGTGTGGTTCTACTCAGTGTTTATGATAGTTTTGTAAATTTAGATGCAGATTTTTTAGATCTGTCTCTGGACCTAGTTTCAGGCAGTTCCTAATATTTTGTCTATTAGTTTAAAATTGGCCAAGCTAACTTTCTTTGTCACAAAAGCTTGTCAGGAAGTGGAGGGGGTGGTAGGGGTGGGAACCCTGACAGCAGAATCTGAGACAAGGGCACAGGCCAATGGTTCCTCTCTACGACTACAACTACGACTAACTCTACCTTCCCCTCTTAGTAGAGCTCCCTTATATAGGAGGATCAGAATCACCTAGACTATGGGAGGACTAACTACCTCACAGAGTGGCAGCCATCTTAGATTGGTCAGCCACTCATCAGCTTGAGCACTTCACAACCCTTCACAGTCCTACATCTCCTTTCCATGACCATCTCTACCTTCCCCTCTCTCATGAACTCCCTCATATTAGCGGACCAGAACCATCTAGACTATAGGAGGATACTAGGAGTCTCATGGAGCTCCCACAATGGAGGTTATCTTGGAGTGCAATTTAACCAGTCACTACCTCTCAACCTTAAAGAAGGGTTACATAATTTAGAAACTTACTTGCTAAGACTTTTATCAGAGCCATCGCAAGGTCTAACCCAAGAAGGAATGGCCCCTCAACTTAGTAGACGTCAAGCACTCCCAGACCTATATACACCTGAAACCCTACGGCCCAAACTCTTTCTCCATCACCTACCCCACCAAAACTTCAAACTAAAACTGCTCAAGCAACACAGAGAAACACATGCAGCTAACTTTTATTAAAACACATCGAAAGGTTAAAAGAAAACCGATCTCATCTTCTACACGGTTCTCCCCGAGAACTAGAGAACCAACCTAGCAAACTACCTATGTATAACTAACACCTCCAACATCCCTATGGCCAAAACCTGTCAATCTCTTACTACTCAATTTCAAAGGCAACACTACCATAACTATATTCAGAAATGGAAATGTCATGATTCAAGCCACACCAACGTGCGCTCATTTGAAACCTTATTCTTAAAGCTACACAACTCCATCTCCCATTCCCACAAAAATCACGTCAAAGCCCATCACTCTTCTCAGGTTCCACCGTGGAGGTTATTGCACACGAAACACACCAGAAGCACATTCTCCATGCCTACCTTCAATGTATCCTCTGCCCGTGTGCCATACGCTACTGCTGCCGATACCTCTATCTCCCAGGACCCCATCACAACCCCATGCTCATTTGTCATGGAATACTCAGCCAGAACTCACATAACAGCTACACTTACCCCAACACCAGTCCCAGACCGCCAACCCTACAACTCTATTAACAACCCTTCCCCAACTAACCACTCCCAAACTTCCCTTCCACACTCTCCCACATCACTAAGGATAAAGACCAAGCGGTACCTGCCCCTGGAACCCACATCCTAACACTAGCCTTCACCCTTAGAACAGCAGAGAACTCACAATGATTCACTCAGAACTTGTATTCCATACCCCTCCACAACGGGGAAGAAACATGTGACAACTCAACTCACAGTCCCTAATAAGCTACTAACCCCAAGCCGCGAACACCACACACATGACAACTCGCTCCTCAACTCATCCACACTCTTGCCAATGATCCTTACGCTTTTGAGGGACATAATGAAATGACTAACTCGGATGTATGTCGTTACAACACATACTTTTACAATGCATACCTTTATAACACATTTTTTACACCGCAACATCCATTTCAGCGCATTCCATTACAACGCATGCCATTACAACAAATTCTTTGAAACTACCTTTACAACGCATTCCACTACAACGCATACTACATTTACAACGCATACCATTACAACGCATACCATTACATTGCGTGTATGGTAAGTATTGGATAGTGTAGGGGTAAAAATTACTATTCTAACTCAAGGGGGTGCAACAGTAGGGTAAGTGTTGGATAGTGTAGGGGTAAAAATTACTATTCTAACTCCAGGGGCTGCAACAGTTGGGTAAGTATTGGATAGTGTAGGAGTAAAAATTACTATTCTAACTCCAGGGGGTGCAACAGTAGGGTAAGTGTTGGATAGTGTAGGTATGCGTTGTAATGGTATGCGTTGTAATGACTGCATTGTAATGACATGCGTTGTAGTGGTATGAGTTGTAGTGACATGCGTTGTAATGGTTGCATTGTAATGGCATGCGTTGTAATGGATGTTGCGTTGTAAAAGTTTCGTTGTAAAGGTAGTGCGTTGTAAAAGTTGCATTGTAAGTATTGTTTCCCAAATACCTCACATGGAAAGACAACTAGAGTTACTCTCTCCACTAAACCGTATGTCCACAATTGACATAACCAATCGTTTAACTCACATGGAGAATCAACTTGATAAAGTAACCTGGGATATCAAAACATCCTCATACTCCTCAAAACCTACTCTGCATATGATGGACACACTCACCTCCACTATAACAATATCCCCAGCCAACGCCTACGTCTATTTCAGGTCCAACTGAACAGCTGGTGCCCAACTCCGATCAACAACCAATTGCATAGGCTGAAAAGAATGAGATCCATGATGACCTTAGGGAGGCGATGGGTCTAGCGAAAACATACAACCCTACCACAGTCCCAAACACCCTAACCTCTAAGATCGAGGTGATCAATTGAATTGGCAGAGACCTAAAGCCCCCTTGGCCTGCCAGGCCACCAGCTTAGCAATACATCAACATTCTTATGGCACCCCCTCCCTGAAGCACAACAGCAGCAGTACAAACTGCATGCTCATAAACTGTAGATCAGCGACCAAGCAAGCAACAGAGCCGGCTGAAGCAATTGTGAACTACAATAGTGACATCACATTCATCACAGAAACTTGGCTAAGTTAATCCTCTTACCCTATCCTTGACCTTCTAGTCCATCCAGGTTTTTCCATTATCAAGGACAGGGAGGTTCAACATGGTGGTGGCATAGCAATCATCCACAAGAACTACATAACTATGACAGAAATAGACACCTTCTCTTAGCCCACATTTGAATATCTCAGCACCACCATAATGCCAAAAGGCAATAAAGTGACAAAATGTCACCTATCTCTCTCCAATGCAAACACCATAATCCTAGGGGACTTAAACCTCCAATAGAATGACAAAGAGGATACATTAATCCGATCTTTAAACAAACTCTTACACAACAAAGATTCTACCCAACATTGCAAATGTCAAATTTACAACAGAGGCTCAGCCATCATAACCCAAAACGAAGCAGTAAAAATAGAGAACAGCCTTCCTTTCGACAGGTTACATCACCACATCATACTGTTTCACCTGAACCAATTGGAAGCACCTGCAAACCGATTTTGGAACACTCTTCAATGGTTGAGAAAGACCAATCAGATCTCCCTAACCAATCTAGAAGAAAGAATGATGTCTCCCCCCCCCCCCACAAACGACCTTACCACCCACCACAATTTGACAATGGGAGCCCCATGAAACTAAAAGGGTCAGAGACATGCCCTTGAGATACTGGTTCAACAAAGACCTCAACACGGAAAGTAGACAACTAAGAGCTGCGGGAAGACTCTAGAGAGCCAACCCGTCCCTAACCCATCTCTACCAGCTCAGAAGAGAAAGCAGGAAATACAAAAATCACATACTTAAAGAGAAAAACACTTTCTTCGTAGTATGCTAGATGAAGCAAAAAAGCGTTCCGAAGAGCTTTTCAACATTATCAAAAACAAACCCATAAACCAACCAAAGAAGCCCCACCTGTCTCCAAAGAACACTGGGACAACTTTCAATAAAATCATGAAGATTGAATTCTCCCTAGGCTACCACATGCAGACATCTGCTGGCGACCCCTCCCCCCCACCACAGAGGCTAACAACTGCCCCACTCTTCTCTCTGTCCTGTCAGCAGAGGCCTCTCCTCCTTTGACCACCAGACTCAAACAGAGGCTGAGGTCCTTCAAATCACCCAGAAGTTGGAAGACTTTCCACCACTCACTGAATAGGACATTTACAATGTGATTGCAAAATCCAAACCCTCCTCACACTACGCAGACCTTCTTCAAGCCTCCCTGGCCAAAAGTGTCAACCATGCCATAACCCCTTTGTAGACCAAGATAATAAACAGCTTTCTGTGAAACAGGACTATGCCTGAGTGCCTCAAACAAGGCCAAACCACCCCAGTGTTAAAGAAACAGGCTGACCTCAACAGTTTCAGGCCCATTTCCAATGTGTTCTCGCCCCAACTTAACTAACATATTGACACCAACAACCTACTTGATTCACACCAATTGGGTTTCAGGAAGGGAAGCAGGATGGAAACAGCTTTACTTGAATATAACAGGTGATATACAAAACTCCCTGGATGCATATAGATGCTGCCTGCTCATCCTCCTAGGCCTATCGGTGGCCTTCGATACAGTGGACCAAAAGCTACCTTTTCCCAGCAACAACAAATCAGAGTAGATGGAATGGATCAGTAGTGGTTCTCGTTATTTCTGTATAACTGATCTCAAAGAACAAAAATTAACAACTCAACTTAAGATACCTATGCTATCACCCGAGGCATACCCAAGGCTCAGTACTCTCACCTACACTCTTCAATATCTACATGGAACCCCTCACCATATTACTTAAAAAAGCAAAAACTGCCTACCACCTTTATGCAGACGACACTCAACTCTACCTCTTTGGATGACATAAGCCTGCTGATTGCCACTCACACACAATTCCAAAACTGGCTGACACACAACCACCTCAAACTCAACCAAGAAAATACAGAAATCCTACTTATGTCCAAACACAGCCAATCCCATCAAATCTAAGAATCACTGACAAATTATCGATTTTACAAAAATCGACCTACACAAATATCGTGTCTTTAATATAGATTACAATTACATCGACACCTACTAAAACATCGATCTAACTATATCGATATACAAAAACCTTGACAGCACAAATTTCGAACACACTTATATCGAAACAAATAATATCGACAGTCATTATTATATATAGCACATTACAAAAACATCGATTACTAAAATATAGACATCAAAAATATCGACATTACCTAAATATCGACATCTCAAAATTATTCTAACAATTTTTTTAAACACACTACACATTAAAACAATTTACATTATACCCATATAACTATGTATATACATACTAAACACTATTAAATAAATATATCTCTCTAAAATGATTATAATAAATAACTAAATCAATAAAAACAATTAATACAAACACATTTAATATATACACATATTTAATTCAATATTATACATTTTTAAAAGCTATTCCATTTTATTCAAATATTTATAAAATACTTACTAATACACTAAATCTCTGGGTAAACATTTCACATACAGCCAACTTGATTAATTAACTTAAAAAAATTCAAACTAACCAATAGAAACACTTTTCTAGGTATCTAACCAATCACAAACAAACACTAATTAAACATACCCTATATAAAGAGGTAAAAATAATACTCTAAAACCAGCAGAAAATATTCAGCTTGAAGAAAAACTGCACATATTTCTACTACCCTAAAGACTCTTCTTATACGAAAATACTACAAATCAACAAAAAGTAAGTAACCTTATGTTTCAGAATAAAATGTTACATTAAATGAAACCTACTGTTCATTGTCAAAACTTTAAAACTGCTTTTCTATCTATCTCTACATATTTCCTAAACAGAATCAACTTTAAAAACAGATGAACATTTTCTACAAAACTACAACAACCAAGTTAAAAAGTAATTCTATTAAATGTCCTCTTTAAACACTAGGGAAATGATAAATAAATAGCTAAAATGTTATAACCATCTAATAAACTCCTACTTAAGTTTGTAACTTATTTTTTTAAATAAACACACGTTTTAAATACAGAAAAATGTGAAATGCTTGTTTTAAAAAAACCTACTTCTATTATAAATACTAAACAAATTATTAATCATACCATTATTTTTTTCAACGGATACCTTTAAAAATAAAAGCAGCAACATATCAACAAAGGATCTACATTCAAAAACTAAAAATTAAACCTTGGTAAGCATAGAAGACATGCACATGTACTATTATTTGTCTTTTAAAAACTCACAATGTTAGTACTTGACTTTATTAAAATTTTAAAATTTTATTTTTTTAAACTGATATCTAGTTCAGATTAAATGTACTAAACCTTTTAATAATAAAACATAGTACCCTACCAAATGTTTTAGCAAAATACACATATAAACATTCACTAAAATATGCTTCATATTCTTTCCACAGACCACTAAAATCTATAAAAGCATCAAGCAACAAATACATCTACTTTGAAATTCTACAACTTTACAATATGTAAGTACCCACAAATGTTACATACTTAATTAATTACTCTTTTAATAAACAGACTGTTTCTTATATTATTTAATACATCTTTTCTAGATTTAAGAAACCAACAATGACAGAAGATGCAAGATTTGTAACATCCCAGAAAGGAACATTTTTGTTATGCTATATGGGGTATACTTATACTCAGGAAAAACTAAAAGACCTTAAAGTTAACTGGAAATGTACTAAGTATTACTCTAACAAATGCTATGGCCGTGCAACAACCAGAGAAACTAATTTAATTAATACCACTGAACATAACCATGCACCTAATATCTCAGAAATAGAGGTTAGATCTACTCTTGAAAATATTAAGGAACTAAGCAGCACCTCTGACCTACCAACAAGTGTAATACTTAAGGAATTACTATCTAGAGTACCTAGAGAGGCAAGAGGTCAGTTACCAACTATAGCTGCTATAAAAAGAACCATAGCTAGGACCAAAAAATTCAGTAGACCAACAATACCCACACCTAAAACTTTTGAAGAGGTCATAACTCCACCTAAGCTTACCATAACTCATAATGATGAACCTTTTATCTTCTACGATAACAACAACAAAGATAAAAGGATAATAATGTTTGCTACAAACAACAACCTAAAAAAATTAAAAGATAGTCAAACATGGATGATGGATGGCACTTTTTAGCATATGCCCCTAAACCATTCTATCAATTATATACTATACATGGGCAATTCCATAATACCTGCATACCATTCATCTATTGTTTGTTACCAAACAAACAAACTTCTACATACACTGAAATATTAAACAAAATAAAAGAAGAAACAACAGACTTCTTTCCCCTAAAAATTATAATAGACTTTGAACAAGCAATGATAAATTCAATCCTTAAAACATATCCGCACACATCCATACAAAGATGTTACTTCCACTTTACCCAATGTCTATGGAGACATTTGCAAAAATCAACACTTAGGGGTCCATTACGATGTCGGGCGGTTTGCCTCCGCAAGGTTGGCGGTGGCCACCGCCGGCCTGGTGGAGGCAAACCGCCCGACATCGCAAGCCCAATTCCTCCCGCCATATTAGGATGGCGGAGGGGAAGGTGGCGGTGCAAAATACCGCCCGCCTGTTTTCCGCCCCGGTCGCCTTGCGGCCGGGCGGAAAATGAGTAACATGCAGGCGATGTCTGTCAGACACTGCCCGCAACATTACAATGGGCTTTTTTCAATGCCTTTCCGTGGCGGCAATGCCGCCACGGAAAGGCATGCGGTGTTCACTCTGGGGGCCCCCTGTGGGCCCCCAGAGTGAAGGCCAAAGGGGGGTGGCACACGAGGGGTACCTGTGGTACCCCCCTGCCTTTGCATGATCAAAGAGGCAGGCACCGCGCGGTGCCTGCCGCTTCGATTGTGCAAAGGCGTGCTTTTGTTTTTAAAATTGTGGCGGGCGGAGCAGTGAGCACCACCCGCCACAATGTTAAATTGAGGAATGCAGCAAATCAAAAAGGAGAGAGAGGACTAGGTAAGCCAGTCCGGGTCCCCTGGTTATATGTAGAGATATCAATATAGGACTAGCTATGTTGTGTTAGAGGAGACTCAGAAGGTATATCTGTAGGCAAACCCTTAGGTTTGGACATGAAGCCCTCACACACCAACCTAGTTGGTGTCATGCTTCATCATCGGGCCCACCACAGTGACACCGAATGTGTCCCGGGTGTGCTGCGACTCCAGATTACTGAGGAGCAGGTATTCTTACTGAGTGTGCAGTGCTGGTGAGAATGGAGGTGAAAGGTTTAAAAGCTATCCAGGAGGTCCCAGTTCCCGAGGGTAAAGGTAAATTTAATACCTGGGCCCCTGTTAGCAAGATAAAAAGGCTGTGGACGTTGTGGAGTATATTAGGGGCTCCTACGTCCTTGTGGTCTACATGTTTCAGCCAGGCCTTTTGATTAAAACTGGCTTTCCTCAGGACCAAATGAGTATGTGTGAGTGAAAATAAACTATATTAAGTGAAAGTGTATGGTAAAAAAGTGTTGCACTCGCTAAGGTGCCGTACGTGTAAGAGGGGGATTCCCTCTGCTTTACTGTACATAAAACACAAAACAGTACAGACATACAAAGAGAGTCATTGAGAATGGTATTAACCAAAACACAACAATTGCCGGCTTCTGGTGTGCGTGAGCGACCTAGAGCGGCAAAAAACTTAGCCATGAGTGTGCCATGGCTATAGTGAACTATGGCGGTAAATTATTAAACGCAGTGGCAGTGGTGGGCTACACAGCGAAACAGGCATAGCGTGAGGTACAGGTAAGTGTAGAACATAATTCCTCACACTTGCTACTTGCTGTTAAAGCCTCATGGGTCACTTGGCAGGGAGGGAAAGGAGACCCTAAACATTTGTAGAGGATTACAGTTAGGATATCACCTGTGGAGAGAAATTGTTGCTTACCCAGAGCGTTGTGCAGAGATCAAGCTTACTCACGGTATTTCCGATCAGCGGTTCCTGCGACCTATCGTCCTGCTCCAGTGTCCCGAGTGAGCTTTGCCAGAGTCAGGTAAGGGCTTAAATAGCCGGTTTGATTGTTATCACCTGGAGAGGGGAGAGGGCGCGGTCGCGTTTTCTGTTTAGGGCGCAGGCGCTGGGAGCTAGCGGTTTTTACCTAGCGCATGCGCAATGTGAGGGTTCCAGCGCATGCGCGGTAGAGGTGAATGCGAGCGCTATGCAGTCGCGCATGCGCCATGGTACTGGGTTGGCAATGGTAGTGGCAAGTGCGCGCGGGTCCGTGCGCAACTGAAGGAAAAAGAAAGGAATAAAGTAAAAGGCCCAAGTGGGTCCCTTATTATTTAAAAAGCAACAACAGGGATTACAAGGTATATATAGGTCAAGGAGGCAATTACAGAATAGGGACAGACCACGAGTCTGAGCGCAGACAGGGATACTGACCAATATCTTACATATGTGTTTTTTATCTCGCCAGAGCATTCCACGGGATGGAATCATTGAGCCCCTCTATATGGGTAGAAAGGCGATAAATCCAGCGTTGCTCTTTGGTGAGCAGGGTCTTCTCATCACAACTTGAAAGTGCGAATTGTTCGATCACCGTCCAGGTGAAATCATTCGGGGTGTGATTTTGCACGATGAAATGCTGGGTCAGTTTGCTGATGTTTTTACCACAGCGCATGGTGCTTCTGTGTTCAGTCATCCTAGTTCTGACCTTCCTAGTCGTCATGCCTACGTATCTCAAGCCACAGCGACAGGTGATTAGGTATACTAGGTTAGATGAATTACAGTTTGTGAATTGTCGTTGTGTCCAGGTTTTCCCAACTTCCAACGACAATGTCTTTGAAGGGGTAGTCAGGTGGCAGACGCTACAGTTGTAACACGGTTGGTGGCCTATTAGTTCTGGTAGGCCCCAGGTGTTTAAAATTGTCTGGCTGGTTTGGTGTGTTTTTCTGGGTCTCGTAGTGACCAGCTGATCCTTCAAATTTTGTGCCCTTTTGTATGCGAAGCGTGGGAGGTCCCAGTTCCTCGTGCCTGAATTGATGATTTTCCAATTTTTGCGAATTATACTGGAGACCTGATTGGAGGCGGTGTTATAGGTGGTCACACACGTCATGGTTGGTGTTTCTGGTGGTCTGACCACGGCCTCCAGAAGGGCCTCCCTATTCTGATTGCGTGCTCGTTTACAGGATTTTGTGATGATTCTGGACGGGTAGCCACGATCTTCCAACTTGTGGACCAAGGCTTTGGACTGGTGTTTGAAGTCATGGAGGTTGCTGCAGTTCCGGCGAATACGGAGGAACTGGCCAAATGGCAGATTCTCCCTCAAAGGTCTGGGGTGGAAACTGTCAAAACGTAACAACGAGTTCCTGGAAGTTGGTTTGTAATGAGTCGTTGTGGTCAGACCCCCCTGATCAGCTTTTATGTTGAGGTCCAGGAACGCCAGTTCAGTAGAACTGCTAGTGCAGGTGAACTTCAGAAAGGGATCAAGGCTATTGATCCAGGTGAGAAAATCTCTCAATGTCTCCTCATTGCCTTCCCAGATAATGAGGATATCGTCAATGTATCGACGCCAGATTGTTATATTTGCTGAGTAGGGGTTCGTGGGGGCTTCGATGTTTGTCTGCTCAAAGTGGTGGACGTATAGCCCCGCCACGCTCGGCGCAAAGACACTGCCCATCGAGGTACCATTCGTTTGTAAGAAGAATGTGTCCTCGTATTGGAAATAATTCTCTTTTAATGCCAACGTGGCGCAATCCAAGATGAAATGACGGGGTGTGCGAT
The DNA here is from genome assembly GCF_964263255.1 of Lissotriton vulgaris. Classification (NCBI taxonomy): domain Eukaryota; kingdom Metazoa; phylum Chordata; class Amphibia; order Caudata; family Salamandridae; genus Lissotriton; species Lissotriton vulgaris. Next base: position 1,716,506,602 of record NC_141687.1, read on the forward strand.
GTTGCCAGTCAATCTCCATCAAGACATCATGGAGTACCTTCAGTGTGGCATCCTGAGGGAGGCTCGTATATAAGCTCTCCACGTCTAATCCCACCAGGAGGTGCTTGTCACTATCGAAACTGACATCCTTAATGATGTTAAGGAGGTGCTTCGTGTCTTTGACGTAGGATGGAGTTTTTTGAACCAATGGGTTGAGGTAGTGATCACAGAACCGCGATAGCGGTTCTAGGAGGGACTTTATCCCAGACACTATGGGTCTGCCCGGTGGTGGGGTGACCCCTTTGTGCACCTTGGGCATGATGTAAAAGTAAGGTACTTTTGCATCACGTGTGTTAAGATATTCAGCTTCTTGTTTTGAGATGTATTCCGCGTCAGAAGCCTCCTGTACTAGTTCTGTGATCTTTTTCTGTAGATCTTTGGATGGGTCTCTCAGTAATTTCCTATAGTTACGAGTGTCACTTAATAGCCTGCGGCATTCGGTGTCGTAGTCGATCTTGTTCATGATGACTATCCCTCCACCTTTATCTGCTGGTTTGATGATGCGGGTAGGGTCATTTTGGAGTTTTTTGATGATTTCCCTATCCTGAAATGACAGATTGTTGAAATGGTTTTGGGGTTGTAATTTCTCAACTTCTGAGTATACTGCCAATTCGAAAGTACTGATCTCTACTGGCACGGTAGCCGGTGGTGGAGTGAAGTTGGATTTAAGTTTCAGCCCTGTTTCATTGGTGTTTTCTGAGTCAAGGGGTTTCTCCTTGTTTTCGAAAAACGCTTTTAGCTTGAGTTTTCTAAAAAACTCGGCCAGCTCGACATGGAGTTTGAAAGTATCTAGTCTGATGGTCGGGACAAATGACAGTCCTTTATTCAGGACATTGGTTTCTTCATTGGTGAGGGGTACGTCGGCGAGGTTGAATACCAGGGTGCCGGTATTGGTTGGTTCAGCTACTTGCTGGGGCCCGCTTGCTCTTTGGCTTTGTTCCTGGTGTTGGCACTGACCGGGTCCTCTTCTGTGGACCACTGTGCTGGTTGAGGCGCCCACTGTACTTGCTGTGGTGGATTCCTTCTCTTGCCGCGGGGTCTGTGGCCTTGGCCTAAAAAAGGATACCGCTGATTTGGGTTGTTCTGGTAGTATGGTACCTGGCCAGGCGGAAATAAAGGTGGATATCCATAATATGGAGGCATTGGGCCGAATGGCGGAGGCCCGAAGTTTTGGAATTGCGGGGGGCCTTGCCATAGTTGTGCTTGTTGTTTTCCTCCACGGCCTCTCCCTCTCGCTTTGTAGGATCCATTACTGGAGCCGCTAGAGATTGAACTAGTATCACCTGAGCTGTCCGTGTTCTGGCCTCTTGTGGGTGCAGTATACGTGTCGTCAGCATAGGGATAGGTTTTTAGATAGCTAAAGTTTTTTAGATCCTTTTCGAATTTCTTTATCTTGGTTTGGGTTAGGTATTCTTTATAATCGTTCATCTCCCGATTTTGATCTTCCAATTTCTTCTTGTATCCTGTCAGAGTGGTTTTGAAATGGGTCTCAGTCGCCTGGATCTCTATCATCACTGCGTCTGAAAGGCGTTTGGCAGTTTTTATTATCAAGATGAGCCAGTCCCTGGTGCAATGCCAGGCTATCTGAGCCCAGTCTTTCCTGAAGGTGACATCGTCAAGGAATATTCTAGGAGCGTTAGTGACCAGTAAGCCTTTAGGCGCTGTGTTGGTCCTCAGGTATTGTGCGAGGATAACGCCATGCAAAATAGTGCGTATCCTGTTACGCTTTTTCTCAGTGAGAGTGTCCCAATCTGTAGTTTGCGCTACTGTTGTTGCTGTGTTAAAATCTGCCAAGAGTGTGGGGTCATCGAGGATCTCAGTGACGTCATCCTCGGTGAATGTTAGGCCTGTGTTTTGTGCCATCTTGCATCAGTTAGGTATCTCTCGCAGCTGCGCGCTGCCAATTATCAGCAAATCAAAAAGGAGAGAGAGGACTAGGTAAGCCAGTCCGGGTCCCCTGGTTATATGTAGAGATATCAATATAGGACTAGCTATGTTGTGTTAGAGGAGACTCAGAAGGTATATCTGTAGGCAAACCCTTAGGTTTGGACATGAAGCCCTCACACACCAACCTAGTTGGTGTCATGCTTCATCATCGGGCCCACCACAGTGACACCGAATGTGTCCCGGGTGTGCTGCGACTCCAGATTACTGAGGAGCAGGTATTCTTACTGAGTGTGCAGTGCTGGTGAGAATGGAGGTGAAAGGTTTAAAAGCTATCCAGGAGGTCCCAGTTCCCGAGGGTAAAGGTAAATTTAATACCTGGGCCCCTGTTAGCAAGATAAAAAGGCTGTGGACGTTGTGGAGTATATTAGGGGCTCCTACGTCCTTGTGGTCTACATGTTTCAGCCAGGCCTTTTGATTAAAACTGGCTTTCCTCAGGACCAAATGAGTATGTGTGAGTGAAAATAAACTATATTAAGTGAAAGTGTATGGTAAAAAAGTGTTGCACTCGCTAAGGTGCCGTACGTGTAAGAGGGGGATTCCCTCTGCTTTACTGTACATAAAACACAAAACAGTACAGACATACAAAGAGAGTCATTGAGAATGGTATTAACCAAAACACAACAATTGCCGGCTTCTGGTGTGCGTGAGCGACCTAGAGCGGCAAAAAACTTAGCCATGAGTGTGCCATGGCTATAGTGAACTATGGCGGTAAATTATTAAACGCAGTGGCAGTGGTGGGCTACACAGCGAAACAGGCATAGCGTGAGGTACAGGTAAGTGTAGAACATAATTCCTCACACTTGCTACTTGCTGTTAAAGCCTCATGGGTCACTTGGCAGGGAGGGAAAGGAGACCCTAAACATTTGTAGAGGATTACAGTTAGGATATCACCTGTGGAGAGAAATTGTTGCTTACCCAGAGCGTTGTGCAGAGATCAAGCTTACTCACGGTATTTCCGATCAGCGGAAAGCCAGTTTTAATCAAAAGGCCTGGCTGAAACATGTAGACCACAAGGACGTAGGAGCCCCTAATATACTCCACAACGTCCACAGCCTTTTTATCTTGCTAACAGGGGCCCAGGTATTAAATTTACCTTTACCCTCGGGAACTGGGACCTCCTGGATAGCTTTTAAACCTTTCACCTCCATTCTCACCAGCACTGCACACTCAGTAAGAATACCTGCTCCTCAGTAATCTGGAGTCGCAGCACACCCGGGACACATTCGGTGTCACTGTGGTGGGCCCGATGATGAAGCATGACACCAACTAGGTTGGTGTGTGAGGGCTTCATGTCCAAACCTAAGGGTTTGCCTACAGATATACCTTCTGAGTCTCCTCTAACACAACATAGCTAGTCCTATATTGATATCTCTACATATAACCAGGGGACCCGGACTGGCTTACCTAGTCCTCTCTCTCCTTTTTGATTTGCTGATAATTGGCAGCGCGCAGCTGCGAGAGATACCTAACTGATGCAAGATGGCACAAAACACAGGCCTAACATTCACCGAGGATGACGTCACTGAGATCCTCGATGACCCCACACTCTTGGCAGATTTTAACACAGCAACAACAGTAGCGCAAACTACAGATTGGGACACTCTCACTGAGAAAAAGCGTAACAGGATACGCACTATTTTGCATGGCGTTATCCTCGCACAATACCTGAGGACCAACACAGCGCCTAAAGGCTTACTGGTCACTAACGCTCCTAGAATATTCCTTGACGATGTCACCTTCAGGAAAGACTGGGCTCAGATAGCCTGGCATTGCACCAGGGACTGGCTCATCTTGATAATAAAAACTGCCAAACGCCTTTCAGACGCAGTGATGATAGAGATCCAGGCGACTGAGACCCATTTCAAAACCACTCTGACAGGATACAAGAAGAAATTGGAAGATCAAAATCGGGAGATGAACGATTATAAAGAATACCTAACCCAAACCAAGATAAAGAAATTCGAAAAGGATCTAAAAAACTTTAGCTATCTAAAAACCTATCCCTATGCTGACGACACGTATACTGCACCCACAAGAGGCCAGAACACGGACAGCTCAGGTGATACTAGTTCAATCTCTAGCGGCTCCAGTAATGGATCCTACAAAGCGAGAGGGAGAGGCCGTGGAGGAAAACAACAAGCACAACTATGGCAAGGCCCCCCGCAATTCCAAAACTTCGGGCCTCCGCCATTCGGCCCAATGCCTCCATATTATGGATATCCACCTTTATTTCCGCCTGGCCAGGTACCATACTACCAGAACAACCCAAATCAGCGGTATCCTTTTTTAGGCCAAGGCCACAGACCCCGCGGCAAGAGAAGGAATCCACCACAGCAAGTACAGTGGGCGCCTCAACCAGCACAGTGGTCCACAGAAGAGGACCCGGTCAGTGCCAACACCAGGAACAAAGCCAAAGAGCAAGCGGGCCCCAGCAAGTAGCTGAACCAACCAATACCGGCACCCTGGTATTCAACCTCGCCGACGTACCCCTCACCAATGAAGAAACCAATGTCCTGAATAAAGGACTGTCATTTGTCCCGACCATCAGACTAGATACTTTCAAACTCCATGTCGAGCTGGCCGAGTTTTTTAGAAAACTCAAGCTAAAAGCGTTTTTCGAAAACAAGGAGAAACCCCTTGACTCAGAAAACACCAATGAAACAGGGCTGAAACTTAAATCCAACTTCACTCCACCACCGGCTACCGTGCCAGTAGAGATCAGTACTTTCGAATTGGCAGTATACTCAGAAGTTGAGAAATTACAACCCCAAAACCATTTCAACAATCTGTCATTTCAGGATAGGGAAATCATCAAAAAACTCCAAAATGACCCTACCCGCATCATCAAACCAGCAGATAAAGGTGGAGGGATAGTCATCATGAACAAGATCGACTACGACACCGAATGCCGCAGGCTATTAAGTGACACTCGTAACTATAGGAAATTACTGAGAGACCCATCCAAAGATCTACAGAAAAAGATCACAGAACTAGTACAGGAGGCTTCTGACGCGGAATACATCTCAAAACAAGAAGCTGAATATCTTAACACACGTGATGCAAAAGTACCTTACTTTTACATCATGCCCAAGGTGCACAAAGGGGTCACCCCACCACCGGGCAGACCCATAGTGTCTGGGATAAAGTCCCTCCTAGAACCGCTATCGCGGTTCTGTGATCACTACCTCAACCCATTGGTTCAAAAAACTCCATCCTACGTCAAAGACACGAAGCACCTCCTTAACATCATTAAGGATGTCAGTTTCGATAGTGACAAGCACCTCCTGGTGGGATTAGACGTGGAGAGCTTATATACGAGCCTCCCTCAGGATGCCACACTGAAGGTACTCCATGATGTCTTGATGGAGATTGACTGGCAACATCGCACACCCCGTCATTTCATCTTGGATTGCGCCACGTTGGCATTAAAAGAGAATTATTTCCAATACGAGGACACATTCTTCTTACAAACGAATGGTACCTCGATGGGCAGTGTCTTTGCGCCGAGCGTGGCGGGGCTATACGTCCACCACTTTGAGCAGACAAACATCGAAGCCCCCACGAACCCCTACTCAGCAAATATAACAATCTGGCGTCGATACATTGACGATATCCTCATTATCTGGGAAGGCAATGAGGAGACATTGAGAGATTTTCTCACCTGGATCAATAGCCTTGATCCCTTTCTGAAGTTCACCTGCACTAGCAGTTCTACTGAACTGGCGTTCCTGGACCTCAACATAAAAGCTGATCAGGGGGGTCTGACCACAACGACTCATTACAAACCAACTTCCAGGAACTCGTTGTTACGTTTTGACAGTTTCCACCCCAGACCTTTGAGGGAGAATCTGCCATTTGGCCAGTTCCTCCGTATTCGCCGGAACTGCAGCAACCTCCATGACTTCAAACACCAGTCCAAAGCCTTGGTCCACAAGTTGGAAGATCGTGGCTACCCGTCCAGAATCATCACAAAATCCTGTAAACGAGCACGCAATCAGAATAGGGAGGCCCTTCTGGAGGCCGTGGTCAGACCACCAGAAACACCAACCATGACGTGTGTGACCACCTATAACACCGCCTCCAATCAGGTCTCCAGTATAATTCGCAAAAATTGGAAAATCATCAATTCAGGCACGAGGAACTGGGACCTCCCACGCTTCGCATACAAAAGGGCACAAAATTTGAAGGATCAGCTGGTCACTACGAGACCCAGAAAAACACACCAAACCAGCCAGACAATTTTAAACACCTGGGGCCTACCAGAACTAATAGGCCACCAACCGTGTTACAACTGTAGCGTCTGCCACCTGACTACCCCTTCAAAGACATTGTCGTTGGAAGTTGGGAAAACCTGGACACAACGACAATTCACAAACTGTAATTCATCTAACCTAGTATACCTAATCACCTGTCGCTGTGGCTTGAGATACGTAGGCATGACGACTAGGAAGGTCAGAACTAGGATGACTGAACACAGAAGCACCATGCGCTGTGGTAAAAACATCAGCAAACTGACCCAGCATTTCATCGTGCAAAATCACACCCCGAATGATTTCACCTGGACGGTGATCGAACAATTCGCACTTTCAAGTTGTGATGAGAAGACCCTGCTCACCAAAGAGCAACGCTGGATTTATCGCCTTTCTACCCATATAGAGGGGCTCAATGATTCCATCCCGTGGAATGCTCTGGCGAGATAAAAAACACATATGTAAGATATTGGTCAGTATCCCTGTCTGCGCTCAGACTCGTGGTCTGTCCCTATTCTGTAATTGCCTCCTTGACCTATATATACCTTGTAATCCCTGTTGTTGCTTTTTAAATAATAAGGGACCCACTTGGGCCTTTTACTTTATTCCTTTCTTTTTCCTTCAGTTGCGCACGGACCCGCGCGCACTTGCCACTACCATTGCCAACCCAGTACCATGGCGCATGCGCGACTGCATAGCGCTCGCATTCACCTCTACCGCGCATGCGCTGGAACCCTCACATTGCGCATGCGCTAGGTAAAAACCGCTAGCTCCCAGCGCCTGCGCCCTAAACAGAAAACGCGACCGCGCCCTCTCCCCTCTCCAGGTGATAACAATCAAACCGGCTATTTAAGCCCTTACCTGACTCTGGCAAAGCTCACTCGGGACACTGGAGCAGGACGATAGGTCGCAGGAACCGCTGATCGGAAATACCGTGAGTAAGCTTGATCTCTGCACAACGCTCTGGGTAAGCAACAATTTCTCTCCACAGGTGATATCCTAACTGTAATCCTCTACAAATGTTTAGGGTCTCCTTTCCCTCCCTGCCAAGTGACCCATGAGGCTTTAACAGCAAGTAGCAAGTGTGAGGAATTATGTTCTACACTTACCTGTACCTCACGCTATGCCTGTTTCGCTGTGTAGCCCACCACTGCCACTGCGTTTAATAATTTACCGCCATAGTTCACTATAGCCATGGCACACTCATGGCTAAGTTTTTTGCCGCTCTAGGTCGCTCACGCACACCAGAAGCCGGCAATTGTTGTGTTTTGGTTAATACCATTCTCAATGACTCTCTTTGTATGTCTGTACTGTTTTGTGTTTTATGTACAGTAAAGCAGAGGGAATCCCCCTCTTACACGTACGGCACCTTAGCGAGTGCAACACTTTTTTACCATACACTTTCACTTAATATAGTTTATTTTCACTCACACATACTCATTTGGTCCTGAGGAAAGCCAGTTTTAATCAAAAGGCCTGGCTGAAACATGTAGACCACAAGGACGTAGGAGCCCCTAATATACTCCACAACGTCCACAGCCTTTTTATCTTGCTAACAGGGGCCCAGGTATTAAATTTACCTTTACCCTCGGGAACTGGGACCTCCTGGATAGCTTTTAAACCTTTCACCTCCATTCTCACCAGCACTGCACACTCAGTAAGAATACCTGCTCCTCAGTAATCTGGAGTCGCAGCACACCCGGGACACATTCGGTGTCACTGTGGTGGGCCCGATGATGAAGCATGACACCAACTAGGTTGGTGTGTGAGGGCTTCATGTCCAAACCTAAGGGTTTGCCTACAGATATACCTTCTGAGTCTCCTCTAACACAACATAGCTAGTCCTATATTGATATCTCTAAATTGAGGAATGCGCCCGCCACTGTGTCGGGCGCATCCTAATGGCAATGTCGGGACCCTTGCCCTTTAGGCGGGCGGTCCCGAGTTACGCTAGGGTGGCGGGGCGCTCAAAGCCCCCCTGCCATCCTAATGTGCCCCTTAGTGTTGAATATGCAACCAATATTACATTTGCATACCAAATAAAACACCTCATAGCCCTAGCATACGTGCCAATCACCGATGTGGCTGAACACTATAACCTTTTAATAGAAAGTCCTTTCTACACACTTGGGGGTCGATTCCGATTCGGGAAAAACCGCTCTGAATAGCCGTTCGGAGCGTTTATCCCGTAGGAATCGTACCCTGCAACGTCCCCCGTACGTACGACGAAGTACGATTCGTACCAGGAGCCGTACTCCGTACGAGTCATACAAGACACCGTACGACTCTAATCTCCGTACGATTCTCCCTCGGAACCCACTGTACGCGACATCTGTACGGTTCGCGGCTGGTTTTTATGACCCAGCAAGTACGATACGTGTCAAGTACGCACCGTACGACCCTTTTTCTACGGGAGCTGAAAACAGCCGTAAAAGCAGAGTTCGTGCCGAAACAGGTACGGAACGGCCCCCCGGGTATGGTGCATACCCCCAATGATCGCAGGTGTATGCACCGTACCCCTGTGATCATGGGGTGTACGAGCCGTACCCCCATTGTACGATTGGTGTACTATCGGTGTACGAGCCGTACCACATGTACGATCGGTGTACGAGCTGTACCCCCATTGTACGATTGGTGTACTATCGGTGTACGAGCCGTACCCCATGTACGATCGGTGTACGAGCCGTACCCCATGTACGATGGGGGTACGGCTCGTACACCGATCGTACATGGGGTAGGGTTCGTACACCGATCGTACAATGGGGGTACGGTTCGTACACCCCATGATCGCAGGGGTACGGTACGTACCCCTGCGATCATGGGGTGTACGGACCGTACGGTGTATATGTGTTTGTGTGCTTTTCCGTATGACTCGCCCTTACCTGACGTGGACCGTACGAATTGCGTCCTCATACCCCGGTCCGGATCGTACTCGTCGGGTCGTACGGCATGTGTACGAGTCGTACAGTATGTGTACGAGTCGTACGGTTCACGGTTTCAGCCTTGCAATACGTATGGATCGCGATGATTCGGACGATTCACGGAATACGGATCGTACTTCGCGACTCGGACGGACGGGTACGATTCGTACGGAGAGGGCTCCGGATACAAATCGTACGGACGTTTTTTTTCCCGAATCGGAATCGACCCCAAAATGAACAAAAATTGGCTCCACTTTTGGATTATTTTGAGGACACCTGGGTGGGGAGACTACACAGGTCAGGCCACAGACGCCAACCTAAATTCCTAATACCTTGGTGGAATGTATATTTACCAACCCTAAACCAAGAAGCCAAGACCAACAATGCAGTGGAGGGTTGGCATAATGCCTTTCTATCTTCAACTGGCCGAACATCTCCTACACTACAAAAACTCCTAACAGCAATACAAAAAGAACAAAGTTTTCAAGAATTAAGAATGGAGCAATTTGTCTTACAATTAAAGCCCAAACTATCAAGACAAACTGCCCAAATGTACCAATATTTACAACAAGTACAACTTTACCCCACAACAAGAGGACTAGAATACTTAAAAAAGATAGCCAAAACACTAAACTGAAAATACTAACCCTATAAAATTCTCGACATCAAAAAAATGCCTTAAATGTAACCAAAAACATCTCCTTCACAAATTATAACATATTTATTTTGTCTAATAATTTTAAATATTTTTAATTATGTGGACAAAATAAATATCTAACTAAACAAAAACAGTTTAAAAATAGAACATTTCCCAACCCACAAAAATATTAATATGAATTCACTTACCTTTCACAGCAACGTAATTAGCAAATCCAATGATCCATAACAATCCATGTAGTAATAAATCCACAGCATAAAAAAAAGTGGCCCAATAAAATGCAAAAATACAATGTGCAAAATACATCCAACATCCAAATAATTCGATAATTCTGAATCCATCAAAAACCCGAAAATGGTACAAAATTTAAATAAACGCTCCAGGAAACCCGAAAAATAAAAGTGTAAAATACATATTAGTTAAAACAACTGAAATACACTTCTTTTTAAAAAAAAACGTAACAGCTCGGAAACGGAAAAGGCTCTTTCCAAAAACCTACAAGAGAAAAATAAATATTCCCACCCACATAAAACTTAGAATAATACATTAATAATGGCCATAACATACATATTTCAAACCAAAACTAAATAAACAGCCACAAACATAATAACTCCAAGGCCGTAAACCGAGAAAACGCTAAGAAAACGGAAAAACTTACATACCCAACTACATACGAAGTAAATCCTAATATAGTAGTCCACAAACCATAAATAACAAACTACTACCTTCAAAAATTACTTAAATTAGTTAATATATAACGAATAGCACTCTTACCTTCTCAGACGTGAAGTAGCTTCCAACCGCGAGCTTGAATCTTCTAAAATGACCCAAAAAGACTGGGAGCGGTTACAAAATAAAAGACCCAAATGATAGTATTACCAAAGTAATAGTGAAATAAATGTCAAATAAATTTGTTTTACTACGAGAAAATTGTAAAAACTGTATAAATAAATTTTCTACATTTATGCTATGTATTTTTATTTTTTCTATAACAATATTATTCTATGAATATATTTTTTATAATAACATTAATTATTAATATAGTTTAATATTTAGTTTTATAATAAAGAAAACATATTGTATTAAAATTTGTGAAAATAAATGTTGATGTTTTCTGTATTTATTTTAAAAATGTGACTAATGTATTTAATGTATTATTATTAATATTATTAAATTAAAATTAATAAATAAAAAATATGTAACTGATATTATAATTTAAAAATGTTGTAAAAAATATATATATTGTATGATATTAACAATAAATAATATCTACGTTGTTATTTGAAAATATATCTACATATATAACATATATTGAACTTCACATGTATATGTTAAAAATGTATTACTATGTAATTTAATAACAATTTTGATTTATTTTTATTTCTCTTAAAATGTATATACTTTATATAATATATTGTTCAATGTTTTGTCATTTACTATATTATTAACATATACCAAAAATGTACTTTACTGGAAAACTATCCAAAATATTTTAAAAAATTGACAATTTTCTTATATTTATTTGTTTAAATTGTATAAAATCATTTATGAAACATGTATTATTTGCTTTATGTACTATATGAACAAATAAAGAATTTTTTTGTTTAAAACTGTGTAATTTTGGTCTACTACCTATTATTAAATCATGACTACCAATATATAAAAATACATTATTTTTAACTTGATATATATAGATATTAACATTTTTAACATATACACTAAACTATTGCTATCAATTTACTATTCACAGATAAATCTACATTTTATTTAAGTAGATGCTGGACACTGAACATAATACATTTACTAATCCAAATCCAATATAAAGAACATGTAAATTAATACTAAACACTTAACCTATTTAATTTACTATTCAAACTCCAATCTACATTTAATTGGGGTAGGTGCTGGACAGTGAACCTATTTAATTTACTATTCCAACTCCAATCTACATTTAAATAGGGTAGGTGCTGGATACTTAACCTATTTAATTCACTATTCCAACTCCAATCTACATTTAATTAGGGTAGGTGCTGGACACTGAACCTATTTAATTTACTATTCCAACTCCAATCTACATTTAAATAGGGTAGGTGCTGGACACTGAACCTATTTAATTTTCTATTCCAACTCCAATCTACATTTAATTGGGGTAGGTGCTGGACACTGAACCTATTTAATTTACTATTCCAACTCCAATCTACGTTTAAATAGGGTAGCTGCTGGTCACTGAACCTATTTATTTACTATTCCAACTCCAATCTACATTTAATTGGGCGAGGTGCTGGACACTGCACCTATTTAATTTACTATTCCAACTCCAATCTACATTTAATTAGGGTAGGTGCTGGACACTCAACCTATTTAATTAACTATTCCAACTCCAATCTACATTTAAATAGGGTAGGTGCTGGACACTGAACCTATTTAATGTACTATTCCAACTCCAATCTACATTTAATTGTGGTAGGTGGTGGGCACTGAACCTATTTAATTTACTATTCCAACTCCAATCTACATTTAATTATGGTAGGTGCTGGACACTGAACCTATTTAATTTACTATTCCCACTCCAATCTACATTTAATTAAGGTAGGTGCTGGACACTGAACCTATTTAATTTACTATTCCCACTCCAATCTACATTTAATTGGGGTAGGTGCTGGACACTGAACCTATTTAATTTACTATTCCAACTCCAATCTACATTTAAATAAGGTAGGTGCTAGACAGTGAACCTATTTAATTTACTATTCCAACTCCAATCCCCATTTAAATAGGGTAGGTGCTGGACACTGAACCTATTTAATGTACTATTCCAACTCCAATCTACATTTAATTGGGGTAGGTGCCGGACACTGAACCTATTTAATTTACTATTCCAACTCCAATCTACATTTAAATAGTGTAGGTGCTGGACACTGAACCTACTTAATTTACTATTCCAACTCCAATCTACATTTATTTGGGGTAGGTGCTGGACACTGAACCTATTTAATTTACTATTCCAACTTCAATCTACATTTAATTAGGGTAGGTGCTGGACGCTGAACCAATTTAATTTACTATTCCAACTCCAATCTACATTTAATTGGGGTAGGTGCTGGACGCTGAACCTATTTAATTTACTATTCCAACTCCAATCTGCATTTAATTAGGGTAGGTGCTGGACACTGAACATATTTAATTTACTATTCCAACTCCAATCTACATTTAAATAGGGTAGTTGCTGGACACTGAACCTATTTAATTTACTATTCCAACTCCAATTTACATTTTTGTGAGTAGGTGCTGGACACTGAACCTATTTATTTTACTATTCCCACTCCAATCTACATTTAATTGGGGTAGGTGCTGGACACTGAACCTATTTAATTTACTATTCCCACTCCAATCTACATTTTATTAAGGTAGGTGCTGGACACTGAACCTATTTAATTTACTATTCCAACTCCAATCTACATTTAAATAGGGTAGGTGCTTGACACTGAACCTATTTAATTTACTATTCCAACTCCAATCTACATTTAATTGGGGTAGGTACTGGAGACTGAACCTATTTAATTTACTATTCCAACTCCAATCTACATTTATTTGAGGTAGGTGCTGGACACTGAAACTATTTAATTTACTATTCCAACTCCAATCTACATTTATTTGGGGTAGGTGCTGGACACCGAACCTATTTAATTTACTATTCCAACTCCAATCTACATTTAATTAGGGTAGGTGCTGGACACTGAACCAATTTATTTACTATTCCAACTCCAATCTACATTTAATTGGGGTAGGTGCTGGACACTGAACCTATTTAATTTACTATTCCAACTCCAATCTATATTTAATTAGGGTAGGTGCTGGACACTGAACATATTTAATGTACTATTCCAACTCCAATCTACATTTAATTAGGGTAGGTGCTGGACACTGAACCTATTTAATTTACGATTCCAACTCCAATCTACATTTAAATAGTGTAGGTGCTGGACACTGAACCTATTTAGTTTACTATTCCAACTCCAATCTACATTTATTTGGGGTAGGTGCTGGACACTGAACCTATTTAATTTACTATTCCAACTTCAATCTACATTTAATTAGGGTAGGTGCTGGACACTGAACCAATTTAATTTACTATTCCAACTCCAATCTACATTTAATTGGGGTAGGTGCTGGACACTGAACCTATTTAATTTACTATTCCAACTCCAGTCTGCATTTAATTAGGGTAGGTGCTGGACACTGAACATATTTAATTTACTATTCCAACTCCAATCTACATTTAAATAGGGTAGGTGCTGGACACTGAACCTATTTAATTTACTATTCCAACTCCAATCTACATTTAAATAAGGTAGGTGCTAGACAGTGAATCTATTTAATTTACTATTCCAACTCCAATCCACATTTAAAAAGGGTAGGTGCTGGACACTGAACCTATTTAATGTACTATTCCAACTCCAATCTACATTTAATTGGGGTAGGTGCTGGACACTGAACCTATTTAATTTACTATTCCAACTCCAATCTACATTTAAATAGTGTAGGTGCTGGACACTGAACCTGTTTAATTTACTATTCCAACTCCAATCTACATTTATTTGGGATAGGTGCTGGACACTGAACCTATTTAATTTACTATTCCAACTTCAATCTACATTTAATTAGGGTAGGTGCTGGACGCTGAACCAATTTAATTTACTATTCCAACTCCAATCTACATTTAATTGGGGTAGGTGCTGGACGCTGAACCTATTTAATTTACTATTCCAACTCCAATCTGCATTTAATTAGGGTAGGTGCTGGACACTGAACATATTTAATTTACTATTCCAACTCCAATCTACATTTAAATAGGGTAGTTGCTGGACACTGAACCTATTTAATTTACTATTCCAACTCCAATTTACATTTTTGTGAGTAGGTGCTGGACACTGAACGTATTTATTTTACTATTCCCACTCCAATCTACATTTAATTGGGGTAGGTGCTGGACACTGAACCTATTTAATTTACTATTCCAACTCCAATCTACATTTAAATAGGGTGTACTGGACACTGAACCTATTTAATTTACTATTCCAACTCCAATCTACATTTAATTGGGGTAGGTACTGGAGACTGAACCTATTTATTTACTATTCCAACTCCAATCTACATTTATTTGGGGTAGGTGCTGGACACTGAACCTATTTAATTTACTATTCCAACTCCAATCTACATTTAATTAGGGTAGGTGGACAGTGAACCAATTTAATTTACTATTCCAACTCCAATCTACATTTATTTGAGGTAGGTGCTGGACAATGAAACTATTTAATTTACTATTCCAACTCCAATCTACATTTATTTGGGGTAGGCGCTGGACACCGAACCTATTTAATTTACTATTCCAACTCCAATCTACATTTAATTAGGGTAGGTGCTGGACACTGAACCAATTTAATTTACTATTCCAACTCCAATCTACATTTAATTGGGGTAGGTGCTGGGCACTGAACCTATTTAATTTACTATTCCAACTCCAATCTACATTTAATTAGGGTAGGTGCTGGACACTGAACATATTTAATGTACTATTCCGACTCCAATCTACATTTAATTAGGGTAGGTGCTGGACACTGAACCTATTTAATTTACTATTCCAACTCCAATCTACATTTAAATAGTGTAGGTGCTGGACACTGAACCTATTTAATTTACTATTTCAACTCCAATCTACATTTATTTGGGGTAGGTGCTGGACACTGAACCTATTTAATTTACTATTCCAACTTCAATCTACATTTAATTAGGGTAGGTGCTGGACACTGAACCAATTTAATTTACTATTCCAACTCCAATCTACATTTAATTGGGGTAGGTGCTGGACACTGAACCTATTTAATTTACTATTCCAACTCCAATCTGCATTTAATTAGGGTAGGTGCTGGACACTGAACATATTTAATTTACTATTCCAACTCCAATCTACATTTAAATAGGGTAGTTGCTGGACACTGAACCTATTTAATTTACTATTCCAACTCCAATTTACATTTTTGTGAGTAGGTGCTGGACACTGAACCTATTTATTTTACTATTCCCACTCCAATCTACATTTAATTGGGGTAGGTGCTGGACACTGAACCTATTTAATTTACTATTCCCACTCCAATCTACATTTTATTAAGGTAGGTGCTGGACACTGAACCTATTTAATTTACTATTCCAACTCCAATCTACATTTAAATAGGGTAGGTGCTGGACACTGAACCTATTTAATTTACTATTCCAACTCCAATCTACATTTAATTGGGGTAGGTACTGGAGACTGAACCTATTTAATTTACTATTCCAACTCCAATCTACATTTATTTGGGGTAGGTGCTGGACACTGAACCTATTTAATTTACTATTCCAACTCCAATCTACATTTAATTAGGGTAGGTGGACAGTGAACCAATTTAATTTACTATTCCAACTCCAATCTACATTTATTTGAGGTAGGTGCTGGACACTGAAACTATTTAATTTACTATTCCAACTCCAATCTACATTTATTTGGGGTAGGTGCTGGACACTGAACCTATTTAATTTACTATTCCAACTCCAATCTACATTTAATTAGGGTAGGTGCTGGACACTGAACCAATTTAATTTACTATTCCAACTCCAATCTACATTTAATTAGGGTAGGTGCTGGACACTGAACATATTTAATTTACTATTCCAACTCCAATCTACATTTAAATAGGGTAGTTGCTGGACACGGAACCTATTTAATTTACTATTCCAACTCCAATCTACATTTTTGTGAGTAGGTGCTGGACACTGAACCTATTTATTTTACTATTCCCACTCCAATCTACATTTAATTGGGGTAGGTGCTGGACACTGAACCTATTTAATTTACTATTCCCACTCCAATCTACATTTTATTAAGGTAGGTGCTGGACACGTAACCTATTTAATTTACAATTCCAACTCCAATTTACATTTAAATAGGGTAGGTGCTGGACACTGAACCTATTTAATTTACTATTCCAACTCCAATCTACATTTATTTGGGGTAGGTGTTGGACACTGAAGCTATTTAATTTACTATTCCAACTCCAATCTACATTTAATTAGGGTAGGTGGACAGTGAACCAATTTAATTTACTATTCCAACTCCAATCTACATTTATTTGAGGTAGGTGCTGGACACTGAAACTTTTTAATTTACTATTCCAACTCCAATCTACATTTATTTGGAGAAGGTGCTGGACACTGAACCTATCTAATTTACTATTCCAACTCCAATCTACATTTAATTAGGGTAGGTGCTGGACACTGAACAAATTTAATTTACTATTCCAACTCCAATCTACATTTAATTAGGGTAGGTGCTGGACACTCTAACTATGTAGATTTTTTGTTAAAAACTCCCCACCCTTATCCCCTAAAAAACAACATTCCACTCCTAAAAATGTATTTGAATTTCTAATTTCTAATTTCAATTTTCAATTTCCTATTTCTAAATTTTAAATTCAAAGTCATATTTCTATTTGACTAAATATAAAAATCTCTCTATATATATTTTAAACACTCCCCACCCTTATCCCATTTAACACAACACCCCACTGTTAAAATGTTAATTTAATTTCAAATTTCAAATTTCAAATTTCTATTTCTAAATTGTAATTTCCAATTCCTATATCAAATTTTTTATGTTTCAAAAAATTGATGTTTATTTATATATTTTTTAAACACTCCCCACCCTTATCCCCTATAAACCCAACATCCCGCTCCTAAAAATTTTATATATAATTTCGATTTTCTTATTTAATTTTCATATTTCAAATTTTTAATTTCTAATCCTGATTTCAATGAAAATATGTTTTTTAAAATATTATATTTTCAAATTATATTTTTATTACACTCTCCACCCTTATCCCCTAAAAACCCAACATTCCGCTCCTAAAAATGTTATATAATTTAAAATTTCTTATTTCATTTTCATATTTCAAAATTTTAATTTCTATTTCTGATTTCAATGAATTTTTTTTTAAATTATTATATTTTCTATTTATATTTTTAATACACTCCCCACCCTTATCCCCTATAAACCCAACATCCCACTCCTAAAATTATTTATTAGTTTCTATTTTCTTATATCAATTTCCTATTTCTATTTTAATATTTTAATAATTAATAAATTCTCTCTATATATTTTTAAAACACTCCCCACCCTTATCCCCTATAAACCCAACATCCCGCTCCTAAAATATATAATACATTATATAAATATTTTATATTACTATTAAATATTATAGCAAAAATATTTAACATTTCTAAAAAAAAATATTAAACACATATTTTTTAATGTCGATATTTTGGCATTTCGATATTATATATATCGATATGTCTAATGTCGACATTACTTATCTCGATATTATTTACTATACATACAAATCGATATTTTTAACAACAATATTTACTACATCGACATTTCTTACCTTCGATGTTAAAAACTCGATATTAGTGCAAGTCGACAATATTAACTCGATATTTTGACTGTGTACCCAAATCTAAGAATGGCTAAATGACCTAGACGCTCTAAATTGCAAACTGACACTGGCACTGGCACCCTACGCCAAATCTCTGGACACATAAAGACAACAGCAAAGGGTGTCTTTGGCAACCTAAAACTCCTCAACAAAATTAAGCCCTTCCGAGCACCAAGTGACCTAAAAACTGTAATGCAAGCTCTAGCCCTTTCCAGACTGGACTATCGAAATGCCACCCACACAGGCACCCCGAAATCCCATTTCGTCTCTCTGAGAGCCACTCTAAATACAGTGGCAAGGATGGTCACCAGAGCAAAGAGATATACAATCACATCTCCCCCTCAATGGCAAGTCTAAAGTTGCTACCAATCAAAGTACACCACTGTTTCAAGATTACCTGCCCCATCCCACCTCTCTTCATACCAGGAAACCAGCATACCTCGCATCAAAACTCATAAAGACAGATCAAATGAGAAATCTAAGAAGCTCCAGCACACTTCTTCTCATCCCTACAAAAAACATTTAAAAAAGCCCTCTCTCACTCTTTCTCAAGCAATGTCCCCAAAAACTGGAACTCTCTCCCAGTACATATCAGAACTAACCCCTCCTTGAAGAGCTTCAAGAGACCATTGAAATAATTTGTCCTCTTTCAACACCTCACCCATCCGGGAATAATATCGACCTCTTTCTGGATTACTACCTTGTTATATATTATCTCACCCAAGGACCCTTCAAGGGCTCATCACTTGACACTTTAAGTATACCGTATTATTATGAATTGATAATGCCTTGACAATGTTGTAAAGCACTCTGATATCCTCGGGTCTAGCCAGCGCTATAGAAAACTCTTTAAATTAAATTTAAAACTAGACGAAACCGTCTGCATTATTCTTTTTGGGGAAGGGTAAAGCAGGGAGGAGCAGAAACTGCTCCTACACTTTAATCTCTTTCCTTTTACATGAGCCTAGTCCATTTTGAAGGATCTCATCAATGTACCTACAATCCACACCCATGCCCTCCAGGCTGTTTCCATCCTCCATTCTGGGTACCACCATACTCGAGATCAAAAAGGCAGTCTTTTCCCCGTAAAATAAATGCCCAATAGACATACTCAGTGCTCACCACAATCTTGGCATACATGCACATTGTACATGCGCTTGCTATACATGCCCTCTGCGATATAACCAGAACCTAGCAGTCCACAGGCAGGTATCCTCATATTAAAAGGAGAGCACTGCAAGTTGAATCTCATAATCCAATTAAAACAGAGTTCACAGTGTATGAGACTCCACAAGAGAGGGTTATTGCAAAGCAAAGATCCAAATCCCTGAGGTCAGAAAGTGAACAAAATTTGAGTTTTGATAGGTTAAAACCCATTTTTCTAATAGTGCAAGAGAGACCGGCTTCCAAAAGGACAGGCTTCCTTCTAGGTACTAGTTAATGAAAGTTTGGAACAAAGCTGACGTCTGTGAGATGCTTGGAGCTTGGTGCGATCAGGAAATGAAGGTGAAACTACTACTGATTTTGACATGCAGGAATAGCTCTTCAAAGACAAGTGGAAGAATCTGGCAATCAATATATTTCATATAAAAACACTGATAAGATTGCTAATATGGATATTGATGGATTTAACAATAGAAATGAACTATCATCCTTATTAATAGAATTGCCCATTCTGAACACCACATCTACCTTGACACGCAAGTATGTAGTCAGGCAGGCCCTGCGACTTAGGCCCTGGATTACTGATTGATGGATCACAGGTGGGAGGGTGCATAACTGGCAGGCAAACACTTGGACAAGAAACTCTAGATCAATTCCACAGATAGGCACAGTGACATTACAATGGTCAGGGAAGATTGCCCCAATAAAGCACACATGGCTGGAGCGGTATGCATGCTCCTGAAACACCATTAAGTCAGATGTCACATGACTTAGGAACACATAGCCAATCAGGGCCTAGCACACATAGTGATCACGCGCTCCCAAAGCTGGACATCTGGACACATTCACCACTGGCCACCCTGTGTCAACGCAGGTCAAGACTCACCTGTAGTAATCATTGACCATTATTTTATGACTCTGAAGGCAGCAACCAACATTCCTCGCCATATATGGTACGCCAGAAACCATTATTGCTTGTAGTAATATTGTATTTAGAGAGACTACAAACTTGATGTAAGAGACAGTCCTCAGACCTAGTGCCTGTAACTGTTATCCCTGTTTAATTAAACAAACTGCTCCTCTTTTTCCAACCACTTCTTGTCGTCTGTTTTTGAGGAAATCTGATTCGAGCAAGAAGATGCTCCAGGAGCTCAAGACAGAGTAAGAAATCGTTTAACTGATCTTAAAAACTGAATATGAATGATAAGTTTTTTAATCAAACTTTCAAGCTGCTTTTAAAATGGTGACTATTAAATGACAGGAATTAAATTGTGTACTGGCTTTCCTATGTGTGAAAACCCTAACTTGCACAAAGACTCGAAGCAACAGCTGTATCATGCAACAACATATACAATGATACTGCGGGCTAAACATGACACTTTAGCGCAGGAGAAATATAAAACAGATGTATTATACTTTGAGTGATGGCGTTCACCAGAAAAGGTGGACAAACCATTAGGCAAATTAAAACAAAAGTTAGATTATTTTCAAAATGAGATCAAATGACATAACAAAATACACATTAAAAGGGGTGGACATGACTATAAAAAAAAGTTTATTGGGAAGACTTCTTCAATAAAGAAGCCAAAAACAATACTCGCTCCATTTGTGAATTGATCTTGGGTGAGACATTCAACCCTTTGCTAAGGACGATAAATCACAGGAGGTTATGGAGCCTTGAATGGTTGTGTAATTTATTGCTAGGTATTCCTGTATGGCATATATGATGGTCACTATAAATATATGTCTTCCGTATCCTACCCAGGTGGACTACTAAGCTTCATGTTTCACATGCACATTTTTTTTTCTTTTAAGATGCGCAGACAATATACTTTGTTGTAGTGGCTTTATTCAAGTACGCAGGAACAACCCCTAGACACGTTCTCTCTCAGCAACTGCCAGCTCTTCACTCCAGACATACACCAGAATTCTACACATCCTGGTAACCGTGGAGAGAATGCAGAGCATGTTGCTAAGCCACCATTTCAAGATACAACATTTTCGATGAGCTCACTTGTGTCTTTTCTGACAGCCTATTCTGCTTCTCCAGTCTGCTCCCTGTTTGGTCCAGACACCACTACTGCTTCTCATAGTGTTGCTGGAAAATTGGGGTGCTCTTCCAGTCTTTGTACTACATGCTGCTTGACTAGCACTACAACTTCATGATGCTTCATTAGATGATCTACAATAGTCTTTGTTGTCCTTCGACACAGAGTCACCAGCATATGACTTACCTTGTGAACTTCTGCAGAGCTCTCTGGTCTTTGCCAGAATGGCTTAGAGTGTGACCATGACTAATGAATAGAGAGGAACATC
Source organism: Lissotriton vulgaris (assembly GCF_964263255.1). Taxonomy (NCBI): domain Eukaryota; kingdom Metazoa; phylum Chordata; class Amphibia; order Caudata; family Salamandridae; genus Lissotriton; species Lissotriton vulgaris. Next base: position 1,716,528,425 of record NC_141687.1, read on the forward strand.
TCATATTTGTTGAAATCATCTTGCCACCTTACTCATGCCTCTTTTTGCCCCCCTTCTTGGGGATAGTCAATTGTGGATCAGGGACATTGTACTAAGTAAGGCTAGTGTGAATGGAGATGCCTTATTAGTACCATCCAGTGTCAGTCATGGAAGATTCTTTCATTTTCATGAACAGAGATACACCTCCCATTCAGGTACCTCTGGTTGTCAGTTTCGCTTCATGTTTTTCATGCTTGGTGGGTCAAGGGATGTATGAGTCTACCGTGAGATGATCTTACCATTGCATGTGCTGTTCGTAGTAATTTTCTGCCTTCTGTTTTCCGAAGCACTTATCTTGCATTTCAAAAGCATGGGGATGTTTGAATCTGTTGCATATTTATTTGGTCGTTGACATTCTGTCAATGAGGGGTGGAACTCGTATCCCTCATGAGCTCAGCGTACATGGTTACAAGCATGCTATGTAGTGCCTTGTACTGGTGGAACACTGCAGTGGAGTCTATTGTACAAAGGATGGCGTAGTACTCTGAAATGCAGGTGTCCTCTGTTGACATTTCTTATGATTCTCTCTCCACCTTGTATAGGAGGGAAGGTGATAGAGCATATTGTCATCGCCAGTTCTGAATGGTATGGCTATTGAGCATGTAGAATCTGGTCTGCTACACTTTGTGAATGGGGATGCATTTCTGTTGGTGGTGTAGTCCTACTGGGATGCAGATTTCTCCTTACAGAAGAGCCTGTGCCATACAAGCCCTTAGGAGCCTTTTTAGCAGATAAATGATGGTTGTGATGCGAATGGTATCACCTATTTGTCCAGTGGCGTAACAAAACTTGAGCGGGCCCCCCTGCAAAGTACACGCAGTAGGCTCCCCTCCCTGGCCCATCACTTACCTGTTTTGCTGATAGGGCCCCCTGGAGCTTGGGTACCCCACGCAGGGTGGCTTATGTTACACCACTGTATTTGTGAATGAGCAGTGTATTGCGAGAACTTGGATGCCCACAGGGCTTTCACAGTTTGGATGTGATTGAGAGCTCAATCTTAGGGGATGTGTGGGACCAAATGGTCTAAAGTCCTTTGAAACAACTTATTATAGAGTTTGGTATGGCAAACACAGAAGTGTTCAGATATCTACGATTCAGACATGCGCTGCAAGTCCACGTTGAGGATGACATACAGATCCCTGGTAGTGCCTCACTAAATCATAGAGTGCTAACAGAATATTTATTGAAGAAAGCGGCATCACTGATCTATAAAACTTTGCCTTATCATACTTCAGAAGAGCTGAGTGATCTAAGATCCATGTGGGCAGTAAATATATGATTCTCAGTGTGTCAAGGAATATAGCAAATTACAACGCGTGCTTTTACTACGTGGTATGTAACAACACGGTTGTTACAACTACTGTGTTGTTACAACGCAATGCCATTACTATGCAAGTCATTATATCGACTTGCAGTAGATGGCGACGTAACATTAGGAATGTATAATTTACTATTCCAACTGAAGCCTACGCAGCAGTAGAGAAGGTGTTGGAATAGTAAATTATACTATACCTTATGTTAGAGTGCCATCTACTGCAAGTCGATGTAATGACTTGCGTAGTAATGGCATTGCGTTGTAACAACGTGGTCGTTGTAACTACCGCTTTGTAAAGACATTGCGGTCTAATGACTGCAATGTAAAGGTTGTTTCCCATATTGCATCTTTACAAAGCTACATTTCATGGGGAAAATAGACATGTAGGCATCTGTCTCAGGTGTTGCGGTCAAATGGGTGATTTTTTCAACAACATATGGCCCTGCCTCAGGTTAAGGGAATTTCGGGTTGTGGTCGGTGATTGCCTGAACTAACATTGGAAAAATCAGTCCCAGCAAGCCAAACTCATGCTGCTGGTAATATGGCAGGATAACCACCCCAATACTTTATAAAAAAATATTATCTCATTTGGGTCTTACGCTTTCCTGTCAGGATATAGCTAGACTCTGGAACATCCATAAGTCTCCAGTATTTAACAAAATGGGACTCCAATATAGCCAGGCACATATGTGCTGAGAAATGGCAGAGTATGCCAAAAAAAGTGTGACAATGTTTAAGGTTCCTTACTGACTGTTGACTGTTTTATGGTCTAAATGAGCATGACAAAACTGTGTAAAATAATCATGGATACCAAGTATGGGGACCATACCTATTGGATGTGTTGGAAGAGTACAGATGTAAGTTTACACTGAAAACGTGTCATGGATATTGGGTTTGGCTTGCTGTTCTCTTCTATAAGAAACTGGGGTATTAGTTGAGGGGGGTGAAAACCCACCCCAAAACATAATCCTTATCAGGGTGAACCACTAAAGTCACTAAATAGACTTGTGCTGAGCCCTTTTGTAGTTTAGCACAAAGCAGTCAGGCATAACTTACAGGCACTGTGTGAATTATTTATGTAGCATTCAAACATATAATAAAGTGTAAAAGCAAAACAAGAAACATCTCAAACCATTTTAGAAATATTCGAATAAATAAAATGACACCACAATGACAAAAATCTAATAAGTATAATCAAAGATATGAATTTTTAAACATTTGAGTAAAAAAATAAACTTATAGAGAAAAGGTGGTTGCTGCACTTTTATAGAGGAAAGTCGTCAGCAGGGCAAGCTGCAAGCTGGATCCAAAGCGGGACTTGACCATGGCTGGTTGCTGAAGATCAGGGTCTTGGTGCTGTTGGTAATGAAGGTGGGAAAGCTTTTAGAGGGCTAGATTCAAAGTCCGTGCCCGGAATGGCCTTGGCGTCAATGGGTTGCTGCTCGGCGCCGATCTCAATTAGGTCCTCCACATTCAGACCTAAAAACGTTTCTGCAAGGCAGATCTTCTTCAGCGGGGCAAACCAGCAAGCTGAGGCCGACTTACAATTCGACATAGACGACTGTGGCTTCAATGGTAATCCAGGTCTCCATCAGTTCTCCAGGTAAAAAGTTAGCAAAAAGTTCCACTCGAAATACCATAGATCTGTTAACGTTTAGTAGAAAAAACTGTGAGTGAAAGTCTATAATAAGAAACTAGATGAGAAATCTGACCTAGAATTACTGATTTCCCAGGTAATTTCTCATTTCTTAATGGACCCTTAGGGTCCAACTCATAATGGGCAGGATTATACCCACCTCCAAAGTTACTGGTTTGCCCAGTATCAGTGACTATGATGGTGGAGAAATACTTGCCAGTTTCTTGGGTCCTAACATTGAGGGCCTTTCTAACCAAATTTGAGCATTCATGTCATCGGCATATGGGCTACCTCATGTTTATATGTTTGGTTATGTCTCTTTCTCCATATGAGTATAACTTTGCCTGGCTCTGTATGTTTGTGTATTCGTCTGTCCACATACGAGTGTGTAATTCTCTTAATGAAGCAAATTGCTATGTAGTATGGACTGACCGGCCTATACATGGGAGCCTACAATGCCTGTATAAAAGACAGTCTCTTTTGTGGTTAATATAGTCACACTGTGATGTTTCTATTAATCTGTGATAACGAAATTTCGCCTCTGTTCAACTGTAATAACTTAGTACAGTTGACATGTTGCATCTATTTGTCTTTTGGTGTATATATCTATGTACCCATCCATGTACTATTTTATTAATTTAATGTTCCTGAGCCTGATTCACAAACTAAACTTTGTAGTAAGTGTTGTAGTACTACAATAGTACTACAAAACGTATTACAATGTGCCATTTACAAATTGCGCTCTTTTAGAAACTTGCATTTTTTAGTAAAGTCTACTACTTTTTGGTATTCAGCAACTTACACTTTTGTAGCTAGTCCCCATCTTTATTATTTTCTATGGGAGAGAGTTGCAATACCAGTGGTTGGCCACGTGTTGTGCTGGAATTACTAAAAAACTGTAAGTTACTACAAAAGTGCACTTTGTGAGAATTGAAAAGTACTAAACTCACTTACTCAATAGTGTAAACTTACTCAAAAGTATACTTTGGCATAGATGCATCAAGCTAAAAATCAGTCGCAACGGGCAGATTCTCAGAATCTGCCCCTTTGCGACCGGTATTTTTGCATTAGGGATGCATGGGTAGGTTTTCCTTAATTGCGACTCGCAATTTGCGAGTCGCAATTAAGGAATTTTAAGAAATCGCTATTATTTTTGCGAGTTCTTCATGCATAGCCTTTTTCTATTCCTTATTAGCGAATCCTTATTTTTCGCTAATAAGGAATCGCAGAATGGATGCTTGATGAATCTATAGGTTTACCTTTGTGAATTAGGTCCTCCATGTTTTGGCGTGTTCTGGAATGTTATTGTATGGACCTTTGTGAAAAGAAACTTATGATTTGTCTGTATCACATTTATGTATTCCTGTTTGAGGGCTATGTTAGCAACCACATATGTAACCCTGAAACTATCAACCATTTATTCATGTATGTATGTATGTTGTTTTGTGTTAGCTTGAAGCTTCGTATGACATCAAATATGTTTGCAAACTTCATGGCTCCATTAGGCCCGGACACCACAGAGTTCAGTTTTGTACAATGCACATTTTCCGCAGAATGCAATCTCGTGTTCATACCTGGCAAGGAAAGCAGACTTTTGTGAGAATAATGGGACCAATGTTCATGCAATTGTGAGCATGAATGATATTTCTCTTCAATGCCGTTTTCCACTTCCTGAAGGGAAAGAATCTGACACCTGCACGTTTTCGCTGAGATGATGAAGTTTATTATGCTGCATTGACTTGTATTGAGAGAGAATAGGGATGTACACTAGGTTGGTTTTAAATGCTGCTTACTATTTTGCATTAAACATTAGTTGGATGTTATGCTTCTCTGCGTATTGTGTTTTATTTTTTAACAATCTGTATGTGTTTCTCCTTGCATTCGTGTGCCTCATTTCACTGACGGTGTCTTGGTGTATTTACTTGCATGTGCAGCTCTAGAGGCTTGGGTCTTTGTATTTGCCTATCCATGCCTGTGTATCTTGGTGTGGTGACCTGAATGCATGTGGACTGTGCACAGCATACACATAGCTTTATGGAACATGGAGAATGACTACAAAACGGTTGAAGTTGGATTAAGCTGCGATTTCATGTTGCATGACAGCAAGCCTGTGAAAACGAGTTCAATAATTTGGGCAAGCAAAGATTGCAGATAAAAGGTATGGAGGGGTGGATCACCAGGGATTGATGGTAGGAAATAATGTTTCAAGCATTGAAATATAAGCAAAAGCAAGCTGTTCTTTCGTTTCTGCAAGAGCTCCCCAGTTTGCAATGCATGGAACATCTCTGCATTAAGTGCACCTACACTGTTGGAAAGGTCCATGTCGTTTGGGATGCCTTTTCGGATTTCTGGGATGCTGATTCAGTTGTTTGTATTGCTAAGAAAGGCCGTTCGGTTAGAGTCCTTACCCTCTTTCCTTGCCTTTTTTTTCAATGTATATTAGTTATGTCTCTGCTTAAGTTTTTTTTATCGTTTCAGTAAAGGATATCTTTGGGGTTTTATGAAAAAGGAAAGAATTGTGGTTCTTAGTTTTTATTTGCAGATGAAGTGGGACTCTGCATCACTGGAAGCATTAGGGGTGAGAACCTTAAAATGTGAAGCAATTACAGGTAACTGCTCCATCACCGGCACTTTATCCTTTTAATTGTGGTACTAGCAGGAGCTTGAAATACCCCAGTGTCAAGAGTTCTGCTGAGGGGCATAGCTAGGTAATTCTAATAGATTGGGGTGTGCCAGAATAAGGTTATGCCGACAATGCATTTCCTTGGGGGCTAGTATGGTTGTGTTGTGAACCTTATTGCAAAGGGGGGCTTTTATGGCACACCCAGCCCGCACTATTTTTTTAAAACTGCATAGGTATCAAGAAACATCCCTAGGGAGGTGAAAGTCCTATTTTGAAGAATGTTTAAAAATAAATTATGTAAAATTTCCCTTATGGGTGAAAATTGGAAAAGATTTAATGGCAACTGCATGCAAGTTTGAAAGGTTTTCTCAAAAGAGTTTTCAGGAACATTGGTGGCAGTGGGGAATGAGGGATATAAAACAATACCAGTTCAGTAGCATTGGTCAAAACTAGAAACAATTAAAACACAATCTTGAAGTGGCATGTGCCAAGTGGTGCACGTTACAGCACATTGGTCCAGTAACACAGGACAAAGGTCAATGGACTTTAAAAGCACATTTTCAGGCTGTTTTATTTAATCCCCAACAATTACTGGCATCAATTGAGGTATTTCATGGTTAGATTTATGGCCCTCCTTGGATCACTAAGTCCCAATTCGCTAAACCTCAGTATGACAGTGGCATTTGGGTTGCAGACATTCAGACCTTCTACAGAGTTGTACACTTGATAATTGTTAATGTGTGGCTCAATGAACCTCAGTCCGAGCCCACACATGGAACCGAAATATGGGTCATGGGTAACACTTACCTTCTTTATAGAAGGTGGTCAACTTGACCCACGGTTACCTCCAGCAACAAAAGTAGCGGTGAGACTATGGCAGGATGACCCACGTAGGATAGCCTGGCACAAAAAACGTATGAAAGAAACTCCACTTGGGCAGGTGCACACCTACCCCAAGTCAATACCCAGCAGGTCTTTTCTGCCTGAGGCAATATTGGTATATCCAGGTTCGGGGCGTCATTTCAGTGGCTGTTATGTGTGATTTCGCTGACCTCCAGGATTTGTTTGACCTATATAGAAGGAAGTTTGTCTTAGATACGTCCAGTTGCGACACATACATTCCCATATAAAACACCTCACGTAACTGAAGGATTTTACCCCACTAGAAGCCAAACTACTCACAAGTGACATGGGACAGCGGAAAATAATGTAATTGTATATGTCCCTAGTTCTGCACTCTCTGGATTCATTTAAGAGACTTCGACCCACATGGGAAAAGGATTTAGGAGAGCTCTAGAGACTGAATAAATGGCGCCAAAAGAGGTTACCATTACTACACGGTATAGGATTATTGAACAGAAACCTTACACAGCAAGTATATTACACGCAAATAGTTGTAGCGCTTTGGTAGAATAGACTTCCTGGAGTGTATCAGGTGTCATCAGAAAGAAGGGTATGGCTCTACCCCAAAATCCAACAATTCTCTGAAGGTGTATTATACACACTTAGCAAAACTACAAATTACCAGCTAACTATGGAGCCAAAATTATTATCCCAATTATCACCTTGAACGTGGACACCAACTGGCCTTGACTAAATTGAGACTAGTGGCAGCAAAGAGATACATCACTAAGGCCTTGTGAATTAGTGATGTACTGGGTCTTGAGGCAGAGGCCTGAACAAAGAACCACTGTATGTCACTGGGCAGGTAATACCCATATTTAATGCAAGTGGGTGGTCCCAGAAACATTCTAAAGAGTGGGGAGACTGGATTGACATTGAAGGTATAAGATTGGAACTGGGAGGGAGAGATGTCATGCCAGGCATTTTGGTGAACTGACAGCTAGTGAAGACGATTCAGTCGAACTAATCAATTGTGGTCCTTATGGGTTTTTCATTTGCCGAACATTTGCTAATGGGAATGTATAAATTTTGATCTATGTTTCCAGCTATTTGCTTCAATACAAATTAATGCGGTGTGCCTCAAAGGATAATACTTAATAAAAAGTTGTTTTATTAAAAAAAACTTTGGCCAAGAATGTAATGGATTTAAAGATAGGTTTACTAGGAATCAATGGGGCTCAATTAAAAAATGCTGTGCTTTTGTAAGTACTGCATTTTAATGGAGCTTTGGGGGGCAGCCGACCGCCAGGGAGGCTTGCACCCCGGGGATTTGGGGCCGGTGGTGTTGCCTGAGCACAATTGGGCTTGTTGGGCTACTTTTGGGCTGGTGGCCATTTCTAGTGCCCTGCCACCATTGTGTGTAAAGTGACATGGCAGTTAATGGTGTTTTTTAGAGGAAGAGGGAAAGTTTTTAGGAAAGTTTATTTCGAAGTGGTTGTGGTATCGTAGGTCCGAAAGCCTTGTCTGTCATGGCATAACAAGATCCCCCTGCTGAGGAGGCCATGCATCTTCTGGCAGAGGCTGGACGCATGGACCTTGTGGTTCCTGTGGCAAGGGGACTGATACAAGCAACAGGATAAGAGTGGCCCCTGGTTCAACAAGGTTAACAAAAAAGGGATGGGGCCCCATGTGGCGTCCTGCTCTGCAGTTTGAGGAAGGGAAGGCTGAGGTCACAATGGGCATACAACAAGAAGAGGTCACAGCGGCTGGGAGAGCAGTGTGTGACACACAGATGTGAGAGAGGGAGGGGGTCTTTCCAGTCTGTAAAAGGGGTCGTAGACAACCAGTGACCAAAGACCCTTTTTGTGTTGCCCAGCGGTGTCGCCTCTATGACCCACCAATATTTAATCAATGAAGAAGCAGGCGCTAGAGACTGAAAGGCAGGAAACGAGGGTTTATTCTCTCCGGAGGAGAACACATCAATTAAGACAGCAAGTATCGTCACGAGGTGCTCTAGCCGCATCTCTGAGGCCTGGCCTCTTATACTCAGGTTTATGATCTTTATTGCACGTAACACATTCTTGCAACACTTTGATATGTGAAAGAACATCCTCGGAATCTCCCCTTCAGGCCCGTTCCCTCATACATTTACACTTGAATTCCTCACCCCGGTCACAACAGGTGATGATTATCGCGCAGCAGGACATTCCGCCGATTCACGGAATGTGTGAAGTTTGATCGGATCTCGTAGGGTGGGGGCTTTGATCGGCTCGAGGGTCTTTTGATGGGGAGGGGAGGCTTCCTACTGTACGGGGTAATAAACAGTATCCGCAGGGCCAGGTGATGGCTTGGGAACAAGGAAGACAGACGGGCACACAGGAAAAGGGAGGTTTGCGTCAAAGGGCCTGAGACTATGAAAGGAATGAAGGGAGGTGTCGCGCTGGGAACAGGATGGGATTCTGAGGCAGATCTACGCTGAAGAGGGGTTTATGACCCAAGGAGAGCGAGGGGGTTGTCAGCGTGCGGGGGATGCCTGTGAGGTTAAGAGAGAGAGAGAGAGAGAGAGAGAGAGAGACGCGCTGGCTATCAGCGAGGGGCAGAGGGGCCATGGTGCTCAAAATGACTGCCGCTTACACGCAAAGCATGTGAAAGCGGGAGTGATCAGTGCGTGGGGGTGCTTGTGTAGGTGGAGAGCCGTGCTGGGGGTCAGGGGTGTGCAGAGGGTGGTTCTGGTCAGGGCAGCTAATGTGGTGGGCGTGTGCGACGAAGAGTGTGGCATCGGGGCAAAAGGGAAGATGGCGCAGATAATGTTCACCAAACCGTATTGAATTTCCACAGTCCTCCCTTTAACATTTCTAAGACATCTTGCTGGCCTATTTCCTATCTATGTCTACTGTTGTGGTCATAAGTAAGGAAGTGATAACCCAGGTGAAGGAACTGTACATAAACATCACATTTTTAAAATCTTTTCATCCAGTGGGCGGGCTCATCGGTAAGCTTTGTTGCAGGAAAGTCATAGTAATGCAATATCAGACAAAAATTATGCAGTGAGAGCGTTGGGTACAGATCATAGAAGCTTGTAGTCATTCGGAATAGGAGCCGATAGGTTACCACGTAAGTAGGTTCTTTTCTTGTACTCGGTTGGAGCATAGTCAATTCAATGGTGGTTGGGAGAGAAATGAGACATAGTAAAAACAATAATCAGTGTTCCCAGTGTCTTATGGTCGTGGACCATTATTAGTTAGTTCTCAGCATTCCTTGTCGTCTTCTGTTGGCACTGTTGAACACCTGTATTACAATTCGTTCGTTAGCAGGAATGTCCATGTGGGTTGAGCCGTTGGTGGTCTACGGGCAGGAGAGTGCCTTTGTATTGTTTCACCAGACCTCATGGGAGAAATGCATTACGGTTTTGGAGCAGATGCATTTTCTTCCATAATCCAGAGAGTGGTCATTAGAAGGAGACAGAAAAGGATTGTGGTGAAGGGTGCAATTGTCTTTGAGTTGTGGAGTCTGTCTGTTCTTGGGTTTCTGTGGTGGGTATTTCCTGTTGCTTCCATCATCTTCAAGGTGCTCGGTACCGGGCAGAACCACATACTTCGTTTAGCTTCTCTTTGGGGTGACCCTTGGTGGTGTTTTTAGGTCACCGTTCTGAGATTTAACACAGTTTGTGGTCTACTTAGTCAGGGCTCCCTCCTCTTTGACGCAGGAAATGCCCTTCTCCGGATGGCACAGTAGGATTTAGAGGATTTTGAAAGTTCAGGTGGAGGGAGGGTGTGTGGGTGAATAGTCTTTATGGCAGGTCGGAGGAGGAGGGGATGGAGCAGGGCCAGGTCGGGAACAGACCAGGGAGATGGAAAATTTTAGACAGGCGGGTCCATAATCACGTTCAGAGAGCGGGGACCTTTCGGCACGCGTCGATCATAGAGCAGGGGCCTCAGGTCAGCCCTTTCCTTTAGTTTTGTCGGAAACAGTGCCTTGTCTTGCGACTCCTTTCTGTTGTGGTCTCGCCTTGGCCTCCGTTGCTGAGGTTCCACGATCTGCAGTCAGGCCGCGTGCTCCCACATCCGGTCTCTTTCTCCTCCGACAGTGGTACCCTTAAATGAGTTTGAAAAGACAATCTTTAGAGATTTTGCAGAGGTAGGTAATTACGTTAATCTATTTCTCTCCCAACACCAAGCAACTGGGGCAAACATCCTCTTCATTGAGGTCCGCGGCCAACGTATAAACAATTGATGATGGGTTTGCTGGATTCCCAACAACTTCCCTTTGTGGTTATTTCTTTGGCGTTTTGTCGGTTTATTACATTCATTTTGTCGTGGTACGAGGTCTGATACCCATTCATTGCATTCGTTTATTACAGTCATGTCAGTTCTCCTGGTAGTGACCCATTTCCCTAGTACGAGTCTTGCAAGGCTAGACCGGTCTTCAGGGCTTTGTATTTTACGGAAAAGTGTAACGTGTTATTCACCATAGTCTGATAGGCATCCTTCTGAGGAATGAACACAGGCTAAACTATTCTCCATTACATCAATGCGTCCTATCTTTTGGCTAAACATCTCATTTTCAACAAGGTTTAATACAACAAGTTCTTTCATTTTTCGATCTAATTTTAACTTTGTAAACATTCTAATCTCTACATCGTTTCTTACAACCTGGCTACTTCATTAAAAACTCGGGGGGGGGGGGGGGGGGCTTGCGATAACTATTAAACTCATCTTTGAGGCGAGTGGGGTCTTATGGAAAACAACTAGGAACACAGTGAATTGGAGCAAGGGACATTTTTTCAAATTCTCGTCTGGGACAGCCGATGCAAAACTGATGGTGTCCTGGGAAGGCGGGTATATCTCGATCGCCTTTGCTGATTGGGGCAGTGATACAATTTTGGGACGGGGAAGGTCGCGTTACCAGAAACATTTTATCATGGATGCCACTGACAAGTAGTTCCCTCAAAATGGGTCAGATTAGAGAACCTTAGTCGTCTTACCTGTCCCTTTCTTTTCGGTCAATCTAGGTTTCATCAATATTTAGCAGAAAAGGAGAGGTAGTAACGTGGTATCGATGCAATTTATATTTAGGACAAATTTGTGCAAATACTTGTGGTATTTGGAGCCAATCAGGTGGTGCACCAGGGGTAGTGGTTCGCCAATTAGGTGCCAGTTGCTAGGAAAAGCGAGAGTGGAGGAGAGAGAGAGAGAGAGAGAGAGAGAGAGAGAGAGAGAGAGAGAGAGATAGAGAGAGAAAGATAGAGAGAGACTGATAGAGAGGGAGAGAGAGAGATCAACAATAGGCTAAATAGTACACGTGTGACATGGAGAGTGGCCATGTACTATTTAGGCTATTTAGTGCATTACCCAACATGAAACATTTTGGGTTTGTGTTAGAATGTAGAAAGCATGCAGTTTGGGACGGAAGAGCATTAGGCCAGGTACATAAGGACATGCATTGAGTCGGGTGTCTTTAGGTGCCATCTTGCAGCGTAGGTCCGCTTCATGTATCGGACATGGCGTGGCTCCAGATCTTTTACTACACTCTAGTCGTTATTCCAATGTAACCTGTAGAGGGAGAAAAAGGAAGAAAAGGAGGGGGGGGGGGGACAACATTCGAGCATATCAAATGTACGGGCACGAAAGTTATTTACTTACCATATACTCGTACTTATCTCCTCTGGATATAATCCCTAGGGTCTTGGTTTCTGAAGTCAAGGGGGCGGGCAGTGTGATAGGTTGTTCATGGGGGGTTCGAGGGTGGCATTATAGATCGTGTGTAGGGAAACGCTAAAAAGAGGAATCAGGGGTGCCTAGCGCGAGGTACCTGGTTTTGTAGATGTATCTAGCCATCGGAATCCTTAAATCATTCCCAAAGCTGTGATGTTCTAAGGCATATCAGTTCTTCGGTCAACCCTGTCCCTTAGTACCTTCGACCACCATACCTTTATAACATTCTATCATTCACACCGCTTTACTTTACCCATTCTCAGAAGTCGAGGTCCTTCTTCATGCGTTAGTTCCTGAGCCTAGTCGCATATCTGGAGGCAGCGTATCATACCTTTTGATTCGATCATCAATCCAGGGCCGAACAATCATTTTCTAATAACCTTGAAAAGAGAGCAAAATTGTTGTGCACAGAATAACCCTCCCGCCAATTCCCACATTTACAAAAGTATGCGACACCTGTTCATAGTTTGGAAAACCTTTAGTTGCGTGGTCGTTTAGTAAGTAAATATGTGAATGCAATCGTATTTGGTCGGACACGGCGATGGCTGAAGCACATACAGTAGGGGGCTATTTTGCAGTATTTAAAAACATTGGAAAACGTCTACTTAGTTATTTGCAAGAAACTGAAAACGTCTTTTAATAACTGAGGGATCATAGGGTATTTATTTCATAAATTGAAACACAGTCAGACTAATTGCAATCACATTTCCTAGATGTATACCGTGGGCGTGCGTCGCAAGCTACGTTATGTATTGGTTACAATAAATATCATAATAAATCATACATTGAAATCAACATATTAACGGGATCCTTTCAAATGTTCGCCAAGTGAACCCTCCTCCCCTCTTCGTCAAGTGTACAAAGGTTCACATACATAACTCAGAACATCAAGTCTTGTTAGTCAAAGAACACCACGAGGTGTCCGTAAGTTCCCATTGATACCGGCGCCATTTTGGGCGATGCCGGGTTGGTTGCACCAGAATCCCTTTCGGCAGTTCAAAAACCTGTGCTAACAGAGGGGCTGGTAATGTGGACCGTCAATCAAGAGGGGAGGGAGGTAGAATCTTCCCTACCAGGTCACGTTGAGGTTCAGCCGGAACTCACTCGAATTCGTTAGCCCACAATGTTCCTGGGTGGTTCAGACTGAAGCTGGTGCAGACACGAGAGCACCACCATCTTGCGGCTATGTCGTGGTCGTTCCAGTTGTTCCCTACCAGAGGCCTGTAGGGGCCGAGGGCTTCTGGGACTCTGGTAGAATCTTCAAAGCTGTGGGGATGCTGTCGGAGGTGGGGGCTCGTGCCCAGGTGGGCAAGTGCCCGAGTTGCAATTCCGGACAAAGTTACTCCAGCGGCCTAGACCCGCCTTCCAGAGGGCCCAGACGCCATTTTGAGACCCTGCAGCCGCCGCCCTTCGTCGTGTCTTTCAGGAGCGGAAGAAAACTTCTTGTGGCGACAAAGACAGAACATCATGCTGTTGGAGCAGGACATTTTGGTTCGGGGCGCCAGGGTGCAGCTGTGGAGCCTTCATCTGGGGAGGTGAGGGAGGCTCGTCCGTGCCGCCTCCCTCTCCCGGCGCATCCCACGCCGTCCCTTTGAATCAGGGGTGCACATGATGACCACCCTACACCCCTGACTCCGACTCTTGGGGGACCATTGTATGTCCGGTGCTGCACAAGTATGCCCGTCGGACATTGTATGTTCTGTGCTGCACAAGTATGCCCGTCGGACATTGTATGTTCTGTGCTACGCAAATAGATCTGTGGCCCGGCTGGAGGATTTCGGCGCCGGGCCGGGGCTGGGAAACCTCCTACCTGTGGAGGTGGGAGAGGCTCGTCCGCGTCGCCTCTCCCTCCCAGTCCCCCTGCGCCAGTTCGATGGAGGAATTCGTGATAGCCGGACCAGGAGACACGAGGGAGGGGGTCATCTGCATCCGTCCCCCTCCCTACCCGTGGCCCAGGGGACGTCACCCCAGGAAGGAGAGTATGGGAAGACCATTTCATGTCGGCCCATGGAGCCTCCTGTACCTTCTCATCGGCGGTTTCCTTTGGTCTATGGCTGATGACTGGCCCCGCCCCACATGTGCTATGTGTTTCACCTTCCGGATGGGCGGGACCGTTGACTCGTTACATTTTGAAGACTTCCGGAGTGAGCGTAATATGTTTTGTATTGTTCCTATTAGTACAGTTTACTTTAAAGAATGTTCTACTAGTTTTTCTATTTATCATTGGTTGTGTGTTATCTTTATCGTAATTAAATCCTAAATTATATAACAGATGCTTGGTTTCCCTGAGTCCTTTTTCTAACGGGAGGTTGTCTATGCAGGCCTGTATTTGCTTTTGTTTTTCAGAGTGGGGGGCAACAGGGGGGCAATCAGTCCCAGAACTCTAACATGTCGTTAAAATTGGTCTGACGAAATTTGTGCCATCGAGCATAATCGAACGTGGTGGTTCTATCCGTCCTGTCCGTGTTAGTCTGATTTGTTTTTGTCTCGCGCCTTTTCCCTTTCTGCCGGCCTGTTATTTCTGTTGACCCTCCGCTCTTACTTATGTTCTGTAGAGTCGGGCATTGGGCTTTCCAGTGTCCGAGACATTTACAGAAAGCACATTGGTTTTGCCTTAAATCCGTTCATCCTGTGCATAGTGTCGGGGGATTACTTTTGGGTCGTTGTGTCTCGGGGTTGTCCCGTCGGCACATCCCTTTACACCGTTCTCTATTTGTGTCTAATCCTCGGAACTGTGTCGTCTTTGGCCCTTCCTTTTGCCTACCAGACGTTCGGAGGATTGCCTGTCGCGTTTCTTTAACTACTTTGGCTTCGTCTCTTTCTTTTCGTTGCGTAGCTTCTTTGCGCCACATACCGAGACTATCGAGCATAATAGGCGTTGTCTTATTATTACGAAGGGCTATTTCCACCGTTTCTATTTTGTCTAAATCGAAGGATCCTATCAGTGGCCACTGTTTCTCTTGGTTTGTTTTGGTATGCTTGTGCCATAGCTTACTATAGGCTATGGTAATTAATCCATACTTTGTGAACATGTCTTTATTAGGGGTGCTTTCCAGCGGGGCTAGATGGTCCACCTCTAATAAACGGTCCGGGTTGAACCAGCTATCCATCAGTGGGGAGAAGACAGGCATGACGGATCACAATGGGGATAATAGTCAGCACTACCTATCTTATCACTGCGTGCAAAGACTAGACAGAATATTTCTATTCTACGTTGTTTGCAGGCAGTGAATACCTCAAGAACCAATATCGGGCAATCAGTGTTTGGTCAATAAATAAAAATAAAAAATGGTCAATGGGGAGAATAAGTAGGCCCGCAAAGGTCTGCGTCACCTACCCTTTCACTATCTGCAAAGAGGGGGACCTATTTTTTTCCTGTTTGCAGACAGAGAATCTCCAGAAAACAATCCGTAACAGTTAATCAATGGGGAGGGGCAATTGATCAGTGGGGGAGAAAGATAGGCACGACGGGTGCGTTACCTATCCTTCACTGCTTGCAAAGAGAGAGCCGGTTGTTTCTCCGTTTGCCGACAGCGAAACTCCAAATAAATTAACAAAGAATAAATACTAGTATTTTCCATCAATTATCAATTATTTCGCGATTTGTCGTGTTTACATGACCTTACCCGGACCGCATGGACAGTTTCTTGTCTTCCGAATCCAGCGCCCGATCGTCCTCTTCCCTTCGTACTCCTCGTGGCACTCCTGATGGTTCCCAGTCAGGACCGTAGATCACTCGAGAGAGGTCCGTTCGGAACCAGTGAAGTTCGGATGATCGGCTGTCAGACGAGGGTCTATCGGACAGGGTACCTTCCGATCGTTGCAGTCGTTCACTCTGTCGTCAGGACCTCTCCCACTGGATCCACGAGTCGCTGATGGGCCCCACGCTTGGGACACCAATTGTAAAAGGGGTCGTAGACAACCAGTGACCAAAGACCCTTTTTGTGTTGCCCGGCGGTGTCGCCTCTATGACCCACCAATATTTAATCAATGAAGAAGCAGGCGCTGGAGACTGAAAGGCAGGAAACGAGGGTTTATTCTCTCCGTAGGAGAAAACATCAATTCAGACAGCAAGTATCGTCACAAGGTGCTCTAGCCGCATCTCTGAGGCCTGGCCTCTTATACTCAGGTTTATGATCTTTATTGCACGTAACACATTCTTGCAACACTTTGATATGTGAAAGAACATCCTCGGAATCTCCCCTTCAGGCCCGTTCCCACATACATTTACAGTTGAATTCCCCACCCCGGTCACAACAGGTGATGATTATCGCGCAGCAGGACATTCCGCCGATTCACGGAATGTGTGAAGTTTGATCGGATCTCATAGGGTGGGGGCTTTGATCGGCTCGAGGGTCTTTTGATGGGGAGGGGAGGCTTCCTACTGTACGGGGTAATAAACAGTATCCGCAGGGCCAGGTGATGGCTTGGGAGCAAGGAAGACAGACGGGCACACAGGAAAAAGGAGGTTTGCGTCAAAGGGCCTGAGACTATGAAAGGAATGAAGGGAGGTGTCGCGCTGGGAACAGGATGGGATTCTGAGGCAGATCTACGCTGAAGAGGGGTTTATGACCCAAGGAGAGCGAGGGGGTTGTCAGCGTGTGGGGGATGCCTGTGAGGTTAAGAGAGAGAGAGAGAGAGAGAGAGAGAGAGACGCGCTGGCTATCAGCGAGGGGCAGAGGGGCCATGGTGCTCAAAATGACTGCCGCTTACACGCAAAGCATGTGAAAGCGGGAGTGATCAGTGCGTGGGGGTGCTTGTGTAGGTGGAGAGCCGTGCTGGGGGTCAGGGGTGTGCAGAGGGTGGTTCTGGTCAGGGCAGCTAATGTGGTGGGCGTGTGCGACGAAGAGTGTGGCATCGGGGCAAAAGGGAAGATGGCGCAGATAATGTTCACCAAACCGTATTGAATTTCCACAAGTCGAGGCGATCTGGGAGGGGAGGGCAAAAAGGCCTCACAGGGGGTGAGGCCAGGAGATTGTATAGGCCCAGAGGTGGTAGGCAAAAGATCCATGGGCAAGGTGAGCTGATAATAAACACCTACTTGTTTGGTGTTTGAGGGTTTTTCTCTTCTTTTTACCTCTGATATCCTCTCTCTCCCTATTATGCTTTTTCTTTACTCCCCATTTTTTCCTCCTGGTAAGACTGTGTTCCTGGTGGATCTGTTGGTGGACTAGTGTTTGTTTTTTATAGAACGTGTTGATTCTCTTTTGTTGTTTTGAATACAAGATATATATGTGCCAGGGGACAGGGCAAGGCGGGGGCCTGGTGCAGAAGCGGGGGCCATTGGTGGGGTAGGGCAGAAAAAGACAGTGCATCACAGAATGGGAGGGGCTAGGGTGACTTATGTGGAGCATGGGGTACCACAGGGGGGGTGCAGTGCAGCGGTTGATATTGGCAGGGGTGCCCGGTTCCAGAGAAGGCAGGATCAGGCAGGGCTCCTAACCCCGGCTTGCCAGACCTTACTTTTTCCTTACAGGACCAGCAAGTATGGGTTAAGGCAGTCTCAGGAGAGCTGGGGCGTAACACAGGCCCCCGCAGCCCACGCGGTGCGGGGGGCCCAAAGCTCCAGGCGGCCACCTCGGCACTGCAATCTGGCTGGAGAGCTCCTGATTGAGCCCCTAGGGGGCCCCTCTGTGTACCGTGTAGGGGGGAAGCCCCCTCAATTTTCGTTACGCCAGTGCAGGAGAGTCATATGTGGCTCCGTGATAATGAGGTGAATAGAGGGCAGTGTCTAGTGCAGCCAGCCAGAGAAGATCAAGGGACAGTAAGAACATTGCCACACGAAGCTCAGAGGTGGAACAGCCCATTTGGGTCAATGCAGCCTCTGGGGTACATGTGAGCCGGTTAGGGCAAGAGCAAGAGTCTGTATGTGAAGGATACTGGGGTAGGCAACCAGGCACAGAAGACAGAGGGGAAGGCAGTTAAAGCTGGGGTGACAGAAAGTAATCTCAACAACATACAGGGAATCGCATCACGCAAAGACGTGGCAGAAGAGGGGGGAAAAGACTGCAATAGGTCACAGATATAGGGTGCAAAAGAAAGTCACATGATTAAGCTGCAGAACCTAACATACATGGGTGTGACGAAGACACTGGGGGCACACCTCATGCTGACCACAAAATGTAATATATGGAAGGGAGAGTATGTAGAGATGCTGAAGTTATTACACAGGGAATTGAGGTCAAAAGAGGGATTGAAGGAGGAGGAGCTTGAGCTGTCTAAGAGGCTAGGATGCCCATGACAATGGAAAACTGGTCAGCGACTTTCCTAATATGTGCGAGCATTTATTTGAGTACCCGGAGAGGTACGTGTCCTTGTATAAATACATGGGCATGATTTGGTTGGCACAGGTGACTTATGGGGACATGCGTGGTCACACTATTATGAAGAGTTCAGAGCCAGGCTTGCATGGGACCCTGAGGCAAAATTGGGAGATGTTGATACAGATCTGTATCAACAAGCGAAGGGGTCAGTTAAGTTTGGGAAGACCACATGCACAGACAGTAGACAGTGGGCTCGCTTTAGTTTACTGCTCCTTTCACAATCATTCCACCTGGGGGGGTGGGGGGAGGTGGGGTGGGATGCAAACCAAAGAATTCAGGGACCATCCGTGGGGCCTGTTGGGCCTTTAATAAGGGAGCCTGCATGAAGGAATACTGCAAATTTAGATACAAGTGCTCAAAATGTGCAGGGCGGCACCCATTTATGCAATGTTTTGGAGGAAGATACAAATGTGGGGGGCAGTAGTCTGACCAGGGTTTCCAACAAAATAGTGCATATAACAGACAGCAAGGACAGCAGATGGCTCGGGGCAGGGGAGGGAGGTGAGCACAGGGTTACATGGGAAAAGGCTTGTACGCACATTAGATAAGAGTGTCTAGATGCTTGGCTGACCTACTATCCCCACAGGGAGGATGCATTGTTATTGAGTCTCGGTTTCAAAGAAGGTTTAGGCTGCGGTATGAGGGGCTTCGCCCACCATGTGGGCAGAAAATTTGAGGTCAGTGGCTTTGCACAAAGCAGTAGTGCAGGAAAAATTGCTCAAAGAGGTTAGCGAGGGGCGCATGGAGGGCCCGGTCAGGGAGTGGCCGATCAGGGACTTGATAATTTCCCCTACAGGAGTGGTGCCGAAGAAGGAACCAGGCCAGTATAGATTTATACAGCACCTGTCCTCGCCGGATGGGTTTTCAGTGAATGATTTTATATCAGAAGAACTGACATCTGTTTCCAATTCTTCAGTGGACATAGCCAGGGGACTGGTGGAAAAGGTGGGCAGAGGTGCTGAGATGGCAAAATGCGACATAAAGTCATCCTTTTGGCAACTGCAGTGCACTCTGATGATTTTTAGCTTCTAGGCATCCAGTTTGATGGGCAGATCTTTGTGGACAAAGCATTGCCCCGAGGGTGTTCTATCTCATGTGCCTTGTTTGAGAGTTTCAGTTGCTTCCTGCAATGGGTCTTCTCAGGGCAAACCGGTAAAGAGAGAGTGACACACTAACTTCATGACTTCTTCCTGGGAGGTCAACCCGGTTTGGTGGACTGACGGCAGCAGCTGACAAGGTTCCAGGTGCTCATAGGGTACTGGGGGTGCCCCTTGCACCAGAGAAGACACAAGGTTCAAGCACAGTGTTGTCATTTCTATTGAATTAGACTCGGTGGCTATGGAGGAACGTTTACCGACTGATAAAAAGCTCCATATGCAAATGTTGATAGATGTCATGTTGGCTAGACAGAAAGTGATGGTTAGGAGGGTGCAAATGCTGCTAAAGCATCTGAATTTCGCATGCCAGGTGGGCAGGTAGGGAAGGACATTCTGTAGGAGATTGAGCAGGTCATTAGCGAAGCTTGCGCTGCAGCACCATTACATGTGCTTGTCCGCTGGGTCAAAAGAAGACTTATGCATATGGTGCAGTTTTTTGGAAGGGTTCAATGGCATCCCCATGACAGTGCCTAAGGAATGGGAATGGGACCCCTGCCTTCACCACGTCTTCAACAAGGCCGACGCTGTCATCGCACCCCACCTGCGGGACATTATCAATACCTCCTTCGACACCGCCACCTTCCCTGAGAGCTGGAAGCACGCCGAACTCAGCGCTCTTCTCAAGAAACCTACAGCAGACCCCACCGAACTCAAGAACTACCGCCCTATCTCGCTACTCCCGTTTCCAGCCAAAGTCATCGAGAAGACCGTCAACAAGCAGCTGGCCGCCTTCCTCGAGACGAACGGATCCCTCGACCCCTCGCAGTCCGGCTTCCGAGCCAACCACAGCACCGAGTCCGCCCTCATCGCCGCCACCGACGACATCCGAGCCCTGATGGACAACGGAGAAACAGCGGCCCTCATCCTCCTAGACCTCTCCGCGGCCTTCGACACTGTCTGCCACCGCACCCTAGTGCAACGCCTCAGCAACGTCGGAATTCAGGAGAAGGCACTGGAATGGATCCTCTCCTTCCTCGACGGAAGAACACAGAGAGTCCGCCTACCGCCGTACAAGTCAGAGGCCACCGAAGTCATCTGCTGCGTCCCTCAAGGATCCTCGCTGAGCCCTACCCTCTTCAACGTCTACATGAGCCCCCTCGCGGCCATCGCACGCCAACAAAACCTCAACATAATCTCCTACGCCGATGACACCCAGCTGATCCTCTCCCTGACCAACGACCCCGCCGCCGCCAGAGCCAACCTGCACGAAGGGATGAAGGAGGTAGCCGAGTGGATGACGACCAGCCGCCTGAAACTGAACTCAGACAAGACGGAGGTCCTCATCCTGGGCTCCACGCCCACCGCCTGGGACGACTCCTGGTGGCCCCCCGCCCTGGGCACCGCACCCAAACCGACGAACCACGCACGCAACCTGGGCTTCATCCTGGACTCCTCCCTCTCCATGACCAGACAAGTCAACTCCGTCTCCTCGGCGTGCTTCAACATCCTGCGCATGCTACGGAAGATCTTCTGGTGGATCCCCACGGAGACCAGGAAGACCGTCACCCAGGCCCTCGTCACCAGCCGACTGGACTACGGCAACGCCCTCTACGCCGGACCCACCGCCAAGCTCCAGAAGAGACTTCAGCGAATCCAGAACGCCTCAGCCAGACTCATCCTCGACATCCCACGAAACAGCCACATCTCCGGACACCTGAGAGACCTGCACTGGCTCCCCGTCAACAAAAGAATCACCTTCCGTCTCCTCACCCACGCACACAAAGCCCTACACGATCAAGGCCCGAGCTACCTCAACAACCGAATCAACTTCTACGCTCCCAAACGCCACCTCCGTTCAGCCAGCCACGCCCTCGCCGCCGTCCCACGCATCCGCAGAGCGACAACAGGAGGAAGGTCCTTCTCCTACCTGGCCGCCAAGACCTGGAACTCCCTCCCTCCCGACCTGCGCCTGACCCAAGACCATCTCTCCTTCAGGAAGAAGCTCAAGACCTGGCTGTTCGAGCAGTAACGGCACCCCCCCCCCTCCCCCACCCCCCCTAAGCGCCTTGAGACCCTACGGGTAAGTAGTGCGCTCTATAAATGTCTTGATTGATTGATTGATTGATGTCCAAATAAATTCAGATGCAGCAGGTGCTAGTGGATTTGGTCTGTACTGGCCGGGCAGGTGGTGCGCTAAGGAGTGGCCAAGACATTGGAAAAATGGGGGCAGGAGCATTGCGTTTTTAGAGCTTTTTCGCCTTGTGGTAGCTGTCATTATGTGTGGCCTAATAGTTTAGCACACAAGAGGGTCAATTTCAGGGCAGACAGCATGGCTGTTGTGCATGGGGCAAATAAGCAGTCCACCAGGGACGAACGGGTGTGTATGTTGCTGAGAGTCTTCATCCTTAGTTGTCTGAAGCATGATATTCTGTTTCAAGCCAGACATGTGCCAGGAGTGGACAATGACATTGCGGATGCTTTGTCTCTTTTGCAGTGGGAGAGGTTCACTGGGCTGGCCATGGAAGCTGACATTTGCAAGACACCAAAGCCTGTGGGGAAGTAGTCCATAGGAGACAAAGGATCCTGCAATTGTTGGAAGGGTCTTTGGCCATTTCTACTAGGAGTGCATATAGTCAAGCTTGGCAGGAATTTTTAGAGGGAGGGGCACAGAGGAGGGCGGAAGCATGGGCAAGGGAGGAACATGTAGTTCAGTTTATTTTGTCTTGGATCAACAGAGGTCTGTCCAAGGTCACCACTGCAGGCATATTGGCAGGGACTGCATTTATGGGCAGGAATTATGCCCCTTCTATGGAAGAGTTGGGCAGAAGTATTCTTTAGAGCTGGGACAGGGAGATAGGGCCCGGGCCCAGGGTTAGGAAGCCAGCGTTAAGGGAACTTTTGGCTAGGTTCTTAAGGATTATACCAAGGTTGTTGTTTTCCGAATTAATGTCATGGATGTACTTTGGAGCATTCAGAGTTATTGGGGAAGATAGGAGTGGCAGGTCTAGATTGGAAGGAGGTAGAAGTTAAGGGGGTGGGGCTAGGTGCAGTAACGATCATGCTCAAACACTGTAAGACAGACCAAAGAGGAGTAGAATGGGGGTCAGTGATGATCCATTTGTATGCCCAGTACGCTTGGGGTGTGCTTTGATGGGTCTGACAGCCGGGTTCTGGGGAAGACTTTTGCAGGGTGTCTCGGCAAGTGGCAACTGTTGCACAGCTATTGTGGGTGATGCAGAGATCTTTGCTAAAGCTAGGGGAGCCCCAGGAGAGTTTGGCACTTGCTCATTCAGGATCAGGTTAGCCAATGATGTAGCGAGGCGGAGTTAGGGCAGGGACAGAATCTTGCATTTGGGGCGCAGCACTTCTGATTGTTTTAAGAGGTATGTCAAGTTAGGGGAGTTTGGGGATTGCAACATGTAGTTTTTTATGTGCTCACACATGTGTCTTTTCAGATGGAGTAGCAGGAAAGGAGTCAGTCGTGCTGTCCATTTGGCTAGTCGGTCATTCCTTTGTAAAATGGGCAGAACAGCATGAACTGCAGAAAGGGAAAGGTTTGAACCTTAGGTTGGCCTCTTCCTTGTTTAACATATTTTGGCACTGAAAAGATAGTATGAGATGGCACAAAGTCCTGCCCTGCTTGAATAATTTAAAACAACACATTTGCCCAGATGTTTTAATTGTACATCTAGGGGAGAATTATCTGGTGGTATGCAAAGGATTAGCTTTACATAAGTAGTTGAAAAGGGACTTGTTGGAGATCAGGTAGCAATAGTCGGAATGTTTCTTCATTTGGAAGGAATTTATTCCTAGAAGACAATGAAAGGGGCCAAGAGACCTGCCACACTTGATAAAGCAAGGAGGCAGATCAATAGAGACATGAGATTATTTTGCAGGGATGAAGGTTTCGGTAGAGTAGAGCATCCTGAATTGAAGTATGCAGCTGTATATTTTTTCAGAGGGATTGAGTGCACTTGTCTTGCTTCGACATGGAGCTATACCTGATTCAGGTAAAAGGGGTTTTAGACAAGGTTTTAGAAATAAAAAGGCATCCTAGATCTTTCTAGGTTGGGAGGTCAGAAAAATAATAGAGAGGGAGGGAGTTTTCGGAGTGGCGTTTGGTGACTTGTTTTTACATGTTTACAGTTTAAATTTATGGTTGTGAACAAGTTACTCAGGGAGCAGGCAATAAGGTTAGTATAGGAGATACTTAGGTAGATGTTTAGAGAAGCAGAGAAGAGGTTACAGGATTAAAGTTCAACATTTAATGACCGAGCATGGAGTTTTCAATAGTGGCAAAGAAAGGATAAGGGTGGGGAAACATTAGTGGTGGGGAGGAAGCTATGTAGGTGAATCAATGTATAGTGAGGTGTAGTTTTGTAAGGCAAAGGCCAGGGGTAATGTTGTGAAGTGCAATAAAGCGGCACTTTTCACACATATTAGAGCGTGATGGTGGTCTGTGTGGCACCCTTTCGATCAAAGCACATTTGGGCAAACCACACAGTGATAAAGAGACACAGGGGCATATTACCAACAACACGCGATAATTATTGCTATGTTGGCTTAGCGCAATATTTTTATCACCGAGCTGCGGCGATTTTTTATCGCTTAGGAACCAATGGGCATATTACCAACAACTAGCGATAATTTTTGTCTCTAACTTGTTTAGAGACATAAATTATCGCCGCACATCGGCGATTTTTATCGCAGATAAACCTTGCTATTAGCAAGGTTTATCGCAAATGCGATAAAAAACTGCCGCAATGCATGAATATCGCTGAAAAGTCAGCGATATTCATGCATTATCGAGCAAATGCTCTTAGCCATGTTATCCACCTCCCATTGGATAACATGGCTAAGAACTGCTCAGGGCAGGTGTTAGCTTTTGGAGATATTTGCGCTTAGCGCGAATATCTCCAAACGTTGGTAATAGGAGATAGCGATGTTGGGGACTGTTTCCAGTAGCTAACATCTTGGCACGCCCACTTTGCATGTCATTAGTGATAAATATCACTGACATGCAAAGCGGGGCCCAAGATGGTCGCTATCTCCTATTAGCTGTCACTAACTGGTGTTAGCGACAGCTTGGTAATAGGGAGATAATTTTATCTCCGCTTTCTTGGCTTTTAAAGCCAAAAAAGCGGAGATAAACCCCCTTGATAATATGCCCCCTTGCTATTATCAAGGTTTATCTCCTAAGCGATAAAAATCGGCCGAAATTCATGAATATTGCTGAAAATCTGTGATATTCATTCATTACCGAGCTAATGCTCTTAGCCATGTTATCCACCTACCATTAGATAACATGGCTAAGAACTGTTCAGGGGCAGGTGTTAGCTTTTGGAGATAATCGCGCTTAGCGCGAATATCTCCAAAAGTTGGTAATAGGAGATAGCGATGTTAGCGACTGTTTCCAGTCGCTAACATCTTGGCACGCCCACTTTGCATGTCATTAGTCTTAAATATCACTGACATGCAAAGCGGGGCCCAAGATGGTCGCTATCTCCTACTAGCTGTCGCTAACAGGTATTAGCGACAGCTAGGTAATAGGGAGATAATTTTATCTCCGCTTTCTTGGCTTTTAAAGCCAAAAAAGCGGAGATAAACCCCCTTGATAATATGCCCCTCAATCTCCCGAGTAAAGATATTTTGAGAAAACTTTGTGTGAAGTTTCCCATTTTACAACACACCGGAAAGGTAACATTGGTAAAACCGTGATAGCAGTAAAAAAAATATTTTATTCATGATGCTGCAAACTGCCAAAGAGCTGCGATTTTTTAAAAACTCACTCACTCCTGGCCAACAAATGATTTAATGGATGGCAAGGCTAAGGCTGGAGGGGCGAAATTAGACTGTGAGGGAATGTCACTGACATCTCTTTAGGGGTATATAAATATTTAAAGCGGACATTCCAGCACCAAACGTGCTTATTTACAGACCAATGCGGTGTACAAGATCACAAACACACAGCCAGATTCATCAAACCAAAATCCGCTCGCTAAGGGCCAGATTCTGAGAATCTGGCCCTTTGCGAGCGGTATTTTTGCATTTGGGATGCATCATCCCAAATGCAAAAATCGCAATTTTAGAAATCGCTACATTGCGATTATTTTCATTTAAGGAATCTCAATTTGAGATTCCTTAAATGCAATGCATGAACCATTTCAAAATTGCGAATTCGCAATCTGGGGCCGCTATTTACCGTGAAGTCTAACTACGTGGTAAATAGCAAAAACGTAGAAAAATGCACTTTAGTGCATTTTACTGAGTTGTATGTTACACACACACGTCCTTGGGACATGTGTGTGCGCAACACCAGTGTACATTACCATTTCAGGGGTGCAACAGGGTGCCCTTTGGACACCCTGGCACCCTTGAAATTGGTTCCTTATTTGCGATTCGCTAATTGCTAATCGCAAATAAGGAATTACTCCCCATTCATTAATGGGAAAGCCATTCCTTATTTGCGATTAGCAATTAGCGAATCGCAAATAAGGAAGCAGTAGAAATCGCTAAAAATATTGCGATTTCTACTTGCATCCCGTTTTGCGAGTCTTTAATAGCGATACCTTAAAATTCACTATTAAGGACTCGCAAAACATGACTTTGATGAATCTTGGGGACAGTTTCTTATTTTAGCGCTTGTGGCTTTGTTTTCCCACTGGTAAAGAAAGACTGCAAGTACCATAATGCAAAAAAAAGAACGAATAACTGCAAGCACTACCCTCTTCACGCTCTGTTCCTCATGCACACAAACAGGTTACATTCTCTGGCTGTGCCGGTTACCTCTGTGCACAACGCTAAGTGCCCCGGGTACAGCCATGGTTCCACGTGTGCCACACAAAAGCCTGTCAGACAGCCAAGGCCCGCCTTTCATTTACACACACAGGCAAACACAAACACACACACACACTGCTACCTTTTAACTTAAACCCGTGCAAAACTATATTGATCAAGCCACTGATGGAGTGCTGGTTATGTGACCTTACAGGGACTAATTTTGTTTTTTTTGAGTCCGGTGTTTCCTTAACAATATAGTGTTGGCCTTGATTCTGTTGGACTGAGCCGATTGGATTAACAATGGTAAGTGAGAGTAAGACAGAAGTGAACAAGTAGTGCCCAAGGGGCTTGGGGCATGAAGCCCTCTTGAGGCACCACTCCAGGGTTTCCTTGCGTCCGTGTACAGGATATTTGTAAGCATGTGTTGCTGTGACAGCCCATCTTTCTCTTGAAGTCCTTGGTTTTGGGGCCTGGCTTCTATGCTCTCCTTCCCTTTGTGTCCGTGGATACATCTTTTGATAACATCAGGTCCATTCTTGTGAAAGACTTTCCTTTCGGATTTCAAAGGTCAAGGGTCAGTGGCCCTTGGAACCTTCTTCATTCTCCTCTCACTTTCAAGATGAGAAAGTAAGGAGTGAAGGACCCCCTTCAACCTCCCTCACAAACACGAGCTCCCTTGCATCCTTACAGGCCTCAGCATCTGTAAACTGCTTCTTATTTATAAAAACGAAACCACAATTTGATATCACAGAAATGACGAATACAGCTCTCTTGAGTTAGAGGTCAACCAAAATCTTTCACAACAGACATGATATGAGTTTTTGATAAGCTAAATACCTTGTGGTTTTGCTCATTTCAGCTGCACTGCTGGTACGAGATTACATTTAATTAATTTCATGGCGATACTAAATTAGTCCACGTGTTGAATCAATTTTTAGAACCATATCATCAACCTCTTTTGCTTTCTGTCTCCCCACTTGTATGTTGCACAGCCTCAGTAAGTCAGCTGTAGTATGCACACCTCCGTGCCTCATGGAATCAGCTGGACTGGCAGCCCACCAACTAACCTCCTCCTCCGCCCCTCTCCAACATCCCCTCATGCCCAACACCCCCGCGCATCCCCCCCGAGTTCCGGATCCTCATTTCCTGTAAATCTGCACTGTATAAGTAGTATTGGTTCATTACCATTAAGCAATAACACATTTTTCAATGTACATAGAGATATCATTCTCAGCTGCTTACAAGGGAACAACCCCTGGCAGGCAAGAGGACTGCCATCAACATGCCCCGGGGCCAGACACACCTTTCTTCACTAGGGTACAGATACATATGGATTACCATTTCCGACTCCATGTCATATGTTCCCGTCTCCCTCAGAGACCTCAGCCTTTCAAAGTTTTACTGACCGCCCTCTTCTCACATCACTAGCCAGATTTGAACATGCCATTGAATTGTTTAGACTGGAGAGTTAATTTGGTCGGCCACAAGGGACACGTCAGTCATGCCCCAACTCGATCGCCACACTGCCCTTTACTAACTTCTCACTGGTGCAGAAAGAAATAGGGGAGTATTATAAAGAAGGGTAGGGCTTTAAGTGGGCCGGGTCCTGCTGGTGCTCATCCTGGCAGATCTAAAAAGCAAGTCCTGAGACGGGTCTCTATCGGGCTCTCCATTGATGCCTCACCCTCAGGGTGAAAAAAAATCTTAACTCAGCAGCAGTACCACCCTTCCCTGCTTTTTATGTAACTTCAAAGAGACTCGTTATAGTTCTTTCATAGTCTAATCATGTCTGAACTGAAGCATTTTCAATTGTATATACAGCAAAGCCATAGTTGTTGCCTATTTGTCTTAGGCAACTAACAACCATTGACAAAGCCAATAGTCCTGGCTTGTTTAGGTGTAATGTTACTTGTATTATTTATCTGGATGCAATGACAGAAGCAGCAACATACCACTCAGGCGGCACACTATGCTAAGCACAGATTTTTAGCTTACGTGTTCCTAAGCCACGCCCTTAATTACATCAGCCGCGCCCCTTTAAGAAACCCCCAGTTTTTTCATCCCACTTAAAGCCCTGAACAAGGACCACTGACTGACAGACTTGATTGATCGATCAAGTCAGTAATCAGAGTTTCCTCACCCACCCTACCAATATGTAGTATCCTTGAAGAAGCTGGTCGGCTGACCGTAAGGTTAGCAACTTTTTTGTGCAAAATTAATGAATTAAGCATCAAATATGAAAGCTCTTTTCAGCACTGTCTACACAGTCATTTGCAATTTAAAAAAACAGGTGTTGCTATTAATATATTCACTTTTGAAGGAGGATTAGCTGAGATGGCAAGGAAATTGAAGCTTGCAAACTTGAAACTGTCCACAGATTTCCACAATAGGAATCTTAAGTCATTGTGCAACCTAAATGGCTGAATCTGCTGACCAAGTGGTCAGCTGGTAGCACAGCTCAATGGATTAAGGACCCTCAGCTGCATTCTTTTTTAGACTCACTTCTAAACACTGGTACAATAACACAGGGGGTTTATAGGTGTTCACAAACTGCATTTTGCAGCACATCATTTAGTACGACAGTAGTATTACTCACACACTACAAAATGCAATGACCAAACCTACACCAGAGATGGCACCTCTCCTGTCTTTCCTGTGTGGAGATCTCCACCATGAGGGCAGAGATCTTCACAAACGTAGGTCTATATTTTAATAGTAACCGTGGAAGGGACCATGGGCAGCGGTGTGCCAACGTGTACTATTTACTACACAGGGGCCTATTCCGATGTCGAAGGACCTAAGTCTGTCCGACATCGGGCAGGAGCTGTAAATGACCAACCTGCTGTCATCGGTTACAGCCCTGGTAGTATGATGCGACCGAACAGGGTTCGCTCACATTTGTATACCTGAAAATGCAAGTATGCTTTCTGGTCGGAAAGCATGCTTGCATTGCTGAAAGCAGGGGTGCAGTTCATCCCTGCACCCTGAGGCCGGAACCCCAAGGTGCCTGCCACCGGGTGCGGGGATCAACTAAGGGGCACCATAGGTGCCCCCCAGGCCGCCATCCGGCGGCCTCACACCCATGGGGGCCCTGCTGGGGGCCCCCAAAGACAGCTTCCGACTGCCTTTTTGTGCCGGACAGACCAACACGAAAAGGCAGTGGAAAGCTGCCATCGTACTCCCTCAGTCAGAAAGAGGTGACTGGGGGAGTACTGGAGGATTTCCAGACTGCGGACAGGCTGTCCAAGCCGGTCGTCCGCAATCTGGAAATCTGAGTCGGATTCCTTCCCGACCGAGTCCATTGGAATGGCTCGGTCAAGAACGAATCCGGCTGGCAATGACCGATTCGGTCAGAAGGGCTCCAAACATGGTTCGGAGCCCTTCTAGCCGAAATCGAAATCGGCCCCCTAATGGAAAGGGGTTAGTGAAATGTAAGGAGGTGTTTAAGAGGAACATAACAAAACAATCACGCACCCTCAAAATAGTATGACCATCTCTGTTCACAAACTACACTTTTAAACCTACTAAAGCCCTAAGGGTATCAGCTTTGGAGTAAGTTAAGGCCAACATATGGCCAATCAATGATACTGCAACACACTCCCATGAAAAATAATGGAAGCTAGGAAATAAAATAATACCCCATGGAAACTAATGTTAAAAAATGTAATTAGTTCAACATTTAAATTGTATGTGTGTGTGTGTGAGAGATATAAATTATATGTATTGATTGAATATTTTATATTTTAATGTAATAATATACTTAATTAAAAAGGAAAATATTTAAAAACGTAAAAACTAATAAAATTAATGAAACAACTTTCAAAATAATTTACTGCATACTAAATAAAAATAACAATGTTAGCCAGGGTGAGTATTGTTTTAAAATTATTTTTATTTTTAAATGAATGTATTACTTAATAAACATTTCATTTGATGAGTTAATGTGCTTTGATATTATTTGTATTAATTACGTTAACAATTTTTAAACTGTATTTACATTGATTTCATACATTAAAATATTTCAAATATTTTTTATCAAGAACAATTAACGTTAATAATTTTCTCCCCATAGGGATATCTCCGCAAACAGGTAAAAAGTAACAAGTAGTAAATTTACATTTGAAAATCTGTTGTAGGAAGTTTCACAGAATGATTTTAGGAGTCAAAGACATGTAAGTCTACACCCAGGTATAACTCTCAACATACACCTAATGGTAGTATTAAATAGGCATGCTAGTATATAAAGGGCGTTAAGTGGGATGAAAAAACTTGGGGGTCAATGAAAGGGGCATGACCAATGTAATTGTGGGCTTGGCTTAAAAACACATAGCTAAAAATCTGTGCTTAGCATATAGTGTATCGCCCGACTGGTATTTAGCTGTTTCTGTCATTGCATACAAATATATGATACAACAAGTAACATTATACCTACAACAAGGCAGGACTTTTGGCTTTGTCAGTGGTTGTTAGTTGCATAAGATAAATAAGCAGCAACTATGGCGTGTATATAATATTGAATAAGCTTCCACTTAAAGCCATGGTGACACCAAGCAAATGTTGCTGCTCCTGAGTTTCAAAAAGAGAAGGGAAATCCAGAGAGAAAAGAACTCTCTTAAGTATTTCCCTTCCCCTAAACGCTCACCTGGCATGACGTCATGCTGTAACTTCTCCACTAATGAGAAGTGAGCAGTGTGAGCACGCGCACACCAATGTGCCTGCTGTCACTGTAGTCCAGAAAAAAACAGACCGCCTGTGCCAGGGCACAAAACAGAGCCCGATAGAGACCCGTTTCGACGTCCCTTTAAAAAACTGCCCGTGCTCAGACCCGGTGAGACCCGGCCCACTTAAAGCCCTGAGTATATATGCACATATATGTGTATCTTTGTGACTCTGGCACTGTGTGTAAACTGCATCTCATCGATTTGAGTCCTACCTAGACAACTCCTGAGTGGGTTAATTTATTTGTTGCAGAGATTATGGTGAAATGCACACGTTACAAGATCAAGGGCATATTATCAAAAACGGCGTTAAAATTATTGCCGGTTTAGCGGCAGAAAACTGCCGCTAAAGCGGCGATAATGGGCTTGATAATATGCCCTGGAGAATTCCAATAGAAGCCCATGTTCACACCAGAACATGGACTTCTATTGGAATTTTCAAGGGCATATTATCAAGCCCATTATCGCTTCTTTAGCTGCAGTTTTCTGCCGCTAAACCAGCGATAATTTTTAACGCTGTTCTTGATAAAATGCTATAATATACAATGAGACCCAATCCAGCTGGCGAGCAAATCTATCAGTGACATATGGGGGGTCAAATACATCCCACTCCCCACTATTCTCTTATCCACATTATAATGAGATACCCTTTCCGTATTCCCTCTAAGCTCCATTATTGTTTGAAGACTTGATAAAATGCTCCCAAGTCATTTTAAAATTGCCCAGTGGGTCATGCGCCTGCTAGCAAGGCGATTACAGGGTAAGATTGAATTCCTACTGCACCAACTTAAGTTGTTCTGCTTCAGAGGAATATAAAATGAGCACAATTGGATAAACAACAAATTACGTATTTTTTATTTTTCTTAGCTCCAATACATAATTTTTGTTGTGTGCTACCTGATTTCCTATTTCTAACATATTATTCACCTGTTATTACAGTACATTATGCGTAGTAAGCATTCCTGGAATATATTATTTAAGCTGTCATCTCAAAGACAGAGCGCAGTACCTCTTCACCAATGTTTACTGCCTCATATGGGGAATATTAGCGAGGGCGATATCGCCGGGACTTTCTCCCGCTAAAGCGGCGATATTTTTATCGCCCTATTAGCACAGCTTGTAGGCGATAGCTGCAGGTTTGGGGCCCGCTTTGCATGTCAGCGATATTAATCGTTGGGCGTACCCAACCTGTTAGCGACAGAAAGAAGTCGCTAACACAGCTATGGCCTATTAGCAAGGCAGGTGAAGCGATAAAAAAAATCACGCTAATCGCGATTATCGCTAGAACCAAACACCTGCTCAGACCATGACTTAACCTGTATATCCAATGGGAGGTGGATATTCAGGTTAAGTCCCCATTAGCGTTAATGTCTGAATATCGCTGGATTTCCAGCGATGTTCACGCATTGAGCCGCTATCGCCGGATATTTTATCGCTTTAAAAATAAACGGTGCTAACAGCACGTTATCTCTGCGATAATATCCGTCGATAGGTGGCGATAAAAAAAAATGCGCTAAGCACATTTAGTGATAATTATTGCTATTTGTTGCTAATATGGCCCTATGTATGTAGAAAATAGTTTTTTTTTCAGACAACTCGAAAACGCGTGTCGCGTTGAAGTTTGTTTTTAGCTCTTAAAGCGGCAATATTTGAGGCACAAGTCTGTCCCTCTGATCGTTCACACAGAAGAAACTATAAAAGCAAAAATAAAGCAAACTGTCAAAGCGTAAATGCAGAGTCATCAGACCGGTGATTATAAAGAGGCCTCCAGCTGACTAGCCTTTGCTGTGCCCCAACAACCTTATGGTGAGAGAGAAAGCAAAAATGAGCCCTTGTTTCAGGGTCTCTTCTCCCAGTTAAGGGCCTCGTTGCCGTGGTTTAAATGTAAATGAGTAGCCCAGCAGAGTTGCTGCAGCCCCCCGAGGCTATTACCAGCATGTGTGACCTAGGGAAGCCCAGGCATGAGAGTGTAACCCAAGCCCACCGGGCGGCCCTCTTGCCCGTATAGCCAATCCCACAGTGAACATTGGGTATGATTTTATGGGGTGCATAAACACATCCTGTGTGTGGGCTCCAAAGAAGTCCTTGTGGGCTGAAGCACGACCTGGCCCTCATACGTCCTCCATCACCTCCTCGGGAGGAGTATGGAACCCTCCTCTAGGCAGCTGCACAGCCTGCCCTGCCCCTCAAAATCCACCCACCACATGCCCACCAGCAGCAACCAAATGTGACCCCACCCTCAAACTCCCTGACATGCACAGAGCACGTGGCAAATCCAAGAATAGTTCCTGAAAATTATGAAACATCTATGTTTTTGACCCAGTTATTCCTGATCTGTAAGGTTATTCCCCATTCCAAGGACTAATCCTCATAATTGCATGGTGCCATAGTGGAAATACCGGCAGGAATCAATGCATCTATTGATTTTCAACCGGTTTTAAATTGCACGATGCAATTTAAAACCATCCCTTAGTCTCTAGAGTGGCCAAGGAATCACTGAATAACAAAAGGGAAAAATGATTAGGTTATGAAAATAGAATTGGGTACGGTGGGAGCGCTATTCATATAGATACAGGTTTGGCACTTACGATTCACTGTACATATAATCTCACCAGTGGTCGGAGTGGACGGGACCTGAGGGGTATTGCGTGCCCATACTTTTTAGGGAAAACAGTTCCACTACTTTCTGTGAAAAGATAACTGTCCTGGGCCGTTAATTGCAAGAGCTGAAATGCTTCAGCTGAAACGTAAGGCAGGGAGTCTCCTGTACTGTGAAACCGAGGGAGATACAGGCAGCCAAACAAGCCTTCTTGGCAGAGGGGCCTGCTTATCTGAAAGAAATGTAAATGTGCACAAGGGCTCAATCTCCAAATGTAAAAGGAACTTGGAAGCCAGTATTGGCTTTCATTGATGAAATCACTTGAAGCTTCCTGATGACACAGATGTATTCTTTTTGTGTGGTATTGGAAAGAAGTTACCAACTGAGCAGTGAAGTGTGTGCTTTTTAAAGGAGCATTGCACAGGCCTCTGTGCCTCAGGGGCGTTTGTTAGCTCCTAACTGTTCTCCACTGTGTCTGCCAGGTTTCAATTCCTTGGTTATCTGGTTACACACAGCGACCTCTGCAGTGCAATAGCTGAAAGAGGTTTCATAAAGTAAAATAGTGCATTTCCCACTGAATAACTTAACTTGCATTTATTTTACATTCAAGCTGTGTGTTCAGTTCAGTTCAGTTCAGTTCAATAAACTTTATTCGGTTAAAAACCAAATAACCATAAAAGTAACAGACATATAAAAAGTACAATGATTACAGCAGTTACAATAATTACTTCTCATGATTAGTAGTACAGTGAGGTAGGTCAGTAGGGAGTCTAAGATATTTCGGTTTGAATTTGTTTCCTAAGTTTAAAAACACTTTTTAAATAATTTAAAATCACAGTAACAGTTAAAATCGTGTCCATTTTCTGTACTTCTAAAAATGCTGG
Organism: Lissotriton vulgaris; assembly: GCF_964263255.1. Lineage (NCBI taxonomy): Eukaryota > Metazoa > Chordata > Amphibia > Caudata > Salamandridae > Lissotriton > Lissotriton vulgaris. Next base: position 1,716,562,996 of record NC_141687.1, read on the forward strand.
GCGGCATCTGGTTAAATTCATATTTTTTTTAAAAGGGACTATGATTTTCCTACGTACAGCAGTATAAAATTTGCAGAAAAAAAGGATATGTATATCAGATTGTTGTGACGTGCCATCACACAAACAGGTGGGCAAAATATGGTTCCATGAATTCATGTATGGAAAAGACACTAGTCTAAAAAATATACAAAATCTAAAACGGGTTAAAAGAAAACGATCATAGTTAGTCATGGACAGGGATAAATATGGCTGTACGGTGTTAGTCTCACAGAGGGTAGGAAGGTGAGAGTGTACTGTAGATTTCAAGATTTCGACTCTCTTCCTCTTATCCAGCAGGTGGTTCAGGCAGATGGATTTTAGTGTCTTCCTGGGAATAGTTTCCATTGTGGATGGGTCCGAGAAATATGAATGTAAACCAATCTCGGTCAGAAAGTGCTTTACATATCCCAGCCATTCCATTCTGTCCGCATGGTCCAAACTGAGGGTGTCACATAGCAGGGCCCGGTTAATAACGCATTTGTTAGTGGTCCATACCCTGTGCCACAATAGGATAGGTTGAATTCTGATAATGTCCGTTATGTAGGGCTGGCCAAGTTCAGCGTGACAATTAAATGTGGCAGTACACTGTGGAACTGCTAGAACTCCCCTCAGAAATTTGTTCTCTACCAGCTGGATTTGATCAACATTTGCGTACCCCCATAGACCTGAGCCATACATAGCCACAGACAAGCATGTAGCTTTATAGATGGTAAGCATTTCTTTTATCGGCTTCCTGCCCAATTTTCTAACAAAATTCTGTAAAGCCATGATCGTTTTCATAAATAAAAGAGTTCTAGCCTTAATAGCGCTTGTCCAAGAACCTGACTCATGGAATAAAATGCCCAAATAAGAAAAGGTTGGGGTGTTATCCAGCGGCACATTGTTTAAGAAAATACGCTTCATTAATCTACCTGGTTTTAGGCCACAATTCATTGTGAAGGTCTTGCTACAGTTTACTAGTAGATCCAGATTCAACATGAATTTCTCAAAGCTAACTACTAGTTTTTGCAGGGCACGTGGAGTGCGTGCCATGAGTACTGCGTCATCCGCATACATGAGCGCAGGGATTTCCCTCCTCCCCACCCTGGGCATATCCCTACACTCCTGCAGCAGATGACGCTCGAGCCCATTAATATATAGAAGGAACAAAAAAGGTGCCAATACGCAACCTTGCCGCACTCCGCGGCCTACACTATTTTACATTCAAGCTGTGTGTTATTTTATATGTACATACCTGAAGATGACCAAAAATAATTACAGCATATTTTGTTTTGTCAGTGATGCTTTTGACCCTGCACCCACGCTTACTGGCCTCACCCCCATTGTGCATAGCATCACAGTTCCCTTACTTTTTTTTAATGTACTCCGACTGCTGATTCCCACCACCCTTATTTTCTTGACACCTTTGCTCTTCTTCCTCGAATCTGTGTCCTTGGTAACTTCTCATCATGGTCATGTTATCTCTTTTCCCAGTACTTCATTATAAATCCACTCTTCCAAACCTCACTCCGTCCTATTATTCCCTGCTTTTCTCCTCTCACCTTGTTATTCCCTCATTTTCCTGGCACAACCCATATCCTTTAATTGATCATCTATTTGCATTCCACTCATTTCCCCTCTAATAAAATTCCTGTGTCACAAAGCTGTTTTCCATTACTGTAGTGTGTCTCACTACTTGAAACCGATCAACGCATTCAGAACACCTCCGCCTGCCTGATCCTCGACATCCCTCGCCACAGCCACATCACACCCCACCTGAGAGACCTGCACTGGCTACCCATCAACAAGAGGATCGCCTTAAAGCTCCTCACCCACGCACACAAAGCTCTCCACAACACCGGACCAGCATACCTCAACAAACAGATCAGCTTCTACACCCCAAACCGCCAGCTCCGCTCCGTCGACCTCGCCCTCGTCACTGTCCCCCGCATCAGGAGAGCGACCACCGGCGGCAGATCATTCTCCTACCTCGCTGCCAAGTCCTGGAACATCCTCCCCATCCTCCTACGGCAAACCAAAGACCTACTAACCTTCAGGAGGCTACTAAAAACCTGGCTGTTCGAGCAGTAGCAGCCCCCCCTCAGCGCCATGAGACCCTCACGGGTGAGTAGCGTGCTTTACAAATGTCTTGATTGATTGATTGATTGATTGATCAGTACATTCACGAATATGCCAGTTGTAAGTTACACGTTCTCACAGACGTGTATAGGTAATGGGCCTTACTTATCTTCCACCAGCTTCCTCATTTCCCTCACTCAACAATTAAACTTCTTATTTTGTTTTACAAATCTTTTTATTTACATTTGTTAATAAGTACACACAAAGACATATCTCAGCAATGAAATATCCAGCATTTCTGACCTGATAAGGTTGAACACGCCCTTGCACAGAGTATCATTCATCAATAATAATATGCCACAGGTATCTATTGACATCGTGGTGACTTGTATCTCAATAAATAATGTTAGTAATACATGATCAGGTCTCTCACAACTCAGAGTTGTTGTGGCCCGCCTGTATTGGTCCAGTTATCGCAGACCTTGCCATGTTTTTGGGGCATTCCCTTACCTCGCATATATGTTTCCCAAGTGTTCAGCTAGTGCCCCTGTTGACCCTCCAACCACTAACCATTGAAGGTTCTGGCGCTCTCCATCCCTGAGCAATGTCTCTTTTATAGGTGATCACCCCCAAACGTGTAAATATTTTTTTTCACTGTGAGCAAATCTTTATTGTCGACTCTCAACTAACGTTCTTGATCAAGCTCCCTCTCTTTGCCTCTTTCAATCTCCTCCTGCCCTTCTGATCCATCTTTTCTCCCTCCTCCTGTAGCCCTTCTACTCTTTTCCCTCCTTCCTTAATCAATTCCTTATAGCTCAGGGGTATAACGCAGGCCCATGCATCATGCGGTGCAGTGGGGTTGTCCAAGGTCAATGAATATCTATGAGATATGGGAAATTTACGGGCCCCTCGTCACATTCTGTGGGGGCTAGGGGGGACATCATTTTGCATTACGTTACTGTTACAGTGGATTTCTCGCTTATCTCTCTCCCAAGGTCCCTTTATCCTCCACTCTTCCCTTTCCTGTTTTTTTCTCCCCTAGTTATCTTTTGACTCCTGCATATTCCTCATTTCCTCATTTGTAATTTCATTACTTTCTCACAATTCTCCTTCTGTTCATTTTGACAATCCTGCTACAAACATTTCTTGGTTTGGCCAAGAGAGAGATTTAGCTGTTTTGCCAGGCTTCATGTTTTTTTAAAAAAAATTCAGTTAGCCCTTTTATATATTGGTCTGTTCCAGTTTCATTCACAGCTTGCTTCTGCTCCCTACACCCTAAAGCCAGGGCCACTGGAACTATGCAATTGTGCAGGCGCGCAACACCCATTGGGCTCACAGGGTTTCAAACCCCCCCCACCCCGTCGTGTGTGTCAGCCCGGGCAGAGACAGCTTCGCGAGCTGGCGAGCATCTAAGTGCAGCCGCACCCGAGTACTTAACAGGTCTCTTAAAGACCATTTACTTGTAAATGAGGATTTTGTTGTGTGTTCACGCCTTCTTACAGCCACTCTGTCCGTGGTTGGAAGAATTAGCCCCCCGAAATATTTTCTAGCCCCCCCCCCCCCGAAATTTGGCCTGCCTGCAATTGAGCGGCTGTGGTGTTTTTCGCACAGTTATAGATTTGCTGCATTTGCCACATAATCCATCATCTGTTGCATAATCTGAAGATTTTAACAAAAACAACTGTTCAAAAGTTATTCAAATCGCAGTCACATGTGCTGCTCTGCAGTGGAACCCTCCGTGCAAAAGTTGACCGGTCACTTTTTTGTTGTTTATTGCTATATTGGGGTGTTAAACTGGTACTAGTGAGATGCAGCCAATGCCCAAACAGTGTAAAAATGCCAAAACAAAGTATTACTATCACAAAATGTGCTGCATCACCCACATAATTTGCCTTTTCCAGCCACGTAAATTACTCAAGCCTTCTGCATAATTTGTCACTCACTGACGTATAATTTCAGTTGCCCTTCGTATCGTATGAGGCAATGGGCCAGCCCACATCATCCATTGTTGTACATCCATCTAAAAAGTAGTTCAGTTCAGTGCCAGGGTTGGTAGGCAAAATTCTACTTTAATTTCATGTTTTTATACTGTACTTTTGTGATGGATCGTTTTTTTCCTCTTAATAAACTCATCTCCTTTTGTTCGCCCCTTCCATCTTTTCTCTCTTGGTACCCTTTAAACAGCTTTAGTTATTTCTCTTGGATCTTCCCTTTTCACCCACTATTTCCGAGTCCCTCAGTCAAATAATCTATCCTTCCCAAGGTCTCCGTTTTTAATACTCTTCCCGCTATCCTTCTTTACACCTCCAGTGCTTAATTTGAGCCGGTGGTTTCTGGTGCTGGCACAGCACTTAATTGTCGACACTGCACTTATGACAGCTGCCACATGATGGCACAGTATGTATAATTTAGAGATGAGCAGAACAGCTATTGTTTATTAATCCAGTATGCATCAAAAACAACTAATACCTGCCGTCCAAGCTATTTTTGTAGCTTTGGGGGCCTGGAATAGGCTGCATTGCCACACTTGTAGCAGTGTGCTGGTAAACAGTTGTATAGGTACTCTCACTGGCAACGGGGGTGCAAGCTGCAGAAGCCTCCTGACTAGACCCCTGACAATTTTTTTAAACAAATTAAGCACTGCGACACTTGCCAACCCTCCCACACACATGGGAGCCCTCTATTCGCTCGGGCTGCACCTCGCCCGCACTGTCCTTTGGCTGTCCTCCTCCTTCGAGTAGGCCCGGGTTGGTCTTAGAGGCTTTCCTGCAGATTTGAATTCTTGGAAAGTGCCTGAAAGAAGAGAAGCAACGGGGCTGCAGATAGTGCGTGGTCTCGCTGAGATCACAGACGCTGTGCTTACCTAAAAACACAACCCTTTTTATCTGCGGCCTGTAGTTATTGTCGTGTTTTTTCTTAGAACGAGGCAGCCGCAGGCAGCGATGTTTCCCAGAATGGCCTTCCAGCAGTGCGGGGGTGTAGGGTGACGGGGAGGGCGGAGATTCTCACTACTGCAGCGCGAAGCCCTGCCACCAGCCTCCGATGTCGTTTAGGTTCTTAATCTGATGAGGAAATGGCGCATATCTGGTCGGGAACAAAGGTTGTGCGTATAAATCATGTTTGTTCTTCCTCCGAAGGATAAATTCCTTAACCGAAACAAACACAAGGCCCAAAGAAGCAGACAGAAGGCGCGTAATGACACAATTGCTTATCATTTCATAACAAAACTGTCTGATGACGAATTCCACTGCCCTCCATTCGGTGTTCGGTGTGCTTTAATGCAGTGCTTAATTTGAGCCGGTGGTTTACGATTCTCAGCACCAGCACTTAATTGTCGCCACCAGCACTTAACTGCTGAATTTATGACAGCTGCTACATGGTGGTGCTGTTTTGTATAAATTAGAGATAAGCAGAACAGCAAGTGTATTAATTCAGGTGGCATTAAAAACAACTAATACCTGCCGCCTAAGCAATTTGTATAGCTTTGGTGGCCTGGAATAGGCTGAATTTTCACACCTTCAGTGTGCTGATTAGTGGTAGCTTTGTAGGTACTGTCATTGACAATGACAGTAGTGGCAATGGGTGGTGATAGCTGCAGAGGCCTCCTGACTAGAGCCCTGGCAATTATTTTATTTACAAATTAAGCACTGAATGGGCTGCTACAGTTCGGTACTGAGTACCACCACTTTTTTATTTTGAGAGGGAGAGTAACTGCACTTCTCAAGAAAAACGTAATACTTTTTAGGTCTCGCCTAGGGAATGCAGCGCATGCGCTGTTTGCCTTGGCTAGACTATTGTTGTCGATTTTGCTAGCGAAGGGAGACAAACCATGTGCACACACAGACAAGCGATGTGCACGCTCATGGCATCTCCTTTCTGCCTCACACGCTCCCACCGCTTACCCGCTCACGACGTCTCTCTGAGCTTCGGCCCGGGCAGGCCATTTGCACGCTCACGGCGTGTCAAGCTCCATCACTCTGCTGGTGAGAAGTCATAACACGCTCCCACCGCTCGCACACTCACGGCGTCTCTCTGAGCTTTGGCCCAGGCAGGCCATGTGCACGCTCACGGCGTGTGAAGCTCCATCATTCTGCTGGTGCGAGGTCATGGAGCCGTGGGGTGAATGTAGTGGAACAGTAAGCTTGGGCCGCCGGCGAGGGAATTAGGGAGTCCGGGAGGCACCTCCTCTACCCTCGTAGCTGCCGAGTTTATCGATGCTACTGTGCTTACTGGTAAGGAGATGGGGGAGGCTGCGCCACATGGCCCACCGGGATGACTCTGGGTGTGGCCAGTGTACTCCTAATTCTGTGCGTTCCTGGGGAGGGAGCGGGCGGCCTAAGGAGTGCAGGGAACCTGGTTCGAGTCTCGGTAATGTCGCTAAAACCTCCTGTGATACTGGGCAAATCACTTAATCTCCCTGTGCCTAACAAAATGAATGTAAGTCCTTGTGTAATGTTACTGGTGCTATGTAAAGCGCTCTGATACCCGGTTCAATTCGGGTCTAGTTCGCGCTAAATAAAACTCTGCAAAAAAAAAAAAAAAATGTACATCATTCTGCTGCCGCCACCCCGTCTCCCATGTGCACGTCACTGCCCCCTTCCTTCCGCTGCCGCCACTCCGTCTCCTATCTGCACGTCACTGCCCCCTTCATTCCGCTGCCGCCGCTCCGTTTCCTATCTGCACGTCACTGCCCCCTTCATTCCGGTGCCGCCGCTTCACCTCCTATCTGCATGCCACTGCCCCCGGGCGTCACCACTGCCTAAATCCAGGCCGTAGGACATGTGGGGAGAGATCCAGGAGCTCCCCAGGGTGTCCCCGTCGCTCCAGCAGGGGCCTAGATTCCTCACTTATTTGGGTCACCGAGCCCCCCGCCACACAGTCACTTGCCCGCTCCAGAGGACGACACAGCCCATATTGGGGGTAGGCCTCGTGGCAGTGTGCCTCCTCACTATTCCTCCGGGCGCTCTGCTCGGGACTCTGGGATGGTCGCCTCTGGCTACGGAGCCTCGCGCTCCTCCCCCATGGATTTTGCTAAAAAGTCGTGCAAACGAAGCAAAAAACAAGCAAATAAAAAAAGCATTTTGAATGCAATAGATCTCGCATTTACGCAAGTTTGAGCTATTGTCAATGTAAATGACAATGCCTTTTATTTACGTTTTGGTTTTTAAAATATAAATAAAAGGCATTGTCATTTACAATGCTAATAGCTCAAACTCTCGCAAATGCGAGACCTATTGCATTGCAAATGCTTGTTATTGGAGAGTACTGGCACTTCTCAGAAACAGGCATATGCTCTGTAATAGAGTACTGGCACTTCTATTTTTCCATTTCAAGCACTGTTTAAATCATGACATTTGCATTCACGGTGCACTTCCTTGTGAAATAGCCTCTCTTCAGCACAGAGGGTGCTCATCAGCGGGTATTGGCATCCACATGTACATTTTAGGATGGGTGTAGCTACCATTGGTGCTGCTGGGGTAACAGCACTGGGGCCCTGGTCCCTCAGGGGCTCATTCAACCCTAATAATTGCTGTATTTTACTAACCCAGCAGCAGCCAAAGGGGTCTTTTCCCTTGCTTGCACCAGGTTCCATGACATCCTTGTTGTGCTACTGCATTTTAGTGTGATTTATTAGATGAAAACTGGAAGTCTCTGATCCTCACAGTTATTAGATTTCACATCTATATTAAACTGGTGTTATTTCGGCAGGACAACATTTACTGGAAGAAAAATCCAGAGTAAATTCTGATACATGTGGGCCTTGGCGTGCATCGACGTCGCTTGTAATTCCCTTTTTCAGGGGAATACTTTTAATAAGCTTATTTACTACACCCAATAAACACCTCACCCTGGGATAATGGTATTTTTATTTACCTGATGTGGTAAATGCGCCCTTCAATTCCGGCGCACTCGCAATTGGGGCCAAAGAAGCTGAAGCAACAAAATTGAAACTTTAACACCCACAAGCGTCTTTCCAAAGTCCTGTTAAGGTGCCATAATTAAGGGGCAGATTTACAAGGTACTGACGCATCTGCATAGATGCATCAGTTTCCTTGCATCAGGGCTGAAGGTCCTTGCGCCACTATGATTGCGCTGTATTTACAATACAGTGCTCCATGGCGCAAGTATAAACAGATGCATCAGAAATTCTGACGCACCAGTTGGGGCAAAAGTGACGCATTGCTGGAGTTGCACATGAAAGTGACGCAACTCTAGCAATGTGCCACAATAGATGGCTGAGTCCCATTCAAAAAGCCATGCGTCATTCCTTACGCCTGGTCTGAGCAGGCGTAGGGGTTTTGACGCAGTGAAGGCATAGAATGATGCAGTGAAATCTTGTAGATTTCACTGCGTCAGTTCTACATGGATTTTTGCGTGGGAACGCGCGCCCTGCATACATTATACCTGAAACAGGTTTAATGTGAAGCAGGGCTTACAACGTGACGCATCTCTCCTGATACATCACGTTGTAAATGGGCCGCAACATTTACACCGCAGCTGCGTCACAAAAATGACGCAACAGCAGCGCAAAAGTCACGCAAGGGGCTTGTAAATCTTCCCCTAAATCTGTTTTTTTAGAAAGGGCACTGACGACCCATCAAATAGCGTCCTATTTCTTTTTTAGATGTTATAGCTAAAATAATTGTCAAAAAAGTCCTTCTGTTTTTTAAATGAAGGGTCCTCAGATGAGCAGATATTTTTTGTGTGAATAAGAGTGGCTTAACAAAGGATTATTCGCTTTGATAACTGGGAAAAAGTGGAGATATTCTATTGACCATCCATCTGCACTCATTCCTGTCAATGAGGGCTTGAAAAGGGGCTGCATCCTTGCTCTGACTCTTTTTGAGTTATATCTGGCAAACCTCTCATTCCCTTTTCTTACTAAATGTGAGGAATATACGTGTGTTCTGTGTGCTTTATTACGCAGACGGCCTATTATTAATGCATTACACCTCGGTGGTGGCCTCCCCCAGGCTTCCTGTATTACAATAAAGTACCAGTGAATATTAATTAGACTGAAACGTTATTTTTTGGTAAAAAGATTCCTATATTTCATTGCTGGCTCGTGGCTGTCAGGTTCAACATTGGAAAATGTTTGCACCTTTAAGTATCTGGGCATAAACTTATCCATCGCCTTGAACTGATTTGATGGTCCATAAGAACTGTACATCTGGTTGCACCCTCTCCTCCGTAAAGGGTTTTGTCACATTTGATAAGAACGTCAGTAGCCCACAGCAGGTCCAATAATTCAAGCCTTCCAGGGTAAAGAGGTGCCACTCACCTTTTGTGGGGCATTGCTACTGGTCCTGAATGGATGATAGATAATATGAGAGATATTTTTACATAACTCAATGGTACTCATACTACTGATCTCAAAAATATGAATGGCTGAGTGGACCCATCAAGATTAGAACCTTTGAGCACGAGGTGAAACACAGATTTGAGAGGTGGATGCATATATCCACTAAGCCGTCAGACCCAGCATCCGAAGCTTCTGTGGCCCAGGGGCCTTAGAGACGGATGGCGACCCCATCATGGCAGACACAGTCTGTCTGAAGGCTCTTACAGGCAGTGTCCTAATTGTTCGATTGGCCATACTGTTATTCACAATACCACATGGTGGTGGTGGTGTCCGTGAACACCTGAACCAGTCTTCCCTTGCAGGAAGAAGGGCTTTCAATGTCAGGAAAATCTCTCTCAACTACAGCAGGTTGATGTGGAGCAGAGACTCCACTGGAGACCAGAGTCCTTTGATCACCACGTTTCCCAAATGGCCATTCCAATCCAGGAGTGATGCATCTGTCACTAAAGTAAACAGTGGGTGGGGAAGGGAGAGGATTCTGCCGCTGACGCCATCTTGGTTCATCAGCCATCACTGCAAATCTTTTGTAGTTCCCTCTGATATCTGGAACAGGTCGGAGAGATTTCCCTGATGCTGCGCCTACCTAGACTTCAGGACCCAATGCAGAGGTGGCATATATCAGCGGGCATGAGTTACCAGTGTTGTGTTAGGCCCTAGGCCCACATGATTATAAGAACGGACACACACACCGGGTAGTATGGTACTACATCTGGCCACAAACACGTGCACCCGGGCCCTTTTATTAACAGGCCTACGTCACTTGTGACGCCTGTGATGGATGGGTGTGGGGTGCATGTGTGCCCTCTCCCCCAAGGGAGTGTTTAACAAACTCTGTCTGCTGAGACACTAGAACGTGTCCAGCAGGACACAACATTCCTCCCAAATTTTAATGAAAACAAAAGCAATCACTAGTCCAACCTGTAGGGGTAAACAACAATTAACTATACACCACAGGGTCCATCAGCTTCTCGTGTCTGGCAGCAGGAAGCCAGCAGACAGGGGCTGGTGACTGACTGCAGTAGGACGATCTCGGCGGGCAGTCATAATTTAACCTGAGTGGTTCAGGACTCGAATGCTGGCTTAGCGATGCTAGCTGCACTCTCATACCATGCCAGTGGAAAAATGCCTTTTGGGCTGAAGTGGCTACCCTGACATTGAGGACGGTAAGTGGTGGGTATTAACAGTTCCTTAAACAGGATGCGTCAAGAGCATGGTTGGAGTCCATGGTGAAAGTTCACAAGAGTTTGGCTAGATCGACCAACACCTCTGTTAGAATACTTTGCTGTATCCTGTAACTCGTCGGTGGGGCAATATCAAGTCCAAATCTCCTGCTTGGGGATGCCCTTTGTCTGGATTGCCACGGGACTGCTTGTTGGCTGCGCTTGGGCAGCATATGTGCTGACTGGTGGCAGCTGCAAGATCACCGAGGACTCAGCACCTAGTCGCTCGCACAACCCTCAGTGGTGGATGAGTCTTGGTCAGGACATGCTCTTGCTGCCGCAGTTCAGTTGTAAGCCAGGTTCACAGGTAGCTTCTGGTTGTGCTTATTGGCTGGTCCAGCAATGGTGTAGGACTCCAGTCCACTGGTTCTCGAGATAGTATTGTTTGATGCATTTGACGAGGACTGCGTGATGGTATTGCCAGCCCTGTGGTGAATCTGGACAACGGGTGGTGATATCTTGCCTTGATGGTTGCAGGCCTTCAGTCTTAAGTCGATCACCTTGAGCTGGGGTGGCCAGGTGCCTCCATTTCCTTTGGGGAGGCAGTTACATCCATGCACTTGGACTTCTTGGGCTACTAGGACTTTGGTGACAGTGGAATGATGGAAACGCTAAGAAACATGAGGCATGAGGCTCTGTTCGCGCCGGCTTTGCATCTTACTCTCGGTCTCCCACTGGGCGGTCGCCAGTACATTCTCTGGGTGTTGGGATTCACTCTTTTTGCAGCTCGGGTTCTCTCCATCATCCAGCCCGGCCCATCACGATGTCCCCTTCTGAACTTGGTCGGTTGTCAGATTCTTAGTGTGGACCCTCCGGTCACACTTCCACATTTCTTGCTGAATGAGGTGATCTGCACATGGCAATGATGATGGGGTTGCCATGGGACCGGCACAACAGGTGTTGATGATCTTCTGTGAAAGGAGGTTTCTGGAGGGATTTTGCAGCTACATGTCTCTGCCTTGCTGAGGCTGTTCCTTCACCTCTGGCATCTGTGGTCAGGAGCAGGGACCCCGTCAACTTCGACTGCCGACTTTCAGGGATGGACCGTCGCACTTGGAAGCGTTGGGGAGAGACGTGGTTCGCATTTGCTGCGCTTATATTTGGTTCTCCCATTGGGCTGTCTCCAAGGACGTCGATCCGCCTTGGTGGCTGTCTGGTGTTTCTGGGTGTGCTCTTGTCTTGTGGTGCTACGAGTCCTAATGCTTCTCCTATTGTTCTACTTAGCGCACCTGTGTTTGTCCAGCTCTTCCTGGTGACAGGATTGTCACTCTTCTTTTCAATTCTTCTTCCAGGTGCAGTCGCATGCACCTTATTCCAAAAAGGCCAACAGGGCCTATCGAATTTAATAGTCTCTGGGCCATGCAGGCGAGAATTCTGTTGCTCTTCTTCTGGGTGTTGGACAGCCACTTGTTTCGTTTGTTCCCTCTTGAGGCAGCTCCTTGAAGGTCCTACTCCAGGTGTCCCCTCTTCTGAGAATGACTTCCATGGGCAGTAGGGAGCTGTAGTAGTGGCTGGCCACTTGGAGTGTGCGACTCCCCTCTTGCCTATGTTGGGTAACCGGAGACTCCGTCTCGAAGCAGTACGAGGGAGGACACTGTGCGTGTTCGACCTACTGATGGCTTCACTGGTGTAGTGAAGATGTAGATGTGGAGGCTCTTCTTACTGCCTTCAGCAGTGCTTCTTCCCCGGGAAGATGTCTCTATCTCCCGGGCACCTGCCCATGCTGTAATGATTGTCTGGTGCGTTTTTCTGCACACATCTAGCTGTGTGCGCTCCGTCCTCTTCTTGTGCGCCCTCTTCTGGCACTTGGTGTGCTTACTCTTTTCCTTGTGGTGACGTTCATTCACCGCTAGGGGCTTGTGGTGCACCCTTCTCAATTGCAGTGTCATAAGACAGCCACTGGAAGTTGCACATTCAGCATGCGTCTTTCTTGAGTCTTCCTGGGGCTCCGCTGCTATTGGTCCCATTGCCATCTCTGGACGTTGCTTGGCCACTTGATTCTCCTCTGGGCCGGGGTAGCTCCGGGCTTCTTGGCACCCTGGGTGAGTGTGCACAGCATCCAGTGCTCGTGTGCTTTTAGTGGGGCTTCCTGATTCTATCTGTTTGGGGGAAAAGGTACACAGTCTCACTGCCCTCCTGCTGCATGGGCAGACACACATGGGGTGTGTTGCAGTCATCACCCCTTCAGAATACCTGCTGAAGGACTGAATCAGGTTTCTGGAAGCCTGCTTCTATTCACTGAATGGCTCCTCATATGTGTTTGCCAGTACAGCGGTAATGCAGTGGACTGCTGGGTGGCCTTGCATATGCCACTTTCTTCATGCCCTGCGTGGTACACAGGTAACCTGGACATTCACACTCAGGCTCAGAGTCCTCTGTTTCATTTGTGCCTACTAGCTGTCCTTCTATGGTTTGCTTCACCGTGTGTGGTTTAATGATTCGCCACTAGGTGGCGCTGGGGCCAACTCTCTGTTCAGGCCCCAGCAGCTCTTCAGATGCTGCAGGCCTTGCAATGTGCGGTCGTCAGTGCGGGAGATCGGGAGCTGATCAGGGCATGCCCCGCCTCCATACCTCTTTTCTGGGACTCCTCCAGCCACAATTGGTGACCCTGACTGTTTTGCGTGGTGGCCTTCCTTTCCGCTAAAGTGGCAGTAATCTTCTTTTTTTCTTTTTTTAAGTGTATGGAGGGTCCTGGGTGTGGTGCACCGCAAACAGCGCTAGGTGGCGCGGCAGCCACCACGCTTCACTGGCCGATGCTGCTTTGGCTGTCTCCCCGATGCAGCGGGTGGCTATCGGCAGGAAAGCTAGTCATTGGAGCGCTTCCTTTGAGGCAGCCGTATCACTTGTGGAGGGAGAGTGCTCGCGCAATAAACAGACCACGCAGTGTCAGCGTAAAAGGCCATTTTATTAGACCAGAACTGCGTAATCTGTACATAACAGTAACATAAACATAATAATAACAACAAACCCCCACTCACACTCCCCTCTCATTCGTTTCACTCGTTCCGTTTCATCACAAAGCCATAGAAGCTCCAACCATGCTTTATTCCTGCCCCTCAATCACTTGTCATCCAGCCCACTCCTTGCGTCCTGCCAGTCATGCTTCTATCCGCTCTACGAACTCCCCCCCCCCAAGGGATGGGTGTGCCCGCTCTTGACCCCCCTGTCCCTTCAAGTCCCGCCTAAAGCAGCTCTGGCCTAAACTGGCAACGCTATAGACCAACCCAGAATACCCCTCTAGCTGCCGGGTGGGTGGGTGGCCTTTTCTGTTCCCTCCCGATGGTGCCAGGCACAGGAAGAGGAAGTTCCCTTCTTCCCCTGCGCCTAAATACCCACCTCCTAACTCCTCCCCTTCCCCTACATGGCCTATCAATGCGCGAATGACCCTGGGGGAAGACTAGTCTGCGACTGTGCTTCCCCCGGGGCCCAGCATCGCGCAATAAACAGACCACGCAGTGTCAGCGTAAAAGGCCATTTTATTAGACCAGAACTGCGTAATCTGTACATAACAGTAACATAAACATAATAATAACAACAAACCCCCACTCACACTCCCCTCTCATTCGTTTCACTTGTTCCGTTTCATCACAAAGCCATAGAAGCTCCAACCATGCTTTATTCCTGCCCCTCAATCACTTGTCATCCAGCCCACTCCTTGCGTCCTGCCAGTCATGCTTCTATCCGCCCTACGAACTCCCCCCCAAGGGATGGGTGTGCCCGCTCTTGACCCCCCTGTCCCTTCAAGTCCCGCCAACCAGTGAATCCCTGTAGGGCGGTTCACTGCCCCACCCCCCTTCCGGGTCCGCCAGTCTGCCACACTCACGCCCGCATTCACTTCCTGCGACACCAGATAGCCTCATTCCACAACTTGCTCACCACATCTCTCATCTCCATCATGTAATACGCATTGCCCAGCTGGGACAAGTGCACCCCGTCGTCCCTGAAAACTAAAGGCTCCTCCAGTCGAATCCCGCCATGTGCAATAACCTTAATGTCTTTGTCACCACAGTAAAGTCTCATCGCCCTATTGAGCTTCCTTCGTGCCTTTTCGATAGCCCCATGCTTCATAGCCCCTCTCCACACTTTCCTGGGGACCAACTCAGTCCAGGCTATGCAGGTCCCTGCCAGCCTCGCTTTTAACACCTCCAGGTCCCATTGCATGAGTTGTAAATGTGCCAATTCGGACAGCTGCACAAGGTCATTTTCCCCCAGATGAATGATCAACAAATCAGGACATCCCCTCTGTGGGATCATCTTCGCGAGCCAGGGCAGTAGTGCCCCCCATCGCATGCCACTTTTGCCCCACCATTGTACCTTGTGCAAGTGTCCTTTCAGTCCCAGGTTACGGCCGTAAACCTGCTGCTCCGCATATTTGGATGCCCAATGCACGAAGGAGTGCCCAACAATCCAGGTCACCGTCTTACCGCCCGGTCCACCCACGCAACCTACGAAGAAAAAGATGTTAGAACAAGAAAAACAGGCGGAATCAACCAACACCCTGCCTGGGACCACCCTATTTTCTCACATACCTCTCGCAACAGCGCGACTTCCACCGCCCAAGTCTCCTAATCCTATCCCAGGACCAACCCAACCTGGCCGCCGTGGTCGCAGCCCCGATCCGGAAAGAGTGGGTCCCGAAACCAGCCTCATCCATGCCCAACCTCCTCAAAGCCTTGCGCAACACAGCCAACAACTGGCCCGCCGTCACTCTCGCGCCAGACGCATGACAAAAAATCTCCCCACACTGGGCAAACCGCCCTCCCTGTCTCATTCAACCACACCCACTTACCCCTGCCCAACTGATCAGTCTTGGAGCACCGCAGCCAAATACCCCAGCGCCCCCCCCATCCACTCGAACATCCTCAAACAACCTGCCATCCCCCCTCCTTGTACCCAAAAGCTCAGACACCTGAAATGTCCCGAAAAACATCCACACCATACACAAGCGAAAAAGGCCCACCTCAACCAGGTCATAACAACAGTCCGGCAACACCCCAACCAGCCGGACCAACAACTCAAACGTCACCGCCTCCCTCAGCCTGCCCTCCCCCACTCCCTCGCTCCCTGCCCCAGCCCTGCAACATTCTGCTCAGTATCACATCCTTGGTCGGGTCAAAGCCCAGAAACAAACACAACAACAGTAGAAAGATATCCCCGCCAATTTACCAGATATCGTAGCCGCAGTCAAACCCCGATCCATGCAATCCAACACATAACCTCTTAGCCCTTGTTCCACAGCCGACTCCACACCCACAACGCCATTCACTGTCCAGCCCATGAAAGCACTAAATTCAGACCATGCCAAACGATAAGTCCTCCTCGTGGTCTCAGCCAGCAAACCCTCCACCAGTCCAATCATCTTCACTCCCCAAGGCCCAGATGCCGGCCGGCAGCTCGGTCTTGCATGTATCCGCTCCCGGTGCCAGGTGTCGAAACCGCTGCCACTGCAAACGAGACAAAGCATCCGCAATGTCATTATTCGCCTAAGGGACATGCTTAGCCCGAAACACCACATTCAACCGCAGACACGCCAACATGAACCTCCGCAACAGCCGCAACATTCTCAGGTCCCTTGCCCTTTGATGATTCACCAGCTCCACCTCCGTCATATTGTCCACGTGGAAGAGCACAGACCTGTTCCGAAATTCCTCCCCCCACACCTCTAGTGCCACCAGCAAAGGGAAGAACTCCAAGAAGGCAATGCTCCTGCCCTGTTTGATCCAGGAGGCCGGCCAGCTCTCCGCACACCACCTGCCGTCCCAGAAAACACCAAACCCTGCTGACCCAGCCGCGTCAGAGTAAATTTGGCATTGCCAGACCGCCCTCTCCTCGTCAAAGTCCAGAGACACACCGTTGAAGTCCTGCAAGAACGTAATCCATGTCCTCAAGTCCGTCCTTACTCCCATGGAAATCCTGACCCTGTGATGTGGAAGCACTGCCCCCGACATGGCCATGCCGAGCCGCCTGCAGAACGTCCGCCCTGCCCGCACTACCCTACACGCAAAGTTAAGGAAACCCAGAAGTTTCTGCACTGCCCGCAAAGGAATCCACCGCTCCCCCACAGCCCACTCCAGACATGCCAGGATCTCCGTCACTTTGGCCGCAGGAAGGCGCGCCAGCCACTGCACTGAGTCCAGTTCGATCCCCAGGAAGGTGAGGCAACAGCTGGGACCAGCCGTCTTCTCGGGCGCCAGAGGCACCCCAAACTGAAAGGCCATCTCCTGGAATCGCAACAGGGCCCTGCCGCAATCTCCGGTATCCGACCTCCCCAGGAAGAGGAAATCATCCAAGTAGTGAGTGACTTCCCGGCACCCACTAACACGCACCATGACCCACTGCAGAAAAGTGCTGAACAGCTCGAACAGAGCGCAGGAGATGGCGCACCCCAAGGGCAAAACCTTGTCCACGTAGATGGCCCCCCCAAACTGCATGCCCAAGAGTGGAAAATCCGCCTGGTGAATAGGCAGTAAACGGAAAGCAGACTTGATGTCACACTTCGCCAATTCCGCTCCCGTCCCACACACCCTCACCAGACGGATCGCATTGTCCACCGACGCGTAGAGCACTCTAGAATCTTCCACTGCAATAAAGTTGTTCACTGACTGGCCCTCCGGCCATGACAGATGGTGAATCATCCTGAACTCCCCCTCCTCCTTCTTCGGCACCACCCCCAATGGGGATATGATCAGGTCCTGTAACGGCCAGTCAGTAAACGGGCCAGCCACCCTTCCTTCCTCTACCTCCTTCCTCAACTTAGCCGACACTACACACGGCAGTTCTTTGGCAGATCTCAAATTTTCAGCCCAACGTCGCTCCCTGGGACCCTGGTAGCCCATCCTAAAGCCCTCAGTAAAACCCCAGAAAAGCCGCGCCGCCGCCTCCTGATCCGGGTAGCACGAGAGCCACGGGGCCACCCTGGACCGAAGGGCGCCTACACCGGTTAGGGTGGAGGCGATGGCCCTCTGGTGTTCCTCCATTGCTCCGAGGGTGTGGTGAGCATGAGGCACTGCGTAAGGGCATGCTTCCCGCCGCACTTCGAGCACTCGTGTTTGAATTTAAAGGGATGCCGGGAACAATACCCCTTATTGTAGCTCCAACAGGCCCCTGTGGAATAACCTCCTGGCTTGGACTGCTGCCCCGAGACAATGGTGCTGGGCACTGTTCCACCCCCCACCCCGCCTTGGGCGGGACGCGGCGGAAAAGACCGATATACAACCGGTAGGCCACTGGCCGTGTGTGTAGACGCAGTGGAGTGCGAAGACGCCATCCACTGAACCCAGAGTTCCTGATCCACCTCCCCCCAACCCTTCTCGGGATTTGCGCTAACCCTGGCTCGAAACTCCTCATCATAGCTTAGCCAAGCAAAACCCCCGAACTGCATCTGGGCCTTGCGAATGATGTCCATGTATTTGAAAAGCGCGATCGCCCTGTCCAAATACTTCTGGCAATAAACACTGGCATAGATCAAGAACGCCGACGTCCAGTTCTCCATTGTCACCGGCACCCTAGGGCGCCTCGTCAGCTCCCACTCTTCCTCCTTAGACCCCTCCTTAGCCTGTACCTCCCCGTGTAGCAACTTAAAGACATCCACAAACTCATGTTTCCAGATCCGATCCTTGAGCTTCTCCAAGAGATGCGACCCCAAAGGCATAGCCAGCCCCATATATGGTAGCTTCTTAGGTACCTTCACTTCCTTCTCCTCCTTACCATCCCCTTTGTCCGTCTGCACCCCCAAAGTCACCGACTTACCATCCACCTTCTTACCATCCTCGGGTGGACCGCCCGATGGCTTCTCCGCCTCCCGCACCGAACCATCACCCACACCCACCGACCTACAAGTCCTCTTCTGCCCCTCCCCCCCCCGGGGAACATCCTCCCAGGCCGACCACCAGACACCCTCACCTGTGAGTGCCGAGCTCAGCTCCCAGGGCCTTCCTCTAGACGCTGTCACCTGGACCGCCGCCGTCCCGGCCTTGGTCTTCGTCGCCGCCGTGGCCTGTAAAACACCGAGGTCGCCGTTGTCGCAGCGCCCCCTACGCCTTCCAAGTCATTTCGCATCTCCCCGTCTTCCAGCTCATCACTCTCCGCACCATAATCCAACTCAAGCACCGGTTCCAGATCCACAAGCAAATTGTCCACCTCCTTCACAACTCTCTTCACACCTTTCTGCACACTTCCCCGCCCACGCACGCCAGCCTCCACACGTGCTGCAGGAGCCCGAGCCCTCGGTGGAGGGACAGCCGCCGCGGACTGCCCTACTGCTTCCGTCCTGCGTTTTGGAGCCATCTTGCGCCCTGCCAAGCACCCCCGGGCTCTGCCCACAGCCGCCGGCTTGGATTCCCTCCCACCCCTCAGGTCGCTCCAACCTGAGCGGGCCCCAGCACCATCGGGCCTCAAAGCCGTCCTGGCCGTCCCTACACCCGCCATACTCCCCCGGGGGGGTGGTCCTGCACTGCCTTCCTGGCCCTTACTCTCCTTAGCTCTTCCTCCAACTCCGCTTCCCTTTCCTCCTCAGAGGTCGGGGTGGGAGGGCCCTCCACCTCATGGCCCCACACAGCACCCACCCTGGCTCTGGTCTCTTCGGCCCACCTGACCTCCTGAATCTGCGCCAAAATCCTCTCACCCCGGGCCCTGTCTTCCCAGGAAGTGGCGCCCCAAATCTGCGGGGGCGGGCAGTAGCCGGAAAATTCAGTCCCCGGGGGGAAAAAAACCCACCTGCGGTAATCCAGGGACCCAACCAGGCCCTACACCCCCGGGAACCAGGGCGGCAGGCCCACCCCGGCCCCCCAGGTCCCCCACCGACGCCTGCCTCGCCGGGGCCGGGGTGCCCGCCCTGAAGCTAATGGACAGGTCGATGGGGGCCTCCTCGTTCTGTCCTTCATCCTCCCCCACAGGGTCCCCAGACAGGGCAGTGCTCAGAGTGGGGAGAGAAATCTGGCCATCCGACTCCTGGACCAGGTGCTCACCAGAGGCCTCCTCCGCCAAAGAGGGCCCCACAAGGATGTCCTCCTGCCCCTCCCCCTTTGCAGCACCAGCCGGCACGTGCACAGGCCCCAGGACCTGGGGCGCGGGGGGCGCGGCCTTCACGGCAGCCCCTGAGGCCCCAGGAAGAAACTCGATCGGAGGGAAGACCCGCGGGGGCAGGGTCTTGCGCTTCCCGCCCCTCGCCGGGTCCCTGGGCGCTCCGCCCCCCTCCGATCGACGGGAAACCCCTGCGCGTCGGGCTCGTCTTCTTGGCAGGCCACGACCGCAGCCTTGACCCCCGCCGAGGCAGCGCGTGTGCCCCTGGTGGCCCCCACCCACGCCTGTCCCAGAACCCCGGGCTGGAGAAGGTCCTCCCGCCCGGCCCTCGCCAGCAACAATAAGGCCTCCCGTACCTCCTCCGATGAGATGCCCGACATCCTGCCAAGTTGCACGCTTCTGGTGTCAAAAAAGAACGGCCGCCGAGCAGCAGCCCCCGGAGCAGTTCTGACAGCTACAAAAAGGACCCAAATACGCTAATCTGCCTGCCGAAAAACACACTACTAAACTCCCTAGAACTAACTGCCTACAAAGCACACAAACTAACCTCCCTTTTCTGTTCCCTCCCAATGGTGCCAGGCGCAGGAAGAGGAAGTTCCCTTCCTCCCCTGCGCCTAAATACCCACCCCCTAACTCCTCCCCTTCCCCTACCTGGCCTATCAATGCGCGAATGACCCCGGGGGAAGACTAGTCTGCGACTGTGCTTCCCCCGGGGTCCGGCATTCACAAAGGGTGAAAGGGGCTAACACAGCCGCAGCGTCACCTTGATTGCCTGTCGTGGTGGAGGTGCGCTGCAGTCAGCTGCTGGCTAATTCTTCTCCCTGCCGTGCATTTTGTTCAGCAAACTAGGCGAGGCATAATGCAGGAGCGCTGCTGGGACTTCGGGAGCTCGCTGGGGGTTTAGCACCTACCGCGAGGCAACAGGCCTCACTTTCAGTGATGCTCACTTGTGCTGGGGGAGCAAACTCGGGCTCCTATGCCGCGTTGATGCGGTTCCCTGTACTGCCGCCAGGTGTCTTTGTAGGCATCTCTCCTCCCCGGCCGTAGCAGACTGTCTTTCAGTTGCGGGTGATGCCGGTATGGGCTGATGCGGCCACTCCTGAAGCTGCCTCCCCAGTCAAAGTTCAGCATGCCCGACTTGCCCAGGTAAGGGGGTGCTGCGTCTTCAATGGGGGTGGCCACCGCAGCTTTCCTGGCATCGAGGGCAGTTGCTTGCTTGCCGGCTAGGGTGATCTCGACACACGATACCACTGTGTGCTGAACCGCAGATTTCTCACCTGAGGGGTTGCTCAATGCTGCGAGCTCCTCCATTCATCAGCAAGGTCCTCTCCACCCCTCCTGGTTGCTTTCTGCTGCCTGCGGGGCTTGCCTCGCTTGCTGCCTTATAGGGTGTCCCGGCAGGCCGGCGTCTTGAAGGCATGGAAACCAGCCATCATCCACTCTCCTTGTGGCATGGCCTTCTTGCGGGCAGTCGGTGCAGGGATGCCTGGGATTTAGGGTACTCTCCCGCTCCTTTCATGTAGCATCCCCCCCGGCGAAAGTTAATGCGGGGACCAACCACTCGTCGCCAATGTTTTGTCGGGCCCTAGACCCACATTATTATAATCTTGCCGCAAGGACGTTAACTCCGGCCATTCTATTAACAGGCTCACGTCACTCGTGACGCCTGTGATGGATGGATGTGGGGTGCATGTGTGCCCACTCCTCCAAGGGAGTGGTTAACAAACTTTGTGTCTGCTGAGACACTGGAACACGTCCAGCAGGACACAACAACCAGCATGATGAAGCAGGCCATGAGGCCCAGCAGTCTCAGAGTCTGTCTCATCAAATTCCAGGATAAAGGCTGAAACATCAGAATCATAGCCTGATTATCCTGGACTCGTCACTGCACAGGATAGGCCTGAAACTGCACCGTATCCAGAATGGTTCAGACGAAAGGGGGCATCTGAGAGGGAGGCAGGTATGACTTTGGCATGCTGATAGTAAACCACAGCGAATGCAGGAGGATCACTGTAGTCTGGAGGTGGGAAATGACTACCTGGGGAGAGTTCAACTTCAACAGCTAATCGTTGAAGTACAGGAAGACTGGAACCCCTGACCTCTTCAGATGTGCTGCAACCACCGCCATCACCATGGTGAACACCCAAGGGGCACAGTGAAAATGCTCATGGGCCACAGTAAAATATAGTAATGTGTAGCCAGGTGTTTACAGGTTCAGATCTCAGCAGGACTGTCTTGCAAGTTCATCCTGCTTAAGTATCAAAAAGTAGCACTGTTGAGTTACGTTACAGTAAAAGGCCAGTAACGGCAATACAAATCTACAGGGCTGTGATAGCAACCTTTCATTTTAAAAACAAGTTACTGTTATAATAGTCTATTTACCAAATCTCTGCTACTTTGAGTGTCATCTTCTTCACAGATGTTGTTTTTCTACTAACCAGGGCCTGCCTTTCTGGTAATTCAATCCAACTTAGTGGTTATGGATTTTTAACTTGCGTGGGTGTGTTTTCATGTCTGACAATCCTAGTGCTCTAAAATGCCTTTCGCAGGCAAAGGCGAGGCGGGGAAATTAACATTGGTAAGTTCTTTTTACACTTCAATACCAAGCACTGCTCATAGATAAACAGTTACCGCCCTGAGGGCCTAGCTGCTGTCTGTATACATATTGTATTCCACCCGCTTTGCCAAATATTTCCATGTGTATTTACTATTTGTTTGTTCTTTATCCTAGTTTGTTGTGCGTCATTTACGAAGTGACTGGATTATAACCTGGCTCTTGACTCTGTAAAGTGCTCTGATACTCACGGGCATAGTTAGCGCTATATAAAACGTACAAATAAATAAATAAATAGACCATCACTGTGAGCTGTCATGATGTTTGATGAATCGCATAATGATAACTTGTTTTTAGATCTGGTTTTACAACGCACATATCGTAAGACCTTGTGTGATCCACAGAAAAATAGCTTTAAGAAGCACTACAGGAATAGGGTTTGACCCACACACTGTGATATTTTTGAGTAAAACATTTGCTTGGGCAGGAGTTATATGCTTCAGCTTGAAAAAGTGTTTGAGTTGCACTTTTTGCGTTGTAGGAAAGCATGCACTCACTACAGCAGAACTGATTTGGTTATGTGGGAAGCAAACTTTCAACACATTAGGCCTGATGTGTTAAGCACACAAAGTTACAAAAGGGCTGTGGGCCTGGTTTATTTATTGTGAAAAGCATATATTAACATCAATAGTCATTGAAAGGTGAACTAAAGGTGTGCTAAAACCTGTGTACTGGCATGTTGTCAAATGTCATCTCCCAGATTACTGTAGTATTCAGCGGTTTTTGTGTTGGTTACACCCCCTGACAAACCTTGGGGCTAGAAGATTTACACTGTGTGAATCCATATTAGGTTCATTTGGGGGGATTTGTAGGAAAGTGCCCCTTTTTTCATGGTAACCCCCCACTTTTTGCCTGAAATCTGATGCAACCTGACTTGATGTGCCCTGCCAGTCAGGTTCCCAGGGCCTGTGTTTTTTACCAAAACTGTACCTTTGTATCCAATATTGTCACGTCCCTGGCCACAGGTAAGCCTCTTGTAAACTGTATCATGGGTACCAAGGGTTCCATGACCAGGGGAGGCCTCTAAGGGCTGCAGCACCTATTGTGCCACCCTTAGAGGCCCTGTACTTTGATACCCACACACTGCCACTGCAGGCTGCGTGTTTTGGTGCAGAGGAAAATGAAGAGTGCACATGGCACACATCCCTTTGTGCCATGCCTGCAATCCACTGCCTAAAGCCTAGTTAAAGTCACACCTCTAGCAGGGTGCACTAGCCCCAGGTGAGGGTACAGTGGCATGAACCCTGTTACCCTAAAGTGTCTAAGTCCATTCCTAGACACTGTAAGTGTAGTAAAGCCATAAAGAGTATATGGTCTGGGAGTTGGTCATTACGAACTCCACAGCTCCATAATGGCTTTAGTAAAAACTGGGATGTTTGGTAGCAAACTTCTCAGCACAATAAACCAACACTGATGCCAGTGTGGGATTTCTTGTAAAAGGCACTCAGAGAGCACTTTAGAGATGTCCCCTGAAAATCGACCAGCCCTGGTGTAGTTCCTGAATGGCTGCCTGTTGTATCCTTCAGTTCTTAGGTGGAATCTGGAACACTCCGTGTGTGGTCCAGATTCCACAGAAGGACAGTTGGCTTAGGCTTGATTGGGCAGTTTAATCCCGTATCTCCTAGAACTAATAAAATAAGGAAACTTACTGGAGTATCTTGTCATCTATTCACGAGAATTCTTCACTTCCCACCATTTGCCACCACTAGACAGGTCTCTGGGCCCCTGGCTAGAGAGCCTCCGCTATCAGGGTCCAGAAACAAAGGCCATCCTAGGCAGTGGTGTTGTGCCTCCTCCCACAGAATGAGCTTGGTCCATGAAGGGGAAGCTTCAAAAGCCTGTCACCTTTGAAAGCTGTCCTTACCTTTTGCTGCCCCCAGAAACTGACTCCCACCGGTTCTGACCTCCACTTTGGGTGGGGGAATATATGGGGATACCAAGGTAGAAGAGAGTTTTGCCCACCTTTGCCAACCAGACTCCTCAGGTGGGGGAGGCGGGGTGAAGCACACATCTCAGTCCCCTCCATCTTGAAGATGGGAGGATTTTGCCAATTAGGGAGAAGATCATGCACCCTCCCATTGGAGGGGGGCATTATAGGGGGTATACCCACCCCGAGGAAGGGACTCATTGGACCTGAGCTGCACGCCCCTTTAACCCCCCTAAATCTAGTATTTAGGGGCCACCCTGAACCTTGCTTCCTCAGATTCGAGGAGGAAAGAAGAAGAACTGAAGAGCAGTGCTGACCCAGGAAGAAGTGGACACCTACTGCTTTGGCCACAGCCCAACCGGACTGTCCCAACTCCGACATGCCTACAGCAAAGAAACCGGCATGTCCAGCTGCCCCCCAGAGCCCGGAGGACCTGCCCTGCACTCACCTAACAGACTCTGTCTCCTGTGAGCAACGGATTTGCTCAACAAAGACTTCAAGACCAGAATCCGGATTTAGGTGACTTCGCGATTCTGCACCTCTCTGCACCTGATGCCCACAGCCTGAGTTCAAGTGGCCCAACACCATGAGGAGAGCTCCCTAGAGATCATGAGCTGGGATATGCTAACCCAGACTTCGCTCAAGCTTCAAGAAGAGGCCTGCAGCTTCAACCAGAATGGTTCCCCTGACCGCGACCGGAGCTGGTAAGGAAACCTGACTCTAGAAGACACCCATGCATCTGATGCCCCACGGTCTTGGGTGGCCCAATCAACAGTGTCCAGGCATCCCCCAAGATCCCAAGTGGTAACCTCCGGGAAGTCTCCCTGTCCGAGTCTGCAGCAACTTCCCCAAACCAAAAGTCTCTATTGAAAAGCACAGTTTTTGGCACCCGGCCGTTCCAGTGCAGCTAGTGGTGCAGCTCCTTTGCTGATTGTTGGCCCAAGTAGTGCTAACCTTAACTCCAGGAGCTTTGCTCTCACACCTGATTGGCCTGCTCGTAAGCAGTCCCTAATCAAAGGCCCCGTTAGCCTCACTGGCTAACATTGGGCTCCTGCACTCTGCACCAGGCCGTCCCAGTGCCTCAGGTGGTGCACCTTGAGTGCCCGTCTAGACCTTGGGGAGCTTTGGTCCTGCTAATCCCCAAAACTCTCACTCGTAAGTTGTGTACTTACTTGAGAAACCACTAACACTTTTAACCCCATGGGAACAGCATTCTTTTCCCCTCCTGAGGCGGAAGCCGGGAGGTCTCCTACCTTTCCTGTTATTTGAAAAACCGATTTTAATCGTAATTTGCATTTCTGTGCACACCTGAGTTTAAGAGGTGTGTTGAGACTCCCTTGCGCTTTGTGGCGCCTTAGATTCTTTTTCACCCCCTCCCTTCAGCTCCGGACCTGCTCTCAGCTGAATGTTGACGCCGAGGGCAGGGCTCCGGTTTCGGCGGCCATCTTGGGTCGGGTTGGGCTGGTGACGCGATTGGCAGCGTTATAAAAGGGGCTTGTGTTAGGTGAGCAGGCGATACTGACACAGCATTCTTTTCCCCTCCTGAGGCGGAAGCCGGGAGGTCTCCTACCTTTCCTGTTATTTTAAAAAACGATTTTAATCGTAATTTGCATTTCTGTGCACACCTGAGTTTTAGAGGTGTGTTGAGACTCCCTTGCGCTTTGTGGCGCCTTAGATTCTTTTTCACCCCTCCCTTCAGCTCCGGACCTGCTCTCGGCTGAGTGTTGACGCCGAGGGCAGGGCTCCGGTTTCGGCGGCCATCTTGGGTCGGGTTGGGCTGGTGACGCGATTGGCAGCGTTATAAAAACAGACGGTGATGACTCCGCGCAGCGGACGCAAACAGCGGATGCGCCGGACCTGCGCCGGAGTCGTGCCAGAGTCCTGCCCGTCTGCGCCCGTCCGCGCATGATCGGGCTCAGGGATCAGGTACTCTGGCACATGCATTTCCTACACTGCAAATGATCTCCTAGCACTGAACTCTGACAGGTATAGTTTAAATCCCATCACGCGCTCCATCCTCAAGGAATGTCACATCTTTCGATCTCCTAGCCATAGGAATACTAGCCTTTTACCCCCATTAAAGCTAGCCACCCTAAAGACTAGGTCACTACAGAAACATCACCTGGAAATCTTCACCCTTTTACAGGACGAAACCATTGGCATATTGACACTCACCGAAACCTGATTGAGCGATATTTCCTCCCCCGATATCATAGCCGCCCTCCCTAGCGGATATGACATGATTTGGCATAATCGGCCAGACGGTGCCCGGGGCGGTGGCGTAGCAACGATCTTCAAAAAACAGCTCACAGTGACAAAAATTTTAACCGAAACTATAAATTTTGTTGATCTACTAGGGATAAAAATCACCATGAACAATTCCTGTCTTATCATTTTAACGATTTATTGTCCACCCCAATGTACATCAATGTTTAATGATCTCTTTTTTCCCATAATATCGGATTTATGCACACGTTATAAAAATATCTTGGTGACAGGTGACTTTAATGTTCACTGGGATAAGACAGATAAAGATCTACCAACACGGCAGCTACAGACTTCTATGACCGCTCTAGGCCTGGTACAATTAGTGGAAGCCCCAACCCACATAAAAGGCCACATTCTCGATCTCATCTGGTCTTCTATGCCAAAAGTGGCTCTCACAAGTATTACTCCTTGTATTTGGTCTGACCACCACTTAATCCTGTGTGATATACCACAAAATAATCTTCAGGTAAAACTCCCGCTAAAAACCAAAAAAGTGCGCCAATGGAAAAAAGTCGACTCAGTAACCCTAACAGAAGCCCTGTCCAAACATATACATAAACCAATGATCCCATCAGATGGCATCGACCCAGATTTAAATTATGACACTATAGTAGCCACTCTCAGGCAATCAATTGATCAGATAGCCCCAGAAAAGACACAAAAAATAAAAGGTGCGGAAAAAGGAGCTCCCTGGTTTACTCAAAACCTGAGAGATCAAAAAAGAAAGCTCCGTCATCTTGAAAGATGCTGGAGGAAATCTAAAAAGGATACCGACCGCGAACTATATAGAACATCCTTTCAACTGT
Source organism: Lissotriton vulgaris (assembly GCF_964263255.1). NCBI lineage: Eukaryota > Metazoa > Chordata > Amphibia > Caudata > Salamandridae > Lissotriton > Lissotriton vulgaris. The sequence goes on from NC_141687.1 coordinate 1,716,590,312, forward strand.
ATAAAAAGCTTATTGTATCAACCAAAAAGGACTACTATGAAACCCGCATGAACAACGCCGTAAATGTCCAGAAAGAAACCTTCCAAATACTGAAAGAATTAAGCAAAAAGGAAGAAAAGGTAGATACACTGATTGACTGTAACACCTTTCAAGGATACTTTCTTGAAAAAGTAGCGACTATCCTGTCAGATATCAAGAAAGACAGCTCAACTATTCTCACCACGTCATCGCTCCCTCAAAACCCCTCGACCCCTATTATTACTAGATTTCCTAATATTGACTCCACTACCCTCAGACAACTAGCTATATCAACCAAGTCAGGCTCCCCTGCTGACCCCTGCCCTCCCGAAGTTTTTCGGCTAGCAATTCCCATTCTGGAGCACCAGATCCTAGACCTCCTAAATAACTCATTAGCTACAGGATCATTACCAACTACCTTTAAAGAGGCACGTGTTAGACCCCTGAAAAAAAAACCTGGGGCGGATCCAACTATCCTGAAGAACTACAGGCCAATCTCCCAGCTGCCGTTTCTGTCAAAAATCCTAGAACAGCATGTATTAAAATCATTGTCACCCCTCCTGGAATCACATCACTTACTCCTGGAGCGGCAAGCTGGTTTTCGTGCCCACCATAGCACGGAACTAGTAATGCTGTCGGTGCTGGACGAGCTCAGATGCATGGCTGACAGTAGAAAACCAAGCGCCCTGATACTATTAGATCTTTCAGCGGCGTTTGATACTGTCAGCCATGCACTGTTCCTGGACAGACTAGCCATGTCCGGGATAAAAGAACAAGCTCTCCAATGGCTAACGGCCTTTCTGCTAGGGAGGACGCAGAGGATCCAGCTGGCAGATCAGGTATCTGACGTTGGCGCCTTGGTATGTGGAGTCCCGCAAGGGTCCGCACTCTCACCACTTCTATTTAATTTATATCTGCAGCCACTGATAGACTCTTTGGCAAACATGGGCTGTAAAGTTTTTAACTACGCCGATGATACTCAGCTGCTGCTGAGTATCGAAAACACAACATCGGCTCAGTCCATGGCCCAAAAGATATTACGGTTCACAGTAAACTGGATGACGTCCAACCTATTAAAAATTAATCCAGACAAAACAGAGGTCCTTGTAGTTTCAACCTCTGCCTCCCCCTGGAACGATCTGTTCTGGCCCCAAGAACTCGGACCTACCCCAAAGCCATGTCCTAGTGTAAAGAGTCTTGGTATGAAAATCGATCAGGAGCTCTCGATGACCAACCAAGTATCCGCTGTGGTTGGATCATGTACCAACCTGATTAGGCAGTTGCGAAAGCTTGTCCCTCTGCTCTCAACGACCATGCTTAGAACCATTGTTTCAGCCACAATAGTTTCCAGAATCGACTACGGGAACGCATTATACCTAGGTCTTCCAAAAAATTCAATAAATCGTCTACAAGTCATCTTGAACGACGCAGCACGGCTAATCTTCGGATTGTCCAGACGGACCCATGCCTCCCCTCTGCTTTATAGGTTACACTGGCTCCCTATAAAGCAGAGGGTTGAATTCAAGAGCCTGTGCATTTGCCATAAAGCAATTTATGGGCAGGCGCCGGCCTATATAAAAGAGAGGCTTGAAGTGTATGAACCCAAGCGAGTTCTGCGATCCTCCAATTCCCTTCTGCTATCTTGCCCACGCTTTAAAATGGCAACCAAAGGTGGCAGATCCTTTTCAGTCCAAGCCCCCACCATTTGGAATAAGCTACCGGAGGTGCTTCGTAGAGAATCCAATCTTCTCCGCTTTAGGAAATCCCTGAAGACTCTGCTCTTCAGGGACGCGTTTACATCCCCGTAAGATAGGTCAGCAATCCGCATCCCTTCTACCCTCCTCTTGTTGCTGTACTTGGTCAGAAGCGCTTTGAGACCTGTCGGTGATATGGCGCGATATAAAACCCAGATACAAATACGAATACAAACCCATCTTATGTGATTTGGCTTTTAAAATGCTGTTGTGTTGAACTGATGTTTGTATGGAGAAAAGAGAACTAAAACTATGTATTGTAAGATTCTTGAGGGTGGTATCTAGGCATACCACCCCTGGTACTCATAGTAATCTAAAAGTAACTAAAAGTATTTTTAAAGTAATTATTGTATAATACAAACTGCTTTCTGAATCATTACCAACCTGTAACTTTTGCAAAATTCAACCATAATGGCCTTTCATTGTGAAAACCTGCATTTCAAGTATATTTTACCTACCTGTACCAAGTCCTGCTCGGTTCTAGAAATAAATTACAAGTTTTCCGTTTTTATACTGACTCAATTGGTGTGGATTCAGTCTCTGGGTGTGTGAATCAGTCTTGATTGAGTGAATACCATAAATGCTTTAAAGAACAAAAACAGGAGAAAGCCAGTTGAGACATGGGTAAATATGTTTAACAAAATGACAATGTCCCTACCGGTATTCATTAAATTAGGCAAGTACATAAGAGAAACAATTCAATGTAAAACAAAGAGAAATAAGGGAGACACCAATAATTAACAAGATTAATTATTGTGGTCTCCCTTTTTCTCTTCATTTTACATTGAATTGATTACCGGTACGATACAGGTTAAGGAAACTGCACATGCGTACGCACGCCCGTGCATGCGCATTTCTCGCAAAGAAATGCGCATGCGCAGGCGTGCGCCATTCGCAGTTTCCTTTATCTATATGGACGCAGAGGAAACAGATGTGGAGGGCAGCCCGGGGATGGCGAGCTTAAGGTAAGTGTATTTAATTTTTTATTAACTACTGTAAATGTTTAAAGTAATAGGGGGGTGGAGGCGGGTGGCGGGCCAACTCCGCTCCGGTGCGGAGTGTGCGGAGTGTGCGGAGTTGGGCCTACTCTGCGTTCTCCCCGGAACGCGGAGTAGGCACAACTCTGCACACTCCGCGGGCGGAGCGGCGTTCTCCGCTGTAGCCTGCCCCAAGAAAGTGGTATCTGGCTGGGCCACTAACTTCATGTCTGCTTACATGCAGTTGATGTGGAAGGAGTGTGGCGTACCCTACAAGTTCTCCACCCCTTACCATCTACAAACAAATAGGTTTCTTGAGAAATTCAACAAGACTCTGAAAGACATTATTAGAGGCTGTCCTCTGTTTACATAAAGAGAGGTGCTACAGAATGGAGTGGGCTTCAGCCTCTTTTGTATGGACACCCAGTCTGAGTACCTCTGAGTTTGGTGAAAGAAGGATGGGAACAGGCCCCCAGGAAGATTCCCCCAGATATAGTGAGCCACATGCTGGCCTTCAGAAGCCAAATGGATAAGTTGTGGAAGGAAGCTTAAGACAAGTAGTCAGTCAGGATGTACTGAAACAATGGTATAACAAAAATTCTACCATTGTGAAGTTGTAACATGGGCAGAAAGTGTGGGTTGTGGAACCTGTAGAGCCCAAGGCCCTCCAGGACTGTTGGACGTGGCCCATGAGGTGATTGAGAGGAAGGGGGAAGCCACCTACCTGGTTGGACTTAAGACCCCTAGTCATCCTCACAGGATACTCCATGTCAATCACCTCTAACCCCACTTTGAGAGATTTGACCTCACCATGCTGTAAGTGACAGATGGAGAGGAGGAAGAGGAGAGTAACCTTTTAGACTCCAAGGAGAAAAGTGAGTCTGTGAAGGGAGTAATCCTTTCCCCAGTATAACTCCTGTCCAGCAGAGGGATTGCCACTAACTGTTGAGGCAGTACGCCACTCTGTTTTTCCTCATACCTCAGACTATCTACTTGTGTACCCATGATGTAGACACAGGAGACAACCTTCCTGTCAAGAACAAATCTTACAGGCTGTTTGATAAAGTGAGGGTCAGCATTAAGGAAGAGGTTGACAAGATGTTGGAGTTTGGGGTGATAGAACCCTCCAGTAGCCCATGGTCCAGTCCTGTGGTTCTGGTATCAAAAGCTGCCCAAACTGGCACCACACTGGAACTCAGTTTCTGTGTGGATCATAGAGGCTTAAACTCAGCCACAAAGTCAGATGTTCATCCCATTCCCCTGTTTGATGAGCATATTGACAGGTTAGGGACCGCACAGTACTCAAGTACCTTTGATCTCATATCAGGGTATTGGCAGATCCCCCAACCAGAAGAAGCAAAGGAGAGGTAAGCCTGCTCAACTACAGAGGACCCATATCAATTTAGGATGATACCCTTTGGACTCAAGAATGTCCCTGCTACCTTCCGGAGGTTGGTGAACCAGGCCCTTGCTGGTATGGAGGCCTTCAGTGCTGCCTATCTGTACGACACAGTTGTCTTCAGTAGCAGCTGGAAGGACAATCTTTCTCACCTCCAGGAAGTGTTCCAGGCTCTACAACAGGCAGACCACTAAATGCCAGATAGAGCTGGGGTCTGTGGTGTACTTGGGACACCTGGTGGGCAGTGATAAGATGCAGCCCCTCCAGGCGCAGATACGGATTATCATGCTCAAGGACCCCCCCCCCCCTGCAAACCCAGACTGAGGCCAGCTCATTCATGGGCCTCACTGGGTACTATAGGATTTATGTGAAGGGATACGGCACCATTGTTGTCTCCTTGATAAATCTGACTTCTAAGATGCAGCCAAAAATGGTATTTGGACAGAGGCATGCCAAATTGCATTTGACTCCCTTAACCAGGCCGTGTGCACAGCCCGGTGCTCAATGCCCCTGACTTTGCCAATGAGTTTATCATTCAGGCAGATGCCTGAGAGAATGGTATAGGCATAGGGGCAGTACTTTCACAACTTAATGAAGAGGGCCTAGACCAACCTGTAGCCCTAATCTCCAGTAGGTTACTCCCCAGGGAACAAAGTTGGAGTGGCATAGAAAGAGAAGATTTTGCTGTGGTATGGGCACTCAAGACGTTGAGACCATACCTGTATGATACTCACTATCCTGATTCAGAGTGTCCACAGGCCCCTCAGGGAGCTAATGCAAATGAGGGGTGACAATCCAAAACTGTTGAGGTGGTCAATGTCCCTACAGGTTATGGACTTCAGGGTGTAACACAGACCAGGGGTAGACCACTCCAATGCTGATGGTCTATCCATAATTTTCCGCTTTAGTGATGAGAACTCCCCAGAGGTTGGGTAGCTCTCCCCACTTTCAGCTGGGAGGGATATGTGTTGGACATGTCAGCCTAGGATGGCCTTACCCTAAAGGTTATGCCTGCTTACCTTCTCTTTTTGCCGATTCTTTTTGTTCACCTTAGGACTGTAAGCACATTACCACTGCTGACCAGTGCTGAAGTGCATGAACTTCTGCCCTAAACATGGTAGACTCACTGTACCACTAGGATTTCCGTAATAACCCTTTCTAGACTCTTGCCTCCCCTGTCCCTCCTTTGACTCATCCAAAACCTCTTTGTAATCTACGATCTTCCCAATAACCTTTTATGGTCTCTTCCCTCCGCTTTCCCTCCTTTGATTCATCCCAAACCTCATTTTACTACTATGATCTCCAAAACAGGCCCGGACTGGCCGTTGCGGGCACCGGGCAATCCATCGGTGCGCCGCAAGGGTGGGGGGCGGTTTTGGGCACGTGGGGGCCGGTTTTGTTACAGGGCCGTTTTTGCAGGCTGCTGCAAAAACGGCCCAGTAACAAAATCGCGCGAAAACCGGCCCTGGCAACGAACGCGGTCGCACCCCCCCCCCCCACCCGAGGGTGAGGGGTTGGGGGGTTTTGGGGGGGAGCCGATTACTTTGCCAGGGCCGGTTTTGGTTCTCAGTCCGGCCCTGCTCCAAAATAACACTTTCTAGACTCTTCCCTCCTATATATTCCTTTGACTTATCCCAAACCGCATTGTACTACTAAGACCTAACTAATGGGATACAGAATGACTTAACTTGTCAGTGACTGAAGAGGCACCTTCAATTATTAGTCAGACCATTGGTACTATTAGTCTTTATTTCTATTGATTTTGCGCAGCAGGTTTGCCTTTTCGAAGCGGTGTGACAGGTTTGTTTTCTGTATTTTGCTGTAAGAACGGCAGGTCGCAGTGTGCCGTAAGTGACTCTTTGAGTCAGAGGGTTTTGGGAGGGGAGAAGGTTTTTGCCTTCAAGTCGCTCTTAAAATATTACACAGTCGGGCTTCTAGCTACCCATTTTCCTGTGTCAAACTGCACCTGTCTCATATGTTTTCCACTGAATGGGCAGGCCGCAGGCTTAACGCCACGAGTGGAAACTTTAACCGCAGAATCAGGCTGCAGTTTTCAGTGGCTTCAATGGATGGCCCTTCTTTCAAGCAGTAAAGGCATGAGAACGCCCAGGCTGCGAAGCAGCAGTGCAATCTAACCGCTAAAGAAGGACAGGTGTAGAACCGACAGCAGCGCTGCCAGCTTCCATCACACACAAACACCAAAGGAAGTAGCAGTGCGATGTTCCCACAGACACATAACCACACAGCCAGTATAACAAAGTATAACAAAGTAAAGAACAAGCAGAAAGGTCCCTCACAAAAAGCAAATACAGTTGCAATACGAGCTATCCACACGCACACTGTTGACGTACAGCACATGCAGCAGAAGACATTCAAGCTTTTTTCACGCACCATTATGCACATACAATAGCAGCGCATGTTTCACCGACACACCCAAAAGGACTAGCACCAGTGGAAATAGATCAAGCATCCTTTATTTATTTTTTATTGAGTTTTATATAGCGCAAAGTAGACCTGAGACATTGGGCATCAGAGGGCTTCACAGGGGTACCAGTTTTGTTACAGATGAACACATTCGATTTCTTAATAGTGAATTTTACCGATTCGCTATTAAGAAATCGGTATTTCCTATGTAGGTAAAGATTCGGTAAAAAATACTGAATCCTTAATATTCCTTATTACCAAATCGGTAATTGAGATTCGGTTATAAGGAATACCTACCCATTCATTTCTATGGGCTTGGAGGCCTATAGGAATGAATGTGAGGACATTCAGTATTAGCGATTCGGTATTACCGAATTGGTAATACAGGGAGGTATTTCAAGGGAGCCAGAGTGTCCGAAGGACACCCTATTGCACCCCTGAAATGTGTATGTGTGCACATGTGGCGTACATACATGCCCTAAGGGTATGGATGTGTGCCACATGGCACTTTAAAAAAGCCAAAAAGTGCTTTTGTAAGGGAAATCAGTAATTACCACCAACTTGAAGATGGTGGTAAAACAGATTTATTAAGGCTCAAAAGCACTCTTTAATGTGCTTCCTACATTGCATTTAAAGAATCTGTATTACCGATTCCTTAAATGCAAGAGCAATAAGGAATCGGTATTAAGGAATCAGTATTTACCGATTGCTTATTTACTGATTCCCTACCTACATCAGGAATTGCTAAATACCGGTCGGTAACGCTGAAATTTACCAAATTTCTGCGTTACCGACCAGTATTTAGCCACCTACATCTGGCCCTAAGTGATTTGCCCAGAATCACAGGATGTTGAGCATCGTTGCCGAGACTCAAGCCTGGTTCCCCAGGTCCGAGGTCGACCGCTCTAGTCGCAAGGCTACATCCTCTCCCCTCTGCTCTTTATACACACATGTCCTCAAACAGACATGCCAGGCAGCAGCAATGCAGGACTCTATCCAGGGTTGGACTGCTACAGAGGCCACCAGGCATTTTCCCGGTAGACTGGAAGGGTGGGTGTCAGTTTTAGAGTGGGGGGCCGGTTTTGTTACTGTGAGTCGGTTTTTCAGCAGAGCTTCACACTAGCCACCCCCTCCCCTCGAGCTGGGGCTTCTCACTAGCATTGTGCCGGTCCAGCGGAATTACCAGGGCTGGTTTGTATTCCCAGGCCAGCCCTGACTCTCTAACACATCACAGGTTCAGTACAGGCAACTGATGTACAAGATATCCAAACAAATGCACACATGTTAAAGTACAGAAAGCATCAACAACAGTACAGACAGCAGCAGTGCAAGCTTCTTTCTAACCAACACTCACAGCACCAGTACATTAGATGTAACAGCAGTGAAAGTGTATACACGTACGGACAGCACAGTCAAAAGTGAAAGCTTACACACACAGACACACACACAACCAGTGGCGGCTCGCCGACCGAGTGCTGCAGGGCTGTAAGGTGGGGGCGGAGCAGGGCGGGGGGTAGTGGACAATGACTTATGGCGGAACGGAGTTAAGTAAGCAAATAAATAAATACAAAATTTCATTGCGCGTGCTGCATCGCAGATTTCGCGCTGCAGCGCGCACAGCACACAACAAACAGAAGCAAAAATGCAATATTATGAAGATTAACACAAATAAAACAGTTACCAACCAGGCATTTGTCAAAAGTGTGAACAGCCAGCAGGTAGGTGTGTACAGGTGCCACCACATACAGCCCCAAGATGGTAACAACTGCAAAGAATGGTTTAAAGCACTTGTGTGTGTGAAGGTTCTCATCCAAACACATGTTGTGCCCTCACTTGTGTTACAGCCTTTTTGTTCCTTTTGCACATCGCTACCCTATACTCTGTGTGAGCTATATATTTTTAAAACACTAGTGACCAGTGGAAATGTGCCCACCAAACTATAATTGAGCTTTATGCACTTAAGAGCCTGTCCTTTGAGAGGGTTAAAAGGGCCAGGGAAATATAACGTGGGCAACTGGCATTCTACAGTTTAGGTAGCGGGACATGAGCTATGATTGTAGAACAAACCTGCAAAATGCAGAAGGTTGCCATCCTTCTTGCCTCTCCCCCTCTTCCTGCCTATATGATTGAAATACTACTCTGCAAACACAACAAATTGATAGATGGAGTGCAGAAACATTTCAAACACTCAACCCAGTCTAGAGATCTGACTTAAATCCGTTGTTCTTTTTCTCACGATGCAATCCCAATTTGTACCCACCCATTTGCAAACCAGTCTTGACCCTGCTCATCATGGGAACAGTCCAGCCCGAACTGCCAAGCCAGATCCTCCCTGGACCAGAAGCAAACATCCTGGAACCGGTTTCGGGATATCACCCCCCATCAGCCAGGTTAGTTTCCCGGTACTCTGTCAAATTATTATTTGCTCTTTTAGTTCTGCTTTGTGTCTGTCTTCTTGTAAATGAGGGATTGTGTCACCACTCCTTAATCTGCTCTCAGTATATGATGATATTCCATTCAATGTATACCCAATTTTGCTTCTCCAGCAACACATATGGAGAGGGTGGTCATTGCTGAACTTTCTGACTACTTCAACCATGCCAGTGCAATGGACCCAGCGTAGGCACTATTCTTCCTCTGAACCACATGGGGTGAGTGCTTGTTTCTGTTCTGAATGACTTCTGTGCAATGATAGATTCCAGTGTCAGCGCTGTATCCTTTTGCATCCATCGGCCACATTTGACACCGCATTGTTTCATTCTTCTTTCTGGACTCCATGGGATGGATGCCTTGGCTAGGATTGCTTTCTTCATTTAAATGGGCAAATTCAGGTTAACTCACTCCCTGCATTTATCTCTGCTTTTTGTGAACTATCAAGTCATGTACCTTGTTGACTCATCTCTTAACCCAGCTTTTTTAGGTTTCGCTGGGGGACGGAGCCGTTAGGCTCCGCCTCCAGAGAAATCTATTGAGTACAGTAAGCACTCTGGAACATGCCCCCCCGTCCCATTGGCTAGCTCCATAAATGGAGCCTAGCCATTGGACGAGGGGCCTGTCCGTCAATGCCGGACCAGACACGGGGGCGTTCCCGAGATTCTTTGGCTTTTGCCGACGTCACGCGACGCCGGGAACGCCCCCGAGTCTCCTCTGGCCGGGCCGTGCTTGCTGCTGTCCTGCCTTGTGTCCCTCCTCCCGCCGTCCCCACGTTTCCCGCCTCCCTCCCGACGTCCGTGTCCTTTCCCGCCCCCCTCGTCCTCTCCCGCCCGCCCCCCTCGTCCTCCCCCCCCCCGTGTCCTCACAAATTGTGGTATCCCGTCCCGCCCGGGGGTCAACCGGCAGCTGCTCGGCACCTTGGCCGAGGCACGAAGGGGCTGCGACCGCATTGGTGGCTTTTCGGAGGCTCGTCGGCAGAGGCGCGCTCTGATTGGCCGCTGCAGTGGGCCTGTCCCCGTGAGCTGCGCCGCCGTTGGTTGGAGCCTCGCCGCGTCATCAGGATCTGCCCCGGGAGCCGCGCTGTGAGTGGCTGACTCCGGGGGAACCCTCGACGTCAGCGGAGGCCAGTGGGAGCTGCGACGGGGGCCGTGCCTGCGAGGGTGAGTCTTCGTCCCAGAAGCTGGGGGAGATCGCCTTCCACCCCGCACCCGGTATTGACACCGGCTGAAGAGAGGAAGCGCTGGGGGGCTGTGCGCTCGCTCGCCAAAGCGTCACGGACGTGCGCCTCGCCTCCCGAGCGCGAAACTGACTAAAGTCACAGGGGTTGCAGAAGTGACAAACTTCGCCCAGTAGAGGCATCAGATCAAGACCTTCCGTGTGATTTTTACCGCATTAACCAGAATCGCAAATAATTGTGCGTTTGTTTGTAATGGTGCCATTGTTTGTAATTGAGCCATTGTTTGTAATCAGTACGTGTGACACATTTGAGGCTGCAATAAATGCTAACATGATACTAAAACTAGCAAAGACTCATTTGTAACTTTAAAATGATCATTGGCTACATTAGTTAAATCACAGCGATAGTAAGTTTTAATTAGGCACACGAGGATTAGCGGTTGCTACCCCTTGCCCCTTCTAAATGGTATACGTCTGATTTTTGCCGTTTTCTTCGTTCTTCTTGCTCATGTACGTAGGGCCTTGTATCTTGCTGTTTCTATCGTGAGCGTGTGTAGCATCTCGCTGCCTCTCCTCTCCTACCTCTCTCGTGACAGCATAGTGCCGCCCTATCTCTGTCACTGCCATGGCGCTATATGGCCCCTCCTGTTTTCCCACCCTCTATTTGCACGAGTGATAATCTCTTATCTCCAAGTCCTAACTCTTTGATATGCATATACAGCCTCTTTATTTCTCCCGCCTGTCTCGTGCGGGCGCAGGCTCCTTGCACTTGCTGGTGCGCCCCCTCCCCCTTCCAGAGCCCCCTCCTCCCGCTGGCCCTGGGCAGTGATGCTCGCAGGCGCCTCCTCTCCTCCAGCTCACTTCGCTGGCTGTTGCCTCAGCGGTGCGGGCACCTTTGGACTGTGGCTGTGTTTCCCGAGCTCCTGCGCAGGCTGTGGGCGGCTCCAGCCTCCTGTGTGATTGTGGGCGGCTCCAGGACCCGGCTCTGAGTTACGGTCGCCTCTCGTCGGCCGTCCCGGGGATGTGATGTGGATTCGCCGCTGCGGGCGGGGGCATAGCCGCTCCCAGGGTGAAGAACTGCCCGGCCTGCCTACGCTCTGACCCCCCTGTCCCCGGAATGGGACCGCCCGCGGCACCGGCGGAGGACACGGTAGGGTCCAAGGACGTAGATGAGGGGCGGGGTGTGCACCTGTGCCTAGAATATGCGGTGGGTATTGTGGCTGAAATGTTTTACAACGTAAAACGGCGAGGTTGGGTTTTTACGTTGACTTGAGTGAGAGAGGTTTAAAGAGGGAGAAAGTTTTAAACAGTTTGTCAGCATGGCTAACTCAAAGAAGGGGGTATTCCTTCTAAATATTGAGAATCGATAGATTAGTCCGCCTGGCTGCTACCCTTGTGGAATTTGTAAAGAGCCTTCAGCCACAAGCGTGGGAATCGCCCCCACCCTCCTATCTTTTTTAAATATAGCGGGTACTTATGTTTAAAACTGTTACCACAAGACATGCATTTTCTCTTAGAACGACCTTCCGAGAACAGGTGGTTTTTCCGCGCAGATGGAAGCATCTTGCTGTATCCTGGCCTAGTTTTCGGACACTTATGTTTTTTAATTAGCCCGAAAAGTTTCCACATGAACTAGGCTGGACAGGGACTAAACCGCGTAAAAATGTCTTGCTCCCTTGTCCGGTGTAGTTTTCAACGTTGGATTTGGATATTATATGTAGCATCGCGTTTTCAGTCTTTAAATGTAGTAATAATTCAGATTTCACGTACCCATCAAAATGTAAACATCCTTTACTGTGCAAACGGAATGCTGCTTCCTGCTCGTCATTTTTGTAGTGTTTGACAAGGGCCTCCAAGGGGTTCTTGCACAATAACTGGGGTCATCACCTCCGTAAATTCGTTTAGCACAGGCATTCTAACCCCCTGGTCTGTGATGGCAAACATCTGCTTTGGCGGTGTTGGATACCACATTGAAGTGTACAAACAAACCTTTATTTTTTGCACCGTGCCCAAAGGATAACAATCGTCAAGATGAGGCGTGATAGAATAACGAAGTTTATAAAAAAGTAAAAAACCCAAGTCGAAAACATTCACTACTGCACTTTGTTGTTAACTTCATGTATGTGCACGCACATGCAATGTGTGCACCTTCAGAGTGGCTGTGTGCACAACATATGCTTATTCTTTAACAAGAGCAGGTGGCACAGATAACTTATCAGCAGTAATAATAAAAACAGCTATTCCCCTTGGAACAACTTGCTCCGCCTGCTTTTTCAAACAAATTCTCCTGAAAAGAGCTTCCTAGATTGCTGGAAGGGGCAGTCCCTCGAATCTGGGGTACACCTCCTCCACCTCTGGCCAAGTTCGACCCCCCGCCCCACGTATGGAGCTCTCCCTTCATTGTTTACCTCCTCTCTTTCATCACTTCTCCCTTACCCTCCCTCTATTTCATGCTAGAGGCTTCATGCGAGCCTCAGCTGGTGAAACTCTGCTTCTGTGCCACCCCTGACCTCTGCGTGGGGCTCTTTGCATGTGTGTGGGGCTCTTTGCGTGTGTGTGGGGCTCTTTGCGTGTGTGTGGGGCTCTTTGCGTGTGTGTGGGGCTCTTTGCGTGTGTGTGGGGCTCTTTGCGTGTGTGTGTGGGGGGGGCTCTTGCGTGTGTGTGGGGGCTCTTGCGTATGTGTGTGGGGGGCTCTTGCGTGTGTGTGTTTGTGTGGGGGGCTCTTGCGTGTGTGTGTTTGTGTGGGGGGCTCTTGCGTGTGTGTGTGGGGGGCTCTGGTGTGTGAGGGGGGCTCTTGTGTGGTGTGTGTGGGGGGCTCTTGTGTGTGTGTGTGTGGGGGGGGCTCTTGTGTGGGTGTGTGTGTGCAAATGCAATACGTCTTGCATTTGCGACAGAGTAAGCTATTGGCATTGTAAATGAGAGTGCCATTTATTTATCTGTTTTCAAAACCAACACATAAATAAAAAGTTTGTCATTTACAATGCCAATAGCTCAAACTTTTCCGAAGGCGAAACCGTTGCATTGTAAATGCTTGTTAACATCTTTGTTGTACCACGTGAAATGTAAACACTTTGTTTTCACGTTCCTTTTCACACGTTGTTGATGATATCTAAAATAACTGAAAAGAAGGTGTCAATTGAAACAAACAAAAAAGTGATGAATGTAATGCTCGGATTAATCTCAGGCACTGGTGATCCCCCTGGGCTGTATTTCTGTCCATCATGTTTCACCCACCATGCCACTCTAGACAGGAGCATGTCTTACACAGATCAGTAGCGTTGTTGCTCCTCATGGCAACAGAATATCCTGAACTACCAGGAGGGTCCTCCTCCAGAGGGGAACACAAGCAGCCACAGATCAGTATTGGACTATTTTGGCCCCGTCTGTAGGGTGTAGTTTAAGTACTATAACATTGTGAGCATGGACTCACGCTTGGGCATAGGCTGTCACATTTGGGGTGTTACCTGTAAAAAAACAAAAAGGTGACGGTGGAATTCTTGAATTAATCTCAGCTACTTGTGTTTGTTTGCACTGCATTCCAGGCAGAGGCCCAGCTTATACAAATCAGTACTGGCCCTGCTCTTCAAGGGAACAGTCCATCCCAAGCTACCAAGTGAGACACCCTCCAGAAAGGGAACACAAGCAACATTCCTTTTGAGAATTCTGGCCCTGATTTTCATATCACATCATAATCTTATTTGGCAGACGCTCACCTCCTACTTTGTACCTAGAATAGTACAGGCCAAAAATTCTACGAACGAAATATCTGCTATTGTCAAACCTCTGCTCATGCTGAATTCTTATAACAGAATTACCGAGCCTTTTTGCGTGCTGTGTGACAGCATTTCTTCATTTTTCTTTGATAAAATCAGGAATACACAGCTTAACTTTGATAATAGTGATAGTTAGCCCTGTCTGAACTGTGCCAAAACACAGGTCGCTTTCAATATTGAAGCTAGTCAATTGCATCTATTTATTTATTTATTTTAAGGTTTTCTAGAGCGCGAACCAGATCCGTGAGGGTATCAGAGCGCTTTACAGGTTTAAGGGAGGTATACAAAGCGTTGGAAGGGAGGGAACAATTGGGTAAGATGGGGGATACATTATACATTATACAAGAAAAAGCACACAGTCTAAGGTCCTGGCTACAAGAAAGATAAAAAGTTAACAATAGGTAGACCTTGTAAAGGAAGTCCTGCGGTCTCAACTCTTGGGAGGGTTGCCTAGGAGTGCACTGTTAGGTATCCTTCGTAGAGCAGTGGATGATGTCAAGGTGGAGGGTGGAAACAAGTCGCTACGGTGATTGCGATGTATTCATAAGACAAGGCATTTGCCCATTAAGAAGGTTTTTGTTTCCCTTTTAAAGTGTGCCAAGGACGGAAGTCTTCTAATGGCGGGTGGGAGGGAGTTCTAGATTCTTGGAGTGGCCCTAGAGATGGCCCGATTGTAGGTTTTTTTCTTGCAGAAGCGGGCTGGTTGCAGCAATAGGTCTTTGGCAGATTGGAAGTTTCTGACTCGTCCTGATATCACAAGTTTATGGGCGCGAAAAGCAGAGGAATTGGAGTAGAGAGCTTTTTGAGTAATGCAGGCCAGTTTAAATTGGATTCTGGTCTCTAGGGGAAGCCAGTTTGGAGTTTTGAGTTGGGAAGAAATGTGGTCAAATTTCTTTGAGCCAGTTAGGAGTCTGGCGGCGGTGTTGAGACAGGCTTTCAGTGGGGCCAGGGAGTTCTTGGGTAGCCCTGCAAGAGTGGAGCATCCATATTCGAGTCTTGAGATGACTAGAGCCTGGATTGCCGTTTTGAGGTCGGAAAAATCGAGGAAGGGTTTTAGGTTTCTTGGGTAGCTCAGTGGAACCTGGCCTTCTTGGCCATCAAGTTCATATGGATGCGCAAGTTTAGGCTGCTGGCAAGGGTTATTCCAAGGGATTTCGCAGAGTCAACAATGGTGGGAGGGCAATTTAGTGCTGTGATGCTCTTGATCCATTCCTGGATGTCAGGGTTGGTTTTGAGTGGGGAGATTAGGAGAACTTCAGTTTTATTTGCGTTGAGTTTAAGCTGGTTGGCGGTGAGCCAATGGACTGTCAGCTTTAGTGCCTCATTTAGGGACCGAATGTCCTCAGGGGAGGAGATTTTGATATAGATCTGTGTATCGTCTGCGTACATAAGGTAGGATATATTGGTGGAACGTAATACCTCGGTGAGTGGTTCGAGGTAAAGATTGAAGAGGATAGGGGAGAGGGTTGATCCTTGGGGGACTGTGACTGTAGTAGGGGAGTAAAGATAACCGTTGATGAGGACTCTCCAAGAGCGTTTTTTGTGGAAGGATATAAACCATTCAAGAACTGTGCCATCTAACCCCATTCTGAGTTTGAGTCGTTCAAGGAGGATTACGTGGTTAACCGTATCAAAGGCAGAAGATAGGTCTAGGAGGATTAGGAGACAGGTTTTGCCTTGATCGAGGGCTTGGAGGGCGTCATCCACGATGTGGAGGAGGGTGGTTTCCGTGCTGTGTCCAGGTCTGAAACCGAATTGGAAGTCATCTAGCAGGTGGAAGTTATTAAGGTGGAGGCTCAGCTGCTGTTATACACATTTTTCTAGAACTTTGGCAAGGAGTGGGATGTTAAATATGGGTCTGTAATTCTCAGCAGAAGCAGGGTCCAAGGTAGGTTTTTTTAGGATAGAGACAACTTGACCAGCCTCTAGTGAGTCAGGAATTGAGCCCTGTTGGAGGGAGGCATTGATTATTGAGGTGCAGGAGGGAATGAAAGCCTGTGAGGCGGCTGCTAGGCAGTTAGAGGAGAGAGGATCATTGAAGTAGTTGTTCGGGTTTAAGGAGGTGAGAATTTTCGAGATAGAGTGTTCATGATAGAATTTAAAGTTGGACCAGTGCGCTAGATTTTTGGGTAAGGTTTGGGAAGATAGCGTGTGGAGAGGAGGTGGATCTGGTAGATTTTTATTTTTGGCAGTGAGTTGTGGATTTAAGTTCATTTCTTAGGTCAGAGATTTTGTCACAGAAGAAGGAAGAAAATTATCACTTTCTTCAGGCAGTCGCTTCTTCTTTGCTACCAT
Organism: Lissotriton vulgaris; assembly: GCF_964263255.1. NCBI lineage: Eukaryota > Metazoa > Chordata > Amphibia > Caudata > Salamandridae > Lissotriton > Lissotriton vulgaris. Next base: position 1,716,606,561 of record NC_141687.1, read on the forward strand.
GACATTTGGATAACTGCTCACATCACATTCTCGCATTCGGCTTACATTAAATCACATCAGTAATGCCTGGTTTATTTAAGATCTCCCTTTCCTTCATGTAGGTCCCAGCCTGCTGAAAATACGTCAGTGTTCTTCCTTTGTTGAAAAACCTAGGCTGATACTTTCGAGTCTTAAGCATTTACCAAACTATCTCCTTGCTACCTCTTTCTCTAAAGTTGTATGGCATTACAACGCGGGCTTTTACCACTCGTGCCATTACAACGCTGTTTTTACAACGCAAGTTGTTACAACGACTTACGCTGTAAGCGCTGGATAGTGGAATAGTTTATTTTCTATTCCAACTCCAGCCCACGTTACAGTAGGAAAGGTGTTGGAATGGAAAATTAAACTATTCCCTATCCAACAGCGCCCTCCAGCGCAAGTCGTTGTAACGACTTGCATTGTAATAGCAGCGTTGTAATGGTAGCGCGTGTAATACCCATGTTGTAAAGGCTGTTCCCCTCCTATTATGATCTTGGAGGAGCAAGTTATACTTCAACCATCTTTATACTTGGAATATCACTCTTTGCTGGACGTCTCCCGGTCAAGCTTCAGACCACGACACAGCACGGAATCTGCTGCATGTTCTGTGCTACTGATCCTGTTGGGCCGCTCTACAGCCTCTAATACGAACTTGAACTCTATTCTAATCAATCAGCTGAGTGAAACTGGCATTGGGGGTCCATCACTGGAGAAGTTTAAATCCTTTCTTACTAACCGGACTCAATAAGTCACAAATGATGCCTCCTTACTGTTCAGAGGAGAAGTTAATATGTGGACTCCCTCAGGACTCCTCATTGGGGCAAACTCTATTCAATCTCATACCACGGCTTATCATCTGATCTTTTGGCTTTGAGACTGTGACTTACGCTGATGACACCCAAACTGAGGTGTCGTTTTCGCATGGAGTTGCCTCTACCCAAGAACGTTTCTGCTCCTGTATGTCAGCAGCTCCTGGGTAGATACGTTCTGACTGTCTAAAGTTGAATGGGGACAAAACCCGGGCCCTGGTTTTTGGTGAACACTCTTCTATTTTGCCTGCAGAGCTCGGTCCTAGGACTCAGGAAACTTGGGATTACTTTTGACTACAAACTTTCTTTTTTAATGTAGGTAAATTGAACAGCAGCTACCTTCCTTTCCATGCATAAGACACACTGAACATGTATCTCCACTCTCACGGAAATCAATTAGAACATTGGTCATTGGTCATGCAATCTCTGCTCATTTCTAGACCAGATTTCTCAACTCCATTTATCTAAGACTGTCTGATTTTCTCATTGTCTTCAGATTGTTGAAAATGTGGCCGCATGCACTGCACTCAAACTTTCTTCTCATCAATCTGTGTCTATCTGAAAGACAGACATTGTCTTCCAGCCAGAAATATATCTTATCTTGTGCAAAACTTATCAGGCAATGAACAATTCTAACATGATCCATCTGAGACGGGCATTCTCTTTGTATCAGCCTACACACATTCCAGGATCTGTGAGCACTAAGCTGGTGGTCCATCCTCGGTTTGAGAGCCAGAAAACTGCAGTCAAGGAACGACTGGACAACAACGCACACAACAGCAAGAACTCTTCAACATCGTCAAAGAGCTCTCCAACCCCAACGCCGGAAACAACGACATCACCCCTTTGCAAGACCTCTGCAACTCCCTCGCCTCCTACTTCCACAACAAGATCGCGGACATACACAACAGCTTCAGCACTCAACCGACGAACGCCACGACCGAACCACCGCCCCCCACCACCACCCTCCGAGCCTGGACTCCGATCAGCACCGAAGACACCGTCCGCACGATGAACTCCATCCACTCCGGATCTCTGACCGACCCCTGCCCCCACCACGTCTTCAACAAGGCCGACGCTGTCATCGCACCCCGCCTGCGGGACATCATCAACACCTCCTTCGACACCGCTACCTTCCCGGAGAGCTGGAAGCCCGCCGAACTCAGCGCCCTACTCAAGAAGCCATCGGCCGACCCCACCGACCTCAAGAACTACCGCCCCATCTCGCTGCTCCCGTTTCCTGCAAAAGTCATCGAGAAGACCGTCAACAAGCAGCTGGCCACCTTCCTCGAGACGAACGGATCCCTCGACCCCTCGCAGTCTGGCTTCCGGGCCAACCACAGCACCGAGACCGCCCTGATTGCAGCCACCGATGACATCCGAGCGCTGCTCGACAACGGAGAAACAGCGGCCCTCATCCTCCTCGACCTCTCCGCGGCCTTTGACACTGTTGGCCACCGTACCCTAGTACAACGCCTCAGCAACGTCGGAGTCCAGGAGAAGGCACTGGAGTGGATCATCTCCTTCCTCGCTGGAAGGACACAGAGAGTCCGCCTCCCTCAGTTCAGATCTGAAGCCACCGAAGTCATCTGCGGCGTTCCTCAAGGCTCCTCGCTCAGTCCAACCCTCTTCACCGTCTACATGAGCACCCTCGCAGACATCACACGCCAGCACAACCTCAATATCATCTCCTACGCCGACGACACCCAGCTGATTCTCTCCCTTACCAACGACCCCGCCACCGCCAGAGCCAACCTTCACGAAGGGATTAAAGAGGTAGCCGAATGGATGAAGAACAGCCGCCTGAAACTGAACTCGGACAAGACAGAAGTCCTTATCCTGGGATCCTCACCCGCCGCTTGGGACGACTCCTGGTGGCCCCCCGCCCTAGGCAGCGCACCCAAACCAACAGACCACGCACGCAACCTGGGCTTCATCCTGGACTCCTCCCTCTCCATGACCAGACAAGTCAACGCCGTCTCCTCGTCGTGCTTCAACATCCTGCGCATGCTATGTAAGATCTTCCGGTGGATCCCCACCGAGACCAGGAAGACGGTCACGCAGGCCCTCGTCACCAGCCGTCTGGACTACGGCAACTCCCTCTACGCCGGAACCACCGCCAAACTCCAGAAGAGACTCCAGTGGATCCAGAACGCCTCAGCACGACTCATCCTGGACATCCCCCGTCGCAGCCACATCTCTGGACACCTGAGAGACCTGCACTGGCTCCCGGTCAACAAGAGAATCACCTTCCGTCTCCTCACCCATGCACACAAAGCCCTACACAACCAAGGCCCAGGATACCTCAACAGCCGCCTCAACTTCTACGCACCCAAACGCCAGCTTCGATCGACCAGCCACGCCCTCGCCGCCGTCCCCCGCATCCGAAGAGACACCACAGGGGGACGGTCCTTCTCCTACCTCGCCGCCAAGACATGGAACTCCCTCCCCACCCACCTCCGCCTGACCCAGGACCACCTCGCCTTCAGGAAGCAACTCAAGACCTGGCTGTTCGAGCAGTAGCGGACCCCCCTCCCCCAGCACCTTGGGACCCTCTGGGTGAGTAGTGCGCTATAGAAATGCGATGATTGATTGATTGATTGGATTGGGAGGATGGTCTTTCTCCTGTTCGGCAGCGAAATTATGGACCTCTCTTCCGCTTGACCTAAGCTCTGCTCAGTATTTGACCTAAGATCTGCTCAGTATTTGACCTAAGGTCTGCCCAGTTACTGACTAGCTTTAGAAAAAGGTAAAAGAAAACTTTCCTTTTTCGTCTCCCATAGCTTCCTGGCTTGTTATTGTTTACGTCCGTGTTCAGCGCCAGGATTCCCTTTATACGGCAGCAGTGTTCTACAAACAACATAAATAAATAAAGGAAAAGGCACTTTGAAGTCAACAGTGATGTGGTTCAGAAGCTGCAGGTGCTTCATTTCTCAGACTTCATGACATCCAACATAATGAAACTCAACTCATTTAAACTTTTGGTGATGATTATCGGTGGTCAGCCTAACTTATGCACTTTCGCAATGGGTCGTTCTTTCTGCACCTGCCATAAATCCCACCATTTGGGCTTTATTTCCAATGCCCCATTGTTTCTGGTTCCCCAAATGAATAACATTGCCTTGTCTTGTTTTTGCTTGGTAAAAACTCTTGTCAAAATGTTCTCTCCTTCCTTTCTTGTGGCATTGCACATGGTATCTTAAATATAGCTCTCCCTAAGAAATGTGTGCAAAGTCAGCCTTCCCACAAGGTGAGGAGTTCCAGCTATGCCACCACTACAAGTTGGCACCAAACAACAAGGTAAATGCGTGGATAGTGGGCCATCCGAAGTAATGTTGCCTGCAGGTGTGCACTTCCTTACCTGGTTCCAAACCTCATATATCTCGTTAAGGATTCTGTAGCTCATCCAAAACTAGGGATAATTTGCAGGGTTTCACCATTCTAATCAGGATGTCCATATTCATAGGCCTGTCTGTGGCCAAGGCTGTCCCTTTTAAGTCTCAGTGCTTGACATTGCGTGCATTGCTCTGCTGGCCTGGACCTGACTTTTTAAAGGCCAGATTCAGTCATCCACCCGCTCATCTAAAGCACTCATCCACCCAATCACTTTCAGTTACGCCCAACATGGCAGCGGATCTTTTTCCTACTTGGCTGCACACGACTGGATTTCCATGCCCTCTGCTTTCAACCCTGTCTCTGACTTTTCCGTAAACAGCCCAGAACTTGGCCCTACTCGCTACCGGTTTAACGAGGCTCTATGTTGATTTCCCCTTTAGGCTTCCGAGGGCAGAACAGCCATGTTGGGTAACAATTGAACAAAAAAAATAATTTCGTTCACCATTACATTCAGTTCAAATACTCCTCATTCCTTGTCGGCTGCTGTTGTTTTCCACTCTCTGCATTCCACCCAAGCGCCATCCTCCTCATCCTGCAGTGACGTCGTCCTTTCCCAATGTTTGACCAAGAGAGCCCTCTGCAGTGGCCGGGCATGCACACAGCCCCGTGCACTGACAGAGCTGCACGGTGGCAGCAGCGAGTGTGTGTGCCGTTTTACACGGGCTCAAAGGAAAGGTTGGCACATTCACAGCCTGGTTATGCCCTGCATTAAGAGCTTTCGTCCATCACTGCACACAGGCATCCGGGACACAGGATGCCCAGTGAATGGGTGCTATGTGCTCTTAAAGCCCTGTGCAATGGCAGCCCTACAAATAAAGGTGTCCTCTGAGAACGCTCTGTTGGCAGTCCTACACACGGAGAAAAAACCCTGTGCGTCGACAGCCCTTGCGCAGTCAGCCCTCCTAGTAGACGTGAACGCTGGCAGGCACGTGCATAGGTAAGCTGGTGCACCAGCCTCCAAGATGATTCGCTGCTCTCACACATACAGTCCTAGACGCAGCCGTACCTTTAGCCAAAAAGAACTTCGGGGCATATTATCAAGGGATTTATCTCCGCTTTTTTGGTTTTAAAAGCCAAGAAAGCGGAGATAAAATTATCTCCCTACCAGCAACAAGGTGCTAACACGCAAATTCGCATGTTAGCACCCTTTTTCTCTACGCTTTCCCTTGCATCTCTAATGAGATGCAAAGGGGGCGTTCCAGAGAAAAATAATAGGAGTAATGTTGTTAAGCGACATTTCTCCTATTATCAAGGATATCGCTAACCCTGTTAGTGATAAAAAAAAAAGCAGCGCTAACTGCGGTTAGCACTGCTTTTTTTACACCTGGTATTTTCCTGACTTAGCCATGATATCCTATGGAAGGTGGATATCATGGCTAAGTTTGTGAGCCCCTATTATAAAGCTAACGCCAAACTTCGAGAGATTATCGTTGGTTTTCCAGAGATAATCTCTCAATTGGCAGTTAGCGTGAGGATTTTTATCACTTCTGAGATAAACCTTGCTAATAACAAGTTATCTCTGCGATAATTTCCGGCGATGCTTAGCGTTAAAAAATGTGTTGCTAAGCATCGTTAGCGATAAATATCGCTTAACGTTAGTAATATGCCCCTTCATTATTCAGCAGAGTACCAAGGCCTGAATCCCCTCCCTTCTGTAGGTGTAAGCTCTGCTAGTTCGGTCTTCTGGCAACCCTGAACACTGGCAACCACAAATTAGCCCATTGCTCTGCCCGCCATGCTGTGCTCTGCCGCCTACCTGGCAGTCCTCGCTTCTGCATTCTACCAGGTTTGCAATGTGCGTGCGCCCACTTGGCTAGCCCTTTGCTCTGCATGTTATCTATACTTGTTACCAGCCCTGCAGAGTGTCAGACCAGAAGTCAGCCCAGTGCCTGCTTCCGCTGTGCACTGCCAGCCCTGGGTTTCCCCTGCACTGTGCACTGCCACCTTGCCCACTGCCAGCTCTACATCTAGAGTGGCTGTTTCAGGCACGTGCAGAACTGCACTAAATATATTGTCAAAGTGAACAGTATAGAAATGTCAGGAGAAACGACACATCTGGTGCTGCAGCACAAGGAGAGGCGTCGGCATTCAAACAACTCCAGTCATGCAAATAAGGCATTCACGCTCTGTCCGTGCGCCTGTATAAAGAGGCTGCTCCGAAGGAAGTCTGTGGAAGTCTTTAATGAGCATCAAAGAGCGACCAGTACCCCTGGCAGGGATCAGCAACTACCACCGTTCCAAATTAAACAATCGAATACCACTTTTCTATTCCATAAACGTTCTAACATTCTGTTCCCCTGGCATTAAGAGCCCAGCACCTCGGATGGGAGAGCAGGAGAAGCGGCAGCCCGAAGGCGTTGGAGCAGCTGGCAGATCAGGCAATGGTCTGATCAGAGGGGTGGCTTCCCTCCCCTGCCCTGGACCCAGGCTGCAGATCCTGTCCTTGCCTCTCAGGAGCCAGGCAGGGTCGGATTGGGATCAGAATTTGGCCCGGGCACTGTCAAAAAAGTGGCCCACATCCGCGGGGCGTGCCCATTCATGAAACACAATTTGGTTACTCTCAGAGGTCTCATTTGTAGAGTCATTTTTGGTAAATTGGTCATTTTAAAGCTTATAGAGCCAGCAAGATTGGCGAAGACACAGAGCACAGCAGTTCTGAAAACCGAGTACTTGTGTGCGGTCTTAACCCCTGCACAATGTAGTCAGATACTCTTTCCCAACCAGCTATGTCCTTGACTCTGATCATCACATACATCAGAAATCTATTACAAAGTCAAGGGGAAAGAGTTAGACTGGAAACTCTGGGAATAGAACATGTAATAACAAAAGTAAGAGGACAGCAGCTCTGAGCCTCTGCCTTGGAAAATAGAACCTCTAATGACAAGCAGTAAAGAAATACATTTTGCAAATCAGCCATAATTAAACTGCACAACATACCACTACACAATAAAAAAGACCATTCCACATACTTACACTTCATGACACACAATCCCACTCTACATAATTCCAGTACACTCAAAACCACACAATTCGATCCACATAATTCCACTGCACACTATGCCACATAATTCTATGCCACACAATTCCCCAACTAACAATTCCAATCCAACCCACATAATTCCACTCCACACCAAATACCTCCACTTCACTCCATAACACATGGGTAAAACACATTGTCATTTACAACACCAAAAACAGAGAAAGTGAGGTGCCCAGAATGACAGGATGTTGAGAGTAGATGCCAGGCTCTCAACTGATCCCCCTTCTCTGCAACTATGACCTGCAGGCCACATATGCCTATGCACGAAAGGCATGGAAGTTGAATGATTTTGTTCTTGGGAAGGGCACCGGGGCCAAGGTGAAAATGCCCTACAGCCTGAGCAATGCAACAGCAGCCAGGCCCCTTCCCTTACTAAATTACTCAACCTCTCCCAGCCCTCCATTGCCTCAGGGCAATTGCCTAGCAGGGGAGGGGATTAAGCATAGAACACACTGCTGGGCCATCCATGGGTCCCGGAAAGGGGGGCTGGTTGAGGTGAAGATGGCTCAAGTCCACATCATCACTTGTCCCTCACAGCAAGGCCGAACACAAACCCACCATTCCCCGTCCACTGTACCCTGAAAGAAAAGGCCCATGTGCTGAGGTGTCAGACAAAAACACAGTTTCTGGGCTGCATTGGCCCAGGAGGGCAAAGGTGAGAATGGCTGATTGGCCTTAGCAACACCTGGCCCCCAGGGACCCCAATTCGCATCATCCGATCCTCAGCCCACCATCAGGGTGATTGTTTGGCAGGGCAGGGGGTCAAGGAGAGGCCACAGCTGATGATGCCCAGCCCAGGGCCATATCACACGACCCCCCAGCGATGCTGCTTTGCTCTCCCTGTCTCAGTGCCCTCTGTGGGCTGGGAAAGGGAAAAAACGTCCCACAGAGGGCACTGAGACACCGGCCCATCGGCCCGTATTGCCAATCCGTCCCTGGAGCCAGGTCGACCGGAAGTGATGTTGGTAGATTTAGAAGAGGTGTTTGCAACTGACAGGCTGGTAGGGCTACATTATCAGAACAATGACATAACGTAAGATGAACAAGGCTTTGGTGTCTTGCAAAATGTGGTGAGGATTTCCGGAGAATCCCAGCACCGCAGCATAACCACCCTCATATAACTGTGGAATTCTCACACCCCACAAACCCTCTTGGTGTCAGATGTGTAAACAAGCTATAAGAAGATACACTGGAGCAATAACATTGCACAACACTTTGTGTGATTCCAAGTGCTCTTTATAGAGGTTTGAGGGTTAGGATTTTATTTTAAAAATATGTGAAATGTAACTTAACTGTTGGCAGAATTAAAGAGCGCCTTATATGTGGATCGGGGTTCACTCCGCTTCTTTGAAAATTGATGCTTTTAAAAACACATTAAACAAATTGGAAAAGGAATTTCATTTAAATAGCGCCTGCTACCCCAAACGAAACATTAAAGCACTATGAAACCCAAATATAGTGGTTAATCGGTACTGTTAGTTATAGTAGGTTATAAGGATTAGTCTTGTGCGCTCAAGCAAATGTTTCCATGCAGTCATTCCAGTTCCCGGGCTCACTGTCCCACTGGATTCAAGCAAGCCTGGCTGATGAGGAGTGATACCCCAAAACCTGTCCCAAAACGCTTGACCTAGTTCAGGGAGGACCTGGCTTGGCAGTTGAGGCTGGACTGTTCCCATGAGGAGCATGGTCAAGATTGATTTGCATATGGCTCGGTCCAAACTGCGGTGGTGTGGTGGGCAAAAAAACAATATATTAAACCCAGATCTGTTGACTGTGGATGAATGTTTGCATTGTTCAGAATTCCGTTTGTCATCTGTTCTTTTTGCCTTAGCCTTACAGCATAATTTTAGAGATGGGTTTTACAAAAAATTATAATACATATAGTTTTGTTTTTATGGACTGATGTGAGTAGGTTGTTGCCCTTTCGGTCTCTATATGGTAAACATTCATGTGACCATCTTCAGGAAAATATTTATTAAAAAAGACTCCTTAAAAAAAAGAATGAATAGAGGTATATTCAACATTTGAAAACAAAATGCACAGGAATGACCAAATGAGTGTGTCACTGGAAACAGACCGAGCAGCCTGAGGTGCGTCAATGAAGTACATTTGCCACAGGGATCATGCACATGCAAATAATCGTGGAAAAAATGGGTTTGAACAGGCAAATGATTGCTATGTCCAAGGTATCAATCAAGTACCCTGCCAGCTAGGGATGCAGCTACAACTGCAATCAATCAATCAGGGAATTCAAAGCGTGCTACTCACCGATGAGGGTCTTAAGGCGCTGAGGGGGATGGAGGGGGGGTCCGCAAATCAAGTTAGCCAAGAGCCAGGTCTTGAGTGAGCTCATTCCAGGTCTTGGCTGCGATGTGAGAGAAGGATCTTCCGCCTGCTCTGGCTCTGTGGATGAGCAGGGTTTCGGCCAGTGAGAGGTGGGAAGATCCAAAGTTTTTTTTGGGGTACGTGGAAGGTGATTCTGTCGTTGAGGTATTTGGGTCCGTTGTAGGCGTGAGTGAGGATTTTGAAGGTGACCCTTTTCTCCATGGGGAGCCAGTGGAGTCTTATTAGGTGTTGTCTGATGTGTTCATGCTGGGGGATGCCGAGGACGAGTCTAAGAATCAAAAGAGGGCCTTGACTCAATACTCAGTAAGGCTGAGTCCAACTAGTACTAATAACCAACACAAAAGCCAAAACTGGGGTTGTAATAATAAACAGAAATGATTTCACAAAAGGTTGTTTTGATTGAATCACACAACAACCGGTTAACTTGTTGAACCGAGCAATTTAATTTTTTGCAAACGGTCTTGTTTTCTTAATTTAACACATTATTCCTTGTGCATGGAAAATACAAAATGTACAATGCAAAACATTTTAAATACAATATCTACAAACATATAAATGCAACAGTTCAGACACACTTGGCCATCCATTCATACATAGACAAAACAAGCGATAATACAACAAAAACACTATGTCCAGGCGACTGACACAAAAATCAATAGAGAATGATTATTTTGATATTTCACAATGTCGTTATAATTGTCATGAGGTCCCTCATGAAACCAGATAGATGAAAACTCTATTCCAATTTGATTTAGTAGCCAGAAGCGGGACAGAAAAGCTGGTCGACGCGTTTCAAACCCCTAAGAGTGAATGGGGTTCTCCTCAGGACCGGGGATGGTTCTCAATCCATGGGTTCGGCCAATAGCTTCACAATCTTTGATCACTATCGTATTTCCCAATAGGTACATAAAACAGCAGCTGCGAGCTGGCGGTATCAATCACGCTGCTCAGTAACTTGGGTGCCGGCTGCTCCTAATCAAGGCGGGAGCGGGGCAGTAGTCGTTCTCCCTCCACGGCGTGAGCAAAACAACCGTCTGGAGTCCTCGAGTGGGGGTGGCGGAGGACGAGTCTGGCAGCGGTGTTCTGTATCATCTGGAGTTTGCCGATTAGGGACTTGTTGATGCAGGCATAGAGTGTGTTGCCATAGTCCAGGCTGCTGGTGATGAGTGCGTGGGTGACTGTCTTCCTTGACTCAGGGGGGATCCATTTGAAGGTCCTGCGAATAATGCAGAGGGTATTGAAGCAACAGGAGGTGACGGCATTGACTTGTCGGTTCATGGTGAGTGATGAGTCGTGTACGATGCCGAGTTTTTTGGCGTGGTCTGGGGGGATTGGTGGGCTTTCCAGGGCACCAGGTGCTGTCCCATGCTGAAGGAGTGGAACTGAGGAGGAGGACTTCTGTCTTCTCAGCGTTAAGCTTCAGGCAGCTGTTGGTAATCCAGACTGCAAAGTCTTGCATTCCTTTCTGAAAGTTTAGTTTAGCGGTGGTGGGGCCCTTGGTGAGGGAGAGGATGAGCTGGGTGTCATCAGCATAGGATACAATGTTGATGCCGTGTTGTCAGACGATGGCTGTAAGGGGGCCATATAGATGTTGAAGGGGTTCGGGCTCAGTGATGACCCGTGTGGGACTCCACAGGTGATTTCCATGCGATCGGAGAAGAAGGGTGGTAGTCTGATTCTTTGGCTTCTTCTGGTGAGGAATGATTGACTCCAGTCCAGGACTGTTCCTTTTATGCCGGCGTTGTGTAGTCTGGCGACTAGCGTGCAGTGTGAGACGGTGTTGAAGGCAGTGGCGGCGCGTCCATTGGGGGCGTTAGGGCGTTGGGTTGTTGCCCCACTAGCCATGGATGACCGTCACATCACGCATTCAATTAGGAAGAATAGGATTCAAAATAAATTATTCTGAGCGCACTCACCCACTGCTCTACCGGGACAAGCCCAACAGAATCGGACATCGCAGAAGGGTGAGGGGGCGGGGCTGCGGCAGTGAGTGACTGCGCAACCAGCAGAAATAGCGCAGCATGCAGCAGCGGTGTGTGTGAATGTCGAATTTTGGACTAGTCCTTTTTATGACTGGCCCGTTCATGCGCACATGCAGTAGTACCTTCCCTCCTCCTCCTCGCCTATAGCACTCAGACAGGCAGGGCCCGGGCCCCCTAGGTCTCATTATGGACAGTAGTAACCCTGCTCTTAGCCAATCCTGGCGCAGTGGTGCTGTTAATGCTGCGCCAGGATTAGCTGAGTAGACACCGCGCAGACTGCAGCAGGATGATGCAGCGCGTGGGTGGTGGCTGTGCTCAGTGCCGCACTGTATGGCCAATCAGCTGTGGCTTATGTCAAGCCATGCAGCGGTGATTGGCCATTTCCCTACGCTGTCGGCACGTCACTGCGCCTGACGGGCCAGTGCCACAACAACGACGGGTCAGAGTCACGAGGAGAAAGTACAGTTTGTGTAGTAGACCTCGTGACTCTTGAGTCTTGCCTGGCCTGCTACAGTCAGTGTCAAGTTGAGTGGCACAATTCTCTTCCTCCTAACGTAAGTTTTTGACTGTGTACAGTACAGTGCGTGTGCGGTGTGCGTGGCATGATGATTGATGAACTGGACACACCGGATTCGTAGTTAGAACCGCAAAGTCACGGAGACAGTCCCGTTTAAACACCGCCCAATAAATTGTCCGCAGTGGAGAATACGCTGCTCTGTGCCTCAGTCAGTTAGCTAGGCCTCGGACGGAGGCGGCATTGAAAAGCGATGGGGAGGCGAGGCGGTGGCAGGAGGAGTACCTCATCTTCATCTACCTCATAATAAACTATGAGACAAGGTGCATCAAAGTCAAGAATTATTAGGGGAGTCACGTATCACTGGGGATGATGAGCGTCTGTAATGGTGCCAGGGGAACCACTGACGTGCACCAACCCCCCGTGCACATGTATGAAGCAGGTACCAAAAGGTTAAATTGCTATGCCTCCCACTCTTTGATAAAAGGACAGCTAGTTTCAGGCCTTTGTTCCAGAAGGAGTCGCTGGGGTGGGGTGGGGTCATTTAGTAGGGTATGCACTATGGACCGCTACGTGCAGGTCAACCTCTCCACTAACACTCACTCATGGTGTCAGGTGTAATCAGGTGCGCTCTAATGAGAGGTCACCCTCGTGACAATTTGTGAAATTTTCAGAGAATAGGTTGCCATTTTTTTAAAGTCAGGGTTGGATTGTGATTTTTTATTATCTGACATTTACAATTATTGATTACCTTCTAGTAAATGTGTGTGTGAGGTATGATACCATTCTTGGAATTGTGGTGGGAAGATGAGGGTGGGGGTCCGTGGGGGTCCAGGCAGTGTCTTGTCCTCTGGAGAAGGGAGCTAAGCTCCTTTCGGCAAAGGGATAGAAACTTGAGGACTTCAAGGCAGAAGAGGTCCTTTTGCCCCCCCCCCCCAAGGCTTGGGTTGTGGTAATGTTGTAATGTGTTGTAATGTAATGTGTTGTAACTTTCTGTGCAATGAGCTGGAATGTATACTACCGGTTAGAACAGTTGGGTTGTCTTTTAAAAATACATAAACATAATCAAAAACGTGTGTTTATCTGGCATGAGTTTCTTCTTGTGAAGCCTTGAAGGCATGGATGGTGAAAGCTCAGGTAATAAAAGTTCTTGTCACTGAAGGGGTAGAAAAAATATATGATGTGGCCCCTGAGAGAGAGATGAGGGGAACGCGGCATAGGTAAAACTGTCTTGGAATTCTGTATGACCCTCTGCTCTGCCTTGCTGTTGCGCGTGCTATGCTGCTGTCCTTCTAACTTTATTATTGTAACACTCTTACATTGATGATGATGATATGGACTTCCTTTTTTTGCTCGACTGTTGTTTTGATGCAGACCACTATTGTGTTAGCAGGGATGTATGCGTACCTGGGTACATACATACACAGGAGTATGTAACATAGGGCTTTTTTAGATCATGGCAGCTTCCATCACCTCCTACATGGAGGCAACAGGCTTATTATGAGACCTCAAATTCTTGGACCTGCTTTCTCGTCGTAGAGAGGGCCAGGAAGAGTGGTGGTGGTCGTCAGGGCAGAGCGTTAACAGAATGAAACAAGCACTGGCAAAGGATGGAGGTTTCTCCAGTGAAGGTGGTAAACAAAGTTTTGACTTTGCCAATGCTTGTTGTCGAAGCTGAGCAGCATCTGCAAAAACAGCCACAAAAAGTCAAATTGCCAGCTCCAGCACGAAGATGCATGTCGCTGGAATCACCATTCATGCACATGTATGCCTTATAATGAAGTAGCAACAGTTTTGTTTCTTTACTTTTAATTTATTGTTCCAATATTACAACAATATTTAGTTTAACGTGTGTGAAAGTGCATTACAGAGAAAGGAGCAGCGCAATAGCAAATTGCAACTCCTGGGCCCTTCAAAAACAAATTACTTTTTAAAAAATGATGAGGGAGAGCAACAGAGCAGTAGAAAGGAGAGCAACTCAGTGTAGGGTGTTAAGTAACACACTACAGGAAGCAATGGGGGAGGAGCTTTGGCAAGAACATGTAAAAAGTCAGGGGAGGACGGAGTGGAGCAGGGCAAACGGTGGACAAGCTTGGGGGAACAGTTCAGATAGTGCAAGGGGGGGCTGTAGTGGGGATGCAGCACACAGGAAAGACAAGAAAACACATGCACTCCCATGGGGGGGAAACAACCTTTAAAACGCAACTTTTACAACAAAACTTTTACAACGCAACATCCATTACATTGCATGCATTTACAATGCAACCATTACAACGCATGACACTACAACGCACACCACTACAACTCATAGTACCCTTACACTATCCAACACTTACCCTACTTTTGCATCCCCTGGAGTTAGAATAGTAATTTTAACCCCTACACTATCCAACACTTACCCTACTGTTGCACCCCCTGGAGTTAGAATAGTAATTTTAACCCCTACACTATCCAACACTTACCCTACTGTTGCACCCCCTGGAGTTAGAATAGTAATTTTAACCCCTACACTATCCAACACTTACCCTACTGTTGCACCCCCTGGAGTTAGAATAGTAATTTTTACCCCTACACTTTCCAATACTTACCTTACATGCAATGTAATGTTAAGGGTTGTAATGGTATTCATTGTAAATGTAGTATGCGTTGTAGTGGAATACGTTGTAAAGGGAGTTTCAAAGATTTCGTTGTAATGGCATGCGTTGTAATGGTATGCATTGTAATGGATGTTGCGGTGTTAAAAATGCGTTGTAAAGGTAGGCGTTGTAAAAGAATGCGTTATAACGTCATACATCCCCCATGGGGTGTCCCAAAATCTGTCATCGTGTTGCTTTTTTTCCCCTTAGAAATTATGTACTCTCCTTACCTGTGTTTTTTGAAGCCTGCCACATTTCTGCTTTTCCGTGTGACAAATTGGGCTGTGACTTATCACTTTACTTTCCACTCACTGCTGTTAAGAGAAGTAACTTGTTTTGCATAGAAATGGTTTTCTACATTCATTTTTGCCGCGTGAGCTGAGGTGCTCCTGGCATGGCCCGCAGGGATTGCTTCTTGCAGATTGAGCAGCTCCTAGACGGCTCACCAAAGGCCCGATGTAGGTAAATCTTTTTTACCACTTCATAAATACCGATTCATACCGAATCGGTATTTAGAAGTGGTAAAAAAGAGAAGGGCAGATGTAGGTAATTTTATTTTAAAAATTACCGAATCGGAAGGAATCAGTATTTACCGATTCGGTAAATACCGAATCGGTAATGCCCATTGATTCCTATGGGCATTGAAGCCCATAGGAATCAATGGGCATTACCGAATCGGTATTTACCGATTCGGTAATTACCGATTTCTGCAAGGGTGCAGGGGGTGTCACTTTGACACCCTCTAGCACCCCCAATACTGGCTTGTGTGCCATGTGGCACATGGCATAGGTGTGCATGCACACATGTGCATGCACACCTGGATTCGGTATTTTAACACCCAATTGGATTGGGTGTTAAAATACCGAATCTGAAGGGCCTGTGGGACTGAAAGTAGTCCCACCTACATCCCGAATTTTTTAAATCGGTAAACTTACCGATTCTGTATTTTTCCGATTCGGTAATTTTACCGAATTGGTAAAATACCGAATCGGACAAAAAAAGGTCCCCCACATCTCAAAAGGCCAAATACTGGTCGGAAACGGCCGAATTCGGCCGTTTCCTACCGGTATTGGCCACCTACATCGGGCCCCAAGTCTTCTCTTTTTGACGGATGATTGTTTGAGTAAAAAAAAGTGCACATTTTTTAACCCCTGTTGACTCTCCAGGGTGCTGCTGAGTACCGTATCTACCTAGTGCCAGTCAGTGGCTGAGTCACTGAAGGCTTGAGTCTGGGTCCATCAGAGGCCTTTTTCTGGGCCAGCACAAGCACTTTTAGGACCCTCAAACTGAAAACGTTCCGAGCCTGAATTTGGCATCAGCCTGGCGAGGAGAGGAAGTGGGGCCTCGCTGCCTCAGACAGCCTTTAGTGGTATGTAGGTGTTGAGTGGTCCACTATAAGACATGCCTTTTCATACCCGGGAGTGCACTGTTTTCCAATTTGAAGCTTGCAGTCATGCTCCCTCTGTCCCAATTGTGGGGTGCAGTTTTGCCAGCTTAAGGCCCAATCCCTCAACTAAGAGACTTATTTAAACACATATTCTCCCTCAGCCCAGGCTGTTCCTTTTCCTTGCCTCAGGCATATCAGTTTCGTTCCGCCGTGTTTCGTGCACATTTTTCTGTGCTTAAGATATGTTTGTTACCCGAATAATACACTTCTATGTTTTTCCTTCCATGTTTAAGAAATGAGCCAAGATGCCCGAATGCTTTTAAAAAATCTCATTAAAAAAATATTATAATTTATTATTATTTAGCACATGGAATGGATAATCACATCGCAATGCCAGCTTGCTCAGCCATTCCAAGTTGTTCACAGTGACATTTCGTGGAATGAATTCTACAGGTACACACAGCACGCACAGAAGTACACACACACTCCAGTAAGACTCACACAAACACCAAAATAAGCACACACAGGCAGATGCAGTGGGACCCTCACAGCCCCATTAAAGAAATGGCAGGCCGCCATTAAAAATTATCCAGCGTTAATGCCTTAATCCTGGCATTGTGAGATTGAGAACAGATTACTATAGGAATAAGTACCAATGTTGTGAGTCTTCCTTTTGCACGACAATGCCACTGTAAACAGAACAAGCATTGGCATAGCCCATTGGTCTCGCCTTTGGGACCTTATACATTTTTAGCCATGCAACACTTGATGTTGTTGCACCAAGGATATTGTTAATGTTTTTCCTAGAGAGAGATCAGAGTTTTGTCTAATGGAAGTTTTGACTCATGGAAAGGTAGCACAGAAGGTTAATGTGCCTGCTGCAAAGAGCATGTACCTGATGCAGATCACAAAATGCACATGATGTAAATAGGTCAGTGAGTCACTGCATTTGTCAGAGAGATTGTTATTGTTATTGTTAATAGGAATTTGTTAAGCGCGCGTACACCGAAGGGTTTCATGGCTCTGGTAGCTGAAGTCGAGCACAATCCGGGCACTTAGGCATACGCCTGCTCAAATAGCAGAGTTTTTAAAGATCTTCAAAAACAGAGGAGGTCATTGCAACTTCTCAGAGCCAGGGGAAGGGAGTTCCACAATCTTGGAGCAAGGCGAGAAAAGCTACACCCTCCCTGACGTTTCAGTCTGAACGGAGGGGTATCAAACATTGTCATTGATCATTTTGTTACTTGCAGTTTGTAAGTAAAAATCCTAACATGCAACAGTGAGCTATTAACTGTCATCTAAGAGCTTCATGCAAACTGCAAGGTAAAAATGGTAGTGTAATGTTTCCCCCCAGTCTTTGTTTGATTACTCTATTGTCTCAAGAATAAATTATTATATTTTTATTTTCAGCCTGACAACCTGAACCTTTACCTAACTTTTTGGGAAATTTTTGGAGAAAGAACAAGATGCCCCAACCTCCTTTGCTGCTCTTTCATCCCCGCTACGACCCAGCAAACACCTGTGTTCAAGGTAAGGAAACTAATGATATTTTTTTTCAGATTGGAGTTAGGGCTATGTTTGTGGTCACTCTACATGGTGGTTGGGGTGGGTGCACATTCTGAACATTGTACCCTCAGTGGATGGAATTTACTAATACTGAGCCTTAGCCCTGCGCTTTGGGCAATGCACAAGATATATGCATTTGCACTGAAATTTGATATTATTGCACCAAATCTTATACGTTGTACTTTGACTATTGACAGGCTTCTTTCATATTGGTAAGTACAGCATCAGCATGATGAATACGGTACAACAATTAATTACACGGTCATTTCATGCACGGCCACTAGAAGAGAAACTACAGATAAAGAGATGGACCTGATTGGCCTGACCTACAACTGCAGCAAGTTACCCAGGACAGAGGAAAATCTTACAATCGTACATTCTCAAACACCTGGTACACAAAAGCTGATTGGCTTACAGGGTGCCCTTCAAAAAACAGATTGTTCTGCTTCCCCTGCTTGCTGTTTAATGGTGACTTTCTTTGAACAAGAGAAGGAGTTAAAGACTTGAAGCATCTGTCTGAAAAAATAAAGAAGAATGCACACACAAGAAAGCATATGGAAAACGTGACGAGACTGGTAATGTTGGGAGACGCACCGATTGAGCAACACATAAACAATGCATATCGCCAATACAGAAACACAATGAAACAGTTGATAGGAATAGACACATACTATCAAAAATAATTGATTGCATTTTTTTCTGTGGTGCTTTCGAACTGGCATTGCTAGGCCATGATGAATTGGAAGGTTCCACAAATCCTGGAATATTCTTAGGCCTCGTGGATTTAGTAGCAAGCATAGACAAGGAAATGGAAGCACATTTAGCAAGTGCTGTAGTCTTTAAGGGCAGCTCTAAAACTATAAATGAACTCCTTGAGTGTATGCTAGAAATTATGAGAACTATTTAGGGATGGGGCCGCGTCTAGCCCCATAAAACCAATCGCACAGCGTCATGCCGCCCTTGGCGTGCATGTATATTCGAAGGTTCTTTAACCATTTGTCAGTACTATTCCATATTTTCACCATATTTTCTACTTCTCATATAAACAATTTCATCACATTTTTGTCCAAATCCACAGAAACCGATTTTAGTGCCAATTTCCAGTTTTCTAATAGTTGGAGCGGAGGTTTTCCGGGGGGTGAGGGGCAGCGGGCCAGCAGCGGCGGTACAGAGGAAACATGCAGGTACTAGAATAAAAACAGTGGTGGAATAAACAAGCAGATGGACACAAAGACAATGGCACAATATTGGAAGACAATGGCGGAGTTAAAGCAACTATTAACACAATGACAGTGGCACAACAGAGAAAGATATTAAGGAAAAAAAGGTTGAAAAGTTGTGGTGGCAGCAGGCTGTCTGGTCCCAGTAGGAGCGGGCAGTAGGTGCAGGCACGGGCAACAACCTCGAACCTCCCAAGAGGGAGGTCGGGTCTGGCAGGCAGGAGACGGCACAGAGGATCTACAGGGAGAGAGTGGACCTAGACCGGGGGTCAGAGGTGTTACTCGCGCTCCCCCACAGCAGCCACCATTAAGTAGGGGAGGTGGAAGGGAGGAGAGGCTGGGAGGTGGGAGCGGCGGTTTCCGGGGGAGAGGGGTCACGAGGCAGCAGCAGCGGTACGGAGGAAACAGACAGGTCCTAGACTAAAAACAGTGGTGGAGTAAACAAGCAGATGGACACAAAGACAATGGCACAATATTGGAAAACAGAGGTGGAGTTAAAGCAACAATGGACACAATGACAGTGGCACAGCAGGGAAAGATAATAAGGAAAAAAAGGCCGAAAAGTTACGGTGACACAGGCAGTCTGGTCCCAGTAGGACCAGGCAGCAGGTACAGACACGGGCAGCAGGCTTGAACCTCCCAATGGGGAATTCGGGGTCTGGCAGGCAGGAGACAGCACATCGGAGCTGTGGGGAGAGAGCGTCCCTAGACTGAGGGTCAGAGGTCTTACTCACGCTCCCCCACAGCAGCCCTCATTAAGTAGGGGAGGTGCGGGAGTGGGGGTTTCCGGGGGAGGGGCCACGGGCAGCAGCGGCGGTATGGAGGAAACAGGCAGGTACTAGAATAAAAACAGTGGTTGAATACACAAGCAGATGGACACAAAGACAATGGCACAATATTGGAAAACAGTGGTGGAGGTAAAGCAACAATGGACATAATGATAGTGGCACGACAGGGAAAGATATTAAGGAAAAAAAGGCTGAGAAGTTACGGTGACAGCAGGCAGTCTGGTCCCAGTAGAAGCAGGCCGCAAGTGCAGGCGTGGGCAATAGCCTCAACCCTTCCAAGGGGGAGGTCAAGGTCTGGCAGGCAGGAGACGGCACAGCAGAGCTGCGGGGAGAGAGTGGACCTAGACCGAGGGTCCGATGACTTACTCCTGCATACTATATTACATGTACAGTGTACTCATATATATTTGTTTACTATACTATTTGAAAAAAAATGATGACATACTTTTTGAAGGACTCAAAGCAATAAATCTGCTCTGTATTTAAATGAACAGAGAATTAAAATGTGTATGTCAAAAAAGGTGAAATAGACATATGTAAAATGAGATTGGGTGCCCTTACATCGAGAATGTATTGAGAGACTACCATGAAAACTGATGCCTTAATATCCATGGAGATTTATAAAAAAAAATCTGAAAAAGACTATTGCAAGGTTTAAAAACAAAGAAAAGAAATACATATATATATATTACTATATTACCCATTGGCAGTCTCCAGCAGGGAGTTATAGTTAGGACCTTGTTTCCATACGAAGAGCATTTTTGTTATGCCGATAACTTTGGCATAATTTGACAAATCCTCACAACATTTTCACAACTAATACGACGCTCACTTCAGCTGCTGTCTTGCAAGTTTTGTGGTGATCAGTCAAGCCGGGGTAGTGAAAAGAAGGGGTCCAAAAAGCTGTTTCCACATGTTAATTCCCATAGGAACTTTAGACACAGCTACAGATCCAACTACAAAACGGAATTACTCCAAATTTGGCATATTAAAGGTATATATTGATCCAGGGAAGTGCCTATTTCTTTTTTAGTGTAAATCCGTTCAGTAGTTGTTGAGTTGTTAAAAGAAATTAAAATTTGTATATATAGAGATGTGGAACCTTTCGAGGATCCGACATTCCCCATGCTCAATTCTGATTGGCTGCCAACACTTCAACACAAGTGTTGGCAGCCATCTTGGCACTGGGCTTCAGCTGAGTCCCAAAAAAAAAGTAAAAAAAGAGAAGGGAGCAGGGTAGGAATACTCGAACCACCTAGGCCTCTTGGGGGGTCCCAGAGGGACAAAACATTTGAAAGAAAAATATTTGGTGGACGCCACGCTAGAACTGTGGCTCCCGCCGAATAAAAAAAGCATTGGCTTAGCTAATAGGTCTCGCCTTTGGCACCTTATAAGTGTTTAGCCATGCAACAGTTGATGTTGCACCAAGGTTATTGTGCTGGATAACTAAACACTTATAAGGTCCCAAAGGCAAGACCTATTGGCTATGCCAATGCTTGTTGGAATTTTGAAGTGGCTCCCTTATTATTATTACATGATGTTTTTTGCACCATCCTACACGACAAACATTTCCTTAACTCGGCTCGTGCACGGTCTCTTTTAAACAAAGCCAGAACCTTGGCTCCACCTCTGTGGGTTAATAACGGCAGACCGTGGCAGACCATGTGCTAGGCACGTGCCAGGGACAAAACAGCATACACATTTCCATGTGGTCAAACATTGATGCAATGATAATTATTGAGCTGGGAAATAGTTGTTTATACCGCCACAATGCTGCCAGTACTATATAAAATATGAATGAGCCTGTGCTCCCTCTTCCTTTAATTCTTCCATGCCCCAGGGGTCTTGCCCGCCCTGGGCCTATTAGTAACAAAGTGCAGGAATCCGCTCTTCTTTTTTTAAGTCTCACCTAGAAGCGCAAATGCGCTGCTAGAAAAAAGACCTTTAGCCATCGATGCAGTTTGTGTCCCAAAAACGTTCACGCGTTGCATTGCCTTCAATGGCAACACGTGCATGTTTGGCGATTCCCTTGCGGGAGCGAGCTTTGACACCATGTGTTTGTAATTAACTTGCAAACACATGGTGTCCCTGGCTCGCTTTGTGTGCTCTGGGCCACACTCCTCCCACCCCTCCCACTTTTAGGGCGAGGCTTGGTTTGTTATGCCATTAAATCGTGTATCCGTAACTCAGCCAGAGCTGAGATCAGCTGTCATTGCCTGTCGTTTCTGCCTGATACTACCTGAGCAGAGTTTATGTGTATGTAAAGGGGGGGCTGCGCAGACTGCCCCCGGGTACCACCACCTCCCCAGAGCCACATAGAAAAAATTAATTTGGGGCCCACGTGGACACCCACTAGCCCCGTAGACCACCACCTCCCTGGAGCTAAATTAAATGTAATGGCGGCTCCATGGACCCCGGCCCGGAGACCAAACCTCCCTGGGGCCAAAAAAACATGGAGCCACGGGCCACCCTCCCGGGCTATTCTTGGCAGGCCGTACTGAGTGAAAGGAGGGGGAGCATGCAGCCCCCTCCTGGAGCCATAGATGGCCGTGGTTCCCACCCCAGGACATAGCTGTTTGCTGTGGCTTAGTGGGAGCTTTAGCCACTCCCACCAAGTCACAGAAAATGCTCTGCTTCCAGCAAGCGAGAGCTGCCAAAATTCACTTGCTTGCTGGAAGTGAAGAATTTGTCTGTTTCCCTGCCCACTGTCAAGCGAGCAGGAAAACAGACTAATTGCTTTCAAACACAGGGAGCTTCATGTTTAGCAGCTCCCTGTATGTGAAAGCAATGCCGGCTACCGCAGGAGGCAGGGAGCTGGCAGGGACCGCGGGGGCCTTGAGGCTCCCCCGCAGTCCCAATGCAGACTGAGTGCCCTGGGGGTACCCAGGAGACATGGACTGGCAACAGGGAATGGGGTCTGTAGGGCCGAAAGGAGCCCAGCGAGGGGGCAACGCAGCCCCCCTCATTTGTAAATGGCTGGGACCTGGGCATGGGGTTCCCTTCCTTCATATAAATATAATTTAAAAAAAGATCAGGCTCTGGGAGATGTGGTCCCCAGGCCCGAAATAGGCCTGGGGATGGGGGCCACCAGGGTTGAGATCAGACTAGGGAGGAGGCCGTGCAAACTCCCTTCCCTAAAAAAATGCTAGCCTTGGGGGAAGTCACCAGAGGCCCCGCCCACTTTCTCAACCATACTTCAAAGGGTTCTACTGGCACACAACATATTGGGTTATGACGTCCCCTAAGCTGGTGAGAGACTTTGGGGGCCACAACCACTCCTGTTACCTTCAGTAAGTCTCACACAGCTGGATTGCTGACAGGTCATCCAAGGCCCACCTCCTTTCTCCCCCACTCTGCAAATGCACCTCCTGGTGCATTATTGGTTTTGAGATGAAGTCCTCTTAGATGCTGAGGGTCCTTGTTGGCCCACAACCCCTCCTGTTACCTCCAGTAAGTCTCACACAGCGGGATTGCAGAGAGCTCATGGACGGTCCCTCCCCCTTTATCCACCACTCTGCAAATGCAACTCCTAGTGCACTCTTGGTCGGGGGATGAATTCTCCCTGCCTGCCGAAGGTTCTAATGGCCGACAACACCTCCTGTTACCTCTAGTAAGTCCCACACAGCCGGATTGCTGAGCGATTGTGGAACCTCCCCATTCTCCACCACTCTGCAAACACGCCCCCTGGTGCACTACTGGTTGGGGGTGAAGACTCCTTGGCTGCTGAGGATCCTTAGGGGCCAACAATCCCTCCTGTTACCGCCAGTAAGTCCTACACAGCAGGATTGCTGAGAGCTGGTCAGAAGCCCCGGCCCCTTTCCCCACCACTCTGTAAATGCACCTCCTGCACACTACTTATTGGGGGATGAAGTTCCTTTGGATGCCGAGGGTCCTTGGGGGCCAAGAAGCCCTCCTGCTATCATTGATAAGTACCACACAGCGGGATTGGTGAGAGCTTGTCGGAGGCCCTGTCCCCTTTCTCCACCACTCTGCACAAGCGGCTAGAAGTCAGAAAATGGTAGAAATTCACTTTAAAAAAACAAAGGATACAGGGACATTATAGTTAGGAAATAGAATTTGAAAAAACTTTACAAAGGCACTGAAAAAACAAAGCTTACAGAGACATTATAGTTAGGCTCAGATTTCACTCATATAAAACCATTGCCATTCAGTAGTTATAGTTACCTGTGCTAACAATAACTTACACTCCTGCTATGTACTGCTTATGAACTCACAAATGACACCACTCATGACATGGTCTGTGACATCACTGATGGCATCATCCACAGAACCACTTACCTACTCAGACTCCCATACAACCTCTTGTATGCCCATTCAAACACCCATGAAACCACTCACATACCCATTCAAAGACCCAGACAAGTACTCACACACCTACTCACTCTTCCATAGAGGCACTCATACACCCACTTACTCACTCATACAGCCTCTCACACAACCATTCACTCACCCAAACAGCCACTCATACAGCCTTACACTCACCCATGCAGCTACTTACACAGACGTATTCATCTATATGGCCAGTTACACACCCACTCACATACCCATACAGCCTCTGAACACAGCCACTCACTCACCCATGCAAGCACTCACACACTCAATCACACACTCACACAACCACTTGGATACCCATTCACACATCCAAACAAGTACTCCCATATCTGCTCAATCACCAGTGCAGTCATTCACACAGACAACCACTCTCCAATACAACCACTCACACACCAATTCACTTAACCAAACACTCACTCACCCATACAGCCTATTACACAGCCAGTCACTCACTCATACAGCCATTCAGGCACCCACTCACCCACCCATACAGCCACTCACTCACCCATACAGCCACTGACATACCCACTCACCAACATAGTCACTCCCACACCCACACCAACATACAGCCACTCATACAGCCACTCACACACCCTTACAGCCACTCACGCACCCACAAAACGATTCAATCACAAACCAGTTCAACCACTCAGATACCCACTCACACACCCATACAATCACTGACACAGCCACTTACACACCTAAAGACCTAATCAGAAATACATAAATTCATCTATACATTCACCCTATGCATGGACTTACACACCCATGGAGCAACTCACTCACTGATATGGACAACCACACACCCACTCAGATCACATAGATCACTCATTAGTAGTACAACTAGTATACAAATCTAACTTTTGTAGTAGGTTAGTATGTATGTTTAACACCCGTTAACTCTTAAAAACTCCTACACTCACTTGATGTCATCAGTAATGTAATTTTAGATGTCATGAGTGATGTCACTGACCATGTAATGAGTGATGTACTATGTGAGGCATTGCGGGGCATAAGTTATAGTTAGCTCAGGTAATTTATATTTAGCATTTAAAAAAACCTTCGAAATTCACTGAAAAACCATTGGTTTTAGGGGTGTTATAGTTAGCTGGACATTTCACTCGTACAAAACCATTGAAATTTCTCCGTTAGAGTTAGATGTACTCACTATAACTCACGCGCCCGCAATCCACTGCTGATGATGTCACATATTACATCATTCATGACATGGTCAGTGACATCACTGATGACATCGCAAATGATATCCCTGATGACATCACTGATGACATCATCCAGTGAATGTGGTTTGGTTCGATATTTAAACAAGTATTATATATTTAGAAATCTGCATTGAAGACTGAGTGGATGTATAAGTTTCTGGATGGAGGATTTAGTAGCACTGTGATTGACTGTCTAAGTGACTAATTTAAAGTGTTTCACTAAATATAAGGGATAGTGATTAAACTCTGTGAATATCTGTATCACTATCTCTTGTTGCGTAAACTACTAGAATAGTGGTTACTAGCTAAGGGAAAGTCTATATTAGTTATTAATTAGTTAAGTGAGTATTTGTATGGGATAGTGAATATGTGTGTGGTTGGGTGGGAGGTGTGTGACTGTCCAAAGATGTGTAAATAGTCGATTTAGTATGTACATGAGGTTAAGACTGTATACGGAAACAGTTTGGGTGAGTGAATCTCTTCATGGGTGTGGTGATGAGTAAATATATTTCTCAATGATACATGTCCAACAAACTAGAAATATAAAAGGCAGTGTATGTGACAGTTGTTGTATATAAATAAGTATACATAAGACTCAGTGCTTGCATGAGTGACTGTATTGAAAACTGTATACTTGTAATAGTGATTTTATAACACGTTACATATTAGTTACTTTCTATATGAATAAATAAAGTGATGTTTGTATAAGTGTGTAGCTTAGTAAATGTAAGTATACTCAATAGTTTGCATAAGTGAATGGAATGACTGCATAAGTGAATAGGATGTGTACTGGTGTGTAATGTCAATGTGGATGTATAAGTATATTTAATAGTATTCTATTGATCTTTGTTAGCATGCATGAGTGAATCTATAGGTAAGTGTTTAGATGTGTGTGTAGATGTAGGAATCACAGTGGGTTTTTAGATACTTGTATTGATGTGTCAATGGAATCAAATATGGTACTTTGTATTTAACAGTGAGTGATGAAAGTTTATACTAGTGTATGATGAGGTTATCTGATTGTCACGTGGATGATGTCATCAGTGATGTCATCAGTGATATTATTTGATCAGGGATGTCATCAGTGATATCACTGACCATGTCATGAATGATGTAATATTCCCTAACTATAACATGCCTGAAACCTATGTTTTTTTTCAGTGAATTTCAAAGGTTTTGTAAATGACAATTTTTAAATGTATTACTTGTTATATTTATTTTTTTGATATTGATTTACTACATTTTTTTACACTATTTATTTTTAGATATTTTATTTTTTAAATTACGTTATAATTACATTATACATTACATTACAAAATATACTTTCTCAGAATGAATTACTTTAGTTTAAATACTTTGCAAATAGGCAATACACCTTTAAGTACAGTAGTTGCAGTTGTTGCAATGAGCAACACAATTTCAAACACAATGCAACATTGAGCTCAATGGGAATTTCTAGTTAAATGCAATTAGTTAATTTATGGATTACTTTTCTAACCACAGGACTGGATCCTAGATTCAGTCCTGGGACATATCCTGTAAACAGTTGAGTAAAAACGTTTGGTTACAGTAGTGATTTTTAAGGAATATTATTGCATTTTAAAAGTTGACACTTAGAAACTTTTTCACATAGAATCACCAACGTTATCCTACGGGAAGAAATTCAATTAGCAGGTAAGTAGAGTTATCTTTACTTTTTCTTACTCAGTGGTGGATCCTGGATCCAGCACTGGCGCATCTCCTGTGAACAGTTGAAAGAATGCGTTGAAGTCATACAGGCGATTTTTAAGATATATTTGTAGTTTGTGAAAATCACCACTTAGAACCTTTTTTGGTGAAAACCAGACAATGGATTCCTATGGAAGGAAATACAAGTTACTGGTAAGTACGGTTAGAATTACTTTTCAAGATCAGTCCTGGGCTCAAAGATGTAGCACTGAGGTCTCTCCTGATAACAGGTGAGTAAATCGGAATTCGTAGTTCGGTTGATTTTAGAGGAATATTTTAAAGTTCCAAAACTCCACACTTACAAACTTTTTCAGCAAAAAGCAGGCAATGATATCTTATGGAAGGAAATTCAAGTTACTGGTAGTACTGTTAGAATTACTTTTCAGGATCAGTACTGGGCTCAACGATGCAGCATTGAGGTCTCTCCTGATAACAGGTGAGTAAATCAGGATTTCGTATTTCGGCTGATTTTAGATAAATATTTTAAAGTTCCAAAACTTCACACTTAAAAGAATTTCCAAGTGAAACCAGTCAATGCTAGCCTATGGAAGGAAATTCTAGTTACTGGTAAGTACGGTTAGAATTACTTTTCATGATCAGTACTGGGCTCAAAGATGCAGCACTGAGGTCTCTCCTGATAACAGGTGAGTAAATCCGAATTCGTAGTTCGGCTGGTTCACCACTGTGTAAACACGCCCTTTGGCCATTTTAAGTTAGGATATTAAGTCCCCTTGAATCCTGAGTGTCCGTTGGGTCCAAGTAGCCCACTAGGTACCTCCAATAAGCGCCATAGAGCTGCATTTCAGAGAGGTGTAAAAAGGGGCATGGCCTGGGCCACCTCTCTGAAACACAGCACAGTGGCACTTACTGGAAGCACCTGGTGTGCTAGTTGGCCCCCTGGGACTCTCAGGATTGAAGGGGAATTATTTCCCCAACTTAAAACACGCCACAGGGAGTGTTTGCACACATCACCTCAGGCCCCGTACCTTCCCTACGCCCCTGTGTAAACGTGCAGTGTTCGTTTTAAGTTGGGAAATTAAGTCCCCTTGAATCCTGAGGGTCCCTCGGGTCAAGCTAGCCCACTAGGTACCTCCAGTAAGTGCCACAGAACTGCATTGCAGAGAGGTGTAAAAAGGGGCATGGCCTCTGAACACCTCTCTGCAACGCAGCTCCCTGGCGCATACTCAAGGTACCTGGAGGGCTAGTTGGCCCCCAGGGACCCTCAAGATTGAACAGGAATTAATTCCTCAACTTAAAACGCACCAGTTCCCGGGGGTGGGCACCCAGGGACACTGCAGGACCCGACCCTGGGCGGTGACGGTCACCAGGGCCACGACAAGGCTTCAGGAGGGAGGCCCACATTAACTTCCCTTTGTTTCAAGGAAGTCAGATACATTTCAATTGAGTGTGTCCAAATAACTACTGGATACTTGTGTATGTAAATGTGGTGCTTTTTGATGCATACAGATTTACATTTACCCATCCCTGAACCCTAAAATCAACCTTACCTCCCTTTACCTCATCCTCAAGGTTGATTCACACTATTAATTAAAAGGCAAAAGGGAATACATTTTGGATGCCTGTGGTTTGACATAGCACAAGATAGAGAGCGAGGAGAGCTTCCCTGGATAGTTGAAATATATTGCCTGCACTCCTGATACTGGAGGGTGAAGATTCAGACGTTAGGGTGAGGGGAGTGGTGACTGGATTCCTTTTATAAATTCAATAAAGACTTTGTTATCAAGGGTCTGCTAAGCAGTCTTTCTAAAGTACTGCACTTTGGTGGATGGAAGGGTGAAGGGTGGGCCGTCAAGTTTCTGTTGTGCAAGGGGAAGGGGGACCCTCTAGGAAAGGATCAGGCTTTTGTCTTTCTTGACCACACTTTCAGCTTGGCTGATGACAGAGAATTGAGAAATCTCACACCTCTTTGTACCTCTGTTGTGGGTGTGCCAAGCTGGAGACTATCCTGCTGTGAGGGACATCACTACACAAAGGCTGTGTCTGGAGAGCAGCCTGGAATATGTTAATCCACAGACATTCCTACCACAAGAACGCTAAAGAAACGCCAGCACATGGGGACAAGTAAAAGGTTTCCTAATCTACAAAGATGTATTGTGACATATTTTATATATGGTGGAAATCAAATACAATAGTGCAACTAAAACTCAAATGGCTGTCCGTTTTATTTAAACTTGAAACAAGGTGTCTTTCATCTACATGATCCAGAATTAACTTTAATACTGTCTTTGTAAGTAATCCATAAGTAGACAGAAAAGATTATGAATAGGAGCACTAGAGTTGCACTGAACCTCTGCAGCTTGCATCAGCCACAGGAAGCATATCTGTTTTATCATTTTTCAATGTGGCTTTGTGCAACAAGTATTATCACGTGACGTAAATGGAGCACTTCTACTCAGATTCAGATTGTACTATTTAATGACACTTCACCGGCACTGCATGTCATATGAGCATCTGTTGTTTATTTTATTTTTTTTAACTCTAAAAAGGAACTTTTAGTCTTCCCATTGCTTTCGCCTGGTTTGCTTCAGTAACACTCTTATTTTCTTCCTTTTCATTGATGAGTGGGTGTCAGCTTCTCTTGGATTTTACTTTGTCTCCGTGTGTTTGTTTTCTTACGTGTAGCAAGCACCAAGTACTGCGTGTTTTTCTAGGTAATGTTCTTCCACAATGCTTGTGCTTATTTTGTATTACTTTTTTGTTGTTGCTTGAAACCTCAAAGTTGAAGCTCATGCTATTTCCAAGAGCAGGAAGCAAACAACTAGCAATAACAAAACTTTGTAAAGTGTGACCAATTTCTGAAGCATACATTTTGGTTGCATGACGCTTGTTTTGATGATGAAGCTGTAAACATATTCTCTGTGTTTAAGACTGTTGCCATACAGTTTTTGTTATTCTGAATTAATGTTTGCTGCCATGTCACATTTACTCATTGGTTGATTATCTCTTTTATAATTTAGAGGATGTTT
Organism: Lissotriton vulgaris; assembly: GCF_964263255.1. NCBI lineage: Eukaryota > Metazoa > Chordata > Amphibia > Caudata > Salamandridae > Lissotriton > Lissotriton vulgaris. The sequence goes on from NC_141687.1 coordinate 1,716,636,554, forward strand.
TATTATCTAACATGCAGTGTTTATGAGGTTTATGTTTCCCATTACCTCTAACCAATCTTAAACCCTACAATTACCCTTTCCTCCCTTTACCTTTTCCCACTCCTGAACCCTAAAATCAACCTTACCTCCCTTTACCTCTATTCACTCCTGAACCCTAAAATCAACCTTACCTCCCTTTACCTCTATTTACTCCTGAACCCTAAAATCAACCGTACCTCCCTTTACCCCTACCAACTCTGAACCTTAAAATCACCCTAAGATCCCTTTACCTCTACCTACCACAGGAAAACATTGCCTTAGGTGCAATATTTGGATGGTGGGAAATTGATAAAGGTTTGTCTGTTGAGGATGAGGAGTGGGTGACCGGGCTGAGGGGTTACAAAGGGTTCTAACTTCTGGCAAAACAAATGACATGTTCTGTTAGATGTGCACATTAGTACTCCATGTATCCTGTATTTTCCCAGATTGTCAGACATCCGATTGGTGTACCTCACTGCGACCCACAAGTTACCGGTCTCTAAAGTGACATGCGTGTCATAGATATCTCCTGTCATTCAACACTACACAAGTGCAGTAGAAGCATGCACAGTTCCCAATGCACACTGCAACCATAGGCACTGGAAGTTGGGGTGCAGGAAGTGCTGCAGCACCTCTAAAAAAAGAATTTCAAGTGCTCAGAAGGTAGATGAGCATTAAAGATTACTTTAAATTTTGCTTTCATTTGGTCACATGTACTATGCATTCAGTGGCAGAAAGCAAATGCCAGGGTAATCTCCTGAGAAATATCTGCTTAGTCTTTTAACATGGAGATTGGTGTCTGGCTGCAATAGGAGAGGATTTCGCAACGTAAAATATGTGACAATCTTGCTGGTGTGAAAGGAAAGGAGAGGTTGCAGGATTTTATTTTGTTGAATACGTAAAAATATTTGCATACCTATAATTTAACTATACAAATATTTGAAAATAAATAAGCAGTTAGAAAAACACAAATGAAGCATTTTAAGTGTGATGGTAACATAGATTTTAACAAGATAAAAAGAAAGTAAGATGTGTTATTTGGTAGTGTGCAAATTACTGATATTTGCTAAATCCGATTTCCACACATTATAGTTTGTGCGCTGTACCGTTTTATCACTAAAACTGTATGTCTGTGCAGATTCAGTGGCCATTTCAACTGAAAATATGCTGCAGATGATTTAGTAATGTAGTTGTTACAGTATACTCCAAAAAGCAACACCAGCTACATATTAGACCTGTCAGCCTTAGGGTGGTCTTCCCCTAAACCTTTGCCTTACTCCACCTGTTCATTACTGAATTTGTTTTTGTTGGCCTTAGGACACTGCACACTTTACCATTGCTAACTAGTGCTAAAGTGCTTTTACTCTCTCCTTTAAACATGGTGAAAATGGCTTAACATCAATTGGCACATTCATTGTATTTGTAAGTCCACAGTAAAGTGGTACTACATGTGCCCAGGGCCTGCAAATTTAATGCTACTTGTGGGCCTGCAGCACTCATTGTACCACCCACTTTGGTAGCCATTTGAACATGTATTACACCTGCCAATGCACCCCTTATGTGCAGATTTAAACTGACATTTTGACCTGGCAAAATAAACCTTTTGCCAGGCCTAAACCTTCCTTTTCAAAACATATAGGTCAGCCCTAGGATAGACCCTAAACAGCCCTTAGGGCAGAGAGCAGTGTATTTAAAACATGGGACATGTACTTTTAACTTTTACATATCCTAGTAGTGAAAAATTCTTACATTCGTGTTTCATTACTGCAAGGGCTGCTTATCCCATAGGCAGTGGCATAACACAGGCCCCGCAGCACTTGCATTGTGGGGGGGGGGGGCTGAGTTGCAGTGGGCCCCCTCAGAAGAGTACTCTGGCCTGACAGCTCCAGATTAAATCCGGAGCGGGGACCCCACCATGTACCTTGCAGGGGAGCCGCCTTAAGTTTTGTTTAGCCACTGCCCAGAGGATAACTTTGGGTTAGCTTATTACATTTAATAAGTGATGATGTTAAATTTGGAGTAGGTAGGAGAGTTGAGTTTGGTCTCTGAAGAATTGTAATTTAAAACCCTATTTATTGGTAAAGTTGGATTCTAAGTCACAATCCTGAAAGTGCCCCTTTTTGAAAGTGGCATTTTCTTGTTCTAACCATTTGGTGCCTGAAGTTTGCATCCTGTGTCACATGACCAGGAGTAGCTGGTAGTTGGTCTTTGTGGAGTGCTCCCAAACAGTGAGACAAAGGGGGAATAGTTGTTGGCAGGATGTGCCATCTCTGACTTGATAGTGGAGGAACTGGCCCCTACCACACTTACATATGCCAAAGACTCTGGCTCAGAACACTGACAAAGGGTTTCACACTAGTGTCTAATGTCACAGGCAAGCTATGGCTTGGAGGCAGGAAATTCCAGACACCTCTGTAGGAGGAGGACTCTTGAAGCTTCTCTCACTGCAAAGTGGGTACCAGGTATAAATAGTTAATCATCCAACCCAACTATTCAGCACACCTCTCGTTTGGACTCAGAAGGGCTGCTGTGCTGTCCTGCTGAAAGTAGGACTGCTACCCAGCTGCCTGAGTGAGAGGAACTGGACCTGCATCTTGAACCCAGGACTTCCATAGTGACTCCAAGGGCTTGGATGTCTGGCCTCCTGATCGGAGCCTCAGAGACAGAAATGGCTCCAACCACCTTGAACCCTTCACTTTGACTCTACCTGCTGTTGAGTCTTGCACTGCAGGAGGTGCAACCTGAGTTCTGGATCCTTGGAAGTGGGTAGGCCTTAAGGCTCTCTGCTAGGTCCAGCTGTGGTTTTTGAGCAGAACCGACGCAGCACGACGCATCTCCTCACAACTCAGCATCAGAACATTTGGACATCACATCGCAGCCCGCAACGCATTGGAACCACCGCTGTGTGACGCACCCTCAATGCTGGAGCTCACAAAACTCTGCAACCAGGATTTAAGGTTTTTTGTTCAGCGGGCCTAAGATGGCCCCTGTATTCAGCCCATGCTTCATTGTGGTCGGCCTGAACTTGTGAATTTGTCCCATCCAGCTGCGACCAGATTACCATAGTTGGCACTTTGTGCTTATAAGCACTATTTTTACTCACATTTTCAAAACTGCATATCTCCAGTTCTACTAATTGGATTTTTGTCACATTCTTACTGTTTGTGTGCTGCATACATACTTTACACATTGCCTCTAAGTTAAGCCTGACTGCTTTGTGCCAAGCTACCAGAGAGTTAAGCACAGGTTAATTTAGGGTTTGCTTGTGTTGCACCCTGACAGGAATTGTGGTTGCTGCTTGAGTAGGGTTTTGCTCCCCTATTCAACCAGTAACCCCATTTTCTACACCTTACCACTACTGAATGGGGGTGGCTCAATTGCAACACTTTTTCTTTGTAAGATGCTTGGATTTTTCAGGATCCCTATGAGTTCCGTAATGTCACATTGAGGGCAGCACCTCCACTCTGAAAATAGTCTCAGCACCACTGACTGTAGCAGATGTGGTTTCAACAGCGCTCCTAGTGAACATGACACATACAACTTGGAAGGTGTGAGACGGTGCTCGCCAGGACATGGGAGTGTGAGCTGGCTGTATAAAGAAACACACAGCGTAGGCGTTTTCTAACACTTTCCAAACTCACTTCAATGAGACATGTGTTTCAGACGTGTTTCTCGTGAAAGGATTGTGCTTTTAGAATGCCCTGTATCCACTTGTCTACGGTCAACCCCTCTCCCAACTTCTCTACGGTGCCACAGCACTCCATACCTGGCAATGGTGTGTATGTTTGTTTAGAGGCTGGAGGATTTAGGGGGCTTTGCAGTCAGTCATACAGGCCAGTGTGGTCCATCAGGTCAGGAAATGTAAGGCCCGCAGGCTCAGACCAGCACCACCCTCGGCGCGTAGGGGCCAGCATACAATGGTGTCTCTCTACATGTGTCTTGTCTCTCTCTACCCATGCCAAATAACTCCACCTGAGCTCTCTGTCTCACACCAAAAACTTATTGTGTACACTTCATACACAGGAGATCCAGCTTCCAAGTGTGGCCAATCGGAATCCTTGCTACAGACACCAGTACAGAACACTACACTGCCCAATCAGCTCCAGTCCTCCACGACCAATGCCGCACAGTGATGCTCAGCGTCCCATGTGAGCAAATATCTATGTTAACCCTCCTGCAATGTGATTAGGCCCCCAGAGTCCCACATATTTTACAGCTATTCATTGGTCTTGGGTTAAATGGGGGTCACCTGGAAGGTTTGGGGGAGCACTTTGCTGCAGGGGCCTGTGTTACCGCCCTGTCCTAGTTATGAGCACAAAACAAGAGATCTCCATATCAGTGCAGACTTTCTTCCCCCAAGCCAATGGCATATAGTCAGCCACATGAGGACAAAGTTCCTAGATCAGGCTGCAAAAGTCACTCATAGATCAAGGTGCAAACAGTCACCAACAAGGGTGCAAAAGTCACCTATGTATCAAGGTGCAAAAAGTCATCAAAAAGGGTGCAAAAGTCACCCATGCATCGGGGTGCTAACAGTCACCCATATTTTAGAACAAAGAAAAATTAAGAAAGAAGGTAGACTAAAGTAATCCTAGGTTTGAAAATGTCCTAATGTGAGAGGGAAAATAATTCTACATCCTCTGCTGCCCTCACACACCCCGGGGGTGTCATGCTTCATCATCGGGCGTTTGCTCCTTGTAGGGCCGGCGCTGCAATTCGCTACGGGTCCCCCGAAGGGTCACTTTATCGAAGATCTTTTTTGAGGATTGCCGGATGTTGCATGCGGGTGTGTGGGGATTGGGTAAAAGGAGGGTAAATCAATTTATGTGCACGAGATAGTGTAAAAAATGACTGACCCCAAAAGGGCCCATTCGACCTAGGTGTCAAAAGACAAGGCCAACATGTTTCGCACCTCTGTTGCCCGTAGGTCATTGGCGCTTCTTCAGGACCACAATAATAAACAGTGTAGTGCACGTGCTATAATAGGTAAAGATTAAAATGAGAACCCTCTTAACTCAGCCAGGGCAGGTCTGTATACCCTCAAAGTGGTTACAGCTGCTACATGGAAGCCGCTCCTGGGTAACACCTAGGAAAAGGAAAAACATACTAAACCAAAAGTGCGCATCGATGACATCTTAAGGTTCACAGAGTGCCATTTTTATGCACACATCCTTCCAAACAGAAAATTTAAGCAGGCACACGGGACCAGTCGGGGCGGGGGGCGCTGTTCACAAGGGCCCTAGGCTGGATAACATTTTTAGTGGTAAAGTACGGCACCTAGACTGAGCTTAGGGTTTTGTATAGCGGATGGTAGCAATGTAACAATAATGTAACGTACTCAAGTCGGCAGCACTATCTACATGTAGAGTTGGTAGTTAACCATCAGCATGCTTACCAAGGACTCGTTACAAATGCTCCTCCGATCGTTAAGTCAAAAGAACACCCATGTTTGGTCGGGCTATGGAAGCAAGCCAGGACATATAACAGGACATAAAACACAAGGGCCCCATATAGTTAATAGGTAAAGGTTGTTGGCTTTAAACAAGTGTCTAGAATGTACTTACAATTGTATGTGGGTGCTGCCTCTTGTGCACCTACCCCTGACTTGACCAGATGCTTGCCGAAAGAAAATACAGGCGGCAAACCGCAGCAATTAAAAGTTTGGGTCAGGTGAACGGCGGTTTAAATATCCGGTGAAACCTCACAGCGTTATAACTCAATGAGCATGTGCAGCATGGCGGCGCCACCACGCATGTGTATCACTTTGGCATACTACTGCCTCGCTCATGCGCACTCGCTTGATGAAGGTAGAAGGATGTTGTTGCTGGTAATGATGTGCAGTAGCCAGCAACACTAAAAGACATACTCCGGTCTGACACCCTTCACCGTCTCGAGTATCGCCGTTATAGCCAATGTCCCAAATTCATTCCTGTGTCACACCTAGTGTAACAGTACCATAAGTCAGAGTCAATGAACCTAAATCCTAAACCCTCCATATCCCGGGTTTAGGCTAAAACAGATTCCCCCTGCATAATAATTTGCATACATTGCAGATTTCCCCAACACCTCCCCAAGCACGCACTTTGAGTTTCTACAGTAGGAGTCAGGAGTGTTAACATATATTTGTGCAGAGCCTGTGATACGCAGAACATGTTCAAATTTCCCACTGTCCGCGAGGTTGCAGTAATATAACTTGAGAGGGGTGACCGAGGGTTACCCGCATTTTCCCTCTGCAAGGAACGCAGCCATTTTCCACTTTGCGTAGTAAAGCAGATATTTGCTTCAGATTCATCCAGAGAGTTCCCTTTTTTAAATGGATTAATGGCCCATGATGGCAACTACTTACACGCAGGCTGAGGATGGCCCCGAGATATCCTGCTTGGCGGCCCAGCCATGATTTGATACAAGGCTTTAAGTGAGATGAAAAAAGTGGTGAGGTCTTTAAAAGAGGCGTGACCTTTGTTATTAAGGAAGTGGATTAAACATGTAAACTACATTTCTGTCATTTCTATAGTGTGCCAGCAGGCTGGTATTTTGGTGCCTCTCTGAGCTTTCTGTTATTGCATCCAGATATATAAAACAACAACTGACATACATCTAAAACCAGCAACGACTCTTTGTTTTGTCAATTATTTTGATGCAATTAATTTTAATTATGAGACTGTGAATTAAACAGTAATGAGGCCTGGAAGGCACGATGGTCTTTAGAGTGTCTCAATTGATCACTCAATGTTAGACAAATGCACCCTTTTTCTTTCCCCATCTCCTCCATCCATGTTACACCTCATCTCTTCCCTCTTAAGCACCCGTTTTAGGTCTCACCTGAGACAGTGCATGATGTCTCTTCGAGACATTTAGTAAGTGGTTTTTAAAAGTGGCACCAGAGGCTTTTGCTGGCCTCCAGCTTACGTTCACGAATGTGTGCACGTGCATAACTGCCATCTGTGTTTATATTGCTGTAATCAGGCTCTGCTCGCACTCCCCCCTCCCTTCTCCCCCTCCCTCTCCGTCAGTTTCATTTGTTTCTTCTATTGCTGTGAACACTCCTGCTTTCACCAGGCACACACACCATCAGTCATCAGTGCACGCTTCCACCAGGCACACACACCACCAGCCGTCAGTGCATGCTTCCACCAGGCACACACACCCCCAGCCGTCAGGGCACGCTTCCACCAGGCACACACACCACCAGCTGTCAGTGCATGCTTCCACCAGGCACACACACCACCAGCCGTCAGTGCACGCTTTTCCACCAGGCACACACACCACCAGCCATCAGTGCACGCTTTTACACCAGGCACACACACCCCAAGCCTTCAGTGCACGCTTCCCCAACAGGCACACACACCACCAGCTATCAGTGCATGCTTCCACCAAGCACACACACTACTAGCCATCAGTGCATGCTTTTCCACCAGGCACACACACCACCAGCCGTCAGTGCACGCTTTCACCGGGCACACACACCACCAGCCGTCAGTGCATGCTTCCACCAGGCACACACACCACCAGCCGTCATGGCACGCTTCCACCAGGCACACACACCACCAGCCGTCAGTGCACGCTTCCACCAGGCACACACACCACCAGCCATCAGAGCATTCTTTTCCACCAGGCACACACACCACAAGCCACCAGTGCACGCTTTTCCACCAGACACACACACCCCAAGCCGTCAGTGCATGCTTCCACCAGGCACACACCCCACCAGCCGTCAGTGCACTCTTCCACCAGGCACACACACCACCGGCCGTCAGGGCACGCTTCCACCAGGCACACACACCACCAGCTGTCAGTGCATGCTTCCACCAGGCACACACACCACCAGCCGTCAGTGCACGCTTTTCCACCAGGCACACACACCACCAGCCATCAGTGCACTCTTTTCCACCAGGCACACACACCCCAAGCCGTCAGTGCACGCTTCCCCACCAGGCACATACACCAGCAGCCGTCAGTGCATGCTTCCACCAGGCCCACACACCAGCAGCCGCCAGTGCACGCTTCCACCAGGCACACACTCCACGAGCCGTCAGTGCAAGCTTCCACCAGGCACACACACTATTAGCCATCAGTGAACGCTTTTCCACCAGGCACACACCACCAGCCATCAGTGCACGCTTCCACCCGCACACACACCACCAGCCGTCAGTGCACGCTTCCACCAGGCACACACAGCACCAGCCGTCAATGCATGCTTCCACCAGGCCCACACACCACCAGCCGTCAGTGCACGCTTCCACCAGGCCCACACACCACCAGCCGTTAGTGCACGCTTACCCACCAGGCACACACCACCAGCTGCCAGTGCACGGTTCCACTAGGCACACACAGCACCAGCCGTCAGTGCACGCTTCCACCAGGCACACACAGCACCAGCCGTCAGTGCACGCTTCCACCAGGCCCACACACCACTAGCCGTCAGTGCACGCTTCCACCAGGCCCACACACCACCAGCTGTTAGTGCACACTTACACCAGGCCCACACACCACCAGCTGTCAGTGCATGCTTCCACCAGGCACACACAGCACCAGCCATCAGTTCACGCTTCTACCAGGCACACACGCCATCAGCCACCGGTGCACACTTTCACCAGGCACACACACCACCAGCCGTCAGTGCATGATTTCACCAGGCAAACTCACCACCAGCCGTCAGTGCAGCAGGCAGGCTCTTCTCACAGTTCCTTGGTAAATATGTGTTCGATGCCTGGGAGGGAGTGGGCCGAGTTTCCTTAAACCATGCTGAGTATGCAGGTGCAGTGCATGAACTCCTGTGTGAGTGCGTCATGCTGCCTGGGGCTCACTCACTCCGCACTTGTAAATTGCGGTTGCACTAGGCTTTTTCTCATTTGTAAAGTTCGGTGCATGGACAGCCCCCACACCCCCGAGAATGACAGCTTCCTACAGCCAGAATGGAAACAACATTTAAAGCAATGAAAACAAGTTCATTTGATGCAAAGAACTGTTAACAAAAACCATGTCCAGCTATTGTAGATCTGGCAACTTAAACAAAACAGCAGCAAAAACAAACAAGCATTTGCATAGCCAATAGGTCTCGCTTTTTGAACCCAATAAGTATTTAGTTATGCATCAGAATATCCTTGGTGCAACGACACAAACTGTTGCATAGCTAAACACTTATAAGGTCCCAAATGCGAGACCTATTGGCTAAGCCAGTGCTTGTTTAACTCTCTCCTGGAGGCAATTCCTTCACTTCACCACCCCCAAACACACAACGCACCCACTCGCCTGTAGGGACTGCATTTTCTTTTACTTAGTTTGACATCTGTGTACCTCCTGCACACACATTTTAACAGAATAAAAATTACAGCTACATTATATGGCTGGAGTACTTTGTGCTCTGCAGAGAGGCCAGGGTTTGGACGACCATCTATTCTGCACACCGTCCTGACCCACTGACAGGGACTAACAGTAACTCGTACTGCCTTCAGCCTCAACTCCAGAGTGCTCAATCCATGCTCTTTAAAAACACCTGGAGGTGACTCATTTCAAAGTATAAGCTATACAAGAGTAATAAGCTACATGAAAAAACATACTGAAACACGCCACCCAGGAAACAGCAACCCCTCTTAGGGAACGCAAGATTAAGCAAAGCATGTGATATATAAACAGGAACTGCATGAATCACCTTCATGCTCTTTGACATTCATTGTTCAGCAATCCATCAGGTTTTTAGCCTGTAAAGTTAAGGACCTGAATACAGGGCCTAAAAGGGACCCGTTCAAAAGTCTGGTTTTAATTACTACCGTGTCTGAGACCCCGATATGCCCGGCCCACTTAAAGGCCTGATTTGTTACCCCCCACTCACAAGAGAGAAATGAATCTGAGTTCAACATCAGCTTGCACCAGGTGCCAGAGGAGAGTCGGGAGTGGTCTCTTAGAGATTTCACTGTTCTGCGGTAAAAGTCAGAAAATCAGCGGTGGGGGAGAAACAGGCAGGGAAGATGGTAGCAGATGAGACCCAACTGCCAGAGCTTCCAATTTTGAAACTGGGGAACAGAGTTTGAGTCCCGGCTACGGCTCAACATCCTGTGGTTATGGGCAAATGACGTAATCTTCCTGTGCCAAAAAGAAGACCTGACCTTATCCATACTAATATAATAAAGAGAGAGCCCATACCTTTGAGGCGGGTAATCTCAGGAACCGCAGCACCAATCAAAACACCCAATACAGCATTGGAAAGGGCAGTTGCAGCAGAAGGACATAGGCTATGCAGACGCCCACCATATACATTTAAAAGGTAAAACAACCGTGCCAGCAAAGTAGTCCCTTGTGGGCGTGTCTGCGTTGTCCGGTGGCCTGTGCTGGGGGCGTGACAAACGCTGGGGTGTGTGGTACGCTCTGCCCTTCATGCCATGTCTCATATAGTGTGCTAATCCCACCCTGCTCCCTTTAATTACCTCTGCACCCCATAATCATAACCCACCCTTACTCCTTAAAATACTCCAACACCCTTAAACACTAACCCATCTTAACCCTATAAATATACCCTGTACCCCAAAACCCGAACCTATCCCTAAACCCTAAAAATATCCCTGTACCACAAAACCCACACCTAGCCCTGAACCCTATATATACCCCTGTACCTCAAAACCCAAACCTACCCCATAACCCTAAAAATACCCCTGTACCCCAAAACCCAAACCTAGCCCTGAACCCTAAAAATACTACTGTACCCCAAAACCCAAACCTACCCCATAACCCTAAAATACCCCTATACCCCAAAACCCAAACCTAGCCCTGAACCCTAAAAATAACCCTGTACCCCAAAACCCAAACCTACCCCTGAACCCTAAAATACCCCTGTACCCCAAAACCCAAACCTAGCCCTGAACCCTAAAAATACCCCTGTACCCCAACCCCCATACCTATCCCTAAACCCTAAAACTACCCCTGTACCCCATAACCCAAAACTATATCTGAACCCTTAAAATACCCCAAAACCCAAAACCTACCCCTGAACCCTAAAATACCCCTGTACCCCAAAACCCAAACCTAGCCCTGAACCTTAAAAATACCCCTGTACCCCAAAACCCAAACCTAGCCCTGAACCCTTAAAATACCCCTGTACCCCAAAACCCAAACCTACCCCTGAACCCTAAAATACCCCTATACCCCAAAACCCAAACCTAGCCCTGAACCCTAAAAATACCCCTGTACCCCAACCCCCATACCTATCCCTAAACCCTAAAACTACCCCTGTACCCCATAACCCAAAACTATATCTGAACCCTTAAAATACCCAAACACCCCAAAACATATACCTCAGTACCCCAAAACATATACCCCTATACCCATACTTACCTTAGCCAAACATTTTAAAAAAAACCATGCTTTTACCATTCATGCATTTACAACAAATTTCGTTGTAAATGTATGCGCGGTAAAAGCATATAAAATGTAATACCATGCATTAAATGGCATTGCGGAGTCATGGTACTTTCGTAATGAAAGTATGCGAAGTGATGGTATGCGGAAAGAAAGTTGCGTAATAATGAGTGTTTACCTTCCCCCGGTAAGTACATTGAAGGCACAGCGGCCCACATCTCCAGCAACATACTCATATTTTTTCACCACTTATTTAAAAAATGCACAGGTCTCTCATTGATGGCCAGCACCAACATACACTTTTAGACACATCTCCCGCCACAAGTTCTAGAATTGCGAACTTTACAGCTGGGGAGCTACGTTGGAATCTCAGCAACAGCTCAACATCCTGTGATTCCAGGCAAATTGCTTTGTCTCCCCATGCCTACCACAAATGAATGTGGTCTTCTGTAATGTAAATTGTGCTCATGCCATGTTTTTGAGTTTGCGCTATATAATATTGAAAGGAAAAATAAAGTAGGGAAACTTGAGTTCACACACTACTGAACGTGCACTCTTAAGTGCATCAGCAATGCACTGTGAATCGGAGCGTTTCACAGATAAGAAATGCTATATAAACGAAATCCAACAAAACAATATTCTACTGGCCGGCAGCAATTCATACCCGGACAACGTCGGGACGGGCTGTTAGTGTAATATAGTCTGGTGCCCATCTAAAGTACTCGGATGCCTCTGGGTCAAGTTCTCGCACCTTCTGAAAAGAAGCTATACTCCGCAACCCACGCCTTATTGGCGACAATCAGGGGTTCCACACTGAGTGTCTACGCTGTGGATGAACCCAAGTGACAGACGCCACGGGCCTCATTTATGAGAAATTACACATCGCTGCGTGAAAGCAGCTATGCGTCACTTCTCAGAGCGCACTCCTTGCGACATTCCTGATGCGTCATATTTAATGTATGACGCATCATGTCGCAAGGAGTTACAGATACGGCAGTATTTCTGACGTATCTGTAAGCGCAAAAGTGATGCATTGCTGGAGTGTGTCACAAAAGTGACGCAACTCCAGCAATGCGTCCTTTCACATGGCAAGCCCCATGTGAAAGGGCCTGCGTCAGTCTTACGCCTGCTGTGAGGCAGGCGCAAGATTTTGACGCAACAGCGTCCTAAAAGTGATGGATTGAAATCTCATAGATTTCACTGCGTCACTTCTACGACCCTTCCTAGCGTCAATACGCCGCCCTTGCATATATTATACCTGGCGTAGGTATAATGTGGCGCAGGGGTTTACAAAGTGACGCACCTACCTAGATGCGTCACTTTGTGAATATGGTGCAACAAGGCGCATTTTTTATGCCACTGGTGCGTCACATAAAGTGACACACCGGCGGCGTAAAAATTACGCACAGCCCCATAAATGAGGCCCCACATGTCATTACACCGTCTTGCTTTTATTTCAAACAACGTATCAATCAGAGATTACCCAACCTGGTCATCTGAGATATGCAAAGTGCTTTGATGTAGTGGGGTCTACGATGAAGACTGAGGGTTCCCAGGACTGCAGAGGCAGCACGGACACATAGTTCTACTTATTTAGATAATGAATCAACCAAGCCTGCACACTCCTGATGCAAGACTGGTGCTACTCCATCGCTTTCTAATAAGAATTTATCTAATATCCAGTGCTTAATTTGAGCCAGTGGTTGCCGGTGCTCGGCACCGGCACTTAATTGTCAACACATTGTTTTGGGGGAGGATGTAGCCTAACAGCCCTCAAATCTGGGGAACCGGGTTCGAGTCTTGGCAATGATGCTCAACGTCCTGTGATTCTGGGCAAATCACTGAATCTCCCCGTGCCTAACAAAAATGAATGTGTCCTTATGTAATGCAACTGGTGCTCATGTAAAGCGCTCTGATACCTTCGAGTCAAGTTTGCTCTATATAAAAAATAAAACGGCACTTATGACAGTCTTCCACATGGTGTTTGCCCAATTTAGAGATGTGCAAAAAAAAATTGTTTATAAATTTAATATACATTAAAAATGACTAATCAGACCCTCTAGCATTTCGTAATTCGTAAAATAATCGCGAAAATAGCTGAGGTGCACAATGAACGCAATATTTATATTTTTGGCCGCAAAAAAAAGGTCTCTGGCAGACAGCAAATAAAATGTACCATCTGTTTGGCTGCACTTCCTCCTGCCACTTTAGGAATTGTGTCAAAGGTCCCTCCAGAACATCACGTTCAGGACTTGTATTCTGAGCTGGGCATGCCTCACAGAACAAAGGGGAAAACAATGCTGGTGAAAGCAAGACTAGAAAACGTAAGTAGCGCTTCACTGGCAAATTCTGTAAATTGGTGCTTGTGCGCACAGACCAATAGGCCTGTGGTTGTTTATCTGATGGGCATGCAGACTGGAAACTGTAGTAGATAAAAAAAACAGTAGTGCACCCCTTAACCTAGTCGAGACCCGCGTAGAGTATGTAAACAAAAACAATGTCTCAACTGGTAGTTATTTCAAAAGGTAAATCAAAGGAAGAGTTAATGAATCAGAGAAGCGTCCAAAGGGGAGACCACAAGAGGTTTGTAAGAAGACAGAAGGCTCTAATTTGCAAGTAGTTATATCAGCACTACAATACAATGTATGTGTAAGTAACCCAAAAGTGGGTGTGCACTTATCATGCTTGTGATGGTGATTGGCGCAGTGACACAATAAAGTGAAAAAACAGCGTGAACGCCGCAAAAAATACAAAGGACTTGGAGGTCAACAATACTAATGAGAGTATGTACAAGGTTGTTGTGAATGTATCTAGGACCCTAATTAAATATTACTGATTCATGCCTTCATGCGGTTATGATAAATCGTGTCCTAATGAAGACATACGAATCTTGCCCATATTCAGTAAAAGCCCACGCAGCCCAAATACGGCAAGGCTACTTCCTTAGATTCCTAGAGAGCACAACGAGTTCTTTTGACACAACAAACCTTCAGCAACCTGGGAATTCCCCATGACTTTGTTTTGATTTGTCATTGAACTCCTGTGAGCACTAAAGGAACAGTCACTTCTTAGTGACATCTTTTATTGACGTCTTATGTCCAACCTTACGTCAAAAACGGCACCTTCCAGGTATAAATATACCAACACTTGCCTTAAGCAAACACACGGTGGTGTGGAGCAGAGCGGCTATCTACTTATCCGAAGTCCAGCTGATGGGAGAGCCGAAGGAAGCCGCCCCTCCCCTTTGACACACTGGAGAAGCTGCCTTTTCTCACGCCGAGAAATCCAGCTCAGGTGTTTCCAGTCACCTTTGCGGGTTACTGGGAGATCGAGTCCTGAGAAACGAGATACAAGACCTCCTTCATTCTATAACCAAGGTACGGAGCTGATTCAAAACCTTAGAGAGAATTCTTGATTCAGATTCTTTGCAAAAAACCCAACTTAACTTAAAACTGCAACTTACTTACTCCTTCCCACGTATTAGGCTTAGGTCAGGTACACCGGAGTAGGCGTATCTTAGAAGCACCAGTTGAGTTTGTTAGTAAATGTTTTTATGTATCTAAATATTTTATCCGTTTTAAATTATCATATGGCTAAGAAACCATATCAATGCTTTTACAGTATTATTTTATAATACTCCTTTTATTGTACGCACTTTACTTCATGATGAGTATTGCAATTGTGGCAATTCATTTCTCTTGCATGAGAAAGAAGACTGCTCAATAAAATAACACCTTTTATTGAAAACGCCTGTCTTTCTATTTCTCTGCACCCTGGTGAAATTAAGCATGCACGATTGACTGAGTGAAATAGAGAAAGAGAGAAGTAATACTTTTATTTGATTTATAATAAAAAATCATAAAAGGGTGGAGCTTACCACCATTTGAACAATGTTTACATTTTTAAAACAACACAAAATCAACTTCAGGACAAGATAAAACAAAAAGAATAAAAACAAAACAGAAAAAATTTAAAGTTGCACAAGCTTTTCAGGAAGGTGGTCGAAGGTAAAAATTAAAATTTAGAAAGGTGTTATGATTAAGATCAAGGGACACTTTTGTAACATGAAATTACACAGACTTTTCAAAAAGTGGTGTAAGGGGGAAAGTAAAACTTGGGGAAGCAATGTGGGTTGGATCAGGGTGCCCTTTTATGACATAAAATGAAGTGCTATGAGATGGAGACAAGAGAGTCCGTTGGGAAAGTAAAAGTGAGTCTATGGCCGGCTATGTCCATGCCTGTTATCCTGACTTCTCTTTGGTTGCTGCCTTGTTTCCCAGCTCTTGAGCAGCAAGCTCCAGAAATTTTATAGTGTTGCAAGATAGTTTTATCCAAGTCCCGCTGAGGCATATGATGACAGCCGCCCTGCAGGTTCTCACCTGGGCGACTCTTAAGAGTGGTAACAGAAGTACTTTCCTTAGTTTCTGAAGTGCGGGACATATAGATATTAGATGCTGTAATGACTCTGCGCCGTTGTTACAAAGGCGGCAGTCGGAAGTTGACCACGACTGTAGCCATTTGGGAGTGAGATCTTTGCTCGCAAAGCAGCCCAACCTTAACAAACTTAATTTCCTTTTGTAATGGTCCCTGAAGCAGTCTTGCAAATATGGATGGGGCTTCATGTGGATGTATGATGGCAGAACAATCCAGGCGTGGCTTTTGCCTGCCACTGCAGCTTTGTCCATTAGTAGTGACGCTTGTTTGATGGCGTTGTTAGTTCGCAGTTTAAAAGCGGTGTAAGTCATGGGTGCAAGCCAGGATTCTTCCAGTGCTAATGATTGAAGCGCTTGCCTGAGGGACTTATATATAGACTTGGGAAGTCCTGCCTGTTTTTCTACTTCCAGCCAGCACAGATGAGCCAGGGAATGATCTTCTGCATCCCTCATTCGCCAGTAGTATTTTACGAGGGCTCCTTGTCTTGCCGGGAGCTGATTTGTGAGGCCGTATTCCAAACGTATTTGAGATTGCGAAATGTAACGCGGGATTGAAAAAAGGTTTTTGAAAAGGCGAGATTGGGCGAGGTTTAGTGCTGTGGAGTCCCGGGTTGCCATCATCTCTGAACCGTATGTGAGGGATGGCAAGAATTTGGCAGCTACGATCTTTAAAATGTGGGCAGTGGAATTTCCGCATAGATGTTTTTGGACTGTTTTAAAGGCGAATTGGAGCTGTTTGGCTTTTGATTTCCCCTGTTCCAAGTGCTGTTTATATTTTAATTGATGATCCAGTGAGATGCCCAGGTATTTGTATTGGTCTACCTGAGTTAGTATACTGGAGTTTATCTTCCAAACGAATTTTTTTCCTTTCTTGCGAGAGCCAGAAAAGCATAAAACATTTTTTTTTAAAAGATTTATTGTAAGTTGTGCATTCGCGAGGTATGACGCAAGCTTAGAGATCATACGTTGTAAGCCGAGGGGAGTTTGTGACAAAAGCACAATATCATCAGCGTATTGTAGACTCATTATGGGCGCGTTACCCAATTTTGGTGGATCTCCCTGAATCGAGCTTAAGTCGCTTTCTAGGTCCGCGGTGTAAATGTTAAAAAGGCAGGGGGCCAATACGCAGCCTTGTTTTAAGCCGTTGAGTGTGAGGAATTTCTTTGTCAGGCATCGGCCATCTCCTTTTTTCACTTGGACCCAGGTCTTTGAATACAGCTCTATGATTGCTCCCAACAGCTTTGGCGGCGCGCCCCAGGCTTTCATTTTGGCCCAGAGTTTGGATCTTGGCACTTTATCAAAGGCCGCTTTTAGGTCCAAAAAACAAGTATACAGTGAGTTAGAGTTGTCGATTGCCCTTTTTGCTAGTAGGGTTAGTGCAGATAAGTTGGTGAGGGTGCCCATTCCTGGGCGAAAGCCTGTTTGCGTCAGGGGGATTAGCCCTGTGCTGCTTACCCAAGCCTCCAGTTCTACCAGTAAGTTTGACGCATAGATCTTTGCCTCCACATCTATTAAGGCTATTAGCCTGTAGTTGTTGGGGTCAGAGCGAGAACCAGATTTATGTATTGGGTGTAGGATACTGCCCCTCCACGATTCGGGAATGTTCCCGGTCTTTACACTGTGACAAAATAAAGGAAGTAATTGACTGGCCCAGAACTGAATAGAGCATTGGGGAGACCATTTGGGCCAGGAGCTCCATCTGCTCTCAGTGATTTTATGATGTTGAAAACCTGCGTTAGTGTCATCAGGTCCGTGCCACCTATGTTCTTTGTTGTTGACGGTTCACAAGTGGCTTTGGGATCAGCAGGCTTTGGGTCCGTCATTGTTCTCAGGCTTGGCAAGGCACGCTCCAGGAGCGGCACGACTTTCTTGTCAAGTGAGGTATCAAGTTTGAAATTGTATAACAAATCGATGTGGCTACACCAAAGCTGATCAGTCATATCGGAATTGAACTGCCGATGTTTGCCGTTGAGCATGAAGTTTATTTTTGCCCAAAATTCTTTTGAATTCTGCATCTTACTGGCATGGAATATAGTACATGCTAGTTTTTCCCTATGCATTCTCTTTGCCAGATTGGTCTCTCTTTTTAGCTCTTTTTTTAAGGCAGCAATTGTTTTCAAAGTTTGTTGTGAAAAGTGAGGATCCTTTTTGCGTTCGGCCCTGAGAAATGCATTCATTTGCCTTTTTAGTTGTCGCAGCTTTGGGGTGTACCATTTCCCTCCTCTGTTTCTTATGGCTTTTTGTCCTCTGCGGTTGGATTGGAAATTCTTGTTTAAGTCTGCTACAAAGGACTCCCAGGTCTTTATCATGTCCTTTGATGTATCAGATAGTGAAAGCAATGCATGGCATGACACCGTTAGATTGTTGAGGTTTTCTTCATTCCAGTTTAGACGTTGTAAATTGAAGATTTGGGTGTTCAAGGATAGAGGGAGCGCTAGCTCAGACTTTTTTACTTCAATTGTCAAGGTGAAGATCTGTGGGAAATGATCGCTTTCCCCCCGTTCCTGGATGTGGAAGTCTCTGATGTAAAGGAATAGGTCGGGGTCCACCAGAGTGTAGTCTATGGTTGAACCTGAATTTTTGGAAACCCTCGTTAGGGCAGCTGGTGTATCCAGATTGCCCCTTCCGTTTAAGGTGTACAATTGGAGGGCTTCCAACTCCATGGCACATTTCCTTCCTATGGCACTTTGTCTGCAAAGGTTGCCCTGCCGGGGGGCAATGTGGGTGGGGAGGCTTCCCTCCTGACGATGAAATAGATTCATGTTAAAATCTCCTGTTATAAGGATGTTTTTGCTTGGATAGGTAGACTTTAACCCCTTGATTGTGGTAACTAGTTGTGTTATCCTCTTCCCCTTGTGTTTTCCGCCCGGGTGCATATAGAGGTTCATGATCAAAAGGCCCATGTTTGGGGAAATGTCAATTTTAACGCATTGCATCCATGTAGACTCTAGGTCGATGTGACTAAGTTGCCATAGTAAGTCCGTCGATATGAAAATGGATAGGCCTCCTTTTGCCCTGCCGGAGCGGGCCTCCTTTTGTGCTGGTGTAAAGAATTCTTTGTATCCCACAAGAGGCGTGTTTGTTGTCTGCCAAGTTTCCTGGAGCATTAGTATTTTATATTGCGTGATAAACTCTATAAAGTCTTCTTCCTCCAGCTTTGCTTTTAGACCGTATACGTTCCATGAACAGAACGGGCAACCCTGCTCCTTGCCAACCTTTGCTCTGCTGTTGGTTCAGTCTGTGTTCCTATGGATTGATGCCAGGGGGGCATGTTGGTGACTTTCTGGCAGGTCATTCGCCTGACGGGCAATCGTGATTGTAATTTGCCTGAGTTGGTTGCCTTCTTCTTCTATGCTGCCTCTTAACTCTGGTCCTTTAGTGTTTTTTAGGAGGCCTCGTTTTGGATTTTGTTTCTGCAACGGACTAGGATATCGAGCTGGCTCCACTTTTTTTAGATCAATACCCCATGAGGCAAAATCCTCCCAGTGGGTCAGGATTTGTTCTGTGACGATGTGATCAGTCCAGGTTGTTATCTTTGAATCAGAGCCTGGTTGGAAAGGGTTTGGTTTAAACTCTACTGATTCCAAGTCGCGTGATTTTAAGTGACTCAGGCCTGGTAATTCCTCTAGGAGTCTTAGGATTGCCCCTCTGTTCAAGATATCATGGGTCCCTCTTGAGCAGTATTTCGGAATTAGCTCAATTTTATTGCTTAAAATATGTTGCTTTTGAATTATTGGTCGACTGATTTCTTTGATGATTGGGGTAGACTTTCCTTCCAGGTCCATCTTTGGCTCTGAGGTGTACTGATTAGCTGGCTGAGCACTGCTTGTGGTTGTTTGTTCGTTGAGGTCTAGGGATGGTGGGACTTGTGTTTTTCCCTCCAGCGGGTCTCGTGAATTTGGTTCCTTGATCTTTGCGGGTTTATCTATGCCAATTTGTCTTTTGGTTTCTGATACTTGGATGGATGAGATGGTATCCTTTGAGCTTATTCTTTGCTTGGTGTTTGTGGTTATGACTTGGTCGTCAATTGGTGGGTTGCAGTTTGGCTTTTCTCTGGGTGGGTTGAAGATGCTAAACACCTTTATTGCGTTCTGGGTTGAGTTTGTGCCATTTGTGGCTCTTTTTGGAGTAGTTGTGTCCTTGTCAAGAGGTAAGCCTTTTAGGGTTGACCCTTGCTCTGAAGTTGTTCTGATTTGGGATGGGACACCCTCTGACTGCTCTTTATCTTCGCAGCTGCTGGGGTCGTTGTTGTTTTTTTTGGGGGGCTTCGATGATGCGCCTTGCCTGTATGCTTTTGTTTTTCTAGCTTTCCTTTGGCGCTTCCTTTCCCTTTTAGTAAGCGCATGTACCTGAACAGTAAGATTGGGACTATATTCCGCGATTTGTAGGGACGCCTGAGTTGAATCTGCTTCCTCTCCGTGGTCAGCTAGAGTATGTTTGTGTGCTCTTGCTGGCGTCGTGATATCAATAGAGATGGAGGAGTCTGGTTGGCCTCGGTTTTCAAGCTAGCTTCGCCGCTGCAAACCTCAAGCAGCCTACCTTGGCCCTCTTTGTGGGCTGTTGACTTGTTGAGTGTCTTATAGTTGTAGTTGTTGCCTTGGGGGAGTCCATTATGGGTTCCTTGACAGCCCCCAATATCTGCGTCATCAGGCTTGGTACTGTGGCCAGTTTGTCTATTATATCTGAACAGTGGCAGGTGTAGAAGGTGGAGTCCTTGTTGAGTTGCACCTTCGTGATCATGTTGTTTAAATCTTTTAAGTTTGATTCAATGCCCTGAACGTGAAGGGCCAGGAGGTTAAGCAGGTCGACTTGCGTATCCAATTTGTCCGCATGGTAGGACATTGCGACACCTATGGTTTCCATGGTCTTTAATAGTTGCGGCCAGATGGAGGCTGTTTGGTTGCTCACTAGTGTTTCCCCATATGTATGGGTGAGCTTGGGTGAGATGAAAGGGTGCTCAGGAGGATTTAGTTGATTGCGATGCTCGCACGGTTGCACACTCCTTAGCGATAACCTTTTGACATTTCCTTCCTCCTTGCCAGGCGTTTGGTCATATTGAGCTGCGAGCAGGCGCATACTCCGTTCCGTTTCTATGCTGTCGCTTGTGGTTACGTTTTCTTTCTGTGGGTTCGATGACTCACTGTGTTCAATGGAATCGGTTTCTTCCGTTACGAGTCCAACAGATAAGGGGTGGTGCTTTTTAACAAATGCAGGTATGGGCTGGCAACTCGATTTACTGGGAGAGTTTACTGGTGACAGCGGGTTTTGAATGCAGTTTACTGATTGTGTTTGTGAGGGACATTCCTCGGTTATTGTCGGGGTCGTTTTCTGGATGAATTGTGGACTTTGCTCTAAAAAGACTGAGTCATAGCTTGCGTCCGGGGTCCAGTGAACTAAGACACGAGCCGGTGATGTATGAGCTATTTGTTGGGGCTTGGGAGTTGGGTGCCCCCTGGTTTGGTCTAAGCCATTGGCTAGTTGTCGGGTAATTAGGTCACACGCCCCGAGAGGGCCAGATCCCCCACTCCCAGAGACCCTTCTTATTTTGGTATTAAAGGCATTGCTAGGTTCGCTATAACACCTTATGTGAAGTGATGGTGGTGCTGGCGATATGACGCCTTTGTTTGTGCCTTCCTTGAGTGCTTTACACTGGGTACTGTTGAAATTGGAGCTAGCATCAAATGGGCGAAGTTCTGATCCATTCCCGGTAGAGAGTCTTTGACAGACTTTAAGAAAGTCTGTAATCAGTGCCTGTTTGCTTGATTTGGAGTGCACCGCTTGAGCTTGAGCTTGAGCTTTATGATTCAGTGATGGCGTAGCATCGTGTTCCGATGATTCATTTTCTCTGGTTAGGGCACTACAGGCTGTGCTGAACTTGTGGAGCCCCTTGGCTCCCGCGTCGGGGCTCTGCCATCCGAATTTATCACGTTGGAGTATCGAGCCAGGAGGGGATTTTACGAGGTTTGCTGAACTGATGCCTTGTCCCACTGGCTTCTTGGGGCTCTTTTCCCCACCTGCGGCGGACCCGTCCTCTGCCTCGTTGATAGTACCCTTGGCCTTTTTTATCTTTGCCTGTGGTTTTTCGGCTAAGTTTTCCTCGCCTCGTATCTTCCCGGATCTCATGATCAAGATACTTCAAATGTGAACGATATAATTATTCCTTTCCGTTTTTGGGGGGGAACCTGGGCTTGAGGGATCAGTGTGCAGTCGATGGGTCGGAGGTATCCTTCTTTTATCTCTTAACTTGACTTTTTTGATGGTTGGTTTTGCAAATTGATTTGCAAGCTGAATTGCTGGATTTCTGGATTGCTGATTGCTGATTGGGGTTTAGTCACTGTGGCTATGGTGGTAGATGGTGGTGAGGGCGGGCAGATGACAAAACCAATCAGTTGATGAGCGCCTGCTGTCCCCCACAAGATTCAATTTGCACCTGCCCTTGGCGTTTATACTGTTGGTTTTGTTGGCTGGGCGGTTTTGATTATGGGGTAAGGTGCAGGCTTAATCCGTTTAGTTCATGCGGGGTAAGGGGCGACAAGCGGAGCACACAGGGGGACCGCAGGCTGAAAGACCTAGTAAGACAGCCTCCCTTGGTCTACTCCCCGGGCTCTTACTTTGCTACCACCTCTAACGGCGGCTGCGCTTATGTCGCCCCCTCCTCCCCCGCTCTTACCTCAAGGCCGGGCCGCTGAAAACACTGCAGAGGTAAAGCTCCTGTGCGCCTGTGCTCAATCCTTCCGTCTGGAGTGCTAGGACCTTGCTGCTGGCATAGAGCTGGCATAGACTGGAGCCGAGGTTTGGCAGTAGCTGTGGCAAACAGTGGGCGGACAGGCGAGTGGGCAGGCCGGCTAGGGGTACAGGGATACAGCCAGCAGTGCAAGCCGGTGGTTGTCTAGCCCCGTTTTCCTCCCACGCCTCCACTGGCGCTGGCTGACCTCACCGATGTCAGTAGCGATGTCAGTAGCGGCCGTCCGCCGTCAGTGCACAGCACTTTTCTCTGCTCCGCTCTGCACTCTGTGCCGGGTCTCTGCACCGGGTCCCAGCGGCCAACCAGCGCCACAGGACACCACGCCACTGGTCCTACCGCTGACCCGGTACTGTTTGCTCTCGAATCCCGTGCTTTTCCCCAGTTGCCGGTTCGCCAGGTCGCAGATCACCTGTGTGAAATAGCTGTCTATTGTTTTCACACGACTCTGGAGATACACTCCTTATTCTGGGGGAGCAAAGTTGTCATGTTATATGGTTGTCAGAAGCTAATCCCTTCTTGTCTAAATCAGGGAAGTTAACCCCTCCCTATTCATTCGAGAAAATTTCTAGTGACCTCTGAGCTAGCTGGCAAACACTAATTAAGTCTAACATAGTCAGTAGAGACCTAGATGACCTCAGTCCTACGTCTACACTGCTGTTTATTTTATTCCAATGCGCAGAGCCTATATGGAATATAGGAACTACACTACATGGTGCCCAACGTTTGGTAAGTTCAAGTTCAAGTTCAGTGATTTATATAGCGCACTACTCACCCGGCGGATCTCAAGGCGCTTGGGGAGGGGGGGTTCATTTTTTGTCGAATAGCCAAGTTTTAAGTTCTTTTCTGAAGGAGATGTGGTTCTGTGTAAGGCGGAGGTGAGTGGGGAGTGAGTTCCAGGTCTTGGCCGCCAGGAAGGAGAAGGATCTGCCACCCATGGTGGATTTTCGGATACGCGGGACTGTGGCGAGGGCTTGATTGGAGGACCTTAGTTAGCGGGTGGATGTGTAGAAGGACAGTCGAGTGTTGAGGCATTCGGGTCCTAGTTTGTAGAGGGCCTTGTGTGCGTGGGTGAGGAGACGGAACGTAATTCTCTTGTTGACGGGAAGCCAGTGGAGGTCTTTTAGGTGTCCGGTAATGTGATCTTGGCGAGGGATGTCCAACATGAGTCTTGCGATAATCTAACGCAAGATACTAGAGTAACTCAGTCGTGCTTTTCACACAGACCCCTTTCTCTCGTAAAAACCCCAATAGACGTCTACAGTGGGTGAAAGGTTAATATCCGCCGAAACTTAGTAGGATGAGAATCCTATGTATAAGTTTACGGTATAGTCAACGTTGAAGGATACAATGGTCCAAAATATTGTGCACCTAATCTTTGTTTCCTCAAAACCTGATCTGCAACAAAAAAATTCTGTCAGTAAAAATGACAGAAAGTGAAGAGGAAAGAGATAGAGAGGCTTTAGCAGCTTAACTCTTAGCAGAGGACAAAGTCCTCCAAAATGCAGACCAGGATGCAATACTCATCCCGGTCAATATAAGAAAAACCATAACTATAAAACTTATAGAAAATGGGGTATCACCGAGAGGTGGTACAGTTGTATTTGTGGTAAGGGCACATGAGTATTGGCAGACAGAGGTATTCTATTCCTGGATAGCTTTTCCAGCAGCACATACTGTGACACTTGAGTTCCACTACTATAAAGTAGCGGAATCTCCAGAGAAATACTCTCCTTTCGAGGAAATTGAAATTCCACTTACCATACCAAGAGCACCTGCTCTTATTTAATGGTGCCCTAAAGCATCAAAATCACATTACCAAGCTCAGTCTACTAGGTAGACCAGGAGCCATGTGGCCGGTTCTAGCCAGCTACACACCACACCCAGACATTGAAGAAATGTCAGACAGAGAACTTTTAGTTCAGTTAAAACAACTAATTAAAATACATAGACAATTGGTCCAATATGTCATGCGGACTTCAACAGTCCAACCTGCAATTAAAATTCCTGAAAACACCCCTCATCAGGGGAATACAAATAAAATTACACCACAGAATATTCAATCATGTCTTGGAAAAACACCCGCAAAACGGGAACAAATTCCCTTTTGGTTAGCTCAAAAAATCACTCAAATAGAGGCAGTGTTTCCTGATACTACTCCTCACGAAAAACACAGAATTCTGACTATCTGTCTCCCAATGGGGATCACACCACATGTGGAAGACTGTGACACTTGGGGCACGGTCTTTCCTTCTATCTACACAAAAACACATGGTGTTCCGTCATTGGCGGTTATACCAGATGTACTAATACAGATTCAAAACGAATACGGTCCAGAACCTGCTTTAACTCTGGGGATGAAATTACTGAAAGACTTCAAGCTGGTCTCAGCTATATTATTAGCCAACATAAAAGGAGAAGCAGCATGTGTGGCAATCTGCCAAAAATTGAAGGAAACAGATATAACAGACCAACCTTTTGAGCTTGCTAAAATAATTGGAAAAATGCTATGAAGAATTAGGCAGAGATAGTTTGGGTGGTAAACCAGTAAAACCCCAACTAATTGAAAATTCTGAAAAAACCTTTATTAAAAACAATCTCCAATCTCAAAAGAAGGATTGGGAGGGTAACAAACAAACTACTCCCAGAGAAAAACAATTTCTGTCCAGAGGAAGGTCTCCCCAATCGAGAAATAAATCTCCAGGAGGAGGGGACAAGTCACCCCAAAGGGAGCCCTCTTAAAAAAGATATAACCTTAGAGATAGGGATAAATTAAGAAAACCTGACAGATAGCAAGATATTGATACACGTCCCTCTCGATCTTTTCAGACTTCCTCTCAGAAATCGGAAAGAAGAGGACGGTCAGAACACAAGGAAGAGCATGTCAAGTTCAAAGACAAAGAACCTGCTCATCAAAGTAAAAAATCACAATTTCCCAGAAAGAAGGTAGCAAGTATTAAAATTAAACATGCCGAGAATCCTGAGGACACAACTGAAAAACGGAGACGGGGCCCAGACAATGCTAGACAGCGCAGCAGAAGTGACCATAGCTCGCAGGATCCTGATGAATCTTCTGGAGACAGTAGACACGAATGAATACATTCAGGTGGAAACTGCAGACACGCGAGTTAGCGTGCCCCATAAACTATATGAAATAACATTACGTATAGAGGGAGATAAAACTAGGAAAATAAAAGGTCTCTTTTGGTAGAATCTATCTAAAGGCTATGAAAAGACTTGTCAGGGAGGGCCCTCATGGCGAAGAAATGATTATGCCTGCCTTCTCAAATCATATCCCGAATCATAAAAAATACACATTTGCAAGAAAATGGGCAGTGGCCCAAGCTCCTGCTTTATATAAAAATCATGTAAAATGGGATGAGGACTCTCCTCACCACAAAATCCAGTTAAAAAATAAACCTACTGCACAAAGGCAGGACCCAGTTAAACAAGAAGCTAAAAAGCAAGTCAGGGAGATCTTAGATCAACTTGAATATCAAGGGGTGATTGAAACATGCACCTCACAAATGAACAATCCTTTGTTTCCTGTCTCAAGCCAGATGATTCATATCGTCTAGTTTTGGACTACAGACATTTAAACTCCTGCTGTAAAACTTTTGCAGTCCAAAACTCTCACAGTGCAGCACTAATGAATAACATCGTGCGCAAAAAATATAAAACGACATTAGATATCTCTAATGGATTCTTCTGTCAAAACATTGCACCTGAAAGCAGGTATTTGACCGCTTTCTCAATAATGGGGTCGCAAAAAACAATTTTGTCGACTCCCACAGGGATTCAAGAATAGCCCAGGATTATTCTCAGCAAGGGTAACAGAATTACTCCAAATGTATGATGATGAGGCATTATCCTATGCTGATGACTTCTATCTTACAGACGATGACCTGGAGACCCACTTGAAAAGAGTGAACACAATAATACTTGGGTTCGCATCTGAAGGTTACAAAAACTGTTTTTACAGCAGAATCAGCCGTTGAGGCACTGAAAAGCCCACGCAATCTAAATGCTGTGGCATTAGATCCGAAATGGATACGATGGGAAAATTCTCTTGCTGCAGAAGATGTGAAACACTATTTTGATCCGAATATGAAAAAACTTGAAAATCTGGAATACTAATATGAATATCCTCTGCCGACCGGAATCCTGCTCTAGAACAATACACCTGTGTAATCTACACAGACAGATTTGCACAACATTTTGTTGTGGAAAAGCAAATTTACAACAACGCGTGCGCGATTGTTAAAGGTCGTTGGCGCTTAGGTAAATTTAGACCAATGGTCACAAAAACAGAATCATTCAGAAACTGTACAGCTCAGCGAGCAGAAATAAGATCCATAAAGATGGCGCTTGAAAATACGGATCGCGAATTCCCCACACTTATAGTGTGCGATTCATATTACTGCGTTCAGTCTTACAATGAATACTTGCAGAACTGGGTTCAAAATGGTTTCAAAGATGCAAAAGGTGGCACAATCAAGCATAAAACGCTTTGGTAACAAGTAGTTATTTTACAGAAAGAACTACAAAAGACTCACGTGATACATACACTGAGTCATCAATGTGATGGCATTCACGTTGCGGGGAATTCATTGGCTGATGAAGCAGCGAAGGCAGCTGTGCAAACGGCTTCCGTAGCTGCAATCACCTTGTCAAAAACACAAATACACAGCAATATAATGCAAGCTGTCAGTGCTTCAGTAAAAGATGAGGGAAAAACACTCCCGAAAGGTTTTCCAGTAAAGTACTCATACATAACTGATGCAAATAATGTTCCATTTGCTCGAATCCCTTGAGTGGGGGATAGGGCAATTCCAAAGATGGAACAGAGGTTAGGACTAATTTTAGCGGCATACGAAGGGCTCGCATCTGCACATGCTGGTGTTTCCGCCACAGTATCATTATTAAAATAGAGATATTGGTGGCCACGCATGAGAAAACAGACTAGGAATTACGTTCTAGAATGTGAAATATGCCAAAGAATGAAAGTATCAACAGTAAAACGACCAGCACAGACACCCCTTCTAATCTCAGATAAACCATTAGCATGTGTTTACCTGGACCACTGGGGTCCTTTACAAAGGGATGGCAACTACAAATATATCATGGTCGCAGTAGATTCCTAAATGAGATTCATTTGGATGTTGGCCCAGCGCTCGGCTGACCCCAGAACTGTTATAAAAGATTTGCGAGTCTTTATCGGCACATACGCAATTGGCATGCTACATTCTGATCAGGGTCCAGCGTTTAGCTCTCGAGCTTACAAAGAGGCCATGAACAGCATGGGCATTGCATTGCGGTACTCTTCTCCCTTCAATCCTGAGGGAAATGCGGTTGTGGAAAGAAAAAAAGTGACATAAAGCAATCTATAACGGCGAGGGTATTAGGTTCGGGTGATGGGTGGGTCAAACATCTAACAAGTGTCCAACGTAGTCTTAACAATCTGCCAAGAAATTCTCTAAAGGGTTTTACTCCATACGAACTATTGTTCAGCACTAGAATGAGAATCCAGGACTTAGACTGTCATACTTCAGTGGTGGAAGAAAAAACCTTTGATACCAAAGATTGTTTGGCTGTTTTACAGGACTTGAATGAAACAAGAAAAAGTCTAAGTAACATAAAGTCAAAGCCAACCACCACTGAAGAACCACCTGTCCCAGCAAGACCTGTCTGGATTCCAAAGATTGGAGATCTGGTCAGAGAAAAGATCGCGGTGAAGAAGGAATATGGGCCTTCTTACAGAAAAGCAGTACCTATCTCAGCTGTTAGAGGAACAAGATCAGTAGTACTACCGCCACTTGCTGGTAAAAAGGAAAACAGAATTGTGTCCATTGACTTGGTGAAACCACAATCATGTGGCCAATAATAAGTAGTAGGCCCAGTGGACTCCCAAGAAATAGCAGAAGACCAAATCTTGCTACAATCCAGGAGGTTCAAACTGAAAGAATAATCACTTTCGATAAACATCAGTGAATAAAAAAGAACTATGCAACAAAGCCATGGACCTTGTGCCTCTTGAAACCCAAATTGCAACAGTTCAAGAAACACCAGTCCACAACGATGTAGCCTCGGACTATACAAATGTAACAAAAGAAAATGCAAAGATCAATGGAAATCCAGAAGCAATCCCACCAATTGACAGAAGTGCATCTGGCTACTTTATCAACTTTGATGACTTTTCCGATGATCCTAGTGAACATGGAGATAAGCCAGCAACAAAAACTTTCAAAATGAAAATTACAGAACTTTTTCATCAACTCAAAGAAACATATCTGATTTCCCCTTGGATTGAACTATGGATTGTGTTAGGTGTACTTATCCTTCTACTTTGGCTAATCCTAGTTTTAATTTTGGGGAAATTTATTGATGGAAAATACGGTGCAATGGACATAGCAAGTCAGAACATCAACTTGGTCCTGAAACCACACAGATCCTCTCACATAGAGAAAAGAGAACTATTATCAGTGAACATCACAGCAAAGCCTATACCTGGTGGTATAGCATGGGACAGAACTGACTATGAAATCTATGGCCCGGTAGAGCTCTTGAAGTATCCACATCATCAATTCAAGATTTCATTTAGTGACTTTGTGACACCAAGTTCTTTCTCTGATGATTGTGACTTTGAAAACATTAATAATATGATGTCAGATTTAGAAATGTCAGCAAAATTTACAGAACATGATTATTTACAGGGCTCATCGAAATATGAAGAGATGTACTGTTATAACCACTATGGTCATCATTATCTGCATAAGTCTGCGAATCCTAGAAATGTTTTTACTTATAATCAGTGGGAACATTGTCCAACTCCGCCAATAGGCAGTTCAAAAACGTTTTATGAAAAATTCCCATACTTTTCAGGGTTTAATCACACTGATCCAGAAATGTTTTATTTCAACATGTTAAATAAGACAGGAATGAAAAACATGCTGACAAATACAAAATTGATCTATTCTGAAAAATGTTATGACAAAATGCCAACATTTGGTTTTGAGTTTTGGAAAAACAACATTGAAACAAAAACCATCTGGGGAACGAAAGAATGGCAGGTACAAGGTCTAGAAGCATTATTCAGAGCCTGCATGATCCCAGAACAAATAATGTTCCTGAATGACACAATTCAGCAAACAACCTGTCTTGGCTTAGCTAAGATAAAAGATTTAAATAACCCGTCTATACCAAAACCTATGCCTGATAGAAATACCACTAAAGATGAGGGGTTAGACGTGTCCTATATTTTTAAACAAAACAGAACAAATCCTGATTGGAAAAAATGGTTGATCATACCCATAGACACAAATAACTGTCAAAATAGATTCCTGAACAAAATACAGGGGTTCAAACAGAACAGGCCAGACCCTAGATATTCCCAGAGACAACATCCAGGGATAGTAAAAACATATAGTGTAGGTAAACTATGCCTTGACTGGCTACAGAGATCCACACTTCCCGAAATAAAGCAACACTCAACTTTACTTAAAGAAGGTGCTGACTTGCGAGATTTCATAATGAAACCTCACAAACAGCGTCCAAAACGTTTCATATATACGCCGGTATTTACGCAGCTTACAATGAAGCTTGGAAATTGAAACAAATTGAAACTGCAGAAAAAATACGGGAAATTGACCGTATCAATTTGGAGAAATCATTTTCTGTAGTAGACAATGGGTCAACGACTCTGTCCTCCAGAATCTATTCACTGGACAGCATCGTATTATCTGCTATTGATATAATAGAGCAGGATATGCTAATGTTACAACATGGCCAGTCCCAATTACGTTCTATTGTACAGCTAGGCTGGACGTTGCAAAACCTGCTTTCAGGCTATGTGCCATGGCGTTTAATCAACACAACGTCATTGTTTTCTATCTTTAACCTTACTGATAAACAAATCAGTTTGGCACAAAAAGGAGCAGACTATACGATACTGAGCATTGAAAAACTTGAGAGATTACCATTGACAATGTCAGAAAGACCTGTCATTGAATGGATAATACATGGCACCATTACAATCCCGATTTCAGTTTCAATACTGCCAAAAATGTATACCAGCAGGCCTGTATGAAAGGTTGGATAAAGGATACATCAAATCATCCTGGAATTTACCTTATACACACAAATGTTACAGTGAAGGGAAAAAAGAGGTATTTCTTAGTGGTAATGATTGTAAAAAATCACTAAGCAGTACACTCTTGTGTCAAGGTATTAACTTGCATGGGGCCTGTGAAGGTTCTTCGAAAAACCTTTCATGTCATCTTCAGGGCACCCCTACTACACAGATAGAGCCATTTTTCAGACAGCTTTCCAACGGTAGCTACGTTTAATAAGCGATCACAGCTGCTGTGGCATGGTGCCAGGAAAACCCTATCTCGTAACTGTGATGGCCAGGGTCATTTGCTGTATCCAAGTATTGTATCCAAACAGCAATCCAGACATGGAGGCGGCACTATGGCCTTATGTGAATATCTCTTCTATTCAAATTGATACTTTAAGCAGAATGAAGTCTATTCTTTTACAGACAACTGTGCCTTTAACCTCGTCCAAAGAGACATATGACCTGCAAGTTGCAAGGACAGCGGCAGGGATACATACCCTATTATCGACAAATTGCCCGGTACATTTCGTAGAAATGTTAAGTCAAATATTAAACATGTCAGATACCAGTGGCATCGCACATATATTTAAGACCATTTTTACGGGACTGCTAACACCCTTCGAAGCAGTTCTTGGCATCTTCCCGAATTTTGTGCATTTGCTCTTCGCTGGCCTGCCTCTTATTTTGGGACTCGTAGCAGGAATTTTATTTTTGTTCCTCCTGCTCCGATATGGCAAGCCAAAACACAGACAAAATTCTGGCAACGATGGAAGAAGCGATCCTAGCAATACGATATCGAGACCGTATCACTAAGGTCCTCGATTGGCTCGGCTAAGAGATCTGAATACTACCTGGTTTCTTTCATTCAGATCGATTTGGCAAAATTGCATCTTACCTTTGCTTCGATGTCTGCTATGCGGAGAAGAATGCGTGTTGTACGTTTGTCTTACACTACCATCAGCAGTACCAATGGATATCGACGCTTTGCTTTGTCCTGTAACGACTCATGCAACATGTTGTCCCCAGCGGTTACCTATTCTGTTGACGGCATTCGTTGAGACTTCACCATTACGATTAAGTGGCGGTGAGGTACGAGATGAAAGCGGCACCACACAGGTACAACCTTCTGTGAACATTGCTGATCCTGACATCGATGATGGCAATGCATCACACATATGCACTATTTCCACCTTTTCGGAGTTAGCCCAACTTTCACCTACTGATGTAGACAAATTTTTTACCGGCCTATTAGAAGTAATGTTCTCCCCTAACAATGAGAATATTATTTGAAAAAACGAGCTCACAGCGTTCCCTGAACTCTGAATTCGGCGTTCAGTTTTTGATAAACAGAACTCCAAAAAGACTGTGACACTATTTTTTTTCCGAGAACGAAATTATTTTCCCCTAATTTTCAAAATATTTACAATTTTTTTGGCACATGGCACTTAAAGTAGAACTATTATTAGAGAACAGAAGTTCTATTTTTAGAGACTCTAGAGACAATATTTTGAATCAGCCTCTAGCATATGTACAATGTTATATAACTTTGTGATGGAATGGTCTCGACCTTTTTTCTGTATTCAGAGCCATTTCATAAAATGTAATTTTTGCAATTCATTCAGGCTATATTCATATTTGCATTTCCTGAATGATAACTCTGCTTGAAAGCATACAGTATAATACTCATTTCGCGTATCTATACCATTTGAAATGCATTTCATTGTATTTTGGGGTGGGTTGGAAAACACATGCATACCTATATGTTTATATATTGCTTAGTATTTAGTAATGATGGACATTATACTTGGAGTGGGTGTTGTGAATGTTTCTAGGACCCAAATTAAATATTCCTGATTCATGCCTTCATGCGGTTGTGATAAATCATGTCCTAATGAAGACATACGAATCTTGCCCATATTCAGTAATAGCCCACGCAGCCCAAATACGGCAAGGCTACTTCCTTAGATTCCTAGAGAGAACAACGAGTTCTTTCGACACACCAAACCTTCAGCAACCTGGGAATTCCCCATGACTTTGTTTTGATTTGTCAATGAACTCCTGTGAGCACTAAAGGAACAGTCAGTTCTTAGTGACATCTTTTATTGACGTCTTATGTCCAACCTTACGTCAAACACAGCACCTTCCAGGTATAAATATACTAACACTTGCCTTAAGCAAACACACGGTGGTGTGGAGCAGAGCGGCTATCTACTTATCCGAAGCCCAGCTGATGCGAGAGCCGAAGGAAGCCGCCCCTCCCCTTTGACACACTGGAGAAGCTGCCTTTTCTCACGCCAAGAAATCCAGCTCCGGTGTTTCCAGTCACCTTTGCGGGTTACAGGGAGATCGAGTCCTGAGAAACGAGATACAAAACCTCCTTCATTCTATAACCAAGGTACGGAGCTGATTCAAAACCTTAGAGAGAATTCTTGATTCAGATTCTTGGCAAAAAACCCAACTTAACTTAAAACTGCAACTTACTTACTCCTTCCCACGTATTAGGCTTAGGTCAGGTACACCGGAGTAGGCGTATCTTAGAAGCACCAGTTGAGTTTGTTAGTAAATGTTTTTATGTATGTAAATATTTTATCCGTTTTAAAGTATCATATGGCTAAGAAACCATATCAATGTTTTTACAGTATTATTTTATAATTCTCCTTTTACTGTATGCACTTTACTTCATGATAAGTATTGCAATTGTGGCAATTCATTTCTCTTGCATGAGAAAGAAGACTGCTCAATAAAATAACACCTTTTATTGAAAACGCCCGTCTTTCTATTTCTCTGCACCCTGGTGAAATTAAGCATGCACGATTGACTGAGTGAAATAGCTGTCTATTGTTTTCACACAACTCTGGAGATATACTCCTTATTCTGGGGGAGCAAAGTTGTCATGTTATATGGTTGTCAGAAGCTAATCCCTTCTTGTTTAAATCAGGGAAGTTAACCCCTCCCTATTCATTCGAGAAAGTTTCTAGTGACCTCTGAGCTAGCTGGCAAACACTAATTAGGTCTAACATAGTCAGTGGAGACCTAGATGACCTCAGTCCTACGTCTACACTGCTGTTTATGTTATTCCAATGCGCAGAGCCTATTGGGAATTTAGGAACTACACTACTAGGTAGGTGTTTTGCTTTAGGTTGCTTGAGTTGACCACAGTAATGCCAGAAATTATGCTGGGTGGTCGATGGCGTTTCAACCTGTCTGAATCCAGGTCATCATCAGAACCAGGTTTCGTAAATCATAAGAGTGCTGGGGTGGTAATTGAGGGTCCAGTTAGATTGATAGTTAATGGTGGACTGCGGGGTTAGGAGCAAGGACAACATAGGAGACAGATTGGTCCCTGTAGATTGGATTGTATATTGCAGGAGGTGTTAAAGATCCTTATCGACTAAACCATTTGAGGCCAAGATGTAGGGTCCAAAGGTCATCATAGACCTCAAATGTTGAAAATTGTGAAAGGCCACCAGTGTTGTTTGTAGTCCTCATCAGTCCAGGGATAATTCCGGCCAAAGGGAGAGCAAACGGGAGAGTGAAGCGTTCCGTACCAGAGCCCACAAGTGTGCTGCGTCTCTCTGATGATGACCTGGATTCAGACAGGTTGAAGCAACGCCAACCACTTCAGAAGTCTTCAGCGTAGTGCATACTGGCTGCAGATCTGTGGACTGTTTGTAGAGTCAATCACGAAGGTATTGAAATAGTTCAGGCTGTAAGAACAGTTGTGAAAGGCACATGAAAGGACTCAGACTGCATGTCAGCTGTTCCATGTGCGCTCAGAGATGGAGAAGGATGACTCGACAGGGTAGTGCAGGGTCATTCAGAGAATGGACAACGGAGGCAGCACAATAAGAATTGGCCAGACTCTTACATGTGGGAATGGGCAGCCCTCAAAGGAGAAAGGGACTTCAAGAGAGAGTAGAGACGAGCGGCACTAGAGTAAAGGGGAAGATAGCAAGCCTCGCTCTCTTGAGCCCCAGAAACATCTTCCAATATCCTTTCTGGGAATGGAGAGTGGGATATAAATAAAAGGAATAAAAGACCATATAACCAACTGCAAGCTTTGAAGTCATAAAGTTCAGTCATCAATTCTAGGTGTGATGGGGGTGTGGCTTGCAGCCGGTGCGATACAGCTGGGGCCACAGGTCTGCAGCCCGGGCGCCCTAGACACTGGGGGCTTGCGGAGGCGAGCTCATATTGCAATAAACAACAGAAAACCCTTGACACTGGAGTTGATGGTGCCCCTGCCGTAAAGTGAATTAAATAACCGCCGCGGACTGCTGGTGAGGAGACGAGGGCCCGCATTGGCGCACATCTCGCCGGGCAAAGGGACTTGGGACGCTACAAGTGAGTGCAAAGGGCCAAGGACCTCGGCGGCGTATGTGGCGATCCTGCTCTGGAATGAGTGCACTACGGCAGAAGAAGGAGCCAAACTGGCGCCTGCGCCATAGTGCGACCCGAGGGGCTGACAGACGTTGCAGCTGAGAAGACGAGGCCTGTCAGCGGGGTTCATCTCGCATCATGGAGGGGCATAGAGAACAGTGAGTGATTGAGGGGAACCGGGAGCCTAGCGAAACACGCAGAGTACCTGGAGCGCCCACGGGGAATCCCCTTACATCCGTATTAGTATTGATGCAGGTCACTTGATGAGGAGACAGGGCGGCACCCACATTGCAGGGGGCCCACTGTAGCCGGAACAGGCCACCAGACAGGGAACAGGACCAGCAGGAAAAGATCATCTGACTTTGTAAGAGAGCGCTGGGCACAGTGGAGGAACAGAGGAGCCCCGGGAGAGCAAAGCCCCAATTTTATTCCGGCCTAGTCCCTAAACTCTGAAATTGGACTCCACCAATACAACAGAGCTGGTAGCATGATGGTGCCCACCATCATGATGGTGCTGGTAGCATGATGGTGTGAGGTATACACAGTTGCCGCAGACTGCCCTACTCGGCAACGGCCTCAGTAGCCATCACATACCTCAATGGCCTCACCAGCGGCAAGAACTAAGAACACTGAGGGGTCCAGTGCATAAACTGAGCAGGACAAACAACTTCAGACAAACAACTGCAATTCACATAGCTGCACAGGGCTAAAAGTGCCTTCTGGAAGAGAGGGTGGCGGCTGCACTCACAGGGCATGCCCATTCATAGGACCATGCATAGGACCCGGCAAAAGAGTATGTCAGCCCTATAACAAAGATCACGGTCGCCTGTTGGACTGCTAAAATAGTGGGCAGCAGCAGAACAATGGGTGCAGTAGAACCTGAGTGGGGAATGCCCTCCGGACCCCTAGAAAGGTCACACCTATTGAGTGGCATAAACAAGGCGCATGTGGTAGCGCTCCATTGAACCCCGTCTCATGTAAGAAACTTCTCCACTGCAGCAATCCTGAATATGTAATACAGGGCTGACTCTGGGTACTGCCCATGAAGGTTGAAACAGGCACCGGAGAGCAGAGGGATGTCTGAAGAGATTGCTGAGGCCTTAATGATGAGATTGGTCCGAGGAAGTCCAGACATAAGCTGAGCAAAGCAAGCAGCCTCAATAGAACAGAACAGCCCTCTGCATTAATGATGAGAATCACAAGGGAACCCAATAAGCAATTGGTTATGGACCTTGGGTGCGTTACTATTTCTAAAGTCACTATTTTACCAGACAGTCTAGGTAAAGTAATCAATATAGACTCAATCAGCGCTATATTCTCTGTCCAGCTGGACAGGTTTTAATATATAATAAATGTATAACATAAAGTAAGGGAGGAAATCCAATTGGGACACAACCTACGTCGTACTGACATAAACAAACAGACAACATTAAGTAAAGGGTTCAGCCAAAGACAACGTGTCTGCATATAAGTTTGATATAAATAAAACAGACAGAATATCGTGGAGACACCATTACATATTTAATATAGCATTTTAGTGAATGTATATGGTGTGCATGTTGTCAACGGCGTTTTGATCCCTTAAATAAATAGTGGGATCATCTTCAGGACAATAAAATGACATGCCTGTATACATAAAGCCAAGTGTAGGGCTAGCAGTTGTCAAGGGGCTGGTGGGGCTCCTACCGAATGGTGGTAGCCACTGGTTAGCCGAAAACCGGAAAACTGAGAGGTCCAAAACAGTTGGGATTCATCAATTGGGTGGCATCTTGCGGGTCTGATAAGTGCCTAAGAAAGCCGATCCTGAGTATGGCACAATGACTGCCTCACCCGCATTAGGATAAGTTGAAGCCTTGATAGAGAAATTAGCAAGGATCAAGGTGGTGACGTGGTCACGATCTCCGTAATTAGGTAGCCCGAGGGGATCTCGGCTCCTGGCTTCGAATCGCGGTCCCAGTGGAGAACAGCCCGAGGGAGTACCTGGTGCTGTCTGTGATAATCACACATCAAGGGTTCATTGGGCCCGATTCACAGAACTAACTTAAGACAATATCCTAAACTTACTACTTTTGGTATTCACAGAAGTTAGGATTTTGTCTTAAGTTTGTCTTAAGACAGACTTAAGACAGACTTAAGACAAAATCCTAACTTAAGTCTGTCTTAAGTCTGTCTTAAGACAAACTTAAGACAAAATCCTAACTTCTGTGAATACCAAAAGTAGTAAGTTTAGGATTTTTTCTTAAGTTAGTTCTGTGAATCGGCCCCTACGTCTCTGTATTACTGAAGCAGCCGGTGATAGAAGAGCGCAACCAGAACTTGCCCAGGAGAATGGGGAGAACCCAGAAGAAAAGGAGATTTAATGTCCTCAGTACCGAGGACCCAGACTGATGACGATGAAGAAGTGTTGGAAGCGGGTAAAGGCACTACTCCCAGAATGCCAACTCTGATGGACATCATGCAAGTGATCATGGCCTTCAGGGAGGTTCTGGAGGGGAAAATAGACGCAACAGGCACATATTTGAGCATATTAAAAGATGCCCAATAAAAGCTCAAATTCCAGATGCTAACCACTGAGAAGGAACTGGGGGCTTCCCAGTGCAGATGACTGCGATGCAGAAGACACTCTTTGAACTGGAAGCAAAAGTCAAAGCGCTAGTGGTTCAGGCTGAGGAAAATGAGGGAAGATCCCCCAGAAATAATATTTAGGTAGTTGGAGTGCCCGGACATGGTCCGTTTTCTGGAATACTGACTTCGAGCAGAAATAGCCCCTAAAGGGTTGTCATCCTTTTATGCTCTGGAAAGGGCTCATAGAGTTCCAGCTCGACTGCCTAGACCCAGGCCCCTCCGAAGATAGTTAGTGGGACGGCTATTGCATTTCAGAGACAGAGACTATATTTTACAGCAAGCCCGCTAAAAAGGAGGATTGAAAATTGATAATAGCACAGTTTTGATTTTTCCAGACTTTACCAGGGAAGTATAGCACAACAGAGCATCCTTCTTGGCTGTTAAAAAGAAACTTCACCAGTTACAACTACCATATGCAATGCACTTTCCGGCATGGCTTAGCGTGGTGGACCCTGCGGGCCCACGATTCTTCACCACACCCCAAGAGGCCTAGGATTGGCTGGACACACAACGACCTCCTGAACGTCGCAATTCTCCAACGCGCTCCCCTCAACAGAGCCCTTGTAGCAATAATCTAGCGCCAGGGCTCCATCTCATAGGGAACTCAGTTTGGAACGGAGAAGATCGCTGCAGGTGGTAGCACGACATAGCCAAAAAGAATTAGCCTCACTTCAAGTACAAGTGAAATGATCGCGGACAGATCGGAAGGTTCGCCAGCTCCTAGTGACAATGATACCTTGGAGACGGAGCTCCCGAGGATCACTCCCCAGACGGCAAATGATATTGTTTGATGGTAGGGGCCTGATTTTCCAAACGACAAACTCCTGGAACTTGATATAGCTCTCACTCGAAGGGGAGAGTAATGGACCCTGCTGGTTGCATTATGGCAGCAGGAGACTTCCAATGGCTGGTCCGGGACGAACAAATTGGTACAGGTATTGAGGGAGCATTGGGTCGGGGATCTGGAACTGGAACTATTGGCTGATCACCCTTGTAACCACTAGTGGATGTTTGCGTATTTTGCTAACATTTGGGTGGGAACTAGTTCACCAATACCTGCCCTGGGGAGGGGGATTTGGGGGTTCTATTTGGTTTGGGGACTGTAATGTTGGGGCAGGCATGTCACAAGGGAGGAGCTTAAGAAGAGCAAGGTTGCTTTAATGCAATGGTACCCTCTCTAGACTTAAAATGCATCTTAAAATGGACTGTAAGGTGGATGCACACAATGATACAGCGTCATAAAGTCCATGCATACTTGGTCCGCATGGGGTCCAGATTGAACTACTTCGGGAGAACTACTTAATGGCAAAGGAGGGGGCGGCGTTACAGCGCCGTTGGAGAGGACAAGTATGCTACACCAATTAATCACATTTGCAAGAGGGGTCTTGATCTGGGTGAGGGCGGGAGTACCCTTTCAGTGCACAAAACAAATCATAGACCCAGGCGGTAGATATGTGATAGTTTCTGGGAGACTATATGTTTGAGATATCATATTGGGTAGTATTTACGCACCTAACTCGGACCAACACATTTTTTTCAGCATCTTTCGAGGAAATCGGCCTCCGTACTCACTTGAGCTGTTCTATTGGGGGGTGACTTTAACTATGTACCAGATGTTGCACTCGGCTGTTCCCATCTTCCACTCCCTGATGCACCCACACATAAAGCAGCAGAGGCACGGCAGAGCTGGCAACAGAGATGGGGATTGGTGGACTCTTGGAGAGACCAACACCCCTGGGCCCGGGATTACTCCTTCTTCTTGACAATACATGAACTACATGTTCGGTTAGACGCCATACTGTGCTCCCCTAATGTGCATGAAGGAGTACGCAGTAGGGAATACCTCACTCGGACGATATCGGACCACAATCCTGAGTTTATAAGCTTCCATTGGTCATGAGCACATCCCAGAATTTCCACTTGGTGCTTGAAGCCTGAGGCCTTAGAAGATCAGGTGTTCTATGAAACGATAAGGACAGCTATCATCCAATATTTCCATGAAAATGCTTGCACAGCAACAAACTCACTAATAGAGTGGGATGCGTTTAAATAAGGGGGCATTTCATATCAGAAATGACAGGAACGCGAAAGGAACTCCTCCAGCATGTGAAGAGAGGGGATCAGTGTTTAAGTGAACTAGAACAGGAGAGGCTGGAGAACGCTGATAAGCAGGGGGAGCTCTTGGAGGCTAGGGAAATGGTAGCAGTGCAGGTGGAAGACCTTCACTGCTTTGACTATAAGCAATGCATAACTCGGGCTCACTCAGAGAGGGATCAGTCAGGCCCTTACTGGCCTGGTTGGCTAATCCGACCAGGAGAGGTATGGCCATACTAGAGATTAGAGGGCAGAATGATGAAGTGCGATATGACCAGCAGGGCATAAAGGATTTGTTTCTAGAATATTTTACTGAGTTGCACAGAAGCTGGGTGATTCTAGCAGAAAAGGATATGAATGAGTTAATGGGGGAAGAGGAACTACCAGCCTTAGACGAGGAACTCGCAGTCACACTGGGTCGCGATGTGGAAGTTAGGGAAGTGAGAAGGGCCATTAAGAGTATGGCAAGAAACAAACCCGAGGTACAGATGCCCTCCCGGTTGAATTTTACCTGAAATATATTGATATCTTAGCTCCCAGGCTGGAACAGCTCTATAATGAGGTAATACAAATGGGGCACCAGCCCGTCACGACCAGAGAGGCAATTATCATACCGTTGCTTAAACCGGGGAAACCACAGTGGGACAAAGCGGCGTATCGTCCACTTTCCATGCTCAACTTAAGACTACAAAATCCTGTTGGCTGCTCGGCTACTTCAGCACATGACAACACTAATTCATAGGGAACAATCAGGGTTTAATCCTACCAGAAACACAGCGATTAATGTCCGACTCGTCCTGCGAGTACTGGAGGCAGACTCCTATAGCAAAGCCACGGCAACGATCTTTGCGGTGGACATAGAAAAGGCATTTGATAGCCTGGAATGGCCTTATTTGTTCCATGTG
This sequence comes from Lissotriton vulgaris, assembly GCF_964263255.1. NCBI lineage: Eukaryota > Metazoa > Chordata > Amphibia > Caudata > Salamandridae > Lissotriton > Lissotriton vulgaris. Next base: position 1,716,677,219 of record NC_141687.1, read on the forward strand.
ATGAAGAAGTTTGGGCTGGAAGACAAGTTTGTGGAATGGACTGCTCTCTTATACTTCGTCTCCACTGCTGGAGTAAAAACAGGTGGGCTATTATCTGATGCCTGTAGCATGGGGTGAGGAACAAGACAGGAGTGTCTCCTCTCCCCCCTACTGTTCGCCCTGGGAATAGAGCCACTTGCCATTAGAGCTAGGATAGGGCAACCCTAGCAGGGCCTTAATGTAGATGGAAAGATCTCCCACATCGCTTTGTAGACAGATGACCTCTTGCTGTTTTTGGAGGACTCAGGAGAGGGACTTCTGGGTGTGAAGGAACTACTCCGGGCCCTGGGTGTGGTGGCGGGACTGTAGGTAAATTGGGAAAAATCGTGTTTATTCCCGATGAAAGAAGACAGGACAGGCTAATGAGAAAATTGAGGGAGTGAGATGGGAAGATATATGTCTCACGTATCTGGGCACCCAAATATATCACACTCCGGGAGACATTCTGGAGGGAAATATAAGGAGAGCCGTCAGAGGTACAAAAAGCAATTTTGACTTTTGGATAAATCTGCTGCTATCTGTGGCCGGCCGGGTAGCTTCACTTAAAATGGTGACCCTACCAAGAATATTATACTACTTTAGAACCTTACCAATCTGGATACCGACATGTTACTTTACCCAATTCAGATCAATGATCACTGGGTTTATATGGGGGACGGGCAGGAGGAGGGTAGCACTTAAGGTATTACTGTGGCCGAGATCAGAAGGAGGGTGGGTGATGCCCGACTTCGAGGCCTACAACCTGGCGGCATAATAGCAATGGCTCACCCAATGAGTGGCAGGGCGCCTTAGGGGGATGGGGGTAATACGGTAGGACTTTGTGACCCTGAGACTACTATCTCAACTTACATTGAGGCTTCCGGTTCGGACCTCAGTTCTTCCCCTGGAGCTAACTACAGCAATGCGCTGTTGGAACAGATATCTGCAGAGGGCCAAAATTAGGAGCCCTTACACTCCAGAAATCCTGTTACTTATGTGCGAGGCCTTACCGTATGGGGGTAGTTGGCAGCGATTGACGGATTGAGCGAAACAAGGGTTGACGACACTGGGAGACTTATACGAGGAAGGAACCATGATCCGATTCAATGACCTGCTGGACTGCTACACCTTACCCAGGGGGGACTTCTTGTTGCACTCCGCCCTCACTGCAGCCATACGAAAGCACTGGGGAGGGGGACTCACTGAACCACTGATGTCATTGGGTTGCCAATATGTGTTGACGGCGACAGGTACATTTAAGGTGGTCACCTGTCTGTACAGGCGCATAACGTGGGAAACATTACCCTCCTTATCAGAATTGCACCTAAAATGGTAGCCAGATCTTGGAGAGGCTATCCCAGAGAAAACATGGGGAGAGCTGATGGAGAGGGCTTGGAAGAGCACAAGAAATGTCTGATTCCAATTGGTACATTTTTACATCTTACATAGAGCTCACCTTACTCCGGAGAAAATTAATTAATACTTCTTGAACCACTCTGCGGCTTGTCCGTGGTGCAATAAAGAAGGTGCAGATTTCAGACACATGTTCTGGGACTGCCCATTACTGGGTAACTTCTGAGTGCAGTGCTGGCAGACGTCACAGACAGGGAAGTGGAGACATCTTTCAAATACTGCATGTTGCATTGGCTCCCTCACACATCTAAACATAAAGTAATGTACAAATGTTTAGACATGGGATTACTCCTAGCCAAAAGGGACATTACCATGCACTGGAAAGCAAAATAGGGTCCAAACACAGCCAGATGGAAGAAAGAACTCATTAAGTGGAGGGGGACAACAGGGTCAGCGCGCTGCCGCCCTCACTGTTCGAGGATCCCTGACGAGCTGCCTCAGTCAAAGGTACAAACCACGGTGGAGAGGAAGGATATTGTAAGCTGGTGATTTGACCTAAGTGACACGCCGGGGGGGGGGGGGGGGGTTAAGACCAAAATAATAGGCACCTACAGCAGATCCAGAATCGAACACTAATGGATTTATGGCCACTAGGGCAATAAGTGAGGGGTTGGAATGTATTAGAATTGTAGTCAACGCTATTCCATTTGACTGATACTACACTACCTGTATAACGATTTGATCAAATACACTTTTGACCATTAATAATTACGTTGTACTGTTGATGTCTGGAATCTTATGGGAAACCCAATAAAGTTTGTTAAAAAAAAATCAATTCTAGGTGTGATAAAACACAGCATTTCAATGCAGCTTTCATGATTTAGTGATGTATATTGCACGCTGTGTTCTGTCATGATGCGTGTATGTATTTAATCAGGATTCTGAGCAAAATAATTAAAATGACTATCCGTATTATCCCTTTGGGAGCATATCACGTAAATACCAGGAGGATGTAATGCTGATTTGTATCAGTTCACTAAACTTAGACATGCCTAAGGCATAATCAGTCTTATCACTCTTGCTTCAAATGTATATGCAGGGCCACTGAAATTATGCGGCAGGAGAGGGCCAAATTATGGTGCAGGGTTGAGTAAATTATGCAGCAAGAATAGGCACATCATGCAGTATAATGCAGCACATTTTGTAAAAATATTACTTCATTATTTCATCATTTATTTTAAACTTTGTAATACTCTGTGGGCATTGGTTCTATCTCATTAATACCAGTTTAATATCCAAATTTAGCAATAAGTAACAGAAAGAAGACCAGTTTAGTTTTACAAAGGACCTTCCACTGTGCTGCAACACATGTAGCCACATTTTTAGTAACTTTTGAACTGTTTGAACTAGAACGTTTTTAGAATCTGCTGCAAATGATGGATCCTGTGGCAAATGCTGCAAATGATGTGGCACAATCGCAATTCTAGTGGTCCTGTGTATATACGCCCTCTGGCAGACCTCAATGGATCTCATTGTGTATCTTTCAAGATTCAGTGTAATGACCAGACCCGGCAGCATTTTGCAAATTTGTGATTAGCGAAATAATCGCAAGCTGAGGAGTGAGATGACTGCAATATTTATCTCTTTGGCTGCAGAAAAAAGGTCTCCATCAGACAGCAAAATAATGGTGCCATCTTATTGGCTGTGTGCTTTTATGTTAGCTGGGCTTCGTTAAAATGGATGGCATTGGCCTCTGTTCATGTGATATGATCTATCGATGCATTTGTACCTGTTTAGGGTGCACCTCTTCATGCATATTTCATACAAGAGCTTTGTCAAAGACTGTTTCACTAAGCAGCTACGATTTTCCTCAACCGATCTGGTTACATTTCCAAAAGGAGTGACCTACAACAGATGGCTCTGGAGCTTGAAACCGCTAGCCGCAAGTCAGCATCTTATGGCTCGTAAATGGATTACGAATTCTTCAAGATATGATTTAGAGTCGGTTATGGATGTCTTCCGGCAATGAGAAGCACCAAAACAGAGATATGTCTTCGATAACATGTGTACTTTCCTCCGTGAGGAATGGGAAGATGGTGAGTTGGGTCAGACTCCATCAGAGTTGTTTAAGGTACAGTCCGAGTTTGCGAAAGGAACGATAGTGGGTTTAGATGTTGAGAAAGCAGTTGCGACGTTGCTTAAGTTTAGGGGTGATTGACCTTCTAGGTCGTAGTTTGAGCCCGATCCTTCTGTTAGGAGAAAAGTGAGACAGCACCCTATGAGAGACGTACCTCCGGTATGGAAAGAAGCAGTTCCTGCTGGTGTGAATAATAATCCCCCAGCTGTAGAAGCTCATTTTCAGCATGTTTGGGTACATGTTCCGTGGAAACGAGCTAAAGTTTTGGTCCTTAATCAGACTTTGCCTGACCCCCGCAAGAATCCTACAGGGTATTATAAGGAGTTATCACAGACAGCTGACGCGTGTGTCATGAATTTAGCCCATATAGACATGCTGTTTGGGAATGTGTTTTCTCAACCTTTGTGGGCGAAGATTCGTCACGAGGATCATGCAGTAGAGCTAGGTGATTCATGGGCTAATATTACTGCTGCAGATGGTCTACAGGGTGGATGAGCTAAACCTGAAGCTTTAGTTGCAGAACTTCCTGGTAGAATTATTAATTATATGAAGACTTTGATGCCTGCTATGCGAGTGAATTGGGATATATTGTCTGCATGCAAGCAGAAGAAGGATGAGAGTGTGTCTGATGTCTTCACCCGGTTTGAAGAGACGTTTATAGATCACAGTGGTCAAGATATGAGTACGGAAGGTGATCAAAGATTGTTCGTAGATAAGTTTGTTTATAACTTGCTTCCCGAGTTGTGTAATAAGTTGAAGGATTCAGAGAGTTCATGGGTTGTTTCTTCGTCGGCCCAGATATTGGCTACTGCCCAATATTACGAAAATAGAGATAAGGATGAGAAAGAGAAAGCAGAGAGGAAGACTAAGGATTTAAAGACAATGGGTCTTTTGCAACAGGCTTATCCGCCTTGTTATAATCAGCGCGAATTTCAGCAACCTCAGCAGTTTCAGAGAGTATCACAGCAGCGTGTTCCGTCAGACCCTAATCAGTGTGCGTATTGTAGAGAAGAAGGTCATTTCAAGAATAGTTGTCCGGTTCTGTTACAACATATGAATGGTGCGTCTGATGTGAGAGGTCGAGGTGTTCAGCAAGCTTCTAGAGGTGGAGGACGTGGTGTGTTCCCCCAGAATGCATGTCCTTTGCCTCCACAGAATACGATGAATTGTTTTGATCAGCAGAATGTTGTGTCTGGTAGATCGACTCAGTATTATGCTGACGACTACTATGTTGAGAGTGAGAATGTTGATGGTAATGATTGCTAGGACAGCCATAGACAAAGAGAGGGAGTTGTGTTCGTTCCAGTAGATCAGAGTGGACCTTATGTTGAAGTGATTACATCGGGTGTGTCAGAGCCTTTTCTGTTGGATACTGGTGCGGCGAAGAGTTCTATCATGCACTCTAAACTCCCTGGTGCACCTTTGTTGGGCTTGACGAATGTTTCGGTAGGTTTTTCTGGCGCCCCGGTTTGTAATCTGGTTTCTAGTCCTTTGTCTCTTTCGGGTGGACCTTGTGAATTGGAAGCACCCCTCATTCTAACGACAGGTTGTGGTGAGAATTTGTTGGGATTGGATATGTTGAAGAGATTGTATGCGACATTGCATTGTTCTCCTTCGGGAGTACAGCTTACATTGGGTAAGAGAGTGATCTCTCCGATGTATTTGTCTAAAGATCGGCTTCCGTTGGAATTGCGTTCTCTCCCTGATACTCTTCGGGCTACTGGTCCTAATGACGTGGGTCTTTTGAAGATTCCACTATACGTTGTGACGCTGAAAGCGAGTGCTAGATTGCCACGTAATTCCCAAAACAGGATTTCTAGTGATGGTGAAAGAGCGCTTTTAGCAATCATCTGTGATCTGATTGAGACACGTGTGATTAAAGAAACGAGAGGTAATGTGTGCAATAGTCCGGTTTTGCCTGTTCTGAAACGTACTGATTCTTCTCAGCCGCCTGTATATAGGTTTGTGATCTATCTTCGAGAAGTGAATAAAATTTTTTTTCCACAGTTTCCTGTTGTTTCAGATATTACTACTTTGTTGACTATGATTTCTGCTTCAGCTACTTGGTTTTCGGTGATTGATCTGAAGAATGCTTTCTTCAGCATCCCGATTGACGAGGAGAGTAGAGATATTTTTGGCTTCTCTTTAGGAGGCCGAAGTTTCCGGTTTAAACGCACTCCTCAAGGCTATTGTGAGAGTCCGTCCATCTATAGTCAAGCTTTGAAAACACAGCTTGATTCGATTGTCTTGCCTGATGGTGCTGATCTTATTCAGTATGCAGATGATTTGCAAGTTGCTGCTGATGATGAGGAGACTTGTAAAGAAGCTACACTTTCTTTCTTGCGACATTTGTCTGACCTCCATCATAAAGTGTTGCATTCGAAGTTGCAGTATTGTCGACAAGAAGTGACCTACTTAGGTCATCTCTTATCGAAGGAGGGAAGAAGGTTGACCCCAGAACGAATTCAAGCGATGGCGAAAATAAATGTGCCAACTACACAGGGAAAAGTGCGTGCTTTCTTGGGTATTACTTCGTACTGTAGACAATGGATTCCACATTTTTCGCTGCTTGCAAAATCTTTGTTAGCACTTACTCCTAAGGATACTCCGAATCCTCTTCTTGGTCTGACGAATGTCAGAAGAGTTTTTCTAAATTGCGTGATGCATTGTGTTCGGCTCCGGTGTTGGGTACTCCCGACTACAGTAAGCCTTTTACACTCTATGTTAACGAGAGGGAGGGATGTGCATTGTCAGTTTTGACTCAGCAGTTTGGCGATAAACAACGTCCATGTGCGTATTTCTCGTTGACTTTGGATCCGGTAGCTAGAGCGTTGCCAAGTTGTTTGAGAGCTACAGCAGCAGCAGCTGTTTCTATTCGACAGTCTGCTGGTTTGGTGATGGATAATACGTTGATTGTGATGGTTCCACATGCAGTGGATACTTTATTAAACAGGACAAAGACACAGCACTTAACTAGTGCTCGATTGTCAGGTTACGAGTTGACACTTTTGGCGAGTCATGTTCATATAAAGCGATGCAACACTTTGAATCCAGCTACATTTTTGCCGATTTCTGTAGAGACGGATGTTCTTGAACAGCATGATTGCTTTCTTAGGACAGAGGAAGAAACGAAGGGTAGAATCGATCTTTAAGATACTCCTCTTGCAAAGTCTGATGGTACCCTATGGGTGGATGGTTCATGCTTTAAGCTTCCGAATGTTGATACGACTGCAGCATATGCGGTTACGACTTTGCATACGATTGTTGAAGCTGCACGTGTCCCACAAAATTTAGCTCAAGCAGCAGAGTTGATTGCACTGACGAGAGCGTGTCTGTTGTCAAAAGGAAAGCGACTGACTGTTTATACCGATAGCCAGTATGCGTTTGGTGTTGCTCATAGTTTTGGTCGCTTGCGGAAGGAACGTGGGTTCCTCACGTCTCATGGTACGAAAATTCAGCATGGTCAGTTGGTGAATGAACTTCTTGAGTTGCTTACTTTGCCGATGCAAGATGCGATCGGGAAATGCAGTGCACATAAGAAGGTTACCAATGACGTTGGTTGTGGTAATGCGTTTGCGGATGAAGTTGCGAAAGAGACGGCGAAAGATGTGATGAGTTGAATGTATGTTGCGGGTCCAGCAAGATGGGTTCAAGATAGAGGAATGTGTGAAGATATGATAGAGAGCGTGAAGTCAATTCAGGCAGAAGCTACTGAGAAAGAATTGAGTTTATGGAGAGAGAGTATGGGAAAATTGAATTCGACTGGTTGTTGGATTGAGTTGTCAGAACATCAGCGATGGTTGTTACCTGATGCGTATGTGCTTGCAGTGGTTACGATGGCGCATGGAATGGCTCACATTAGTGCGAAAGGGATTTGTAAGTTGTTGGCTCCAGTATGGCAGAATGCTGGAATTCCTAAGTGTGCAGAGAATTTGGTCAAGAATTGTATGGTTTGTCTGATGTATAATACTGGCAAGGGAACTCCAACTCCAGCTGGTCATTTTGCACCTCCAATGTATCCGTTCGAGGTTTTGCAATTGGATTTCATCCACATGGAAAGATGTAATAACTTGAAGTACGTCCTTGTGGTTGTTTGTGCCTTTTCGAGATTGGTAGAAGCTTACCCCTGAAAGATAATACTGCCTTGTCCACAGCTAAAGCCCTACTCAAGGAATTTTTCCCTAGGTTCGGTTTGCCAAAGATGGTGTGGAGTGATAACGGGAGTGAATTTGTGGGTCAAGTCATGAAGAGAGTGTGTGACGGATTAGGCATCAGACAGAAATTCCATGCTGGAAATCACCCCCAATCAGCTGGTTTAGTCGAATGCTACAATGGCACTTTGAAACTGAAATTAGCCAAGATTCAGGCGAGCTCTGGTCTCCAATGGCCCGATGCTTTGCCATTGGCACTTTTCTCAACCAGAACTACAGTGCATTCTTGAGTGGGCCTTAGCACTTACGAGATTGTATTTGGTCGCCCGGCGAATATATGGGGAGTGCTGAGGCCGACAAAGTTTAGCGAGATTGAACATCCTGTACTGATTGATTATTTTTACGATTTGACGGCTAAATTGCGTGTCTTCTCACCAACAGGTTCACAATACATTGCCACAAGCACCTGAAGATAAAGGACACGCCATCGATCCTGGTTCGTGGGTTCTGATTCGGAATTTTCTGCAGACAAAGAACGATCAGCCCCGTTGGATTGGACCATTCCAGGTCCTGTTGTCGACGCGCACCGCAGTGAGAGTTTGCGGCAAAAAGAACTGGATCCACGGCGTACATTGTAAGAGGGTTTCTTTGCCTCTGCCGTACGACCGGTGGGTCCAGGAGGGTGTTGGTGATTCAGAGACTGAGACTGTGCCGAAATTCATTCCATTCAGTGATGCGTGTTTGGTTGGGACAAGCTCTGAACGTGAAGATAACGACATTTTGCAAGAAGCTGTGTCCCCTTCTCTGAGACTAGACACTACTGAACCTGAGTTGTTGTTTCGTGATCAGACATTGCCTGATAAAGGCCACTATAATTTACGACCAAGAGTCGATGGACTAATAAAGTAATTTTTTTTCTATTTTTGAAACTACGCTCTCTCATCCGAAAAGCTGTTTTGATCTATTTTTGTTTTTCGAACCGCCATCCGGGTTCAGCTGTAGGGTCGCGGTATAAAGACTCAGAGGGTACAGCCGGTAGACACAAGGTCGAAGGTTCTGGTTTGTTCTAGGGCATTCCCTGGGACTTACAGACGTACATCTGAGCAGAAGAGAACCAACTGCCGCGAACAGCACGGTTAGAGGATGGAGTTTTTTGAGATCGAGAGAGCTGTTGAAGAAATGAACTTTAAGACAAGACTGTGTAAATTATTGAGTAGAAGATGTTTTTTGATAACGTGTCTTCTAATGCTACTTAGCATGACGATGTTTTTGGTGGGATATGTAATTTTCTCTTTTCAAGTGACGTTTGCACCCACCACATAACCTATGCCATTTCCTACTGCTACTTCTTCGCATTCTTTTCATCCTTTGCCTGAACACGAATCAATAAGAAGATTGGAATTTGCTAATAATTCCTTTGTTCAACTTCTGCATCAGCATCAGTTAGTAGTGAACACCACTAATTGTTGGGTGTGTGGGCTTATGCCTCATACTACGGATAAAGGTATCCCTTATTTGGTCCTGTCATTCAGCTATAATGGTTCTGTGTGGGCATATAGGACGATGTTCATTTGTGCCCATGAAGTTTATCCCCTGCGTTCCATGAAAGACAACCCGAGCAATAGTGCTCTTGTGAAGGGAATAGTAGACATGATTAGAGGAATGAATTCCTATGAGACTATTCCTGGAGACGAGACATGAGCATATATTGGTTGGAACGTCACTGGATATGGTGTTAGTCTGAGTGAAAAGCAACAAAGGAAAGGATCATCTCCAATTTGGATCGTACCCCATCGTGGTCATTTTTGTCTGCAAGGTAATGGCAAGAATCCGAGAGCTCAGTTAGGGAAGAGTTCTTGCACTGAGACGTATGTTTTTGCGTCCCAGACTTCCCCATCGTTTTTAGCAGCTAAGGGTATGTATTTTGTCTGCCATGACAGAGCATATACATGGTTACCCCCTGATTTTTCGGGTAAATGTTATGTTTCGTTCCTGTTGCCCCCTACGTATCCTGCAGCCGCAGATTACCATAGAACAAGAGTTGCTAGAGGTGTCTTCAGTAAGGAAGATACTTCAGGACAAGAATTGGGAGATTTTCTGAAGGGTTTTCTGCCGTTTTGGGGACCTATGGTCAACAGTAGGAACATACGGCAATTGACGGGAGTGGTTGAGTCCACCATAGTTGAGACTGCCGGTGCCCTTAGTAACTTGACTGCTGAGCTCCAGTCGGATCGTCTTATGACGTTGCAGAATCGAGTTGAGTTAGATGTCATACTTGCAGATAGAGGAGGGGTATGTAAATTGATCCAATCGAGCTGTTGCGTTTTCATTCCAGACAATGCTCCGACAGTATACCAGGCCATTTCCACGTTACATAAGATCTCAGAGTCTGTACATGTGGACGAAGGAGATTGGTCATTGATGGGATGGTTTTGGGATTTGTTATCCACTTAGGAATGGAAGATTCTGATGATCATTGGGATGGTTTTAGCGATTCTTTTCCTGTTCTGCCTTTGTGTACAGTGTGCTCCTGCTATATGTGGCCTCTGTGCTACTCCGTGTGCGAGGAGACCTGTATCGAGAGAGTTACTAAGTACTAGGATTATGCTCCAGCAACATCTTGATGATCTGATGAGTATAGACCTGGATTCAGACTGACGTGAGTTTAGGTTATTGCCTATGTAAGGGCAAAAGGAGGGTCTGAGGTTCTGTGAATTCTAAACCCATTTTATAAAGGTCATGGTTTTGTTACAAATTCGATAGTAGCGAACCGTAACTAGTGAGTGCGGTATGTACGAGTGATTTCGCCATGCCACACCGATGGATTCACTACGTATTTAGGGATTTCGTTCTGAACCTTCGGGTTCCATTTTGTGAACAGCAGCCATTTTGTGGTTGCCCTCACATAGGCCGATGACGACCGCCGAACGAGTCTTTGGGACACGTATGCTTTAGCTGACTTCTAGATGACCTGAGCGAACTGACCTCGTTTCCTGAAGCTAACCTTGTGAAGCCAGTTCCTTGTTCGGTAGTTGATCGAGATAGAGATCAAAGAACAGGACATTGTTGAGTTTATTGCACACGCACACACCCTTTATCTTGTTTCTCATCTGTTTCTGTTCCTTCTTTTATGGTCTGTTTATGGTTTGGGTTGTGGTCTTTTATTATGGGTTTGTCCGGCCTGTCCGAGAAAGAATGTTGGGCTTTCCCGTGTAATTGTTGGTGGGCTGGACAACTGAAAAGTGGGATTGTCGTCATGCGATACCTTTTGCAATGTTACCTTTGATTGGACAATTTGTAAATAATGGGTGTTTGTCAGGAATGTGATTTTTAGCATAAAAGACGATGTCTCGCAATACGAAAATTGAGCAGTTTCTGACGAACCTACTTGTGTCGTACTTCGTAGAGTTCTGTTCCTGGCTGCAGCCAATAAATTTGATCTTTGACGTCACCGAGAAGTATCCCGTGTCTCTGTATTCTAAGACAGGGAGGTGAACTCGAAGACATCGGGCGTTTTCCTCTGGCGCCGCTGGGTTCCAAAACCCGGTTCTTCATATCCTGGAGGGTCTGACTAATACCTGCTGCCCAAGCCATTCTTATAGCTTTGGGGTCCTGGAATAGTCTGAATTGTTTCACTTGTAGGAGCGTGATGGTTAGTAGTTGCATTGGTGCAGTCATTGGCAGTGCTGGTACGGGCAATGGGTAGTGCAAGCTGAAGTCGCCTCTTGACGAGGGCCCTGGTTCTTCTTCTTTTTCTTCTTCTTCTTCTTCTTCTTCTTCTTCTTCTTCTTATTATTATTATTATTATTATTATTATTATTATTATTATCATTATTTTCAAATTAAGCACTGCTGATATCCCTATAGGAGTGTGTGCTCCAGCCTTCAATGTCTAACCCAGGGGTTATCAACCGGGAGCTCGTAAGCTAATGTAGCTCTCCAGCTACCTCTGATTAGCTCACCTGTGTGCATCCATGCTTAGTATATTAGAAAGGTTTTGCTTGGTTAAATTAATGTAACAAAATTGAGATTATACAACACTAATAATATTAGTAGTTCTCTAAATGTTTCATTCAACATAAGTAGCTCTCAGTACAGATAAGGTTGGATTCCCCTGGTCTAACCTCTACTACCAGGCAGCAGAGTTGGCATGCTGGCATGACATCATCCCAACAGCTAGGGAGCGCATGTCATTTGACCAGAGATCATTCACAATGCACAGTAACTTTAGCCACTGACACTTAAGAAGGCTTGAGTTTAAAGAAGATTCTACCTTCTAATGTGGAGCTCTTTAAGGGCCAGCTGTAAGACTGTTTTTTGCGGTCGCAAATGGGAACCAATTACTGATTCGCAAATTAGGGTTAGTGACTCGTTATTAGGAAGGTGTGTGCCAAGGGCGTCCCTTCCTAATAGCAAGTTCAAATGATATGTACCAAAACACCCTCAGTTTACCACCTGCGCCATTAGGAATCTCTAACTGTGTCTGAGGCACTGTTGTAAATTGCATTTGGCGAGTCGCAAAGCAACGCAATTTGTGACTCGCAAAATGTAAGGGTTGTACATCTGGCCACAGTATCTGTGTATCATTAGGACTCCTTTTTCTACATCTTAATATGCATAGTAGCGTTGAAAGCAGCTGCTTTACCAAGAGCCCGTGGCCTACGTACTTAACAAACGCAATTCATGACGTGGAAGCAAACTCAATCTGGAAAAATAACATCTGCCAATCAGTATTTCACTCCATATAATGGCATCCTATATACCATGACCATTCACTATGCCAGAATCAATACATAAACCGGTGGGACTACAAATTCTTTGCATGAGTTTTATACATTTTCCCATAAAATAATTTAGGCTATCTTGGCTAAATCAGCAAATTTCGACTGTGGTACTATGTGAATCGATACTTAACCTTTTGTGTCCTAGGCTGCAGTCTGTGAGGCATGAATCACATTTTTCTGAGAAACAAAATTAAGCGATGTACAGAAGCTTTTAGTAGGGCATGGGCCGGCATCGGACACGCCGCATGTATGGTGGTTGTGCCGGCACCTGAAGACGATTCCAAGGCGGGGCCCATCGCTCGAAATAGTGGCGCGGTGGGTGCGCCTCATTAGGGATTGGTTTGTACGGTTCGCGCCCCGGAAGTGATCATAATCACTTCCGGGGCCCACGTCATCCTAACACCAGCGGGCGGGTAGAACCGGCTCTTGGCCTGAATGTTGGGGCAAATAAAAGGCTTGGGAGAGGCGAAGACGGCCTCTTTGCTCGCCGCTCCCACAGCCTGCAGCAGGTTTCACTCACTAAATTTCTTTGTTTTTCGATTCCAGGTCGGGCACGTCGGAGAGTCTAGTCTGAATTCGGATTGCAAAGCAGCGGCCCTTCAGGAGTCAAACAGCCTTGCATGGGAGGCTTTACAATCCTCTTTTGCTTCGTTTTCCAGATCGCTGCCAGGTTGAACCGGACCAGCTTGTGCAGAATTCCTCAACATTGCAGGAACATCGGGCACGTCGGAGCATATGGAGAATTCGGAGTGCGGAGCAGCTGCCCCGCGGAAGTCACACAGCCTCGCTTGGGAGGTTTTGCAATCCTTTTGCTTTGTTTTTCAGGTTGGTGCCAGTGTGAGCAGGAGTGGCTGGTGTGGAATTCTGCATTGCAGGAGAGCTTTCACTGAATTGGCAGCACGGCAGGAGAGCTTTCAAGCAATCAGAATTGGAGCTGCGACTGCTAGAGTCGATGTGCCCGAGCAGCAATTTTTAAAAAGCCTGATATTTACCGGTGGGAACAGCACAACCGGGCGGCAACTTTGGGGGCCAAGAACAATCGACTCGGTCAGCACAGCGTGAGCTACAGTGCCAGCAGGGGACATTAGCACCAGCATTGGACAGCCGGGTGCAGCGTGGGCAGCTGCCTCACTCTCAAGAGGCACAGCAGCCACTCAGCCTCGCGTGGAGGCTTCACTTGATCTGTTTTCTGTTTTTAGGTCTCGCCTGAGCCAATGCGCTTGCGCATTGCTCCGACGAGATTATAGTAAGGGGAAAAGAACAGTCTACCAAAACGGCGGATTAGACACAGTTCATGTGATCTATGCGTGTGCACAATGCCAGCCACGTCACACACCACAATTTGTCTGTGCCTCGCATCAGACTTCAAAGGCTGCCGCTACCCCCCAATCAGACTTCAAAGGCTGCCGCTCCCCCGCCTCCCACATCAGACTTCAAAGGAATGTGCTCCCGCTCCCGCGCCCCCCTGCCACAGCAATGCCGAGAGCTTGTCTCCGCCTGCTCTCCTGTGTGCTTGCATCTTCCTTCCTTGGCCCTGGGTGTTTTCCGTGTTCTCCCATTCAGTGCCTTCTCGACCCCGTACTTGATTGCTGTCCAAGCCCCATCCGCCTGCTCGCCCGTGTGCTTGCATCTTCCTTGCTTGGCCCTCGGTGTTTTCCGTGTTCTCCCATTCAGTTCCTTCTCGACCCTGTACTTGATTGCTGTCCAAGCCACAGCCCTTGCTGCCTCTATCATTAGACACTCTCCCAGTGTTTTCCTGTTTCCCCATGCTTTTTCCTGGCTCCATCATTCTGTGCTTTGATAAACTGAACACACTTAGTAGCACTCAACCCTACGTGTTCTTAGCTTCAGTCTCTGTGCTGCTGCACCACATCACTCAGGGACACCACCACATCACTCAGGGGCACCACCACATCACTCAGGAACACCACCAAATCACTCAGGGGCACCACCACATCACTCAGGGGCACCACTCACGGGCATCACCACATCACTCAGGGACACCACCACATCACTCAGGAATGCCACTGCATCACTCAGGGACACCACTACATCACTCAGGGACACCACCACATCACTCGGGGACACCACCACATCACTCAGGGACACCACCACATCACTCAGGGACACCACCACATCACTCTGGGACACCACCATATCACTCTGGGACACAACCACATCACTCTGGGACACCACCACTTCACTCTGGGACACCACCACATCACTCTAATACACAATACTATCAAAAGAAGTGCCTATGTAAACATCGATTTCGTGCATCAATTTATGCAATTCTTTGACCATCCACACCACAAAAGTCACTGCAGGCTTCGTTCCATCTTTTCACATCTATATAATGAATTTTAGGCATGATCGAAGAGTGTCTCGAACTGGGAACAGATGTAGTTGGGACAGATCTGATTAATTTTGGAACTCACTTGATTTAGAAGGTGAGTGTTACCGGATAACTTTGAATCTAGTACCAACTCTGTGACTGTGGATGAGCTCGTGAATCAGTTGAGAGTTCTGTGCTTGTTGATTTTTGTTGTAATATTCAAACAATATAACATATTGTTTTGGAATTGTAGACTGGTATATAGGCAGGAAATATAACATAGAATGGAATATAGGCAGGGTGTTTCATGTGTCATGATGTTGACTTAGAATGGCATATAGGCAGGCTGATATATTAGTATAACGAAGTTGATTGAACTAGTATAGACATATTATAATGTAAACTTTTTTGTTTTTTATTTCACAGCCTTGAGGACGTCCCAGAAGGGACGAAACGTGTAGGCTGTAGCTGTGGAATTGAGACACTTATGGCATTAGTTTGAACAGCTGTAAAGTGGAAAATGTGTTTGTCTTCGAATTGAATATTAACTACATAATAAACAAATTCAAGATTACTGCGAAGAACGAAGCCTGCAGTGAATTTTGTGGTGTGGACTGTCAAAGAATTGCGTAAATTGATGCACGAAATCGATGTTACATAGATGCTCCTTTTGATAGGATTGTTTCCTTTTTTGGTGTGGTGTTTACGGTGAGCTACGGAAAGTTGAGCGTCAAACTGCTTGTTTAAATTGGAAATAGGTTTATGAATTGGACATAATTTTCTCACTGTGCACAAGATAGTAAACCCCTCACTGTGTCAGTATCTTGTTCACTCTAATACACCACCACATCACTCTAATACACCACCACATCACTCAGCCCCACAACAGCACTGTCCTTGCTTGTTACCAATAAGGATTGCCATAGCCAATAGGACTCGCATTAGGAAAGTGTAAGCTATTGGCTTTGTGAATAACAATGCTATTAATTTATATATTTTCAAAGCCAACACATATTAAAAATAATTACAATACCAATAGCTTACACTTTCCTAATGCGAGACCTATTGCATTGCAAATGCTTGTTTAGTTTTGTCAGACAAACAAACAGCGAGTAGGATGGCGCGGAGTATGTGATTACGGCAGATAAGAACAACAGGTATACTGGGCGACCTACAGCGGAGCAGCAGCGTGGGTTTTGGATGGCTTCTTCTTGGATCATCAGCGCAAGGGGGGCCTAAAGGGGACACGGACAGGCCTGCATTCCAGCGCTTCGGGGAGCCACGCAGGTTCGAGTAATACTCACCTGACCCATTGAATTAGTAGGTGGGTGTCGCTCTGGTTGCGTGGGTGCTTGTGGCCGGTCGTGTACCCCTTAGGATTTGCAAGGTAAGGGCCTGGGCAGTGTCTCTGACTGCGGTGTGCTGTGGGGTGTATTAGTGTAGGCTGCTCCAAGGGTGCCTTTTTAACAGTGGGGGGCACTGTTAATTTGGGGTGTCTGGTTACACATTACACAGGAGTGTCTCAGGCAAATTACCGTTAATAGAACAATGGCCATTAAGGCTAAGCGGGGCGACCAGCGCTCTCGCATGGAGAAGTTGATGGAGGCAATGCTGCGAAAAATGGTTGATATGGAGGATAGATTAAAAAAAGGTTGATGAGATTGGAAAGGCCATTGCGGACCTAAGAGAGAAAGTTGATGGACACAACGAGGTTGAAGAGAGGGCCAGACACTCCAAGGTGGCTCCCAAAGTAGCATTCCCTCCCCTACGCTAGAATGGAGGGGCACCGAGGGGTGAAGGGGCAAATTACCCCATTGAGCCAGTGGCCCCTCCACCAGTTCCACAGACAAGCGGGGATGGGGGGGATCCAGGGTCATATGGGGGTAGGTACAGGAGGGCAGCCGGGAACGGCGGGCAGTAGCCCGCAAGCCCCAGTTGCCCTTATGGGAGTGCCCCCGCAGGGATCTACCCAGTCCCCAGGATTTGGTATACAATTTAGCTGCGGTTCTCCCTTGGTTGGGTAAGGTTGGGAACTGGTCCCCGGCAGCTGGGATGTCTGGCAGCGGGGAAGACTTACTCGATAAGGCCAGGCAGTTAGTGGCTCAGTTGGATGGGGCATCGGGGATACGCCAGGGGAAGGGCTGGGTTCTCCAACCCCTGTCACTCCAGCGGGGGATGCAACCCCTAGTGAGGCCAGCAAAGAAGTGGCAGCAAGCAGCTCAGGTGTGGACTCAGCAAAGGAGAAGCCAGCAGAGCCAGTGGGGAAGCAGCGGCGGGTAAGCAACAGACTTTGCCCATGTTAGGTGTGGGGGAAGCGCGCACCCCTAAGGAACAGCTGGCAAGACATGTCATGCAGGAAGTGAAAGAAAAGATTTGGAAGGGGAGCTATATTAGTATGTTCTTTTTGCTGCTTGATGAAACTGAAATGGAGGAGGCCAAGAAAAAGAAAGATTGGATGCTCCCTAGGGAGTGGGCGAGCGAATTCTAAAAGTATAGGATTGAGGAAACTTTGATGAACTGTGTGAGGGCTTTCTCATTTTACATGGCTGTTATGGCAGAGCATTTCCCAAATTTGGCAGCGGAAATGGCATGCTACCATAGCAGGATCACTGGGGCACACAACAAATATGGTGGCATAGGATGGAAGGAATATGATAGAAACTATAGAAGAGCTAAGGCAGCAGATCCTGCCCTTACTTGGGACCAAATTGATATGATTTCAGAGTTAGACCAATTTGGTTGTGTGTCACAAGACAGTGCCAAGGGCCTGTCCTTTCATTCGTTTTGGTCAATTCCCCCCACTAGCTCCAGTAGTGGGGGAGGTTAAAAAGGGGTGTGTTGGGACTTCAACAGGCGCACATTAACTAGAGCTCCAGGCATGTGTAAGTTCAAGCACACATTACACAGGAGTGTCTCAGGCAAATTACCGTTAATAGAACAATGGCCATTAAGGCTAAGCGGGGCGACCAGCGCTCTCGCATGGAGAAGTTGATGGAGGCAATGTTGCAAAAAATGGTTGATATGGAGGATAGATTAAAAAAAGGTTGATGAGATTGGAAAGGCCATTGCGGACCTAAGAGAGAAAGTTGATGGACACAACGAGGTTGAAGAGAGGGCCAGACAGTCCAAGGTGGCTCCCAAAGTAGCATTCCCTCCCCTACGCTAGAATGGAGGGGCACCGAGGGGTGAAGGGGCAAATTACCCCATTGAGCCAGTGGCCCCTCCACCAGTTCCACAGACAAGCGGGGATGGGGGGGATCCAGGGTCATATGGGGGTAGGTACAGGAGGGCAGCCGGGAACGGCGGGCAGTAGCCCGCAAGCCCCAGTTGCCCTTATGGGAGTGCCCCCGCAGGGATCTCACCAGTCCCCAGGATTTGGTATACAATTTAGCTGCGGTTCTCCCTTGGTTGGGTAAGGTTGGGAACTGGTCCCCGGCAGCTGGGATGTCTGGCAGCGGGGAGGACTTACTCGATAAGGCCAGGCAGTTAGTGGCTCAGTTGGATGGGGCATCGGGGATACGCCAGGGGAAGGGCTGGGTTCTCCAACCCCTGTAACTCCAGCGGGGGATGCAACCCCTAGTGAGGTCAGCAAAGAAGTGGCAGCAAGCAGCTCAGGTGTGGACTCAGCAAAGGAGAAGCCAGCAGAACCAGTGGGGAAGCAGCGGCGGGTAAGCAACAGACTTTGCCCATGTTAGGTGTGGGGGAAGCGCGCACCCCTAAGGAACAGCTGGCAAGACATGTCATGCAGGAAGTGAAACAAAAGATTTGGAAGGGGAGCTATATTAGTATGTTCTTTTTGCTGCTTGATGAAACTGAAATGGAGGAGGCCAAGAAAAAGAAAGATTGGATGCTCCCTAGGGAGTGGGCGAGCGAATTCTAAAAGTATAGGATTGAGGAAACTTTGATGAACTGTGTGAGGGCTTTCTCATTTTACATGGCTGTTATGGCAGAGCATTTCCCAAATTTGGCAGCGGAAATGGCATGCTACCATAGCAGGATCACTGGGGCACACAACAAATATGGTGGCATAGGATGGAAGGAATATGATAGAAACTATAGAAGAGCTAAGGCAGCAGATCCTGCCCTTACTTGGGACCAAATTGATATGATTTCAGAGTTAGACCAATTTGGTTGTGTGTCACAAGACAGTGCCAAGGGCCTGTCCTTTCATTCGTTTTGGTCAATTCCCCCCACTAGCTCCAGTAGTGGGGGAGGTTAAAAAGGGGTGTGTTGGGACTTCAACAGGGGCACATTAACTAGAGCTCCAGGCATGTGTAAGTTCAAGCATGCATGCTCTTTCTGTGCCAATACATCGCATCCCAAATCCAAGTGTTTTAAGAAATCAAAGGATAGAGGGAGAAAGAAGCAGGATTGATGAGATTGCTCTGCATAAAGCACGTTCTCCCACTATAACAACTGCATTGATTCCATGGTTAAATAGATAAACTTGTCCTTCATCGGCCAGGTTGTTGCTAAACGGTTTCAAATATGGTTTTAGGATTCCCGCTCCAGATTATGTAGGGACATCCGAGTGTAAGAACCAGCTCTCGGTAAGGGCCAATCCAAGTGTGACTGCAACAAAAATAGAAAAAGAGCTGCGATTGGTCAGAGTAGCAGGGCCATTTGACACCATCCCAGTAAAGAATTTTGTCTGTTCTTCTCTGGGGGTGGTCCCTAAAAATAGAATCGGGGGAGTTTAGGTTGATTCATAACCTGTCTGCACCTAGGGGAAAATCTTTGCATGATGCTATTGACGATGAGCTGTGCACGGTCAAGTACTCCTCCTTAGATCACGCTGTTTAGATGCTCAGAGGTTTGGGGCCTGGAGCGCTGCTGGCAAAGTCAGACATTGAGTCAGCTTTCCATTTGTTGCCAGTA
This sequence comes from Lissotriton vulgaris, assembly GCF_964263255.1. Taxonomy (NCBI): domain Eukaryota; kingdom Metazoa; phylum Chordata; class Amphibia; order Caudata; family Salamandridae; genus Lissotriton; species Lissotriton vulgaris. Next base: position 1,716,696,875 of record NC_141687.1, read on the forward strand.
TATCCTTTAGACTTTCATCTTTTGGGCTTCCAGTTCCAGGGGAAGTTCTACATGGACATGTGCATGCCTATGGGTTGCTCGGTCTCCTGCGCCTAATTTGAAAAATTCAGTTCATTTTGGTAATGGGTTTTTAGATAGGTGTCTGGGCGCCAGTATGTCTTGCACTACCTCGATGACTTCCTCTTCCTGGGGGCACCAGGCTAACAGGAGTGTGGGAGGGCACTGCAGGAATTTTGATGCTCATGCAGAGTTTTGGGGTCGGATTAGCACCAGGGAAGACGGCCGGGCCATCCACAATGATAGAGTTTTTGGGGATCCAGTTAGACTCAACCCAGGGTTGTTCTCGGCTGCCCACAGAAAAGATCACTAAGTTCAGGTCAGCCTTGCAACAGTGCTTGGCTAAAGAGAAGGTTACACTGCATCAGCTGCAGAAGACAGTCGGTCAGTAGAACTTTGCGTTGCGTATCATCCCTATGGCAAGACCTTTTTCACAATCCATCTCACAAGCCATGTCAGGTCTCAAAGAGAAACACCACCACACCAGGCGGTCTGCTGAGGTTAAGCAGGATATGCGGATTTGGATGGCATTCATGCATGATTTCAATGGCACGGTAATATGGCCCGGTCCACTTACCCGCTGAGTTGGGTTCAATGACTGATTCTGTGGGTAGTGAAGGATTTGGCAGTATACTGGTACTGAGTGGGTGGCACAGCTGTGGCTGGCATGGTTGGTCCACAGCGGTTTGACTGACAACATTGGTTTTTTGGAACTGTTCCCCATCTTTGTGGCATTGTCGGTCTGGCCAGAGCAGTTACGGAATCAATCAGTGGTTTTCTGGTCAACCAACATGACAGTATTGGAATGCATCATTCAGCAAGCGGCAAGGTGTAAGATAATACTCCGTCTTTTGAATGAATTAATTTTGTTATGCATGAAATTAAATATGCAATTTAGGGCTAAGCATGTCCCAGGAGTCTTAAATCATGCTGCTGATGCACTCTCTCGCTTCAAGATGCAGGTATTCAGGGAACATCCCCCGGCTGTGGCAGAGAACCCAACACCCTTCCCAGAACAACTTTGGCAGATTGGTGCCCCCAACTACTGGACCTCATGGCAGCTAATCTAGCACCCAGGACCAGGAGGGCATACCAAGGGGCATTTTTGGGAATACTGCACCTTTTTAGGGAAGGATTGGGGGAAGAAGTGGCATGACGTGGGGGTTGTTCTCTCTTACCTGAGGGCATTGAAGGACGAGGGGCGCTCAGTGGTAGCAGCAAGGCGTAATGTAGCAGCGATCTCTTTCTTCGCGCAAGCAAAGGATAGGGGGGACCCCACAAATAGTTTCACAGTCAGGAAAGCTCTGAAGGGATGGCAGAACCTCCAAGGGTCGCAACCGGGCCCAAGGCAGCCTATAGGGGTGGATCTCATGGCATCAATACTTGGGGCTCTTCGCCAGATTTACAACACCGTGGCGGAAGCTCTTTGTTCAGTGCCACCTTTTTACTGGCATTTTACGGCCCATTTACAATTGGAGAGCTGGTGTCCAAAAACAAACAAGATGAACAGGATGGTCTACAGTTTAGCCATGCTAGGATCCAAGGCAAATCCTTGTTCATATTGAGAGAGCGCAATTTGAATAAAAAATATGTATGTACCATATTCACAAGCATATCGCATAAACGTAGAATCTATAACGTGAAGTTAACACTTGTAGCGTAAAGTTAGCCGATGTAACCAATGTAATAGGAAATGTATCTATTCTATAAAGTGTATTAGAGTTGAGAGGCCCGTATACATAGTGGGCTAATGTAGAAATGAATAGAAATGCTTAAGAATAGTAGAACGTGCAAAACTGAATATACGTGTGTGATTATTAACGGAGAAAACGGCGAAACGTAAAGTGACGAAATGTGCAGAGTATGTATAGCACGATGTAAGCACGAGAATAAATGTTGCGTTATATGTAGAATGTATTCACTTATAATCATTGCTTTGCTAAAACTCGATTATATTATAAATATATAAATGTGTGTTAAAGGTTATACTGTGTAGAAGGCTTTTTGTAGGAATGTTAGAAAAGGTTTGGTCATGTGTGATTTTAACCTAACTGACCAAGAGTTCGCAGGAGTGTAGTCCGCTGTATGTAATTTAGTAGGCTCACAGGAGTCGTGAATAGCCTTGATCTGAATGTGCGAGACAAGAGTCAAAGGTCTTGCTAGATTTAAGGTGACAATGCTGGACGAAGTTTATGGCCTAAAAGTGATAAGAGATGCTTGGAATTTGAGTCTTGTTTAGAAATGACCGTTCACAGGACCAAATGAGGTTAAGAATATAGTCGTAAAGAATAAAGGTCTGCTGAGGTGATAGACTTTTGCTCCGAAAGTGTCAAATGGAATGTCAATGAAGTCACCAGCAAGAAGACGAAGATGGTGCCTACGAAGCAAGGTCAACGGACGACGCGAAGAGATGAAGCTATGGAAAGAGTTAGAAATGACCTCATATGAAAGTACGTGGTGGGCGTCAAAGGGGCGTTCCACCCATACTGTGATTGTGTATTTAGGGACAGCACCCCGGGGAGAAGAGAGAACAGATGGCCTGAGAGAAGTTAGGAGCGAGCGCTGAGAGAGATCAGAGCGCAAGAGAGCAGTAGGCCGAGGACCCTTAGAGAGCGGATGGGTAGGCAGAGAGGGTACTGCTTCTCGACATAAGTTACCATTAGAGGCTAAGAGAGTTTGAACTTCTTTGGAAGTCAAACTGCTGACACCTTTTTTAGGTAAGGAACTTGCGAAGTAGGGATGTCACCTAGTATAGAGTAGGGACAGAATTAACTTGTTTATTCTTTTTGTAGATGACGCAACGGAACCACTTTGTGTCTATGCTTTTTAATCTGCTGATTTTGGAATTGACTTTAATTGTATTCTTTTGTAGACTGAGGTTCTTTAGGGAATTTATGTTCCTTCTAGTTCCTGTATACTTGTTGAATCTTATCCTGAGAGGATTGTATATGCACTTAATTCTGATTTTATATTAAACTTTTAAAACTTCATCAGTCGTAAGTGGTCCTTCAGAGTTGCGTCAGTTTATGAGGTTAATTTAACTTATGCGGGGTTTGTCTTTTACTCAATGACAGAAAATAATCGATCCAAATTGATGAATGAGATAAGTATCTAAGTGATCAAAAAAGGGTATCAAAATCTCATTCCCCGCAGTTGGTAGCAGAGAAAGATGGTTTTCTTCTTGAGGAAGACAACCTAGGTCAAGTCTAGATTACCCCAAGGTCCCTAGTCATCGGCGACCAGAAGAAGAATCCCTGCCGAAGACGGTGCTGACGGTGCGTCGAGAGAAAAGCAGCAGAGTCGGTCGAGAGTGAGTATAAGGGTCATGCGTTGCCAGATTGCGGTGTTTTGTGTTGTACTTGTGTTGTAATGTCAAGCGGAGTTGAATGCCTGTAGTGTGATTGAGGGAAGGTTGTGAGCGCGCGCAACCGGATAAAATCTTAAGTTCAAGGAGAGCTTAAGTGGTTCGGGTGTATCGAACACCCAGAGTAATTGTCTACCATTGAAAGGGGGTCATGAGGTACCATTGATCGCCCGAAGGACCGATGATAGGGGGAGTGACAGAGTGAGTGTATGAGTAACGGACGCTGGTCGTACATTTACTGTGTGTAAGTAACCTATCAGTTAAGGCGAGCGTCTGACCGTGAGAGGAAAGACGTCTCGTCAGTTGAGGTGACAATTACAGTTAGACTGTGGCCGTACAGTCAGAGAAAAGTGATCGCTTGGACGGAAGTAGTCATTTTTCGGCGTATGAATGAAAACGCATGCAAGACCGTGAGACGAGTTGAGAAAGGAGGGGAACTGCTGCAGAGGGGACGAGTGACGTCAGCGTAGAGCCGCGCTGAGATTGGTCGGTCAGCGTAGAGCCGCGCTGAGATTGGTCGGTCAGTGTAGAACCGCGCTGGGATAGGCTGGTAAGCGAGAGCCGCGTAGGGATTGATTGGTTTGTCATCGGGACGTAAATAAGGAAAAGAATAGAGGAAAATTGTAGATTATCGAAAATGAAGTGTTTTAAACGTTTAAGGGCGATCTTTAAGAGAGATAGAAGAAACTTGTATGCCGGAGAAGAAGCTCCACCAGAAGGCACACCAGCTTACCATATGGCAGTGAATGTAGGCTTACACTCGATATTATGGATCTCCGAGTGGAATAAGCTAACAGAAGGGAATAAGGAACTGACGTTTCCGAGATACGGAATGTTTAAGCTAGAAGTATTGAACCAACTGAAAGCGGTAATGCTCGCAACGAGACCTCTACCGAGGCCAACACAGTTCGAAGCCCTTAGTGCATGGTTTAGAGCAGCACACGAAAAGAGCGTGAGTAGACGCCAAGAAAGAGTGAGACGATCGGTAAAAGCAGTGCAGGATGCTAAATGGGACGATGAAGCTAAAAAGTGGAGGGTGCAAAAAATAGAAGCAGACAAATTGTTCACAATGCTAGAGACTACGGGAGAAAAGAAACCTCTAGAGGAAGATGAGGATAGCGAGCCAGATGAGGATCTGATAGAGAGACTATTAACGGATAGACCACCTCCGTACAACAGAGAAGCCGAAAGTCCCGAACTACAGCAAGGGGACGGAGCTAGATGGGGGGAATATAAACCGCTCCCAGTAACAGAGTGGGATTCCAAGAAAGGTGAGGAAGTACCTCAATCTAGTCCCGTACAGAGAGTAGTAGGAAGATTCGTGGTCCAGAAGGTTCCAGAAACGCAGCATGCAAGGTCGTATCAAATGCCAGATGCTCTACAAGTACCTGTTACCATAGGCCCTATAGTGTCAATCTACAACCCAGAGGGGGTCCAGCAGGAGGAACAGGCACGATGGGACAGAGAAAGGGCAGAGATAGAGGGAAGGAATAATACGATAAATTCCCAGAGGCAGTTGCTAGGACCAATGAGTCGGAGTACCCCACTAGATTCCGCAACGGGTCCCTGGATAGAACAAGGGGGTCAAAGAGGACAGATGGATTTGAGGGGACCGAAACCGAAATCCTATAAGGAATTAAGAGAATATTTGAGAGAATGGGACGCTGCCGAAGAGACTCAGAATAAAAAATTAGAAACAGTAGCAGAATGGAGAGACCAGGATAACAGGATCCTCTCTCACTGCGGAGCTGGCGAAAGCAGCCCTGAGTGGGAGGGAGGGAGTCAAGGAAGCAAGGGAGATACTTGCCATACCACTAGTGGCAATAGGCAAATATGCGACGACAGGAGTGCAGGGTGTGGGGGAGTACCTCGCGTCATCCTTAGTGAGGGGGAACGAAAGACGCAGGAGTACCGAGATAGTTTCAGGTGCACCCACCATGCCCCGAGAGAAAACGTGCGACATCGGAATCACAGGAACATGGAGAGTCGCGAAGGGTCTCGCCATGCATCCGGTGATCATGGACGAAGTCACGAGAATATAGAGAGTCGCGAAAAGTCTCGCCATACATCCAGTGATCACGGACGGGATCACGGGAACATGGAGGACCGTGAAGGACCTTTCCATTTATTAAGTGACACCAGACAGCAAGGAAGTTGCAGTGATGTAGAACAGAACGGAAGATCCTATCTCGCATCTAGAGAGACCGAGCCGAAAAGACAGAATGTAGTAATGGGGAATAGATCAATGTTCCACCATACCCCAAGGGAGGATGGAAAAGCTTGGGATCTAGAGAGGTGGGAACAAAGAGAAACAAGAAGGACGCCTCATAACTCACCTGCACCGAGACGTAGGGCTCGTAGTGGGGGTGAGAGGGATGTAAGTGAACCACCTAGGACAGAGGTACTGAGAGCTGAATTAAAAGCAAAACGGCTTGATGTAATGAGTTTAAAATCGGACTTGGATGAAATCATAGACGGCACATTGCCAATGGAGAGGATAGAGCTGTATGATCATGATGAAATACTGTTTATATCTAAGGATGTTACTCGGAAAGCAAGGTCAGCTCATGAAAAATTATCTGAGTTGGCGGACAGGTATATGATAGACATGTCACGAACTAAAGCGTTACAGGGTAACCATAGGCTAAATTGCACGGATCAGGATCTAGATGATCGTAGGACGATTGGACTGAAAGTACATATAAAGGAACTGATCCTGAGTATCAGAGTATGGAGGGATTTGGATAAATGGGAGGAAAGATGGTCTAAGAGGGGATCCGTCAGAAGGAGTACACTTGCGAGGTCCCAAGATGGAGAGCTAATGCGAATGAAAGCTTTCCCTTTGCGAGAAATCGCGAACGGAAGCTACGTGCATGTACCCTGGAGTAGGGGGGATTTAGCGGCATTTACCAATTCCTTTCCAAAACTCAGAGAGAACCCCGTCGAGTGGTACAAGCAGGTAGAGAGGTTCGTGAAGATCTCTAAGGTACTGTGGATCGATTTGAACACCCTGTTTGATATCGTAGTACCCGGAGATTTGTGGACGGCATGCAAGCTTAGTGTCGAATGGCCCGCTTGTGAGCCTCCGAGAGATGCCAGGACGAATGGTCCATCAGATAGAGTCATGGAGAAGTACGAGAGAGTAATAGCATGGTTAAAGGAGAAAGTGCCAGTGCAAGACATAGACTGGGTTAAGATAGATCGAACAACTCAGGAACCTAAAGAGACCGTTCACGAGTTCTATGAGAGATTGCTGAAAGCATTCAAACAGTACAGTGGGTTGGATGTAATGGACCCCAAAGACATAGGACAGTTTGTGTCGAAGTTTGTCCTGGGATTGCGACCAGACATAAGCTTAATGATTCAACAGCATTTGATTTGTTGGCAAAACAAACCTTTAGATGAGATTCTGAGGTATGCGAGGTATTGTAGCGACAAAATAGATTCGAAGGCAAAGAAACTTAAAGAAAAGCTGATGTTGGTGCAGATGCAATCAGCTGGAAAGGGTGGACAGCGGCAACAGGGAACAGGAACTCCAGTAAAGAAACAGAATAATCAAAACAGAGATGAGGAAGAAAGACCGAGACCGAGGGTAGATATCGCAACACTGAAAAAGACAACGAGGTGCCATCAGTGTAACGAGGTGGGACACTGGAGACGCGAGTGTCCCTATAATGTCGAGACGGGGGAATTAGAACAGGAGGAGGATGAGGTTCAAACCAGCATGGTAAAGGGAACAGCAGTCCCAAAGGGAAAGTTTATCAAAGGGGGGACTCAGACTCCTCGAGCACCGTTCCCTCAACCGCCTCACATTACAAATGGAGGGAAAACCTATAGACAACTGCCACTGTTCGTAGGAGGAGAAGAATGCTACTACGTTGATCCTCTTACAGGGCAACGAGTGAATAGGGAAGAAGACTGTACTCTAGGAGCAGCCTTGGAGGTAGACCAGAGAGGACCATACGTAGAAGCTGAGGTGGCTGGATGTCCTACGACCTTTTTGGTAGATACGGGGGCAACTCGATCCACTTTGAGATCAGCGGTAGTCCCAGGTTTGCCAATGTCGGGAGAGACGATTCAGGTGGTAGGAGTCGCAAACAGGAGAATGACAAATCCTCTAACTGAACCAGTGTCAGTAAAGATAGGGAATTACAGTGATGAACATCAGTTTGTAATCTGTGATTCTAGCCCTGTGTGTCTGTTAGGAAGAGATCTGTTGTGTAAACTAAATTGCACAATATATTGCACGCCTGAAGGAGTAGAAGTGCAGACCAACGATGATGATGCCGATTTCAAGGTTGTAAACTCGCAGGAATGCGTGGAACTATATCCTACCCTAACGGTGGAGGAGCTTCCACAGGACTTGAAGGAGACAGTGTCAGCTGAGGTGTGGGATTTTACTGGAGAAGAAATAGGACTGATTAAAGGGGTAGAACCGGTAAAGATCATGGTAAAACCCAATGCTGAGTATCCAAGAACACCACAATACAAGTTCACACCGGAGACAATTGCAGGAATAAAGCCTGTGATCGAATCCATGATTAAACAGGGAATACTGAAGGAGATCGTGGGAAGTCCATGTAATTCTCCGATTATGGGTTTGCAGAAGCCTAGTGGGAAATACAGAATAGTGCAGGACCTTCGAAAGATTAATAATATCGTTGTTTCATGTTGTCCAGTGGTACCGAATCCATCAGTGATATTGTTTCAGATACCGTTCCAAGCTGAATGGTTCACCGTGATAGACTTATGCCAGGCTTTCTTTTCGATTCCCTTAGATGAGGAGAGCCAGTATCTTTTCGCTTTTAAGCTGGAAAATCGCGTTTTAACATGGTGTCGTATCCCCCAGGGGTATACAGAAAGCCCATCGATTTTTAACCAGCTGCTGAAGAAAAATCTTGAAAGTCTAGTACTGCCCAAGAACTCAGTTCTAGTCCAGTACATAGACGACCTCCTAGTGGCGTCAGAAACTGAGGAAGCTTGTAAGGTAGACACCATTACCTTATTAAATCACTTGGCCGAGAACCGACACAAGGTGTCTCCAAGTAAATTGCAGTATTGTCTCACCGAAGTGCAATACTTGGGCCACAGGATTGAAAAGGGAAAACGGAAGGTGTCTCCAGACAGAATAGAGGCGATCATGAAAATGAACGCGCCTAAAACACAAAGGGAAGTCAGGATGTTTCTAGGCATGGTCGGTTATTGTCGGCAGTGGATAGCCAACTTTTCACTGAAGGCGAAACCTTTACTACAACTGACGCACAAAGGAGTAAGTGATCCGGTACCATGGGACAAAGATTGTTTGATGGCATTTTTGCAGCTGAGGGAGGACTTGTGTCGTGCCCCGGCTTTGGGAATGCCTGATTACGAAAAACCATTCTTGCTTTACTGCTGCGAAAGAGAAGGTTGCGCTTTAGCAGTTTTGGCCCAGATACACGGCAATGCGCGTAGGCCAGTTGCTTACTTTTCGGCTACATTAGACCCAGTAGCCGCAGCGTTGCCCGGATGTCTCAAATCCGTAGCTGCAACGGGTGTCAGCATTGAAAGATGTGAAAGTGTGGTAATGGGACATCAGTTAGTGGTGTACGTACCGCATTCTGTGGAATTGTTAATGACCAGGACTAAGACTCAGCATCTGACGAATAGCAGGCTCACACGCTACGAGCAAGTCATATTGGCTGCCGAGAATGTGACCCTAAAAAGATGTTCCGTCTTGAATCCTGCTACTTTGATGCCACTTCCAAATGATATTGATGATTAAATCTGTACAGATCATGACTGCCTTGATGTGACTGAACTATGCACCAAACCGAGACCAGATATCGTAGATGAGCCATTGACTGACCCCGATGAAATATTCTTTGTTGATGGTTCATGCGTAAGAGACGATATTGGTCAGCTGAGAGCAGCATATGCAGTTTGTACAATTACCAGAGTTGTGGAAGCCGCTTGCCTGGAAGGAGTACATTCCGCTCAGGTAGCTGAAATTATTGCTTTGACCCGTGCCTGTTTAGCAGGTAACAAAATTCGAGTCACCATATACACCGATAGCCAGTATGGTTTCGGGGTAGTTCACGACTATGGGCAGTTATGGTCTCAAAGAGGTTACATGACCTCCTCGGGTTCTCCTATTAGGAATGGAGAATTCGTGAGATTATTGTTAGAGGCATTGCAAGGTCCGACAGCCATAGCGGTCGTCAAATGCGCCGCGCACACGAAGAATGTAGACTTTGTGTCGCAAGGCAACCGTTATGCCGATGAAGTAGCACGTTACTGTGCAGAACAAGGTTATTCTCACACCAATGTAGAAGTGGGGGGAATACAGGAAAGAACTGAGTTGACTATGTTGTTAGACACTGTAGATACATGGGACGAACTGAAATGTGTTCAGGAAAATGCACCAGATGATGAGAAAAAGGGCTGGGAGACAGCTGGATGTACAAAAAGTGAAATGAACTTTTGGATTTCTGCAGATGGGAGAGCAGTTTTACCAAATGAACTTGTTAGTCCAATGGCAAGGAAACTGCATGGATCAGCACACATAGGTAGAGATGCTATGGTGAGAGTATTCAGACAAACGTGGTTTAATCCGAAGTTTAGAGTAGCGGCAGAAGCAGTATGTCAGCGTTGTGCGATCTGTCAGCAACTAAACGTAGGAAAGAGAACACCAGTCACGTTGAGTCACATAGGAAGATCTGGGGGGCCTTTCAATAGAATGCAGCTGGATTTTATTGAAATGCCCAAGTGCAATCGACTCAGATATGTCTTAGTGATTGTCTGTATATTTTCTAGATGGGTTGAAGCTTACCCGACACGTAGGTGCGATACACTTACAGTAGCAAAATTGTTGCTTAGAGAGTTGATACCGAGGTTCGGGTGCCATCCTCTTTGGAATCGGACAGAGGAACTCATTTCAATAGCGAAATAGTGAAGATGCTATGTTCAGCCTTGAGTATTGACCAGAAGCTCCATTGCAGTTATCGACCAGAAGCTTCAGGGATCGTAGAGCAAATCAACAGTACGATAAAGTCCAGACTTGCCAAAGTTTGTTCATCGACATCCCTGAGTTGGCCTGATGCACTTCCATTGGTTCTTATGAGCATACGTAGCACACCAGATAGAAGAACAGGTCTGTCTCCACACGAGGTGCTAATGGGAAGAGCTATGAGATTGCCATCGGTTCCGACTGCAGCGTTGTTGAACATCACAGACGATTTGATCTTGGACTACTGCAAGGGACTATCTGATGCCATTAATTCTGTGTCCCTCCAGGTCCAGGCTGCAGAGGTTCCATCAGCACAAGACTTGTGCCATGACCTGTGTCCGGGGGACTGGGTCCTGGTGAAGAAGCACGTCAGGAAGAACTGTCTAGACGTGCACTGGAGAGGACCGTTCCAAGTCATACTAGTTACGAACACTGCAGTAAAGTGTGGAGGCTTGCCCAACTGGATACACGCCTCACACACCCGAAGAGTGCCAACACCTCTGGAAGAAACAGCTCCTCTCTCGGATGAGAATCCAGCAGAAAGCGGAGAAGCCACAGAGGGGGAAAGCCAAGCTGTAGAGGTGATCGAAGAGGCTGAGCCTGTGTCGGAGCAGGCCGACGACGGTCAGGACACCAGTGAGACCGAAGTCGTCTCAGAAGAAGAGAGTACCTGGGAGTTCGAATCAGATCACGAACAAGCTGTGAGTGATCAAGAGACAAGTCCAAGAACAAGGAGCAGGAGGACAAGGAGTGACGAAGCTAGTTGGCCGGAGAGAAGGAGAAGGCCAAGCTTAAAAGCAAATCAAGAGAGAACCCTTGTCCCGATTTCTGAAGAGTCGGATCAAGAAGAAGAAACTACGGATTCAGGCTCTGAAAGTCCGAGAAGATCGAGAAGGGTACGTGTGCCCTGCAGAAGGTACGCCACCCCAGAGTGGACTTATCTAGCAGATGTCTTGGGGACAGAAATCTGGGAGAGTGAGAGAAGTGAAAGTGATCGATCTCGATCCATTTGTGGCAGTGGAGATATGGATGTTGACGCCTGGACTCGAGACTGAGGGGTTACTGACTTTCACACTTCCCATACCCCCATACCTAAGTCGGATCAAAGATCTAGTGCTAAATCGGTTACAGTTTCCGACTTTTGGTCATCAAATACCAGAACAAGAAGAAAAAGTCATTCGTTTCGAATTATTGGAACATGTTATTAAAGCTGCAGGTACGAGAATCATTGTAGATGCATAAAGACTTTTGTGTTTAAGCTATAAAGAAGAAGATAACCTAGCGCCGAGTGGAAAGAAGAATAAAATTAGAGATTGCATTTAGAGGACGGAGAAGGGTTAGGGTTGTCTAGTGCTGAAGATAAAAAGACATAGTTGTGAAAAGAGACTTTTTGTTTATAAAGAGCACTTTACAGACTGAGAAAGCAAACAAAGCAAGATAAAGATTGAAAAAGAAAACTTTCTTCGCAAAAGAAGGAGCTACGCTGTTTGATAACATGGAGAACGGCAACCCAAACCGAAAAGCCAAATGCATAATAGGTACACTAATAGCGATAGTAATTTTTCTTATTATTACAGTAGTTACCACATCATACATGGTAGGACATGCAAGTGAAAAAGAGACAACAGATGTAAAGCCTGTAACGACTTTGAAACCTGCTCTTGTTGGGAAGAAGGAGGAGAGCAATGTCATCCGTGAAAAGACGTTACTGGCAGATGAAGCTCGTAGGTTACACGTAGACGAGTCACAGGGAAATTTTAGATCAAATGCATATGCCAAGCTATTGTACGAGTATATCGATGCCATGGAGGCCAAGGATTGTTATGTATGTATGCAATTGCCGGCTTCTGTAGACAAGGCATCAGATATCATCATCTCCCACTGACTTATGGGATAACATGTAGTTTACTGCTCAGTATATTTTATGGTAGAGAAGGGTTTGAGTACTACTTTTCAAATTATGATTCGGTACTGCCTGAAGTCCCGAATTATAAACAAATGAATAAGTGGGACTATTACAAAAAGGAAGACAGATTGACAAAGTTCTTTCTTCCTTGGGATACATTAGATACTTCATATGCACGCAGAAATAATCTGACTTGCAAAGTGTCAGCGGTAGAGAAAAAGTTCATAGGACAAGTAGATGACCGATACAGAAGGCAGAAGATTCTAAAAATGTCAGGACAGTGGAAAACTGATTGGACCGAAGAAGAAAAAGCGCACAAGAAGAAAGGTAGCAATGGTCCAATAGCTTTGGATAGAACGCAGAAAGGAAAGTTATGTTTAACTCGAAGCAAGACGTATTATGAGAGTGTATTTGTAGGTGAAGTAAATTGCGAACATGCTTTTAGGTTAGAATACTATACGAAAGATTTTATGAAAGGGATGCAAGCGATTCCTAATGTATATTTTGTATGTGGAAGAAATGCCTATGTAAAACTGCCTGACAATTGGTATGGTTCGTGTTACTATTCTCCACGCACATAGCTCCCACCCCACACCTTTAATTAGGAGTATACCATTTGGGGAGTTTTACAGAGCCCGGAGAGCGTGCAGTGATCCAGATGATTACTGTTGAATAGAACAGGAAATGATTAACAGGTTCATCCAGAGAGGATACTCACCAAATGTCATAAATGGAGCAGCCACCAAAGCCAGGAAGTTTGAACCATCTAAGACCCAATAGGAGAGTGTCATAACAACTTTTTAACACTGAACATAAAGAGATGAGATCCATTTTAAATAAGCATTGGCATCTGGTAAAAGATGATCCAATTCTGGGCCCCAAAGTGAATAAACACCTGATATAACATATAGGAATTCCAAATCAATGAAAGATATGATGGTAAAAAGTGAATTTCAGGAAAGGTGGGGGTAGCCCACACTTGGCTGCACAGAAAATGAGTTTTAAAAAAAAGTGTTTTAAATGTAAGGCTTGCCAACATGGTTTGAATCGCACACAATTTTAAGAAATTTTTTAATAAAACGGTCACAATCAAGGGCTTTTTAACGTGTATATCAAGTTTTGTGGTATACTTATTGCAATGTCCCTGTTCAAAAATTTAAATAGGAAGTACCACTCTACCTGTGTATACAAGAATTCTGCAACACCGTAGAGCAATTATCAATAAGGATAGGACCTATCCGATTACTAGACACTTCGAAACCCATCATCAAAGCTATCCCTTAAGCTTGCAGTTTAGCTCCACACGGAAATTCCTAGAAAAAGAAGAGGAGGAGATAGGGAAAAAGAACTCAGAAAGCTTGAAACATACTTAATTTTAGAGTTCAATAGCATGGAACCTCATGGATTAAATATTGATGAGGACTTGTATTCCTGCTTGAATTGAACATATGATGTAACTGAAAAGATAAGAGAGAGCCAGCACACAATGGAACCATTTGTTTTAAAAATTATTTTTGTAAAGGCGAAATATTTTATTCTTGTCTTTTTAAGAAAAATAATATATTGTACCACACTTGCACTTTAAGAGTCTAGTGTTGTAGAAGTGTGTACAAGGACTAGATAAAAAGGTGCTGTCTCTTGTTCACCAAAACACCAGCACACTTGTTTTGAGGAAATAATTATGAAAAGAATGACCACTGACAAAGGAAATTATTTGGTAGTTTTTGTATTGAGTGTAAAGTAAAGTATATGAAATGCATTCTGGGTTTTATAGGAACAATATACTGTGAACCACTTGAAATTGAATAGTATAGTACTGTATAAGAGTAGACATGGATCAGATGAAGAACTGATTGATGTTGACCAAAGCACTAGCACTTTGTGACAAATAGTACTGTATGTAAGAAGCACTAGCACTTTTTTCAGAAACCGTCAGAAATTTGCACTTGCACTCTAATGTAAAAAACTGATTGTCTGTGACAAATATTTTAAATAGATATTAGAATAAACAAATGGGTAAGTACAAGATTAAAAATTGATCAACTAAGTATTGGAAGAAGAAAAAAACGCAAGTAATTATTTTTTCTGCGAATTGTAAAAAACATGATTTTGTTGATCAGAAACACGTAGTGAGCATTTAATAATGACTTGTTTTTTAAACCAACAGAATATGCTTTTTTATATATTTCTGTTTCTGAATTGACGTGTTCCAAGATGGCAGTAAGTTTAACATCGAAAGAGAACTGTGTAGTGCCGAAGAAAAATGTAGTCCTTCGTTAATATCTTTAGTTGTAATGACTATTTTAATGGTAATGAAAAGTCGTTTTTGCATGGTGAACAAGGCAGCTCGAGGCTGCCGAAATGCATAGATGTGATCGTCCGGAATAAAGAAACCGAGTGACCAATACCTTTTGGAGTGCTGGATGATTATTGAACGAATATGATAATTCTATGGAGATATATAGATATGCTCTCAGTACAGAGAAGAGGAGCACTCGTGGGTCTCTCTAGACACAGGTTTTATTCTCCCAACAGATGCATTTCGGCGTTTGCCTTTATCAATGTTGGTTGGCTTTTATCCTGTTGCATATAGAGTGTTTAAATACATCTCAAAATACCATGATTGGTGGATGTCTGATAGACAGAAAAAGAGGACTGCTATCAGTTCATTTTATTGCTGCAGACATCACTTGTGATGTTGTATTACATTGAATAGGTGTCATCTCTCAGTGGGTACGAGGTATGTATAGCAGTCTTAATTTGCTGCAATTCACAAATGCAGCCACTACTGCCGGACAGTACCAGCACATAAATTAAAAGTCAGGCTATGTCTCCCTCAGGCAAAGGTTTCGTAACCATTGTCCTTCAATTAAGTAATGTCCCAACACAATGTTGGCGGGTGTGCATCTCTGGCGTTGCAGTGGTTCTGGCAGCATACCTAAATAGAAACACAAGTCCATGGAAAGCTGACAAACACTATTGCAGAACGGGTATATATATTTATACACAACGAAAAAGCACAATGGACACTCACGGGGTCTTTGATTTATGCAGGATTTAATTTAGCAAACAGATGTGTATCTACGTCATGCCTTCCTCAGTATTTGCATACTGCACAAAGTATGCTCAGTTTAAAAAGAAAAGGCTTCAACCTACTTTTGTTGGAGCACAAAACATACACTTAGAAAGAGGACTGTGCCATTGAAGTATGTGATACTTTTTTTTGGATGCCATATTTTTGTCATTTATACAGAATACCAGATCCTGCGTCGTCTCACTCAAATACGACACATTGATACTTTCTGTCATGAATAGGCAACATATTTCATTATAGTCACAAGCAGGCGACCTCGTTTTAGAGTTCTAGCAATATGCAAACACAAATGTGGCCATTGAGGCAATAAATAAATAAATCTGTATTTGTAAAGCATGAACAACTCACCCTTACGGGTCTCAAAGCTCTGGGGGCTGTTGTGGAAATTAAGTGAGCTATTGCCCAAAGTCTCATGGTGCTGAGCTGCCGCCGAAGCCGGGGATCAAACCGTGAACCGTGAACCCAGTGCTCCGAAGTCAACTGCCATGGCCGCTGTACCACACCTGTCCACCCGAGCCCTCCTAATTTAATAACGCCCTGAATGGGCTGCCATGAGTGTCCCAAGGAGACTTACTTACTGATGTTAAAATGCCCATTAATTTAGCGTAGCGTCTCTCATATATTGACCCCCCGTCGCAACCCCATGATCAAAATAATGGGCACCTACCCATGGTAGTCGTCCAATGACAGCATTTACTCCTCAACAATATAAACAGGACTCCTTTGTGTCCCTTGGAAATCAAACGCTTTGCAGATACATTGGTTCAGGCAATGTACAATTACAAGCACTCCACTGGTTGCACCAGTATAGTGCCAAATTCTTAGGACGGGTGCCTCCATTTGTGAGGGTGGACTCACGTATAATATATACAACGAAAAAGCACAAACAACACTCACATGCGCTTTGGTTCTTGCAGGATTTAATTCAGCCCAGAGACATGTTTTGTCTTCATGCATTCCACAATGTTTGCATAATAGACAAAGTATGCCCAATTTAAATTTAAAAGCTTCAACCCAACTTTCATATGAGAACATTTAAATCCTGCATGAATCAAAAACCCTGTGAGTGCCTGTTGTGCTTTTTCGTTGTAGATAATATACGTGAGTCCACCCACATGAACGGAGGCAACTGCCCTAATAGTTCGGCAGTAACAATCTATTTCCAAAGATGTTCTAGATTTCTTTTATAATTATTTTATGGAGATTGGAGACCGAAGTCTCCATTAAGAAGGCTAGAATACAAAAATTTTATAGATTTACAGACTAGGTCCCTTTTGGACTTAACGTAGATAAAGAACATGGCAGTACACTTACATTAATTTCTCTGATTACTAAATATTTTTGGAATCTCATAGGGCAAAAAGGGAATTATTTTTTGCTCTGTGTGGATTGTTCATATTTGGCGGAGGTAGAATTTTACTTGAGGATGGTGCTTTTTCTTATCTGGTGTAAAACCATTCATTAGTTTTCAATGAGCATTTAAAGAGGAGCTCAGGTTGAGCATGAAAGGGTTAAAGGGCAGAAAATGTCAAAGTTGACCAGGTCTACAGATCTACCAAAAGATATGATTAGCTACAACAACACAACAAAGAAAATGTTGTAGCAGTCATTACAGGAATCGAGAACTCTGTCCCCTAGTCCTGAAAACAATTAAAGGGGGACATAAGACGGCAGAGGGAGCATACCCTGACACCAGGACCATAGAATTGTTGCTCATGTCCCGGCAGAACCACACCCCCAAGATCGATCTCTGGATGCCTCACCTCACGGCTCTCAACAGCACTTCCATCATCATAGATTCAGACAAATTGCTCGGAGTCACAGTGGACAAGCACCTGAGTATGAAGACTCATATCAGCAATGTTTGTAAGAGAGCGAACCACTCGATGAGTACACTCAAAATGATCAAACCCTTCCTGCCTCAAATGGATTTCAAGCAGGTGGTACAAGCTCTTGTCTTACCAAGGTTAGACTATGGCAATGCAACTTTCTGTGGCCTTCCTAAATACGCCTTGGCTCCACTTAGGGCCTCACTGAACTCTACAGCAAGACTGATTACAGGCTCCAAACGAAATGAGCACATATCCCCGTCCTTAAATCTCTCAACTGGCTACCCTTTGAAGCGCGAATCCAGCTTAAGATTGCAATCCTGATGCACAAAGCCCTTCACTACAACACTCCCACTTAACTGGCGCAAAAACTTGAATTATCCTGTGGGGTGAGGGCATTTAGAAGCGCCTCTACTCTCCTTCTGAAACCAATCATCCTTAGCAAAAAGAGAACATGCCACCGAGCCTTCTCTGATGCTGACCCCCAAAATATGGAACTCTCTTCCTCCAGACGTACGCAGACTCGCCTCGACGACGGCTTTCAAACTGGATGCCAAAAGATTCTTAATGAGAAAATTCTTACCTTAAGGGATGGAGGCACTCATAAGGTGGCTATCTCTTTGTTTCTAGCTCCATGGCACAATAACAGTCACTGAACGTATCATCTGCATTTTATTCTACCTTATATGTGTACCATTGTTCACTGTTTTGCATTGGGTTTTTTTTTCACAATTGCTGTGTATGCTTCATTTTGTTCCTCTCTTCCAACTTATTATAAAGCGCTCTGATATCGTTTGGGTTTTGGTTTGCGCTATATAAAACTTTATAAGTAAATAAAAAATAAATGTGCACAATCCTCATGACCTCACAATATGAATACCAATAGATAACAACATCTAAAAGCTAAATGTAAACTATTTTAGATAATCCAACCCATTTATAATACTATGTTCATTGTTTTGACCAACAAGGTGTTAAGGGCAGTTTGTAAGATGATACACAACATTTCTAAGTGCATCTATTTGATTATATTAAGGGTGAGATGACGTGCATTGCATTTGGTATGCGAGTTACAACTGTTGTGTGAATTATGGACTGTTTTCTGAATCATGTGAATTTCAGTGATTTTAGTTTTTTTTATATGTAACTATAAGAGGACTTTAACTAAATTTTATAAGTTAATATATATTTTCACTGAAAAACAAACCTAAAGTTTAAACTGATTATATCATTAGGTAAAACGTCAAAAAACACCATTCAATTTCACCAGTTACAGTTTATTTAGCTAACTATAACTTTCACTACGTCATGCACTGATTATTACCCTCATATATTATATCAATCATGACATGTATATTTACATCACTGATGACATCTCTGATGACATAATCCCCTGGATGTGACATTTTGCTATACGCTTATCTTACTGGACGTTATTCTGTAGGGTACATCTAAATCTAATTTTCACTAGACTCTCTTAATAGGAGTACGTTTTTGCAACATGCTCAGCCTTTTAATGAATAGTGGGTGTGTGAAGGAAGCGATCCCTCCATGAATGAGGTGCATAGGGTGAACCCCATGTGCAGCAACAACTTGCTGACTCGTGTCTCGTTGAAGGATCACAAGAGGTCGGCTATCGGTAAAAGCTTTGCCACACGGTGAAGGCTGAACATAGTTGGTGCTTACTCTAGAAGGGGCCTTAGGAGAGAATGAGCTTTGCGTGATAATTTGTGCATAGGATTGAAGACTTAATGGCCAAGAGTGCTGCCCACCCATGTGTGCTTGATAGCCCACAAGAGGTCGGCTATCTGCAAAGTGTCCGGTTCAGGAATAAGGCTGTGTGTACTAGGGCCTCCACCACCTAAGGGGCCTTGGTTGTCTAGAGTGAGTGGACTCCACATAGGAGGGTTCTACAAAGATCAAAGACTGTTTGCGGTAGATACTTCCCTACCCTGTCTGGTTGATTGCCCACGAAAAGTCAGCTTTCTGCGTCTGGTTTGGTACAGGGCAAGTGCTGTGTGTAGTAGGAGCTTGGCTACCTTTGGGTTTGACTGTCTCCACGGAGTGAGTACTCCACAAAGAGCTGTTTACAGTGAAAAGATTGTGTGCAGTGTGCGCTTAACCCACTCATGTCTAGTTCATTACTGACATGAGGTCGGCTATCTACGATGTCCCATTCTCTAATAAAACAGAAGATGTTCCTAATTGAACAACTTTAAAAACGTTGAAGATTGTGGGTTACCCTTTTTTTTAACACTTAGTGGTATTTTTATTTTTTCAAATCTCCAGTGTGCAACCAGAACCTTCTGTTTTGATCCCACACCACTGTTTTTTTTGCTTGCTCTCCACGTTTTTCTTTTCTTTGTGGCACAAATGCATAAGTGAAATCCCCAGAAACATACTGGCTTCGAGTCAGTCTGTGGCGTTCTACCATTGGGATACTCAACCAGTTAAACCATGTAACACTGTGAGGAGTACAGGCATATGACCAAATTAAGCTTTCTACATGCTGCTGGACATCTAGGCCTTAATTGAAAGTTCTTTACCTGCTCTAAGTTGTGCTAAAGCAGCTCAGTACACCTTCCGCACTGGCAGCCACAGTTATATTAATAGCTGACTACAAAAAAAGGATTTTCCTAAATGATTGCTTCTTTCAGTTTTGCAAAAGCGTCATCAAGTTCTTGCAATCAGTGAAACGTGACATATTTTTTCAATTAAAATCTCAACATAGGGTGCCAAAAGGGCAAACTTACACACAAACCTGGAATAAAACTTGCAATAAACCCATGTAGGATCTCAGTTGATCCTTATTGGTGGATCTACTCACTTTTCGAACAGCTCAAAGTAAATTATCTTTGGGAAAAGTACTTTTGTTTGAAGTTTAATGACTCAGATCTTCACCCTTAATGAATTGACCAAACTTACATTTTCCACACTGTAGAGTCACTCCTCTCTCATGCATTATGGAAAACACCTTGCTCAATACTTGTTTATGTTTCTTAACTGACTCAGCATGCATTCTAGAACACCACCAGTGATTCAATGCCCTTAAAAAACATATGTACAAGCTTTTCGAATATCGAAGCGACAGTAGTTAACATGAAAGGCATCCTAGGATAACCGGAAGCAGAGATGAGCCAAAATGAATGTAGTAAAATGGCATGTTTTTGTGCCCAGTCAATCTGATGGTAATCTGATTTCAAATAAAATATTCTGAAAACCGACACACCACCTACGTTTGCTGATACATTTTGCATATGAGGTAGATGATGACAATCCACCAAGATTTTCTTGTTAAGTGACATTAAACCAACACTGAGTCTCAGACGTTACATTTTTTCCTACCAGAATTTTGGATGAAACCTATTCAGAAGCATACAATGGCTCAATCACCTCCTCTAAATACATATTTCCAAGCATTTAGATAAATCTTTACTAACATATAATGGGGCATTCCTGAGTTGATGCTTAATATGCACAGCATTATTTTTTAGCACAATATTTTGTGAAAACCCACTGACCTTGCCAATCAAAAACTACATTTACTTTGTCCATCATGGGCCCGATGTAGGTAAATCCCATTTACCGATTTTGAAATACCGAATTTTACCGATTCGGTATTTCAAAATCGGTAAATGGGATGTAGGTCCCAACATCTGGATTCGTTACCGAATCCTTAACAATTCTTTAATTACTGATTCGGTAAATACCGAATCGGTAATGCCCATTCATTCCTATGGGCTTTGAAGCCCATAGGAATAATTAGGCATTACCGATTCGGTATTTACCGAATCGGTAATTAAAGAATTCACAAGGGTGCAGGGGGTGTCACTTTGACACCCTCTAGCACCCCCAAAACGGGCATGTGTGCAATGTGGCACACAGACATGCCCTAAGGGCACGTCTTTCTGTCACATGGCACATGTGTACATGCACAGATGTGCATGTACACAGGAATCGGTATTTTACCATGGATTTGTATTCCATGGTGAAATACCGATTCTGTAAGCCATGTGCTGATGGAACATTGGCTACCTACATTGCATTTTCGGTAATTTTACCGATTCGTTATCATTACCGAATCGGTAAATATTACCGATTCGGTAAATTTACCGATTCGGTAATGATAACGATTCGGTAAAATTACCGAAAATGTGCCCCTACATCTCGATAGCCTTTTACCAGACATAACATTTAACATCATTGGTCCCATTTTTTTTTACTCCAATGTAGAGAAAAATAAACATCTGATATAATGGTAAATGGGGACACTAAATCGCCATAGCATCCGCTTCTTTGTCATCCATCTTAATTATACAATTTTGAGGATACCGTCTCATCAATTTGGAGGATACTGTCTCATCACTACACAAGATTGACATTTCTTCACAGTTCACTTTCTGTATAATATTACTATCAATTGGTAATGGACAGTTCTACACTCCTGGCAGTATCAGTAATCTCAGATGGTGGTGCTGTGACAACTGTTCTTGTATTGTTTTTTTCTGTTTCCACATCTGATATTTAATTTGGTCTTTGATATATACATCCACAAACGTGCCAAAATAACAGTTTTCTCTCAATATTCCAAGGTGTATACTCACAAGAACGTGTGATAACTATCGCAAGAGTAGCGTAAGGCAACTTTCAACATCGCAGCCTATCGCTGGAAAATAACCCTGTGTCAACGTGGAATTCACAACACGGCTGTAGCATGCGATAGACACCAGATAACGCGTCAAATGTCGACGTGAAAATCAACACCAAGCTACAAAAATGCGATACATGAACACTAAAAAACATGCGATGAGACCAACTGCGGTACAAAAAGTAGTGAAAACCAGCCACAGGCCTGCAAATCCCACGTGTCTGGCGGGACAATGCACCATAAAAACCACCGAAACAACACACCAGAAACAAGCCAAAGCATGTAGCAACATGGATGCACCCTGACCCAGCGCAGAGGCAAACTCGAACCCCACAACCCCCACAGACCACCAGTAAGGATCAACAGGGTTGTGGAAGGCCCAGGAGAAGAGGGAGAGGAAGACAGGGTGCAGACTTCAGGAAAACAAGACCAGAGTCAAAGAGGTGACAGAATACTGCCAGCAACTGACCCACAAGCAGACCACCTGGAATGCAGTCAGAGTGCCGGGGAGGCCAATGGAGGAGGTCACTAAGCACTGGCATGATGTGACAACCTAAACCAGGCACAAACCCCCTGCCAACAGGAAGGCAGCAACGGCGACAGGAGGTGGCAGTCCAGCACCACAGGAGGAGCTGGAGAAAACCCAGGCCACTGTCATCGGTGTGGAGATGGTGCAAGGAGTAGGGTGTACGGACACAGCTCAAGAGGACCAGACAAAACATCAACAGGGAGTGCAACGAACAGGGACTGGGGGGACGGGGAGATGAGCAGAATGGCACACATGCACAACAAGGTGTAGCACACTGCACACCCACAATTACCCTGGGTCATGTCCCAGATCCCCTTGGCACACTGCAGCACACACACATAGCAAGAACAGCACACCCACATTGATGACAATGTGGTACAATGCACATAGCTGACATTGCAGAAGATAGGACACAACTGGCTCCGCACATGCACAGAAACATGCCTACTACATCTGACAGAGCCGGAAACTGTGAAATGAAAATGTAAGCATACAACCTCACATACGTCATGTAGTCCAAATGTACACTGTCCCGCAGAAGAATCCAGCACCTTCCAAACAGTCACAATTTACATTGCCATACAGTTTGCATGCAAACTAGCACAATGCGCAAACATACATGTCAACACAATGTCAACATGCATTTCCCCTTCACATTGCAGAGGGGAACACAACACCTACAGCAGAGCACAGAATACAAAACATCTGTGATTCCGGAGAGGACCACCACACCGTCGACACTGACACCCTACAACAGCCCATGGATATCCCACGCAACCCCCCACCAGGACCCGGCTAGCCAGGCTACTTAGAGGAGAACACTGAGCCTGCAACAGACCACACAGCAGGAAGCACCTGCAAGCACAGCTGGCTCACAACACTTCACCCACCCACACATGGCACCCCAATACCATGTGTCAGACCGCCAAAAGAAGGTGGCCTAACAGGTGTGGGTGGGGGCCGAACCCATGGAATGCGAATTTGGACACAAAGGTAGGTGTCTATCACCCTTCAGGGACCACCCACACCCCACCAAGGAGACCCACACTGCCATAGAGACACATGCAGATGCACATTCACAATACAGAACCACGCCCAGGGGGGCTCATATGGCAGTCACACACCCATGTTGGCTCTGTGCACGATGGCCCTGGCCACTTCCCTTACGAATTGAGTGGGTGACGACAAAGCTACATGTCCAAGCTCCAACCTGCTGCCTATGAAAGCAGCACCAAGATTGGTCTGAAGGCGTATTTCACCGATCAGATAGTGCCTAGGCACCTGGGACATTTCCGCAACCTGGCTGTGCATCACTGCTGGGTTGTAGAAACCCATGTGCGCGTGTCTGTTTGGCTGGCCAAACAGACATGATCACTTAAACAGCGCCTACCCTACCACTCTACCCTGCTGTGCCAGGTCCCGGCCTACAATGCTGGCATTGGCGCAGTCAGTCAACGGTCATTTGCTCGACACCCTAACTGACTGACCAGTGGGGAGACTCTCCTCTGCCATTACGGAGGAGCTGCTCTTGTGTAAATATGCCCCACAGGTACAAAGCTTTCCCAGCACTACTTGCCAGAATATATAAGACATGGCAATTCCTTCCTCATGTTCACCAAGTTCAAGTGAATATGTTAATGTAGAACTGAGCCGACAGTTATGGAGTGCTTAAAATAACTTTAAACCAAACATGGCTATAGTGCACCATCACCAATATAACACCAATGTTAATACCAATGCTACTCCCTCACCAGGACAACACAACCACCAATGTCACCATCAACAATATCACCACCAATATGATGGGCACCAGTAATACCATCATAACCACTAAGACCACCACCAATATCATTGCCACCAATACCATCATAAACAAAAATACTGCACTATAAATACCACATCACGACTATCAATTCCACAGTCCTAACACAGTCACAAACACACCACTACTAGAACAAAACAACCATTACTAAACAGTGGCAAAGCTAATAGATCTGTCTTTTATATGCTATAGAATAGAAATGCATTTTTGCATGCCTGTGTTTGCATGCATTGTCAATTTAATGCCAGACTTTTTGGTTTTGCCAATGCTTGCTTATATGCCAGATGCTAGCACTTGCCCCGAGTATGATCTCTTCAGACCAATGGTGAAAAATTAATTGATATTACCAGTTGATTAACGCCAACCACCTTTGAGTCCATTTCTGCGGCTCTGGGAAGGCCATGACTTGGATTGGAGGAACCATCATTTGCTAGCGCCTGTTCTTTAGCTGGTTCGGTGGTGTATGGAGAGTAGAGAGTTTGTTCAGTGTAAAAATTCATAAGGGTTCATGTTAGCATGGAATTAAAGCATGTTTAATCAAGGACAATCTTTGTGGTGTTGGATGTGTATGAATAGGTGTGGTGAAGCACTTTCCATGTTTCACTTGACAAGGGGGTGGTAAATTGTCCTTTTCTCCACCATAGAAAAAAATAGTAGTAAACGCTGAACTACACTGATCATCTCTACAATAAATGTTATCAATTTCCTGAGCATCTTTAGAAGCGGGCAGAGATAGTGATGCCAGAGATTCAGACTGTTAGAAAGTTTGGAATAATAGCCAAAAGGAATGTAGAAAAAGACCACTTTTTTTTCACACAGGCAGTTATTTGTTAAAACTGCTTTTGTTGCTTTTTAATATTGGAGGAGTAAGCTGAACCAGAATAAACTTCACTTTGCTCCCTCACCCAATTTTATTTTCACCACTATTCACATTCTTTCTCACATGCACTGCTAATCAGTCTCAAATCCACTTGAAAGGTCTTGCCATCTATACCCAGACCATTCTGGCAACTATCTGGTGTTTGGAAGTGATTTGATCAAGGCTTCCTCAGTTACCGGTAGCTCTCCAAGAGGTTGATTTCTAAGGAATCCAAATGATGAATGGCGGTTCCGTGTAGAGACTGATGGGTATCCTTTCCAAATCACATTGAGATGAGGGTATCCTTCACGTTTTTGTGATCTTCACTTTTTTCTTTGGTAGGACTTCATAGGACAGTCAGGATACATACTTTGGTAGACTTTTTAATGCTTTATAGACCCATCGACACTTTTGTGTTATGTATTCATGTTAGGGAACATGTCTTCCCTAACATTCCCTTGGGCCCCCTCCCACCATCATGTTATTAATGTAGAAAAAGTGCCATTTTATGTCAGGGTTTGATTCATTACCTAACATTTCTAGCAAGAATGTAAAGGCCTTTGATAAATACCCTTTAGGCTACCATCTCTTTGTCTGTGCTGTTTAGACTTCGAGAATGGCAGAAGGAAGTGGCCAAAACCCAGAGATCGAGAGGGGTGACCATCCCTGGCACCAGACAGTTTTTCTATTTGAACGGAGCTTGTGATCTAATATAAAGTCATGGTAGCTTGAAGTCCAATGACTGGGCTTTGAAAAAAACAGTATTTATTTCCTGCTCAAGTAGTGTTTAACACTAGAACAAGAAGCTTGGTATTAAACATGATCCCAAAATTCTGAAGCACCCCTACATTATTTTAGCTGAAATCACCTTGGTGTCCAACTGTAAGGAAATGGTGCATCTTATTTGCATTAAAGACTAATTGTTACCGCTCAAGCGGACAATACAAGAATGGAACAGTTTAATGAAGGCCATCTGGAGTGTGGGTAGAAGCTAAAACCATTGGGAGCTGCAGAGCACCGGGTGGCACTACACTATGATATGAGGGTAGAAGTAAACATTAAATAGTTCACGTTATCCCAGGAAGATGAGTGGTTCTGCCAGCATTGAAACCTGTGACCTGCAGGTTAGACTTCGATTTCAAAAGTAATGGTGATTTAACTCCCTGACCTAACAGGAAGGACTCACAAAACAAGGATGCCGCAGTAGAGCAATGGAGTACTGAGAAAAGAATAAAAGTGGGATGGGTGGACAGAGGACAGGAATAAAGAACACAGGAGGGAGCAGGTTTAGAAAGCACTGGGGTCAGAGAAATAAAAGAAGGACGGGCAGAGGCGGAGGGCGGCAACAGAAATGGGTGGCCGTTTGCAAATCGAGATGGAATGAGAGACAACACCTCTGAAGGGAGACACACAAACAGGAAAGGACGGAAGGGCTGAGGAGCGGAAGGAATGCGCGTGTGGCTGCGGTGATAATGAAAGAATGGCTGCAATGTACACACAGACGAGAGAGAAATGAACTTCAACAAACAGGCCGGCGCACAAATTAGAGACCAGAGAGAAGGCTGCCGGGACTCACTCCCTCAGGATCCCACTTCAAAGCGGCCGTAGCTCTGATGCCCGTCCCTGACTCACCCGGCAGCGGGGGTGCGGTGCGCACTGCAGAGCGGCCCGGGGGATGTCCCGGCCCTGCCAAATGTGGTCTGCTCTGACTGGAACCTGTGCATTCCCCTGGAAGGAATTCGGTGTCCACAGGCAGCCGGGCCTATTGTGAAATTGTGAATTTCAAGAGCGTTATGGCCCCCTTTGAAAAGCCAGTGGGGTCGGGTAGAATCAACCACGTCAGGCGTGCCGTCGATAGCATGATAACACTTAAGTATAAGTGATTCTGCCCCGACCATACCGGCCTCTCCGCCACATTTAGGATCCCCCTCTTCATATAAGCCACAGGAGAGTAGACTATTTAACTTCAGGATCCAGTCCACATTTCAGGATGAACTGGTTCAGTTATGTTTTCTGTACTTGCAGTATTTGGAGGTCACATTAGAACGCTGCAGGGATGGCGTGCGCATCGCTGCACTCAGGACCTTGCTGCTGCCACCAGCAGTGCAGGTTCCAGCCGAAGATCTCACCCGACGGTCTAAGGTGTGGGGTGGGCACCCTTAGGATGGTAGAGGCCAAGCTGCTGGTGTCAGACACACCCAGTGCAGCTCTGGCCACGTCGACCAACAGTGGGGACTGCTCAACTATTTCTGCAAGCTGCTCTGCAGCCATCACCCCACAAGGAATGCAAATCAACCATGCCACAAATACGTGACATATGTGACCCACCACACAGCTATGCAATAAATATTCACCTGGGAAGAAGTGCAGCTGCCCATACCTCTGCCAACATGAACCTGCAGCTGTCCAGGCGACTGCGTGTTCACTTCTGATACGTAACTGGACCTGCCGCTGTCGCGTCCCAAGCCTCCCATCGAGGAGCACTGAAAAAGCCCCTTTTCTCAAGCCTGATTCAGGTAGTTCGCTACAACTTCATGACCGGAGTCACCTTGAGAACATTTGCTTGATTCTCCATGTCTATGAGGAAAGTGACTAATTAGGCTACTCAGACACCACCCATCTGCACAAAACCTGCCAAAAGGTACTCTCAAGACTCTCAGGGCTGTTATGCACTAGCCACTACTATCCTACACCACCCACTGTTCGAGGAGCAGCCAAAACAACAGTGAGACCCACAGGCAGTGAAAAGACATACAGGCCCACGAGCAGTAGGTCGCCAAACTAGAATCCTTGAATCAAAATGGATCTATAAGCTGCCAAAGAGTACCCAGACCAAGAATAAGCCACAGAAAAGGCATGCCTATGGGTGAGCAAAGAGCGCATAGGTCCATACATATGTGACCAGAAAACAAGCAGGCCACATATAGCATTAGGTTTGCCACATAGAAATCCTAGGCGGTGAACTCCGCTCCGCTCGCTGAGTTTGCAGAGTTTTCCGCACTCCTCGTTACACGGAGCTTAGGAGGCGGAGTTTTTTCCTCACTCGCGGTCGTCAACGTCAAGTTGGTGAGTGCGAGCGAGGAAAATCCATCTCCAGGCAAGAGCATGAGCGTAGAAAATCAACCTCCCAGCGAGATTTCTCAACGCTGACGGTCGAATTTCTCATTTCGAGTGGTCGCGTATGCACACAACCACATGTTTTGAGAAACCGACCGTTCGCGTTGAGAAAGCTGCAGCTCAAGTTAAAAATCTACTCGAGCGGCAGAAAGGACGAAGCACCCGCTTGCGCTGTGCATGGTGCCATTCGCAATGATTGCACAATGCGGACAAACACCCTGCACTGAAAATCACTGCGAACGGCATTTATCTAACATACTCCGCTGCTTCCAGAGCTCCATGTAGCGTGGTGGAGGTTTTTTTGCACTTTGCGGAGTTCCCCATAGCGGTACTCCACCCATGCTTACCACATAGGCCAATGTCATCAGGATACCATGTTTACAGTGTGGGGCTTTTCTGTTGCAATTAAGGTATTTTTGTCAAATTGACTCAGTGGATGACACTTAGGACGCTGCGGCATTACCAAGCATATTACGAGTTTTTTCACTACCAGCAGTCTCATGGCAGTACTCATGCCATGAAACTGCTGGCGGTGATGAAATAAAGGTCACCCCCTTTCCTGTACAACATGGACTTTGCAGTCCACTGAAAGGTCATACCCTCCTAGCAAAACCTTCTACCCATGCCAGTATGTTCCCTACCAGTAGGTCATTCCTTGCTTCTGTCAAGTGGACCCCATTCCGCAAGTAGAACTGTTCTCCCCAAATGCAACCATGTGGGATACTCTGTAGGTGAGAAGTTCGAAACAGCTTGTCCATTTTATTGTTGACCCTCTTTACCGAGTGATTCAACACCCTGACTGAATCACCCCCCCCCTCCACTGAAGCCTAGGTATCAATTGTGACCACACTATAGTGCAATCTGGTAACAGCTTTGCCAGCCAACCTGCCGCTGAAATGATTTCTTCCAACAGGACCCTTCTGCCTAACTCAACTAAATCATTCCCCCCCAGATGCAGGATGACTGCTGAGGGTGGTGGGGTGTGTCTTTTTAGTAAGTCTGAGATGTAGCCCCTAAGCTGACTGAGATGGAGCCCCCCTCTGCCCTGAAAGGTAATATTGAAACCCCCGCACTCCACCCTCCGTCTACCTTCTCCTGCAAGAAAAATTGGTTTAGCATGTTTCACATAAGAATGACCGACTACCCATACTACATGTGTCCTCCTTTTGTCTTCCTGCCGTTGCCGAGATGTTGATGGTTGCTTTTGATGACCCTGTAGTAATTTCCGCCCTGCGTCACAGGCCCGAGAAACTAAAAGATAAACATAAACAAAGCAGGTGTCAGGGGATGTGGACTGACCCTTACAACATGTGCAGCCGCACATAACGCTTATAGGCATTGGAAGACCATCTCCCAATCCCCTCGCAGTGGCCTCAGTGGCTGCCCCTATCCATAAAGAATGTGTCCCAAATTCCTTGGGGTTTAAACCTGCTCTGCCATGGTCATTGCTAAAACTCTTTGGAACTGAAACCTGGTCAAAGGGGTACCATCCGCATGCATTAGCAATGCTCCCATTGCCTCACCCGCCCGTTGTCCAATGAGCGCCTCCACGTGCGACACCGGGCAGCACGGGTTATTCGGTGCCTGATGTAGTACCACAATCTCTCCCCTGGCCTCCTGATCAGTCTTGGATCTCCGGATGGTAACCCGCATTGTGTCACCCCGTATGACAATATCTCTCAGCTGAAGGTCACCTATCCTGTCGAGTTTGTTGTTAGCCACTAGTTCGCTTACCCGTAGCGCCCCGTAAAAAGCCAGGGAAAAGGCGGCTTTGAATAGTAGTACCTCTCCCAAAGAGCTGCATATGTCCGGCAGGGCGAGCAATATTACTTCCAGCCGCTCTAAACCTATCGGCCTTCTGCCATCTGCGGTGTTTGCCTGTAAGCGCCGCCACCCCTTCAACGCCTTTTGTACTAAGAAGCTGTTCGTAGGATCCCTGGCTCCCCTTGTCTGTGCGAAAAAGGAAACAGCTGCCTTATGTCTGCTAGCCGTCGCCGCTGAGCGCCCCTCCTTGTGTAATGTGTCCATGTACACATTAAAATTTGCCTCCTGATCCCATTTGGTCTCCCAATCCTGCCCCAGAAATTTACAGTAAGACCTGAACGCCCCTTCGTAAACTGTCTTGGTCCTGGGAGCTAGGCTGGCTGCCACGAGGTCATGTAGTTGGGGGCACCAATCTGCCAAAGTGCTGACGGGAAGTGAGCTGGGGAGGCCTCTGCAGCTGGTAGGTGTTACCTGAATACCTGCATCTTAAAGCGAGAAAGGGCGTCAGCTGTGTTATTCAAGAACCCTGGAACATGTTTGGCCCTGAACTGTACATTCAACTTCATGCACCTTAGCACAAACTCCTTTATCAGGCGCAGTATGAACCTACACCATGCTGCCTGTTGATTGATGCATTCCACTACAGTCATGTTATCTGACCAGAAAATGACAGACCGATTAGCCAATTGTTCAGGCCAGACCTTTAAAGCAACCCAGATTAGGAACAGTTCTAGGAACCCCATGTTTGTTGTCAAACCACTTTCTTCCCACCAATTGGGCCATCTTTGTGCCACCCACTTATTGCCAAGTATGGCGCCAAACCCTACACCGCCAGCAGCGTCAGTCCATAGTCCTAATTCTGCTGAGGTCAGAGTGGGGGCACCCCACAATATCCTGCCATTGAAATCCTCCATATCCGCATGTCCTGGCGAACCTCGACTGACAGTCATGTGCGATGATGCTTGTCCCGCAAGCCCTTCATGGCTTGCGCAATTGAGCGGGAAAAGGGGCGCGCCATAGGGATGACCCTCAATGCAAAATTCAGCTGGCCAACTGTCTGCTGCAACTGCTGCAATGTGTCTTTCTTTTTCAGCAAACATTAATAATAATAATAATAATACAGACTTTTCTAGAGCGCGAAAGCTACCTCAACTGGGAGGTGTCCCGGCGCTATGTGAGCAGAGAGGGATTAGAGCAGGAAAGTGAGGACCATGACTTAGCTCACCTGAGCGAATAGCCACGTCTTCAACTGTTTCCTAAAACTGGTTTCGGAGGGTGCCATCTGGAGCGCCGGTGGCAAGGCGTTCCATAGCAGTGCGGTGTTTGCCGAAAAGGATCTGCCCCCTAGACGCGCCCTTCTGACTCGTGGAACGAGTAGCTGGACACGACAGTTGGAACGAAGGGAGCGGGCCTGCGTATATCTAGGCAGCCGAGATCTCAAGTAATTTGGGCATGTGCCATGTAGGGCTCTAAAGGCAAGAGTGAGCGCCTTAAATTTTATCCGACACGCGAATGGTAGCCAATGTAGCGAGAGAAGATGCGGAGAGACATGGTGTTTAAATGGAATACGTTTTAACAGCCTTGCAGCCGCATTTTGGACAATTTGCAACCGCTGCGTTAAATATTTCGGCAAACCCAGATAAGGCCGTTGGCGTAATCCAGTCTAGAAGTAACCGTGGCATGGATAACCGTTTTTCGGCAACCCTCTGGTAGTAGCCAAAGGTTTTTTCGCAAATTCCTCAGCTTACTCTGTGGAAATTCACGAAATTGATGTACATAAGCGGCGTTCATTTGTCTTTTCCCATTCCCCTCCCTGTGCGCACCATGAATGTCTTGAGACGTTGACCGCATCACACCGCCAGCAAAGGCCCATGCCCGCATGTACCTGACAGCCATTTTAGGCACCATGGCCTCTTTGCCCGCTCATTGAAATCCCCGGCTTCCCTCCTGCGCGCATTTTGAACACCCCCCCCACTCTCAAATGACCCTCTTCCTCCGCGCACCCCGGCTGCCCCCTCTCTCACATGCACAAGTCCGCATGACCCTGTCCTTGGGAGTCACGGCCGCGCCTGACCAACACCTCCTTTCCTTTCATGAATAACCCCTCTGTTGGTAAACCCTCCCTCCGCGATTGACTGTCCACACAGGTCCGAGGCCATCGCCTAAGCCGGTAGATACTGTTTACTGCCCCTTATTGTATGGAGTCACTCCTCTTCAAAGGACCCACTATTGATCCTGGCCTCCCCACCCCCTGGGGTACGATCAGGCGCACACATCCAAAGAATCGGCGGAACACTCAGCTGCGTGATTGCCCCCTCCTCTTATCGGCAGGCTAAGGGCCTCTATTGTGGATGTATGTGGGGTGGGATTAACACGAAGGTTATGGGGCTGTCTTTCCCCTTGTTTCACAATGTCGTTATTGTAATAAGGAATGTTTTGAAAAGTATAAAAGGCGATGTCTCAGAGAACTTGTTAGAGCACTTCCCGAAAGACACTGTGTTTCGTGTCCGAAATGACAGGCTCTTCTCATGAGAAATAAAACTCTGTTCTTGTGATTCCTGCTGCCAGCGCCCGTCTCTTTATTTGGTAACTACTCAGAATGGGAACTAAGAGGCGACTTGCGCCAGCAGCCCGGGCATCGATAGTAATATGGGCTCACTTTTTACAATTGGCGTCCCAACGCGGGGCCCATCAGTGACATAAGGTCCAGTAAGAGAGATCCAGACGATGAGGTGAACATCTAAATGATTGGAGTATACCTGCCTTGAGAGGACCCTCGTCCGGCTGCCGATTGAATGAACTTCACCGATTCTGAACGGACCTCTCTCGAGTGACCTATTGTCCTGACTGGAATCCCACAGGAATGCTGCATAGAGTAAGAGAACAATCGGGCGCTGGAGGGGGAAGACGAAGAACTGTCCGCATGGTCCGGTCAGGGTAAGATTAAGTAGGGCGTTTTTACGCCTGATTGGTAGGATGGTTTTATCCATCTGATTGTTTGATTGCTTGTATTGGAATCGGTATTTAAATACTGATATTGTTTGTTTATTGGTTCATTTAGCTTTGGTTGCTACTTGAAATATTGGTTCTCTTCTTGAGAACGAGACATTCTCTGTTTGCAAACAGCGGCGAATAGGAACGTTCGTCTCTCTTTGCAGATAGAGAAGGGTAGGTAATGCCCCTTTATGTTTCGTCATGCCTACCTTTCTCCCCACTGATTGTTTGATATCGATTAAATATCGATTGTTGCTCTTTGAGATCTTCCCTGTCCACAAACAGAGACGAATAGGAATATTCTGTCTCCCTTTGCAGATAGCGAAGGGCAGGTAATGCAGACGTTTGTCCCCGTTGTAATCCGTCATGCCTGTTTTTCTCCCCACTGATTGATTGATTGACTGGACATTGTTGTCCAAGGAATTGTTCGTTTGAGGTATTTTCTGTTTGCAAATAACGTGGAATAGAAATATTCTGTCTAGTCTTTGCAAGTAGTAAAGGGTAGGTTATGCCCCTTTATGATTCGTCAGGCCTACCCACTCCCCACTGATTGACTATTTATTGGGGGTAGCTCACCTGGTCCGCCCAGGAGGCTACCCTATTGAAGGGACATATGCTCCCCACTCATTGACCATTTATTGGAGGTAGGCCATCTGGTCCGTCCAGGAGGCTACCCTAGTAATTGGAGGTACATCATTTGGTCCGTCCAGGATGATACCCTAATGAAGGGACATGTGTTCCCCACTGATTGATAATCTAGTTCCACCCGGACCATTTATTGGAGGTAACTCATCTGGTCTGTCCAGGAGTACCCCTAATGAAAGGACATATAAAAATATGAAGTGATCACCGTACCCTATTAACAGAAACTTTAGCTTGAAACACGCTAATGAAAGGAAGGAAATATAAAAGAAATCGGGCTAAGTCAGTAACCCCCTGATGAGCTTTCGACTTCACTAAAAATAAGAAACATTAGGAATAGTTTGTAATAAGAAATATAAAATGGCGAAAGTTCGACGACAAGACAGCCACGAGGTAGCTAGGCTCCACTGCCTATTCCTGCTCCAAACATGTCTGCCTCATTGCCCACCACGCCCAAATAACGGTAACATGAAATAGATACAAATCAATAAACACCTACCCCCATTCCGGAAATTCCCGAAGTGCAACAGGTCCGCGGTTACGCCCATCCGGAAGGCGAGGCCTCAGCGCGAGCAGAGCAGGGCCTGGCTGGCCGCCATCGGAAGGGGAGGCTGTAGGGTGGGTGGGCCGAAAATCGTAATGGTCTCCCCTTTTCCCCTCTTCTGCTGCCCTGCAGGCCACGGGGGGGGGATGTCTTGCCTCTGCCTCCGACCCCCCCCCCCCCCTCTCTTGCTCTCTTGCCTGATCCGGCCATCATCGAAGACCGAAGCCAAGGCGAGATCGGCAGCGCTTCTTTCAGCTATAATGGCTGCGACAACACTTCTTTCTTTTCAATTATGTCTTGGACAACTCTGGAAAGTTGCAGGTAGTCCCGCCACAGCGGCAACCCTTGAGAGTTGCAGGTAGTCCCGCCACAAAAGGGGGGGGATGTCTTGCTGTCTCCGACCCCCCCCCCCATCTTCATCGCCTGGCACAGCCATACCAAAGCGCTGGAGCCTAAGAACGGCGCGGGGTCGCTGGAAGGGGGAGGCGGCGCGAACGAGCCTCCCCCACCTCCCTCCAGGTGGAGGCTTCCAGCGACACCCCAACGCTCCTGCTTGAAAAGGGTCCATATCAAAAAGCGGGTTTCCTTGCCCGGGACGGGCACACGCCCTGTGCTCCTCAACCTTGAAGATTCTAAAAGAGCCGGGGGGGGCGACCTCTCCACGAGGCGCCCCCCGCCCCCGTCCTCCGATGGAGCCACGAGACGTCGGCGCACTCCTGCCGGCGCCAGCCTCAGTGTGGAAATGACTAAAATCCTGCAAAGATACAGATTTGTTCAGTTCCGGTGGAACACCAGAATGACCCGGTAGGAAAGATTGTCGCCGCCCTCCCCACTTTTTGACTGATGGTCCATATTGCTAGTCTGTTACCCCATTGCGAAAAACTTTTTGAACTACCAAAAGAGGTTCTGGTCCAACCACGAGTCAGTGGAAGCATTCCGACTCGACTGGGACCTGCCTGACCTCGCCCAAAATGGCGCCGATACAAAATGAGACTTTCAAACTCCTTGTTGCACCCTGATTGCTCAGCCTTGATGCTCCAAGATATGTATGCAGTTTTTGGACAATGAAAGTAGATAAGATGGATATTGAGTATGTGCTTGGAAAAGAAAGCGATATAAGATGGATATTGATTATGTGCTGGGACAGTGAATTGATTTAGGGTGGGTACTAATTACGTTTGGAAGCAATGAATTGGTATAAAATAGGCACTGATTGGGCATTTGGACAATAAATTGATAAACGTTAGGTCTTGAGTAAATAGTTGGACAATGAGATGATATTATTGAAAGCTTGACACGCATTATACTCGCCCCTTAAGAAAGTTCGATACGATTTCATTGCACTGCTGCACTTTATGAAATGAATGGCCACCGACTTCGTTCCTCTTATGCACAGTTCCAGTCTGCTCCGTAGCCGGCCCACTGGGTTGTAGGCCTGTATTTGTGTGCCAACATTTTTTAATTAAAGGTTTATTGAAAAAGAAAGTATAATTGTAGCGATTGTATTAATGAGTTTCGAATGTGTTACTACTGTCTCCAACATAAGCGAAAAATAAGCAGCCTCATTAAGGTTGAAGGGTAAAAAGGCCCGATACTTAGCAGCTACATTATGTGTCACAGGCAGCCGGGAAAGTGTTTTAGACGCCCTTAAGCGATACCAAAGAAATGCCACTTGACCACCACCCTTGCACATGACCTAAAAGGCCACGATCAAGTGATTCATGTAGATACACAGACCATCAACGATTATCTATCTAAACACTACAGGTCCCTCTGGGCTTAAACGCCGAGATGGTAGAGAATGCACCCCGTGGAGATAGGTCGAGTATGTGGTAGGTAAAAACATTTTCGGATTTATGCGCGTTGATGTGTTCCGAATGCTGGCCCCCACCCCCTTCTTTCTCCTCCCTTCTGCAGGTTACGCCGGAACATCGACTGAAGTATGGAGGAGTGATGATCGAACGACCGACGAAAGGGGAAGGAGGGGATCTGAGCATAGTACTTATGCTAACGAGTTTTGAAAGACATAGACTTAGATATGACTGTTCCTCCTTAGAACATAGCGACTGGGAGGATGGACTGACATAGAAACTTGACGGGTTAGTACTGCATGACGAAATTTGACTCGAACCAGCACGCCAGATAGTGCAACTATGACGTTTAACTAAATAGGGAAAGGACAAGGAAAAGTCCCGGGGTAAGGGTTACCTAGGCACCACCCGTCTGGGAAAGTAGGAATGTTGTTAATGTTCCAAATGTACCACCTCCTTCTCGCACTCTTATAGATATAGCCAAGCTGTCCGACTGTTCTCCCGATTAATACCCTCCGTTGCCTCAGCCTGGAGAACTTCCCACCAAAAGGAGAAACTCCAAAGTGGTTTAAGATCCAACCGTGGGCAATAGCCCGACCAGGTTAATTTCTGACCGGCCGGCCGAGGTGTAAGTATTAGCAATCGAGAACGCTCGCAAAAATAGCAAGCGAAAGGAAAAAGGAGGAAAAGGTAAAAAGAGCTCAGCCCGTAGATAAACAGGATATTAAAGATACGCAGCATGCAGAAAGATCTTTTTTTGGCCAATAACTGTTTTATGTTTTGTTGTGAATATTTTTTTTGTATGTGATACGTGTCCTGTCTTCCTTCGTCTGAGTTTGTGTGCATGTACTGTATGGGTTTATGTCTCCCCTCTGTTCGCGTCTCTTTGTTACCTGACCCCTGCTGTTCTGTGTTGTGGTTGAGAAAAGAGAGTGCCTCCCACTTATATTTCAGAAAGCTCCTACTTATGAGCAACACATCCACTCGGATTAGATATGTTCTGTATATTTATTTATACCATGAATTCAAACATCAATTCAGAAAATTCTGTACATTTCATGTCAGACAAAGAACACCAAATAATTAGCTCAAATTTTGAAACATACAAAAAGAAAGAAAAAATCAAAGAAAAAATCACAAGTATATCTGCTGTACACAACAAAGCATGACATTAATTTTTAGAGAAGTTCACAAAAAATCAAAAAATGAGAACTACTTTTTACAGTAATGAACAAAGTCACAAATGAAAGGGGATGTCACGGTACATCAATTCATCAATTGTTGCACAACACTCGTTTTTCTAGGGTCGTGTTTGTTATATGGCTTGGATGCCTATTAGTTCTATCCCCTTTCTTGCCGACGCGTTTCGAACTTCGTACATCAGTTACGAGTTCTCTTCAGGGCCTTGTTATTACTATATGCCTGTGTGTAGAAAAGAAACGCTATTTAAAATCCAATCTTGGGTCTCATCTCCTAAGATCACTAAGAAAAACGAGTGTTGTGCAACAATTGATGAATTGATGTACCGTGACATCCCCTTTCATTTGTGACTTTGTTCATTACTGTAAAAAGTAGTTCTCATTTTTTGATTTTTTGTGAACTTCTCTAAAAATTAATGTCATGCTTTGTTGTGTACAGCAGATATACTTGTGATTTTTTCTTTGATTTTTTCTTTCTTTTTGTATGTTTCAAAATTTGAGCTAATTATTTGGTGTTCTTTGTCTGACATGAAATGTACAGAATTTTCTGAATTGATGTTTGAATTCATGGTATAAATAAATATACAGAACATATCTAATCCGAGTGGATGTGTTGCTCATAAGTAGGAGCTTTCTGAAATATAAGTGGGAGGCACTCTCTTTTCTCAACCACTATAGCTAAGGTCCAGCCTCTCCACTTGTTAAGGACCTAACTCCTTCACTCTAACAGTTCTGTGTTGTGAGCGCACTAAATGACCTATTCCCCTACACGTCTCTCTCTCTCTCTCTCCCTCTCTATCTAACTCTCTCTCTCTCTCTCTCTCTCTCTCCCTACATGTCATACGTGTACCGAATGGCTCGTTTAGGTTGCGGACGACTCTCACTCTCTATGAGAGTCCCCCTGTTCCATCTTCCTTTTTGTGGTAAAATTGTGCCCCGCTGGCACCAGTCTGATTGGATACTTATTGAACGCAAAGGTGTTCAGCGAAATTGACAGAAACCAAAACGATTGTAACTTGCCATATTGCTACCTCTCCTTTCTGCAAAATGAATGAACTCGAATTGGCTAAGAAAGAAAGGACAGGTAAGACGACTAAGGTCCCCTAATCTGGCCTTTTATAGGGGGACTATATGTCAACGGCACCCTATTTTTCAGTTCGTTAGAGACAAGCGCCAATGTCCAGGTTGACCCCCAATGCCCAGATTGCCCCACCCCTTTGCACTCAAGCGCGAATGCCCGAAGCGTCCCCGCCCCACCTGATTGACCCCAGCTGCTGTCCCCAATGTATAACTAATGACCATGACCAACTGTCGCCCCTCGAGAAAAACCTGTTTAACACTGTCCTTCGATGATTGCACCCCCGCTCTGCTTGAAAGAGTTAGCCAGCTCTAAAGGGAAATGTAAGACTGTTAAGGCTCGGGTTGGAAGGACGAGTCTCCCCTGAATGTTGCCAATTTTGGAGTTTTTGTTGAAATACGCAAGTAATAGGAGTCTGACCTCTGTCCATATGTGTCATGAATGAACGCCGATTAGACTTGGTGCGAACACAGTAGAAATATCCACATACTTACTTCATGGTAATAGACTTCTGACTATGACCAATGAGCATAACCCCCAGGTGCTAGGATTGCGAGTGGAATTCAAATGTAAAAATCTCTTCTCCTGCCAGTTCTCTAAAACTTGTTTTTACCCATTCAAAGATATACGATCATCGGAGGAGAAGGGTCGGACGTGGCGCACAGCCTGGCTGCAGATCATGAGACACATGCGACCTCGACCAAAGGTGGAGCCGCAGCGCAACAAGATACGGGACGAGGCAGCACTCTCAAACGCGGTAGACGAAAGGATGAAGGGCTGTCCTGAAGCTCTCTGTCCGCTAACCCACGTGTGCCTGAAGCCTACGGCCCCCTTTTCGAGCCCGATTGATGGGCCTGCTTGCTTGTTATCCTTTGCTCCCTTGGTCCCTTTGGTGTGTCCCAGGAAATCTGACCCCACTCCGCTCTCTCTCCCATCGACTATTGAACCACACACCCTCTTTTCCACGTGACTTTTTGCCAAAAGGAAGAACAGCATTTAGGTGGAAATGGGGTTATGCCACGGAAATATAGGTGCCGAGCATAAGGCGCCACTAAAAGGATTGGTTAGGGAACAGGACTGTGGTCTAACAGCAGAGTACTGACCACACCCTGCAACGCGTAAGGATAGATCCGAGCTGGACCTATAGCTCCACCGCCGGTGCTCAACAGCGCCAACAAAAGGACACGGACTAGAGCCTACCAGTGATGGCTCACTGCTAAAAAGACACTGTGACGAAGAGATCTTATTGGACTGAATTCCTCCCTCAACTACTTGGTCAAAATGTTCATTGGTCACATTTTTGAGAAAGTCAGAAGCATTTATGCTATGTAGTACGTTTGCAAATGCAATTTCCTATGTGCTGCATTCTGCCAATCGCATCAACTGTTCATGATTATATGCAATATGTTAGTATTTGCAGATGCTATTTCATCAACCACACTTGTTTATATGTACACCCATCAATTAGGAAATGAACTTTGTTATGTAAAAAGCGGCGACTATGGAAATTCACGAAATTGATGTACATAAGCGGCGTTCATTTGTCTTTTCCCATTCCCCTACCTGTGCGCACCATGAATGTCTTGAGACGTTGACCGCATCACATCGCCAGCAAAGGCCCATGCCCGCATGTACCTGACAGCCATTTTAGGCACCATGGCCTCTTTGCCCGCTCATTGAAATCCCCGGCTTCCCTCCTGCGCGCATTTTGAACACCCCCCCACTCTCAAATGACCCTCTTCCTCCGCGCACCCCGGCTGCCCCCTCTCTCACATGCACAAGTCCGCATGACCCTGTCCTTGGGAGTCACAGCCGCGCCTGACCAACACCTCCTTTCCTTTCATGAATAACCCCTCTGTTGGTAAACCCTCCCTCCGCGATTGACTGTCCACACAGGTCCGAGGCCATCGCCTAAGCCGGGAAATACTGTTTACTGCCCCTTATTGTATGGAGTCACTCCTCTTCAAAGGACCCACTATTGATCCTGGCCTCCCCACCCCCTGGGGTACGATCAGGCGCACACATCCAAAGAATCAGCGGAACACTCAGCTGCGTGATTGCCCCCTCCTCTTATCGGCAGGCTAAGGGCCTCTATTGTGGATGTATGTGGGGTGGGATTGACACGAAGGTTATGGGGCTGTCTTTCCCCTTGTTTCACAATGTCGTTATTGTAATAAGGAATGTTTTGAAAAGTATAAAAGGCGATGTCTCAGAGAACTTGTTAGAGCACCTCCCGAAAGACACTGTGTTTCGTGTCCGAAATGACAGGCTCTCCTCATGAGAAATAAAACTCTGTTCTTGTGATTCCTGCTGCCAGCGCCCGTCTCTTTATTTGGTAACTACTCAGAAAGGGAACTAAGAGGCGACTTGCGCCAGCAGCCCGGGCATCGATAGTAATATGGGCTCACTTTTTACAACTCAGGCAGCTTACAACCACCTGCTGGATGTGGGGCGAGAAGGATAGGCTATCATCCCACCTGACACCTAGGTTTTTTGCCTTTTGACTGGGCAGAGGTGCTGGACCCATCTCCGCAGGCCACCAAAACTCCGCCGGAGGAGGGGAGCCTTTTCCGAAGAAAATGACCTCAGTTTTTCCCGGATTTAGTTTTAGTTTATTTGCGTTCGGTACACAGTCAAAATATCAAGTATTAAATATCGACCTACCAAATTATCGTGTTTTAAATTTCGAAGGTGCAGAATATCGATGTCAAGAATATCGTTGGACAGAATATCGACCCTAAGGTAAGTAATATCGAAATTCTTTATATCGATGTAAGTAATATCGAAGTTAGTAATATCAATAGCATATATATCGATGTTACTAATTTCGATGACACTAATATGGATATTTGTATTATGTTTTTGTTTTTTATTATGAATGTGTTATATGTTTTACTTAAGTATTTAAAATAATTAATATTATATGTGTATACATTTTATATATTAATAAATTTATTTATAAGCAAATTATATGTTTTAGTACCGGAGCGGGTTGTGGGTTTATAGGGGAATAGGGTGGGAAGTAATTTGATTATGTTAAATTGATTATTAATTAGTAGGATTTATTAATAAATTGTAATTAATTGGTAATTATTTTTAATTAATTGGAAATTAATTTTAATTAATTGATTAATTGATCAATATGTTCTGTAGCGGGATATGGGTTTATAGGGAAATAGGGTGAGAATTAATATAATTAGGTTAAATTATTAGTAATTAGTAGTTATTATTAATTAATTTTAAATAATTGGTAATTACATTTAATTAATTGGTAATTCATTTTAATTAATTGATTAATTGATAAATATGTTCTGTAGTGGGTTGTGGGTTTATAGGGGAATAGGGTGGGAAGTGATTTAATTATGTTAAATTAACAATTAATTAGCAGTTATTAATAAATAATTTTAAATAATTGGTAAATACATTTAATTAATTGGTATTTCATTTTAATAAATTGATTAATTGATATATATGTTCTGCAGCGGG
This sequence comes from Lissotriton vulgaris, assembly GCF_964263255.1. Lineage (NCBI taxonomy): Eukaryota > Metazoa > Chordata > Amphibia > Caudata > Salamandridae > Lissotriton > Lissotriton vulgaris. Next base: position 1,716,738,603 of record NC_141687.1, read on the forward strand.
TTGTGGGTTTATGGGGGAATAGGGTGGGAAGTTATTTAATTATGTTTAATTAATTAGTAGGAATTATAAATTAATTTTAATTAATTGGTAATTAATTTTAATTAATTGGTAGTTTATTTTAATTGATTGGTAAATAATTTTAATTAATTCATAAATAGATAAATGTGTTCTGTTGTGGGTAGTGGGTTTATAGGGGAATATGGTGGGAAGTAATGTAAATGTAATTAAGTAATAATGTTTATAAATTCATTGTTTTGTTAATAATATAATTGTTAATTAATTATTAATTGGTAATAAATATTATAAAATGGTATTTTTTAATATTTATTTTTGTTTAAATATATTTAGCTAATCATGTTTTTTATAATTATGTATAGGTATTGTATATGGTTTATATTTATTTAATAGTTTATATTTTTATTATTAAAAAAAGCTTTTATTTATAAGTATGTTACTTTAACCCCTACGCTATCCAATACTTTCTCTACTGTTGCACTCTCTGGAGTTGGAATAATAATTGTTACCCTTACGCTATCCAACACTTTCCCTACTGTTGCACTCTCTGGAGTGGGAATAGTATTTGTTACCCCTACGCTATCCAACGCTTTCCCTACTGTTGCACTCTCTGGAGTGGGAATAGTAATTTTTACCCCTACCCTATCCAACCCTTTCCCTACTGTTGCACTCTCTGGAGTGGGAATAGTAATTTTTACTCCTACGCTATCCAACGCTTTCCCTACGTTGCACTCTCTGGAGTGGGAATAGTAATTTTTACCCATACGCTATCCAAAGCTTTCCCTACTGTTGCACTCTCTGGAGTGGGAATAGTAATTTTTACCCCTACGCTATCCAACGCTTTCCCTACTGTTGCACTCTCTGGAGTGGGAATAGTAATTTTTACTCCTACGCTATCCAACGCTTTCCCTACTGTTGCACTCTGTGGAGTGGGAATAGTAATTTTTACTCCTACGCTATCCAACGCTTTCCCTACTGTTGCACTCTCTGGAGTGGGAATAGTAATTTTTACCCCTATGCTATCCAACGCTTTCCCTACTGTTGCACTCTCTGGAGTGGGAATAGTAATTTTTACTCCTACGCTATCCAACGCTTTTCCTACTGTTGCACTCTCTGGAGTGGGAATAGTAATTTTTACTCCTACGCTATCCAACGCTTTCCCTACTGTTGCACTCTCTGGAGTGGGAATAGTAATTTTTACTCCTACGCTATCCAACGCTTTCCCTACTGTTGCACTCTCTGGAGTGGGAATAGTAATTTATACTCCTACACTATCCAACGCTTTCCCTACTGTTGCACTCTCTGGAGTGGGAATAGTAATTTATACTCCTACGCTATCCAACGCTTTCTGTACTGTTGCACTCTCTGGAGTGGGAATAGTAATTTTTACCCCTACGCTATCCAAAGCTTTCCCTACTGTTGCACTCTCTGGAGTGGGAATAGTAATTTTTACCCCTACGCTTTCCAACGCTTTCCCTACTGTTGCACTCTCTGGAGTGGGAATAGTAATTTTTACTCCTACGCTATCCAACGCTTTCCCTACTGATGCACTCTCTGGAGTGGGAATAGTAATTTTTACTCCTACGCTATCCAACGCTTTCCCTACTGTTGCACTCTCTGGAGTGGGAATAGTAATTTTTACCCCTACGCTATCCAACGCTTTCCCTACTGTTGCACTCTCTGGAGTGTGAATAGTAATTTTTACTCCTACGCTATCCAACGCTTTCCCTACTGTTGCACTCTCTGGAGTGGGAATAGTAATTTTTACCCCTACGCTATCCAAAGCTTTCCCTACTGTTGCACTCTCTGGAGTGGGAATAGTAATTTTTACCCCTACGCTACACAACGCTTTCCCTACTGTTGCACTCTCTGGAGTGGGAATAGTAATTTTTACCCTTACGCTATCCAACGTTTTATATAATTAATTGTAAAAATATTAAAAGTATATTTAATTTTTTATATTTTTTACATTTTATTTATGTTATTGTTTTATGTTTGTAAATGTATTTGTAATTTAGAATATATTTTATTAATTTATAAATTAGTAAAATAATTATTACAACTTATTGTTCAGTACATATATATTACAGATTTACTGTATATATTTAATTAATGTATTATTATTATATATGTATTATTTATTAATTTTAAACATTATTAGATACTTTTAACTATGTAGATTTTATTTATTAGTGTTATATACTTTATTTTACATTTATATTTTAAAAGTAAAAAAACGATATTTTTAACATCGATATTTTTAACATCTATATTATTTTTTCGATATTTTTGTACTTACCATGTTGTAGATAGGATGTCGATATTCTTGCCCTCGATATTTTTGACTCGATATTCCTGTAGGTCGATATTTTGGAGGTCGAAATTTTGTCAGTGATCCATTTGTGTTCATCCAGCTTGCCACATCGCAAAGGCAACCCTTGAAACTCGCAAAGGCTTCCTCCGACACCTCCGAGTACGGGAAAACCAGTTGGGTGTCGTCCGCATATGAAATTGCGGAGACCCCCCAATTGGCAATTAGTGTAAACAGCGGTGCTAGATAGATATTAAATAGGAGCGGGCTGAGTGCCGAACCCTGAGGAACTCCGCAACTTAGCTTCCTCGGCCTTGAGGAGACAGCACCCAGTGTCACTTTATGAGTTCTATTGGACAGATACGAATGTAGCCACCCAAGCGCCTGATCCTGTAGACCGATCTCCGTCAGCCGCTGAAGTAGCCTTTGTTGGAGGGTTGCCCTGAACTTCTCAATTTTTTCTTTAGGTAACCTGAAACAACCCTCGACGGAGTCCAATTCAATGCCCAAGAATTCTAGGCATGTCGATGGCCCCATCGTTTTTCCCGGTGTGAGCGGGACCCCAAAAGTACGCATGAGCACGCAAAACTCACGCAATGCCCACGCGTACTCCTGTGAGCCCGCCACACCCAGGAAAAGAAAGTCGTCGAGGTAGTGCATCACATACTGGTGGCCCGTAGATTGTCTCAGAACCCACTCCAGGAAAGAGCTAAATGCTTCAAAGTAAGCACATGAAATGGAGCAAACCATGGGCATACACATGTCCATATAATATTTGCCTTCGAAGGAAAAACCTAGCAGGTGTTGGTCTGCTGGATGCACTGGCAGTAGTCTGAATGCTGACTCAATGTCTGATTTTGCCATCAGTGCCCCGGGACCCAAGACTCTCAACATCTCTACTTCTTGGTCAAAAGACACGTATTTCACACTACAAACGGTCTCATCTATCGCATCATTCAATGATAAGCCCTTGGGTGCTGACAGATTGTGTATGAGTCTGAATTCGCCCTCTTCTTTCTTCCGGACCACTCCCAGGGGTGAGCAGACAAAATTTGGTACAGGGATGTCAGGAAAAGGACCCGCTACTCTACCTAGACGCAATTCCTTCTCTATTTTGTTTGCTACCACCCCGGGATTGTGCTTAACTGACAACTGGTTCCTACACTGCGTGGGTATAACCCCCAGCTGGAATCCGGAAACCGTGTGTGAAACCTTCTTGGAGCATCCTTGCAGAAATATGATTTGGGTATCTATTGAGCCAAGGAATTATAGCAGCCACGACAATAGGTGAGTGCGCAACCTGGGAGTATTCTCCGCTATTCTGGTTTCCTTCTCCCTCTGTTACCTGAGGCACCACCCTTTGACCGGCATGCCGTTTCTGGGTGGGAAGGGTGGCCGCATATGTAACACGCGTGCCTGAATTTGCACGTGCCCGGTGCCCTGGTGCAAGTTCGCCTATTAAAATCCCAGCACACTCCTTTCCCACCTGTATTACCTCTGGCCTTGTTGGCCACTTCCCCACCTTGCGCCGACCGAAAGGGCTGCTGAAAGGGCTGTTGAGGCTTGGGCGAATAACCTCTGTTCCCGCTAGTGCTAGCGCCTGCAGGTTGCCCCCTTTCAAACTTAGAGTGCCAGGAAATTGAGTCAACTTTGTCCCAGGCTAACGATCTGTTAAACTCCTTAGCTTTCCTGAAAGCTATGTCGTATTCTTTCCATGAATCACCCCCATGATTCTCATTGAACATTGTAATCCTACTCTGATAGCAAGCCATCTCCGCCTGCATACCTGGGGAACGTTTGGCGGTAACCGCCATAAACACAGAGAAAGCCCTGATCCAGTTGATGAGCGTCTCCTGTACCCTGAATTTGTACAACTGAGACCGCCATTCACTAGGCAACATCATCTCCTTCTGTGATTTGGCATATTCCCACTCCCTGTTGTCAATCAGAAATGAGAAAATATTTATATATTTATCTGCCCAAATCAATTCACACTCTGAGAAACGTGTTGCGCCAAATTCTCCCCCATGGAGGGAATCGCGCCTTCGCCCAGTACCGGCAGGGCCACCTCCTTACCACTTTCTGCGGATTGCGTTGGTTCAACGGTCTTGACTGTGCCCTCATTGCTCACTGGACCTGTTTGGGGAGAAATTGGTGTGCTCGGCATGCTACGTTCGCCCCTGGCCACCAAGATTTGTGCAACCATTCTTTGTGCTTCTGCCGTGGGATCAGCTGCGGGCGGTAACATTCCCCCAGTCCCCAACCATGGAAGCACTGCCGCTATCTGCGCTGCTAATTCTGGGGGTACCTGACCCGCCACCGGTGATGGGCTTGCTGGAATTACCTGTGGGACAACTACAGGGACTGGGTTAATGGGTGGCATGACTGGTGCTATCGGCACCCTTACCGGGATTTGCGGTGCGGGCGTGGGCGACCCAGGTGCAGCAGGCACTCCACTCGGGACTGGCCCGGTGACCCCCCTCCTACAAAGGGCTTGGGGGGGCGACTACAACCCTTCTTAGCTCTACTACGTTTCGGTGGTGTCTCGGTCTCAGTGGCACTATGTTCCGCTTGGGCCTTCCCGTTGGCCCTGCCTGTGCCGCAACCCTCGCACCCAATTCAGCGACAGTCTTACCCAATTTGTCCACCTTCCCCAATCTCTTGTCCATTGCTGACATTCTGCGCATCATAGTTTGAAACATTAGCTCCATGCGCGAACTCCCTGCCCCCCGTCTGGCAGACATTCCTACTGTTCTCAAACCTACACTGCACAATGCGTTACTTATTGGCACACTGTGCCCTGTACCTGTTAAAATTGGAGGCTCACAGGCTGGCGGTAAGCACCACGCAACTATGACCGCACACCCCAGCTAGCCTGGAATGTTTTGGCGAGCGAACTCTAGCCCCGCGGCCCGCCAGAAGCAGTGAAATGCAGGCCTGCCCGTGTCCTCGGATTCCGCCATCCACAGCGAGCTCCTCGGCTAATCGGTCAGCAGCAGCCCTTGTGCTTGAGCCTATGATGAAAGGAATGTTACAACCTATTCTTAGCTAAACCACACAGCCAATTCCTTTGTAAATAGCACACCACTGCTAAAAAATTAAAAGTTTTTGTAAAGGGGAGGGGGTCACTAAAATACTGGCAAACTGTCTGTATGTTGTTAAAAAACGCACTCCCACAGACCACTTTATCACTTATTGGCAATTGTCCTTACCTTACCAGGCTCACAAGTGTTCCTTTAAAGTATTCCTTTCAATGGGCAATATCACATATATGGTGTATCCCCAATGTCAATCTTTACCAATGTTCAGCGCTGCCCCCTAAGAAATATCAAGCAGTTTACACCAAATGTATACTTCCACTGGGTAAGTGAGCAGTCCTATATTTATAAAATCCCCTTTGGTCTCCAGCGCTGTCTCCTAGAGAATAACAGGCAGTTTACAACCCAATTTCTACTTCCCCTGGGTAAATGAGCAATCGTATGTTTATAGAGAACCTCTCTTTGTCTCCCATCCAGTTGCTACCATAACCGACCCTGCTTCGCACCGCTTTTGGTCGGGTCTGTGCAGAGTCTCCCGCACGCTCGAGCCGCTCCTCGCTCTCCCGCTGCCCCAAGCCCGCACACTACCTCGTGAAATTAGAATCCCCTGACCGGCCTGATCCCGTGTGATCGACCTCGTCCACAACGGCTGCGTCCTCGCTGTCCCGATGTGCCGATGCTAATCGCAGATGGTTGGGCCCCCTCCTCGATACGAGACGTACACCAGGCGTCTCTGCTCCACAAAAACCGCACCGACGGCCGAATCCAACTGCACCTAAAAAATACAATAGATAAAATTACAAGCCCCCACAGCGGGGCGAGGAGCGAGCCTGAGAAGCGCGGGCACAAAGAGGATGCTTCCCGCGCTCCCCAGGCTCTTAAACCCCCCCTCGCCTTGGTCCCGCCCCCTTGACCCGGAAGTGCTCAAACGGCTTCCGGGTCAATGGTGGGACCCATCGACCAATCAGGGCGGGTGAGGGGGGGGCCGGGCCCAGCCATGTGTGTGGGGGCCGAGCGGCCCCCCCTTTCCTTTCGCGATGATTGCACAATGCGGACAAATACCCTGCACTGAAAATCACTGCAAACGGCATTTATCTAACATACTCCGCTGCTTCCAGAGCTCCATGTAGCGTGGTGGAGGTTTTTTGGCACTTTGCGGAGTTCCCCATAGAGGTATTCCGCCCATGCTTACCACATAGGCCCATGTCATCAGGATACCATGTTTCCAGTGTGGGGCTTTTCTGTTGCAATTAAGGAATGTTTGTCAAATTGACCCAGTGGATGACACTTAGGACGCTGCGGCACCACCAAGCATATTACGAGTTTTTTTCACTACCAGCAGTCTCATGGCAGTACTCATGCCATGAAACTGCTGGCGGTGATGAAATAAAGGTCACCCCCTTTCCTGTACAACATGGACTTTGCAGTCCATGCCGTGCAGGAAATGGCTTTAGCATTCCCATTACAGTGCCTTTTTAATAGGCATCACTGTGGGAACACCAAAGGACCACCCACCAGACCACTAGATTACTCGTAATCTGGCAGGGGTCCGTGGTCTAGTTTGGCGGTCCAGGATAGGGGCGCTGGCATGCAGCCCGCTCCAAGGTAGCCAAACTCGTAATCAGACCCTAAGACTCACAGAGATAAACTGGATGTCAATGACTGGACTTGAAGAACCGGGTTTTAGAACCCAGCGGCGCCAGGGACACGCCCATAGTCTTCGGGTTCTCCTGTCTTGGTAAACAGAGACACAGAATACTTCTAGGTGGCGTCAGAGATCAAATTTATCAGCTGCAGCTAGTAACAGTAATCCCAGCAATACAACACGGAGAACAACTCAAGAAACTGTTCAATTTTCGTAGAGCAAGACATCCGTATTTATCCACCTTTTTCTCATTATGAATGCACACCTACTGCGACAAATTCTAACGAATCAAATACATTTTCCCATGCTTCGTCATATCATAAAAAGCTCACTTTACATTGTACAAACCCACAAGTTAATTATTAGGAATGTCCTAAATTCAATTTCCACGAGCCGGACAAACCCATAATTGAAAGCACTACCTATGTAACGAGAAGACATAAAGAATGAAGTAATTCAGATATTGAGTAAGATAAGATATGTGCAAGCGAACTAAAAGTTAACGATATCCTGAACAGTGATTGCAATTTCAGACAACGATCAGCCAGGGAAATTGGCCTCGCAAAGGGTCAGTTTCAGGTGACGAGGTCAGCTTCTTTGCAGTCCACTCTCAAGTCAGAAAAGGCCTAGTTAATATGTACATGAACAACGAAGCCCATGCAACTTTGTTCGTTTAGTTACCTCCACGGCCTACGTGAGGGCAACACAAAATGGCATCTTTGGAGAACGTAAACAAAATGGAGTCGGGTTTGGAAATCACGGAACCTCAGACCCTCTTTTGCCATTATATAGGCAATGACCTAAACTCACGTCAATCTGAATCCAAGTCTATGTCAATTCTCATCAGATCATCAAGGTGTTGCTGTAACATCATCCTATTCTCCTTAACTTCTCTCGAAACAGGTCTCACACAGATTGTAGCACAAAGACTACAAATGGCGGGACCACACTGGATGCATAAGTAACACGAGAAAAGGATAGCTAATGCCATACCAAGGAACATCAGAACCTTCCATCCCCATTGGGACAACAATTCCCAAATCCATCCTGTCAATGACCAGTCCCCTTTGTCTACATGTAGAGACTCAGCGGACTTACGTAACCTAAAGATGGCTTGGTACACTGTTGGGGAATTATCTGGTATGAAAACGCAGCAACTAGATCCGATCAATTTACATACCCCACCTCTATCTGCGAGTATGATGTCTAAAACCATACGATTTTGTAACGTCATAAGACGATCCGCCTGAAGCTCCGCTGTAATATTGCTTAGGGCACCAGCAGTCTCATTAATAGTGGCCTCGACCACTCTCGTAAGCTGATGAATATTCCTACTATTGGCCATAGGACCCCAAAAGGGCACAAAACCCTTAAAGAAGTCTCCAGCTTCTCGTGCGACAGTATCTTCTGCATCAATGACACCTCTACCATATCTTGTCTTATGGTAATCAAAAACAGCAGTGTATGTAGGGGGAAGCAAAAATGCCACATAACATGTGCCTGAAAAATCAAATGGCAACAACGTGTATGCTCTGTCGTGACAAACAAAATACGTGCCTTTAGCTGGCACAAATGGTGGAGAATTCTGGGACGTATAGACATAAGTGTGCACACACATACTCTTACCAAGCTGAGCTCTCGGATTCTGACCATTACCTTGCAGACAGAAATGACCTGGGTGGGGTACAATCCAAATAGGGGTAGACCTTTTTCGTCTCTCCTTCTCTGTCAGACTAATGCTATACTCTGTCTTGTTCCAACCAACATATGCTCATACCTCATCCTTCGGGAAAGCATTGCATGCATCGATATTTCTGATCACATCTACTATTCCCCGAATCAAGGCATTATTACTCGCATTATCTTTGACGGAACGTACAGGTGATGCTTCATTCGCATAAATAAACATCGACTGGAGCGCCCAAACTGACCCATTAGGCGAAAAGGGCAAAACCAAATAAGGCATTCCTTTATCTGTCGTATGTGGCATAAGACCACATACCCAGCAGTTCGTAGTATTTACAACTAGCTGGTGCAGATGTAATAACTGTATAAATGAGTTGTTAACAAATTCTGATCTTCGTGTCTGTTCATGTTCAGGCAAAGTATGAAACTCAAGTGGAGAATCAGTAAAGGAAGAAAGAGTAGGTTGGGACGTAGACGTAGGCATATGTTGTATGGCATAGAAAATCCAACCCACACAACCCAGCATAATATTCAGAAGCATTAAGAAACACAATATTAAAAAACATTTGCTATGGACCAATATATACATTTTCATTTTGAAACCGTTTTCCTCAACACTCTTATCAGACCCAAAAGACTCCATCCTCTAACCTGCTGCTCACGGCTATTACCTTCTTCACTTAAGTGTGCGTCAAGATCGTACTAATGACCATGAACCAGAGACCTTTCGTCAATTCGCGGCTCTCCCCTTAACAACTTCCTATTGTGACACTGCAGCTGAGTCCGGATGGTGACTCGAAGAAGGAAAAAGGAAAAAAAAAGTCTCTTGTTCTCAAAAGGTGTAACTCACATAAAAAAAATGTTGCTTTATTAGTCCTTTTGTTTATCCTTTCTTGGTCTCAAATTGTAACGTTCTTTGCCAGGCACAGTCTGGTCTTGAAACAGGGCTTCTGGATCCGTCATATCAAGTCTCAGTTCAGGAGGCACAGCAGCTTGTAAGATGTTGTCATCTGCACGTTCTGATTGAGTCCATTCCAAATGTGCATCACTAAAAGGCACGAATCTAGGAGTTTGTTTACATACAGAATCGCCAATACCTCCCCTCACCCACTTATCATACGGTAAGGGTAGCGGGACTAGCTTACAGTGGGTGGCATGCACCCAATTCTTTTTACCAGCTACTCTATCAGCAGTCCGAGTTACTAACAAGACTAAATGCGGTCCAGTCCACCTCGGCTCCAAATTTTTCGATCGCTGGAAATTCTTTAGCAGAACATAGTGGCCGGGTTGGATCTTGTGACCTGGATCCGCAGACGCTGCCGGCAAACTGTCATAGACCTGTTGGTGGAGAACACGTAATTTAGCAGTCAAGTCATGTAAATAATCCACCAACATAGGGTACTCGATGTCACTGTACTTCTTGGGCCGGGGGACACCCAAACATTGGCTGGACGACCAAACACAATTTCATAGGGACTAAGTCCCACACGAGAATGTACTGTCGTCCTTGTTGACAAAAGAGCCAATGGCAAGGCATCTGGCCATGTAAGATCAGTGCTCGCTTTTATCTTAGCCAGTTTCAGCTTCAAAGTGCCATTGTAGCACTCGACAAGTCCAGCTGACTGGGGGTGATTTGCAGCGTAAAACTTCTGATGGATAGGCCTCTATCCATCTGGAAAAGGCACAAACAACCACAAGGACATACTTCAAATTGTTGCATCTCTCCATGTGAATGTAATCTAACTGTATCACCTCAAACGGATACGTTGGAGGAGCAAAATGACCAGCTGGAGTTGGAGTTCCCTTTCCAGGATTGTACATCAGACAAATCATGCAATGCTTCACCACATTCTCAGCACATTTAGGAATTCAAGCATTCTGCCATACTGGAGCCAACAACTTGCATATTCCTTTCGAACTTATGTGAGCCATTCCATGAGCCATTGTAACCACTGGGAGCACATACGCATCAGGTAACAACCATCGCTGGTGCTCCGACAACTCAACCCAACAACCTGTTGAATCCAACATACCCGTACTTTCTCTCTACCTACTCACTTCCTTCTCAGTAGCTTCAGCCTGAATCAACTTCACACTTTCTATTGTGTCTTCACACATTCCACTTTCCACAACCCATCTTGCAGGGCCTGCAACATACATTCGACTCGTCATATTCCTTGCTGTCTCTTTCGCAACTTCATCTGCAAACGCATTTCCTTGACCCACATCGTCCACAACCTTTTTATGCGCGCTGCACTTCACAATTGCAATCTGCTTTGGCAACGTAAGTGACTCAAGAAGTTCATTCACCAGTTGCCCATGCTGTATTTTCGTACCATGAGAGGTCAAAAATCCTCTCTCTCTCCACAAGCGTCCAAAACTATGGGCAACACCAAACGCATACTAGCTATCGGTGTAAACATTCACTCGTTTTCCTTCTGACAACACACACGCTCTTGTCAATGCTATTAGCTCTGCTGCTTGAGCTGAATTCTGTGCAATGCGTGCTGTTTCAACAACTGTATGTAAAGTTGTGACAGCATATGCTGCAGTCGTTTCTCCATTCAGAAGCTTAAAGCATGAACCATCTACCCATAGGGTACCATCAACATCCGAAAGAGGAGTATCCTTCAAGTCAACTCTAGCCTTTGTTTCTTCCTCTGTCCGAAGAAAACAATCATGCTGTTCCTGAACATCTGTCTCTACAGAAATCGGCAACAACGTAGCTGGATTCAACACATTGCATCTTTTGATGTGTACATGGCTAGCCAAAAGCGTCAACTCGTAACCTGACAAACGAGCGCTAGTAAGGTGCTGGGTCTTGGTCCTATTCAATAAGGTATCCACTGCATGTGGGACCATCACAATAAATGTATTATCCAATACCAAACCGGCAGACTGTCGGATAGAAACAGCAGCGGCCGCTGTAGCTCTCAAACAACTCGGCAACGCTCTAGCTACCGGAACTAACGTCGATGAAAAATACGCACATGGACGCTGCTTATCGCCAAATTGCTGTGTCAGAACTGACAATGCACAACCTTCTCTCTCATGGACATACAATGTAAAAGGTTTACTGTAGTCCGGAGTACCCAACACCGGAGCAGAACACAATGCGTCACGTAATTCAGAAAAACATTTCTGACATTCATCAGACCAAGGGAGAGGATGCGGAGTATCTTTAAGAGTCAATGCCAACAAAGGTTTTGCTAGCAAGAAAAAATTGGGGATCCATTGCCTACAATATGAAGTGATACCTAAAAATGCACGCACTTCTCTCTGCGTGGATGGCACACTCCTTTGCGCAATCGCTTGAATTCGTTCTGGGGTCAATCGCCGTCCCTCCTTCGAAAAAAGATGACCTAAGTAGGTCACTTCTTGGCGGCAATACTGTAACTTAGAAGGAGACACTTTATGGTGAAGGTCAGACAAATGTCGTAACAAAGAAAGAGTAACTTCTTTACAAATCTTTTCATCATCAGCAGCAATCAGTAAATCGTCAACATATGGATAAGAGTTGCACCAGAAGGTAACACAAAATTATCAAGCTGAGTTTTCAACGCCGGACTATAGATTGAGGGAATTTCACAATAACCTTGAGGAGCTCTCTTAAACCGGAAGCTTCGGCCTCCGAAAAGAAAAGCCAAAAATATCTCTGCTTTCCTCAGCAATCGGAATACTGAAGAAAGCATTCTTTAAATCAATAACCGAAAACCAGGCAGCTGAAGCAGGAATCAGAGTCAACAAAGCAGTGATATCCGGAACAACAGGAAACTGTGGTACGACAATTTTGTTGACCTCTCGAAGGTCGATCACAAACCTGTACACAGGTGGCTGAGAAGCATCAGTACGCTCTCGGAAAGGCAAAACAGGACTGTTACACATGTTACCTCTCGTTTCTTCAACCACACCCTTCTCAACCAAATCATAAATGATCGCTAAAAGAGCTCTCTCGCCATCACTCGAGATCTTATACTGCGGAATACGAGGTAGCCTAGCATTCGACTTGAGAGTAACAACATAGGGTGAAATCTGCAAGAGACCAACATCATTGGGACCTGTAGCCCAGAATGTATCAGGAAGAGAACGCAATTCCAGTGGAAGACAATCTTTGGACAAATACATTGGAGAAATCACTTTCTTACCCACCGTAAGATGTACTTCTTCAGGAGAGCAATGCAATGTCGCATACAATCTTTTCAGCAAGTCCAAACCCAACAGATTCTCACCACAACCAGTCGTTAAAATAAGAGGAGCTTCCAATTCACAAGGACCGATAGAAAGAGGCAAAGGACTAGAAACCGGATTACGAACTGGGGCGCCAGAAAATCCTACTGAAACATTGGTCAAACCAGACAAAGGTGCGCCAGGAAGTTTAGAGTGCATAATAGAACTCTTTGTCGCACCAGTATCCAAAAGAAAAGGGTCTGCCACACCTAATGTAACCACTTTAAGATAGGGTCCACTCTGGTCTACTGGAACTGACACTACTCCCTCTCTTTGCCCATGGCTGTCCTAGCAATCATTATAACCAGCACTCTCGCTTTCAACACAGTAGTCCTCAGCATAGTACTGAGAAGACTGAACATTCGAAACATTCTGTCTGTCATAACAATTCGCAGGATTCTGAAGGGGAAAGGAACGCTCATTCTGAGGAAACACACCACGTCCCCTACCCCTAAAAGCTTGTTGGAAACTACCACGACCTCTCTGATCAGATACACCATTCGCACGCTGTAGCAGAATCGGACAACTATGCTTAAAGTGACCTTCTTCTCTGCAATAAGCACACTGATTAGGGCCTGGCAAAAATCGTGGAACAAAATACTCTGGTTTCTGTAACAATCTCTGAAACTGTGGGGGTTGCTGATTCTGAGGCTGGTTCATACGAGGCGGATAAGCTTGCTGCAAAAGAACTTTTGTCTTTAATTATTTAGTCTTCCTCTCTACTTTATCCTTCTCATCTTTATCCCTATTCTCGTAATATTGTGCAGTAGCCAAGATCTGGGCCGACGAAGAAACAGCCCATGAACTCTCAGAATCTTTCAACTTATTAGAAAGTTCGGGAAGTAAATTAAAAACAAATTTGTCCACGAACAACCTTTGACCACCTTCGGTGCTCATATCCTGACCACTATGATCGATAAACGTTTCCTCAAACCTAGTGAAGAAATCAGACACACTTTCATCTTTCTTTTGTTTGCATGCTGCTAACTTATCCCAATTCACTCGTAAAGCAGGCATCATAGTTTTCATCAAATTAATAATTCTACCAGGTAATTCTGCAACTAAAGGTTAAGGTTTGGCACCTCCTACCTGCCGACCATCTGCAGCAACGATATTAGCCCACGTATCTCCTAATTCTTGCGCATGATTCTCATGACGAATCTTCGCCCACAAAGGTTGAGGGACTACATTACCCATCAACATATCTATATCAGCTAAATTCATAATACACGCTTCAACTGTCTGAGACAACTCTTTGTAATAACCAGCAGGAATTTTACGGGGGTCAGGTAAAGTCTGCTTAAGAGCTAAGACTTCTGCTCTTTTCCAAGGGACATGTACCCATACTCGCTGAAAATGAGCTGGCTCAGCTTGAATACCCAAATTTACATTAGCCTGAACTGCCTCTCTCCATACAGGGGGAACCTCTCTCATGGGATACTGCTTCACTTTCCTCCTAACAAAGGAATCAGGTTCGTACAATGTCTGAGGCGGTAGCCTAGACCTGAAGACAAGTATCGTCTCTACAGCGTCTGTAACATCGGACTCCACTATCGTCCCTTGAGCAAAATCTGACTGGACATCAAGCACTTCTTGTGGAATCGGACCCAACTCATTATTTTCCCATTACTGACGGAGAAAAGTACACATCATATCAAATACATACCTTTGCTTTGGTGGTTCCCACTGAAAGAAAACATCCATAATCGCTTGGAAATTATAACTCGAAGCATTTAAAACCCATCTTCAAGCCAAAAGATCCAACACTGCCCGCTCTTCAGGACTAGGAAACTGACTACGACTCTGTCTACGTTCTAAAACAGGGGTCATATTCAATGACCCAAAGAGTGGAGACAAGAGATTAACAACAGTCTCAGTCATTCGTTTTCGAGCAGAAGGAGAAGAAGTAGCCATAAGTACAGGAGAAAGAGTACTTTGAGGCAAAAGAGGCGTAGGAACAAGAGGAGCAAGAGTCGAAGATACAGAAGTAGAAGGCAAAGGAGTTTGAGGCAAAGCTGGTAGCAAAGTCGGCGTCCCTGGAGGGGGTTGCACCGTAGGAGGGAGAACCATCTGTGCAGCAACGGGTGGCTGAATAACAGCAGGAGGCTGAACAGCAAGAGGTGCAACAACCGGGGGTAATGGAGGCGCAGTAGCACCCTGCACATAAGGAGGTGGTAATCTCAGTAAATGAGAAATCAAAGGATCTTTTTCAGGGTCTTCATTTACTTTTGAAAGAGAAGGCGGCATAGCCGGATAACATTTATCGATAGCCATGCAACGCTGTCTATCTAAGACTTCACTCGCACGCTCTTCCCCATCTTCCTTAAACTGCCTAGCAGCTTGTAGCACTGACATATTCTTATCTTTCCTATCTCTCTTTGCTTGCTTAATTTCTCGCTGTTTGGCTTCCTTACGCCAAAGGCAGAAAGAATCAAACATCGCCGGCCGGGCTTTCTTCTTAAATAGGGCAATTTCCAGATTATCTAAAATCTCTGTTTCGAAACTACCATATTGGGGCCATCGTAAAACACCATCTTTTCTAGTATAGTGGACCCACATTTCATTATACGTAATGGGACCCACTCCGTGTTTTGAATAGAGCTCATAAGTTGGAGTTCCAACCGGAGGTATCGGACACGAATCCTCCAGTCGGGAATCCCTGTTGCAACCACAACCAATCCATTTCCCAAATTTGCTAAGACCGGGCATCTTATAGCTCACTAATCTAGCCTCAAACTTCAAGGGGTTATCAACTATCGATACACTCGTAAATATACGAGCCCCTCGGCTTCAGCTATTGCAATATCTGAATCAAAACCAAGGACCAAAACAAAGATCGTGGGAGCGACCCACTTATACTTACCCAAAGTATCCATCACGCCACCAGAAGACCATCTATCGTCTCGCTCTACAAAGGATCAATCAAGGGTCCAAGACAGGGCGACAGTCAGGGCAGCAGTCCTTCGCAGCCGTCTGAAAAGCGGGAAGCCTCGCAGCAAAAACCTTCGGACCACGACGACATACCAGGGTCGATGAAGTGGTTGGCCTTCCTCCAGAATTTTCTCACGTGGCTCCTCACGATCCTCGGGCTTGGACCGGTACCGCTGAAGTCGCCCCACCGTTGGGCGCCAACTGAAGAACCGGGTTTTAGAACCCAGCGGCGCCAGGGACACGCCCAAAGTCTTCGGGTTCTCCTGTTTTGGTAAACAGAGACACGGAATACTTCTAGGTGGCGTCAGAGATCAAATTTATTAGCTGCAGCTAGTAACAGTAATCCCAGCAATACAACACGGTGTACAACTCAAGAAACTGTTAAATTTTCATAGAGCAAGACATCAGTATTTATCCACCTTTTTCTCATTATGAATGCACACCTACTGCGACAAATTCTAACGAATCAAATACATTTTCCCATGCTTCGTCATATCATAAAAAGCTCACTTTACATTGTACCAACCCACAAGTTAATTATTAGGAATGTCCCAAATTCAATTTCCACGAGCGGGACAAACCCATAATTGAAAGCACTACCCATGTAACGAGAAGACATAAAGAAAGAAGTAATTCAGATATTGAGTAAGATAAGATATGTGCAAGCGAACTAAAAGTTAACGATATCCTGAACAGTGATTGCAATTTCAGACAACGATCAGCCAGGGAAATTGGCCTCGCAAAGGGTCAGTTTCAGGTGACGAGGTCAGCTTCTTTGCAGTCCACTCGCAAGTCAGAAAAAGCCTAGTTAATATGTACATGAACAACGAAGCCCATGCAACTTTGTTCGTTCGGTTACCTCCACGGCCTACGTGAGGGCAACACAAAATGGCATCTTTGGACAACGTAAACAAAATGGAGTCGGGTTCAGAAATCATTGAACCTCAGACTCATAGTTTTCTGACGGCATGGAGCTTGCTGTCAACTATGTGTGACATACAGACAGAAGAAACCTGCTGCATGCATGCAGTTGTGAGACAAACACTCCACACATGCTTAGAGGTAATCAAATTAGAACATACCTAGGACACACCCAAGTGCATGCAAGATCATGAATGAACTCTGCACAAAACCCTGATGCTATCAAATGCAATGGCCTTTCGGGCTGCTCCACAACAATGCTATTCAGGCAAATCCAGTCTCTCTCTTTCAGAACCTGTTACCTGCTTCAAACAAAAGGATTGCAAAAAGATAGCTCTTATAGAGCAAGGCAGTATGAGAGGCCTATGACATATAAACCCCGCATGTTATCCAAGACAATGGGCCCTGTTGGATGTTGTGCCTCAAACTCCTCAAAGAAAGTCTCAGAGCAACTGGTCAGACCAACACAGCCACGAAGGGCTTCCTCTACTGCCACTATGCCTGCCCCAAACTATCCAAAACTAATAGTGTACAGCCATCAAGATACTGCAAACAAATCTGACTGTGACAGCACCAGGCAAACTTTAGCTTCTTACTTCAGCTCACTTTGAGTCGTACACAGTACAAAACCAATAGGAGGAGCCCTGGTCTAGTAACATGCCTATCTCTGACCTTGTGCCTCTTCAGCCTTGAATAACACTGACATGGCCACAGACTTCCAAAGCAGTAGAATGATGTTACTTGTCCACCTATGTAGGTACGTACTTCGCATTCCTTGTCCCTGCCCCCACCCCAGTATAGACCCCGGTTGACACCTCCCAATCATAGCTAGCAGTCCATGAAATGCATACCACCATACAATCACAATATCAGGGATCAAGGGGCAGACCTCAAACATGCCATGGTGAAACATGTTGAGGTTTGAAACTCGGAATGTGTGGTAATGTACACTAGTAAATAACACAACCCACAGTATTGCCATTTGTACGCAATTATTACCCTTACATGCAGGGCATTCGTAATGAGGTCTACACACACAACACACAGACACAACACAAAACACAATAAAGCAGCGTTAGAATGCCATCTACCACACAGCTATAAATTCCTGCACGGTTGAGAGAATAAAGGACATTGTGATAATTTGCCAACAAAAGATACAGATATGAAGGTTATCTGTTTGGGTGTTCCCTCCTTTGGAGGCAACTAGTTATAGCTCATAGATGATTGGTAACCAGGTTGGAATAATTCAATTAGGTTTAAAGTGGGGTTTCCTGCTGAACCCAGCCACTGTGATAATGGCATGCTTTTTTGGCACAGCACCTGAGAAAATTGTCATTATTGTGATACTGGTTGGCGATGGTATATTTACGTGCATAATGGTCTTCACCAAGTCATCAAGCCCAGCACCTGGGGCAGATATAGCTGTGGCAATGAGAACAGGTTGGACATGGAAGTCCTGAGAATCTCTTCAAAGACTGGGCCTCAGAAGGACCAGTGCCCTCATTTTCATGTCACCTGCAAAGAACCACCATTGAGAAATACCCAAGTACCATCCCAAGAACCATCTGAGGTTGCTCCTCAGCTTACATATTGAAAGCTGGAAAGCTGGTAATCGCCTTGGCTGCAAATAAGATGCCATAAATTTCAGTGTAGCATGGGCAAGATTTAGCAGGACAGATAAGGAGGACATTCCAGACATTTCCTATTACTAGTTTCGTTTTCTAGGTATTGGTTCTAACAATCTGATTAAGGGTGCCCATATGTTTTTTACAATACGCATAGCGATTGATACTTATTAAGCAGAACTTTGCATTCAGGTTTTGCAATGGGAACTGCCTTTTACAGGATCATTCAACTGAGTGTTCGCCAAGTTTATGTTGTATTGGTTTCACATTCTTTTTTGAGTTTTATACTTATCAATTTTGTAATCTTCTCATCCAGTAAAACTCTCAAAGGATTTAAAACATATCCTTAATTTCTAGCTTTTAAAATGTCCTAAAAATGCATTATTTTACATGACCATTTCATTTGTTTTGGGAAATAGCGTGTAAGTACATTTATTCGCTTGTGTTTACAGTAGGTGATACAGTAGGCAGCTTCCTGCCGCTAAAGCAGCGATCATTTTAATGCCCTTCTTGATAATATGCCCCTTAGTACTGGAAGTATTCTGACCTTTTCTTTATTCTTCCATTCTAACCAACACGAGTTTGGTCACAGATTGACTTCATTAGGAATAGAAAAATATATAACAAATCATTTCACTTCATAGGCTCTTAAAAATGTTTTATACAAAACAGAGGAGCAAAGTGAGCTAGGGGAAGGTAATTCGAAGGAGATCAGTGCACATGTGAGTTTTTCCGAGGAAGTCAGAAGTATTCGCATAGGGAACATAATAATATTTTATTTGATTTGTATTTGCATAGGGAACAGGAGTATGAATACAAAATAACAACCCCGGACTTACCAAAATGACAAGAAGAGTGAAGAAAAGCAAGGGAACAGCCAAAGGAAAGAACAATTCCATAACCAAGTTTTGGAACAGGGGCAAATAATGAGAATATATGATGCTAATTCTGAAACAATTGAAACTGTTATTTCTCTGGAGTAAGAGTTATCAGTAATTAACTTGTCTGACAAAGTGCTAACTAATGAAATGATTTCAGTTTTGCATAAGGGAATGGAGTTTTGCCCAATGGAAGACTGTAAAATTTATCAAATTAAAATTGATCTATTTAAATTTGTTGAGAATTTGGAATTGAAAAAGGTTTTCAGCTTGCAGGATTCACCTAATTAGCAGGATTGTGGCAGACTCTTTAGCCAAGTGAGTACACTATACAGGTAGTTTATGATACTGCATTAACACCATCAATTACAGAACGGGATATGAAGCAAATGTGATTGAGACATTATTTTCTGATTGAGAGATTAGCACGTGTTGTAATGTGAGTAGTGGTGTGACACATAATCCAAAATTCACACCACTGATGCCAAGTAGGAACAATCTGGTTATTTTTCTAAAAGCAGTTAAACTTGACTTAGATGATTGGATTGAGAATACAGAAAAAGAAAAGTATGATTAAACATGATAATTTAACAAAAGATGAGCGTATGGCATTAAGGGATCTGAAACAAGCCGAAGGTTTGATATTTCAGAGAAGCAGACAAGGGTGGTAATTTGGTGGTGATGAATAGGAATGATTATGATATCTGACACGACTTTCAGACACAACGTGCTCCTATAAAGTGAATTTTAACCCTATTCCTAATGTTATGAAAATGATAAATCAGAAAGAAAAAATGTGGTTTTTTGAAGGTTTACTAAATAATGATGAGTATTTGTATCTAAAAATTGATAAACCCATATATCGATCTTTATACACCTTACCAAAAATACACAAAGAACAACAGTTCCCACCTGGTGTAGACCAATTATATCAGGAATAGGATCACCAACTGAGAGGTTGTCGGCATAATTGATGTGTTCTTGAGACCTATAGTTAGGAACTTACCATCATACGTTCAAGAAGATGCACTTTCCGTACCGAGTTTTCTTTGAATGACTGGATATTGCGAGTGCTCGAGGATTAATTCTTCTAATCTTAACAGCCCTACATGAGCTGATTGAGCACCTATCTTCCCCTTCTTAATGCGCACCACCCCATTTTTGCCGATTATATTACTTCAGCAACATACATTAATACATTCGGGCATTTTTTATTCTGAGGTAAAACCTTTACGATCTACTGTCCAGTGGTTACATTTACATTCAGATTAACATCTGGATGAACAGGAATTTACATTTCCTAACAATGGATCCAGATTCCACCATAAACAAAAATTCTAGCACTGTAAGCATGCCATGAAACCTAGCAAGTAGACCTATTGCCCAGGTCAGTCAGTCTCCCCAAAAGATCTTGAAAATCCACTGGTGTTGCCAGTCATTTGCAGACTGCATAGACTGCTGAATGCAGCAGGAAGAATGTGCACATGCTTCAGTTGTATCAAATACCTTATGCCAGTTCTTATGTACAGTAGTACAAAGCTTTATTTCGAAATAGAGATATCTTAAAAGCACATACCAATAAAAATACAATTCATGTTATTAATAAAAACACTTAATAAATAATTAAAAAGACAAGATAAAACAGTATTAAACCATTTGCAGCTTTGAGTTGATTGAGAAAATAAAAACGAGGGATTGCCTAGGGAAGAATTCATCACATAGCTTTAAATCTGATCACCCATGCCCAACTAAGAAATGTAGCTACCCCACACGCCAGTACTGTATTAGGGTTAGATTGTAAAATTCTTAACGCTGGGGCATAGCCTCTGGTCTCAAGTAGGCGACAGACAGGTTTTAGCCATTTGGATCTGGGCTTATTGTAGGCACTGCAAACAAAAAGACATGTGGGATGGTTTCCAGTTCAGTGCTGCAGTGCGGGCAGGTGGCAAGCGTCTGGTAGGGGGGTTTCCATTTAGAGGTGCGTTCACGGACTGGTAGGGTTCCCATTCTAAACTGAACATATAGGGCCCTATCTTTGGGTTTTCTAATGAAGTCCATGTATGGTTCAAGCAAGGGTACGGTCTTATGCAGTCGAAACTCGTCAGTGAGTCTACCCAAGTTATCCGCTCTAGATTCTTGGGCGTCGACCCACAGCCAGTAAGCCCGCTTGACTTCCAGTTTGGATATTGAAGCACCGCACTCCCACGCGACCCATAGGCCAATGGCCGTAAGAAGTTCCTTCATTTTAGAGAGCCAGACAATTTTGTGAGACCCCTGCAAGTTCATGACTTCTTTAAGGCCATCTGCGTAGCTCTCTAGCTTTGGTGTGCGCCACAGGCGAGCCCAATAGAGAAGCGGACGCAGAATTATAAGATCTTTGATAGATCTGCGTCCAAGATCGTATTGAATGGGCTTGCTAGGGGTACTCCTGGGGATAGACAAAAGCTCCTTGTAGAATTTGTTTTCGGCCATTACGAGGGAGTCAACGTTATTAAAAAAACAGAGCTCTGCCCCGTACAGTGCACTGCCTACTGCTTTGGCAGAATAGATCTCTAAGGCAGGAGCTATGGGTCTTGATACTGAGGATCTATGCTCCCTGCTTATGGCGCCCACAACCCGTTTATGGTTTAAAACCATTTTTTCAATGTGAGGGTTCCACTTGAGTTGGTCGGATATCCTAATCCCAAGATAGTCGAACATTTTAACCCGCTCTAGTGGCTCTTCATTAAAAGTGAGCATGCGATTGGCTTTCCTACTGGGATTAAAATAGAGGAGCTTGGTTTTAGAAGTGTTAATAACCAAGTCCCTTAAATTACAAAAGACACAAAACCGATCCAGCAATTTTTGGAGTCCCATGGGCGTTTTAGAGACTAGTAGCGTATCATCGGCAAAGAGCATGGCGGGAACTTTCACACCAGCCAAACTAGGGGCTTCAGCATCAATATCAGATAAAAAGGAAACCACCCCATTAACAAATAAGGAAAAGAGGGTCGGCGCCAAAACACATCCTTGGAGGACACCTCTGTTCACCGGGATTTTTTCAGTTATCTGCTCCTTCGTGCCCCACCGAATGCGTGCGTATGTTCCATCATGCATGCGGGCCAGCAGGTGCAGAATGGGCAGAGGGAACCCCATCTCATGAAGAACCACCCACAGGCGCCCTCGGGGGACCAGGTCGAACGCGGTCTTCAGATCGATAAAGGCCAGGTACAAACCACCCTTGCTAATCGAGACTGTCTTCCAATGTAGTAGTAACAAACTGAAAGCCTGATCTACAGTGTTTGTACAGGCCCTGAAACCAGCCTGGAAGGGGGAGATAATAATATTCTCCTCTGCCCAAGAGAGGATTCTTTCCAGAAGGACTCTCCCAACCACCTTCTGACCAGCATCGATCAAGCTGATCGGGCGATAGTTGGCAGGGTCACCCCTTGGCCCCTTCTTGTAAATGGGAATTACTTCTGCCCCCCTCCATGAGTATGGGACTGGAGACCTAAGGAGGAGGGCATTAGTCAAAAGGGAGAAGAATTTGGCCCATTGCTTAGGGCTGGCACGGAACAGATCGCCAGGGATGCCATCCTGGCCCGGTGCCTTACCTTGGACAAATTTACAAATCGCAGACTCTACCTCACTCTGCCCTATAGGATCGATAGATGGGGGTGTTTCATGTTGGGGTAATAAGCATTCTGCTGTCACTTCGATGTTCTCAGGAACCGCTACCCCTGCGTACAGTTTCCTAAAGTGATCGAACCATTCCCTGTCCGTGATATGGTTAGGTAATAGATCTGTGCCATCATCATTGTTTTTTCTTACTAGAGCCCAGAATCGTTCCCCGTTCCTGTTCTGGCTGGCCAGTTTTAACTCTTCCCAGTGGGAATCATCCCAAGCCCTCTTTGCCACTAACAGTGCACGTCTGTACACGGCTCGGGCTAAACGGACCTCGGTTGGATCTCGGGCTTTGATGGCACAAATCAATTTAGACTTAGCCCCTCTGCATTCATGGTTATACCACCTGGCTGTGGGCTTCCTACGCTTCAACTGGCTTGCCCCACATCCATCAAGGAAGAGAGCGGCCATCCTGTCTATTGTCTCCTCGTAGACCAAGTTGACCTGGACAGAACCGGGATCATCGGTACAGAGTGCAGAAAGCTTCTCGGTCTGGTCTCTTACAATTTCCCCCAGGGCATTTGTCTTTTGCTCATTGATGGCAAATTTATGCCATTTGATGAACCTTTTGCAGTTCAAGGGTACTATTTCTCTAGTCGCCATAGTTAATCTGTTGCTGGGCAGGGTGTTCCCCACGGTTATCAGGCTGCACAGGCTAAGGGATCGAGGGTTATGGTCACTATGGATAGATGGAATAACTGCCATATCTGACACATATCTCCACAGTCTCTTATCTACCAGAATATAGTCAATTCTGCTGGGGCAACTAACCCTATTATAGGTACACGCACCGGAGAAGTCAGACGGCGTGCGCCCATTCACTGCTACCAGAGCATGCTCCAACACCAAGGCATTCATTTGGATAATAACAGGTGTCCACTTTTTAATCGGCGCAGTCGTCAATTGCGGGATTCCCCATCTCGCATCTTCCTCCAGTAAACCTACCGCGCCGTCGGCAGCCAACGGCTCAAATGTGCAGTTGAAGTCGCCAGCAATTAACGGCAAAGTATCTGGGGGGCAGTTGCAAAGTGAGTCTGCAAGTAAGGCAATGGTTGGAGATTTACCACCCCCTGGTATACCTCTAGCATAGATGTTAAAAACTTCCAGGATCACTGGGGCTTGGGGAACCCGAATCGTTAACCTCATCATGTCGGGGGAGATGTTAGGCGAGTAGATGATCTTACAGTTTAACGAAATTTTAACCCAGATGAGCAAGCCACTAGACGGGCGACCCCGTCTAGAGGAAGTAGCTGGGACATGGAAGGTGGAATAGCCAGGCTTGTACACTGGTTCCAAACACCATGTTTCTTGGAAGATACACAGGTCATACTTTCCTATTAGTTCATTCCAATCGGGAAGAGCTGTTTTATTCCCAAGACCTGCGACATTCCAAGAAACAACACTCAAATCTCTACTCTTGCCATTGGTGTATAGTGTACCATCGGTGGAAATCGGGATGTTGGGGTTAGCGGAAGCTATAAGCTCCTCAAGCCCAGCATTACCAATATCCAGCGGGGTAAAATGTTCCACCTCGATTCTTCTCTCACATGAGGTACGGTCGGTACCCTGGGCCTTGTGGTTATCATCCCCGATTACCAAAAAAGAGTGCTCTGAGAGTGGGTTGCCACAGTCTACATTTAACCTCTGTGGACTGCTAGTTTGATTTTCTGCAGTCTTAGTTAAAACTATAGAAGGCCGAGAAAATCCTGGAGATTCCATGAGTCAATCAACAGCCTCCAGTGCGCTGTACCGATTGTAACAAGGGATTGGGGGTTGGGTAAACTGGGGGCCATACCATTCATCGCTACACTGACTACCACCATGGTTAAGCCACCCTCCTCTGCGCTGTATTAAGTTCCATCCCTCAACTCCCCCACCACCTGGGATGAAGCAGTTCAAGTCCCTACGCACCTCATGCCTCCTCCCTCCCCAGGTATGGTTGGTATCCCTCAACCAACTCCAGCCGTTATCCAGCTGCTCCCCCGGCATGTAAAAATAGGACAATGGTCTGGCCACAATCGCAGTACCGTTGGTTCCAGGTTTCCCCATGCAAATGTGCTCCACAGTATGAGGATCCTCAAAAGTCACTACAACACAATCCCCCTGCAATACTTTCCTATTAGCGCCCACCCGTGGGGCTCTCCCAACCATCAAGATATTACTGCGGGTGTTGGGTGGTAATAGGTGGATGTTTGCTAGCCAATGGCATACCTTGTTTTTGAGCGCCCGGAAAGGTTCTAAGGATGTCGGGACCAATTCCGGTACCCCTGTCAGAACGATTACAAAGCGACGGGCTTCTGGTGGTAAATTGATATTTTGACGCTTCTGGCTCTTAGCATGATGGGATGAGTCCGATTTTGGAGTGGGGGCAGCGTGACTATTCATCTTAGTTTGGTTAGTGGGCTCAGCTAATGCTTGGGGCTGGACACCCCCTTTTTTGGACTCGGGATTGGGGCAGGTCGGCAGTGGAGTCTTAGGTGTGTTGTTCTTTGCTGCTGCTGGTCGTTTGTTAACTTGTTGGGTGTTACTAGCTGGGGCAATTGCATGGGTTGCCCTATTAGCACGGTGTGTTGCTTGGGGTCTTAGGTCTTTATGTTATTCCTGAAGCAATTTTTCTATTCCGTGAAGCCTCGCTTCTAGGGGAGCAAGTAGGGTTTTAATAACATTAGCCAGGGCGTGGGCTAAGGGCTCATTCCCTTCAGCTGAGCCTCCAAGTCTATCAGCTCCCGACCTGTCAACTATGGGGCTATTTTCAAGGATAACTGCCATAGTGTTATCCAGGATGGTGTCATCGAGTATACTCAGTAATCGTAAGGCCTCGTGTCGGGTCTCTTCAATCCCAGTGTTGCTCCCATTAGGTACTCTATTAGGTTCCCTCACCTCTTCTGTGCTGTCTCTCTCACTAGTGGGAATGCCGGTGCTTCCAAGTTTTACTCCACTGGCATTCTTGGTGTTGGGGATAGTGGTCTTGGGCTGCCTACATTTAGGGATAGCTCCCTCCCGCTTCCCCCTCTTTCGAATAGTGGAGTTATCGTTTTTGGGGTCAGCCAAGATGGCTGTTGGGCTAGAGTCAGATTGGGTTTGGGACAGGGACTGGGCGTCAGGAGGTGTAAGGACCAGTGCTGCTGCTGACTGGCTACAGGTAACATTATGGAGCTCAGCATGGGTCAGTGCAGAGTTAGTGATGCTTAAGGAGGTGTTGGGGGTACACACAGAACCAATATGGCCCAAGGATGACCTTTTTGCTGCTGCTAGTTCTTGGGAAACCCTTCTTTCCATCAACACGATTCCTTGGTCTATTAAAGAGTTAGTGCGGATGATAAAATCGTCAAGAGTTCCAGTCAGTTTTTTCCTAGCGCCCGCCGCAGCCATGCTTCTAGTTTCCCGGCATTCCATAGGCTATACCAAATACTGAAAGCAGTGAATAGTTCTGATGAATAAGAGTCACTTTTCAGCCAGGGGCTATGGCCCAGTCCAGTCTCTTCAGGCCTCTGAGGGCCACAGAAGGCCCGCAGCAGAAATGGTCAGATCAACTTATGCGCCTTTCCTAGGGGCGGTGACAGGCCCTGAACCAGGTGTGTTGCGCCCTGAGCCTTCTGGGACTTTGAGTCCAGGCTTGCTGATGGGGCGTCTTCGTAATACTGTGTCAGCTCTCCAGACGATGACAAGTGAGGGAAATGGTGTTGAGCAGCCCCCGCTGCTCTCAGGATGAAATCCGAGCTCCAAAGGTTAATCCCCAGTCTTCGTGGTGAGTCACACACCAGCGCTGCTGCACCCGTGATAGCGGGTGTGGCGAGGTCTTTTGTTGTGCGCCGGTGCTGGGGGCGGTGACAGGCCCCGAACCAGGTGTGTTGCGCCCTGAGCCTTCTGGGACTATGAGTCCAGGCTTGCTGATGGGGTGTCTTCGTAATACTGTGTCAGCCTTCCAGCCGATGACAAGTGAGGGAAATGGTGTTGAGTAGCCCCGGCTGCTCTCAGGATGAAATCCGAGCTCCAAAGGTTAATCCCCAGTCTCTGTGGTGAGTCGCACACCAGCGCTGCGGCACCCAGTTCTTATGTGACTGCTGTGGCTGTGAAACCCAGATTTATAAAGAAAAATGACAATATTTACAAGTTCAAAAAATTCCGTCTTGAAAGTTTAAATAGTGGGAACGATTCATCAGAGGTGACTATTGGAGTGGGAATGCACTTATGAGGTATGATCATGCAAAAGGTACCGGATAAGGCTGCACTGAAACTGAGGACGCTATAACACAAAAGTTTCAAGACACCAAGCAAATTAAAAGGTCTTTGTGATGTAGACAATACTGTGGAAAAGCACTGAAAAGCATGTCAAAACATGACTCCTGACAAGCAAAACAAATGATGCAGTGGAATAAATCCCCAAAACAATTTGTAAGACTGACGGAAACCTAAATTAATCCATCAGTAAACAATATATTCTCTTAGAAGCCAATTACCTTATTTAGGAAGGCACTCACACTGGTCTGTAAGTCCCATGTATATCACTATACATCCATTTTTTATATATATATATTTCTTGTCAAAAACATATCAAAATACAAACTTTTACATACAGCACATTAATACACCAACACATAATATGCAAACACAATTAGTACATTTATATCTAAAGGCACAGAATCCTTACTGTCCTAATATTTGTACAGCTGCGAACAACAATTTTTTTATACAAACAACTATAAATGGCAACCTAAATAAAAAAAGACAGCCCTCATATCAACACCTATCAAGGTACTCATGCATCTTAACCCTGTTTCTATTATTCACTGGTGTTGTAAATTTTCTTTATATATAAATCAAAATAACACGGGCTCCATTTCTATGTCAGGTCAACGCGTTTCAGCTCATTTCGTCTGGGCCTCATCAGGACTGGGGACTTAAGGAAACCTGAAACATAAGTCAATACAATCCCTCTTATTTACATATATACATATAAACAGCTATATACAATTTATACATTTAGAGGATCAACCACACTACTTGGAGAATATCTCCTAAGGGTGTGAATATTTCAACGGATCTTCTCTGTGGACAACAGAAGAGCTGAATTCAAAAGAAAAGAAATAGAAAAGAAGTGCCCTTTCTTTATTTCAGTTGGCTTCAACCAGTCTCACCCATTATATTAATTAAAAGGTGAAAAAGTAAGGTAGTGAAAAATAGAAAGATGGAATAAACTATGTCACTCATCCAATTCCTGAGCCACAGTTTCAAATTGGTACTGAGGAAAAAGGCAGGGAAAAAGTCAGGATAGACCCACGTGCTGAAAGACACCACCGCACGCGTTGGGATACAACTAACTCCTCAAGTGCTTAACCAAACAATAGAGAATCTGTCAACTTTCATACCTCGCTGGTAATACTGCTTCTATATGGGTACAGTTAGCTCAGAACTGTACCGAGAGTATCACAATAATTAAGTAGTCAGAGAATCTGGAAAGACATGCAAGAAACACTTAGGGGTCCATTAGGATGTCGGGCGGTGGCACCACCACGGTGCTGGCGGGGTGAAACCTTTTTCCGCCCGTGAACTGCAGGAAACACATCCGCCATATTCGTATAGCAAAACATAGGTCAAATGCCGTCCGCCGTGGAGCGACGCGCACTGTTATCAAAGTGCGCCCGCCACCGTGGCGGTGGGAGCCAATGGAGACTCTCCACCGTCCGTAATGACATCCCCCCCGCTCCACAAATTAGGCTGGCCCAAACAAGCAGACGCAACACAGCGGAGACACCGCCCAACCAGAGACGGTGGACCTCGACAGCGGAGCGCGATAGCAGAGACCGGTCCATACCATCCGGTCACGACCGCCATGGACCCAGCTCTACATGTGTATCCGGTGCTGTACCTGCTACAGCACTATCATCTAATGGGCCGTCGCGGACGACGCCGCAGGTACGCAACTACACAAATACAACACACAACACCAGGGCTGACACAGGGTATAATTCCAAATCAGAGACCCTGCTGGGGGCAACAACACATCCAAAAGGACACCCACACATGACCCACCTGCCACCAAGTCACCCCACTGCATCCTGGACACACATCGACCGCGAACTTGCAGCAACGTCCCTGTCACGTCACCACAGCGGTCAACGCATTCGCACAATGCATAAGGCTGGGCCAGTACAAGGCATTGGCAGGGCACAAAAACCATAGGGACACACCACCCCCAACCACACATCAACACACCCCATCAAGTCACAGGTCAGGTGCCCATCCTGAACACCCCCATGCACAGCAACAAGCAATAGGCACACAAACAAGCAAGCACAATCCACACCCTGCACCACACAACAAACAACCAGGGAGACAGTCACTGCAGGAGGGGCTGCACAGGAATACACAACACACAACACCAGTGCCACACACACTGACGGCTGCAAATACTTGCTAGTACATACACACACAAACAAACACACACCCTGGATGTAGCCACAAACATAACACACACACAGGGATGCCTGAACAGATGCTTGCCCAAAAGCAACAAACAAACACTACAGAAACACACACAGACCCCCATCAGAAACAGACATACCCTGTCAGCCAAACTGTGGAAAGGCAATGGGAGCACAGACACAACAGGCGTGCACAACCCCATCACTAAGGAAGAAAACACACACAACATACAGCAAATCACACAAGAAGTGCACCATCTCAGAACTACACTGCCACATTAAAACCAACCACAGATGCACATGAAATCAAAAATGAACAAACACCACAGGACATCAGGGGATGCATGTCAGGCAATGCCAAGACCACATACATACAGCACTGTATGCACAACAAGCAGTGTGTGCACACCAAGCAGAACAGTCACACACAGACATGACTGACTCAACATCAACACACGCAACACAAATCAGCACAGCACAAATTCAACAGCACACAAAAGGAAGTGAAGCAATACCACAGCCAACACACATACATCCAACACAACAACAACAGATGCACCAATCTGGGATACAAGAGCAGAACCATCTTGACAAGAGCACTGGGCACCACACACAGAGTGGACCATATGTCCTGGCCCAAGAACTGCACCACAAAGCACAGTGTCACAAATTAAGTGATGGGGTGGCACAAACAAATGTAAACCAAGGGGACAGCTTACATCAAATGTACATAGTTAAAAGTATCTAATAATGTTGAAAATTAATACATAATACATATATAATAATAATACTTTAATTAAATATATACAGTAAATATATAATATATATGTACTGAACAATAAGTAGTAATAATTATTTTACTATTTTATAAATTAAAATATATTCTAATTTAATAATACATTTACAAACATAAAACAATAACATAAAATGTAAAAAACTATAAATAATTATATATACTTATAATTTTTTTAACATTCATTATTTAAAACGTTGGATAGCTTAAGGGTGATAATTACTATTCCCACTCCAGAGAGTGCAACAGTAGGGAAAGTGTTGGATAGCGTAGGAGTATAAATTACTATTCCCACTCCAGAGAGTGCAACAGAAGGGAAAGCGTTGGATAGCGTAGGGGTAAAAATTACTATTCCCACTCCAGAGAGTGCAACAGTAGAGAAAGCGTTGGATAGCGTAGGAGTAAAAATTACTATTCCCACTCCAGAGAGTGCAACAGTAGGGAAAGCGTTGGATAGCGTAGGAGTAAAAATTACTCTTCCCACTCCAGAGAGTGCAACAATAGGGAAAGCGTTGGATAGCGTAGGGGTAAAAATTACTATTCTGACTCCAGAGAGTGCAACAGTAGGGAAAGCATTGGATAGCACAGGGGTAAAAATTACTATTCCGACTCCACAGAGTGCAACAGTAGGGAAAGCGTTGGATAGCGTAGAGGTAAAAATTACTATTCCCACTCCAGAGAGTGCAACAGTAGGGAAAGCGTTGGATAGCGTTGGAGTAAAAATTACTAGTCCCACTCCAGAGAGTGCAACAGTAGGGAAAGCGTTGGATAGCGTAGGAGTTAAAATTACTATTCCCACTCCAGAGAGTGCAACAGTAGGGAAAGCGTTGGATAGCATAGGAGTAAAAATTACTATTCCCACTCCAGAGAGTGCAACAGTAGGGAAAGCGTTGGATAGCGTAGGGGTAAAAATTACTATTCCGACTCCACAGAGTGCAACAGTAGGGAAAGCATTGGATAGCGTAGGGGTAAAAATTACTATTCCGACTCCACAGAGTGCAACAGTAGGGAAAGCGTTGGATAGCGTAGGGGTAAAAATTACTATTCCCACTCCAGAGAGTGCAACAGTAGGGAAAGCGTTGGATAGCGTAGGAGTAAAAATTACTATTCCCACTCCAGAGAGTGCAACAGTAGGGAAAGCGTTGGATAGCGTAGGGGTTAAAATTACTATTCCCACTCCAGAGAGTGCAACAGTAGGGAAAGCCTTGGATAGCGTAGGAGTAAAAATTACTATTCCCACCCCAGAGAGTGCAACAGTAGGGAAAGCGTTGGATAGCGTAGGGGTAAAAATTACTATTCCGACTCCAGAGAGTGCAATAGTAGGGAAAGCGTTGGATAGCGTAGGAGTAAAAATTACTATTCCCACTCCAGAGAGTGCAACAGTAGGGAAAGCGTTGGATAGCGTAGGAGTAAAAATTACTAGTCCGACTCCAGAGAGTGCAACAGTAGGGAAAGCGTTGGATAGCGTAGGGGTAAAAATTACTATTCCGACTCCACAGAGTGCAACAGTAGGGAAAGCATTGGATAGCGTAGGGGTAAAAATTACTATTCCCACTCCAGAGACTGCAACAGTAGGGAAAGCATTGGATAGCGTAGGGGTAAAAATTACTATTCCGACTCCAGAGAGTGCAACAGTAGGGAAAGCGTTGGATAGCGTAGGGGTAAAAATTACTATTCCCACTCCAGAGAGTGCAACAGTAGGGAAAGCGTTGGATAGCGTAGGAGTAAAAATTACTACTCCCACTCCAGAGAGTGCAACAGTAGGGAAAGCAATGGATAGCGTAGGGGTTAAAATTACTATTTCCACTCCAGAGAGTGCAACAGTAGGGAAAGCGTTGGATAGCATAGGAGTAAAAATTACTATTCCCACTCCAGAGAGTGCAACAGTAGGGAAAGCGTTGCATAGCGTAGGGGTAAAAATTACTATTCCCACTCCAGAGAGTGCAACAGTAGAGAAAGCGTTGGATAGCGTAGGGGTAAAAATTACTATTCCCACTCCAGAGAGTGCAACAGTAGGGAAAGTGTTGGTTAGAGTAGGGGTAACAATTACTATTCCAACTCTAGAGACTGCAACAGTATGGAAAGTGCTGGATAGTGTAGGGGTTAAAATAACATACTTCTAAATAAAAGCTTTTTTTAGCAATAATAATATAAACTATTAAATAAATATAAACCATACACAATACCTATACATAATTATTAAAGACATGATTATCAAAATATATTTAACCCAAAATAAATATTTAAAAATACCATTTTATATTTTATTACCAACTAATAATTAATTATCAATTATATTATTAACAAAACAATTACTTTAAAAACATTATTACTTAATTACATTTAAATTACTTCCCACCATATTCCCCTATAAACCCACTACCCGCAACAGAACACATTTATCTTTTTATTAATTAATTTAAAATATTTACAAATTAACTACAATTAATTACCAATCAATTAAAATTAATTACCAAATATTTAAAATTAATTACCAATTGATTACAAATAATGTATAATTCCTACTAATTAATAATTAATTAAACATAATTAAATTACTTCCCACCCTATTCCCCTATAAACCCACAACCCACTACAGAACATATATATCAATTAATCAATTAATTAAAATAAATTACCAATTAATTAAAATTATTCACCAATTATTTAAAATTATTTAATAACTACTAATTAATAATCAATTTTAAATAATTAAACTACTTACCACCCTATTCCCCTATAAACCCACAACCCGCTACAGAACATCTTTATCAATTAATCAATTAATTAAAAATAATTTCCAATTAAATAAAATTAATTAGCAATTAATTACAAGTAATTTATTATTCCTACTAATTAATAATTAATTAAACATAATTAAATTACTTCCCACCCTATTCCCCTATAAACCCACAACCCGCTCCGGTACTAAAACATATAATTTGCTTCTAAATAAATGTTTTAATATATTAAATTAATACACATATAATATTATTTATTTTAAATACTTAAGTAAAACATATAACACATACATAATAAAACACACAAAAATTATACAAATATCGATATTAGTGTCATCAAAATTTGTGATATTGATATATATGCTATCGATATTACTAACTTCGATATTACTTACATCGATATGAAGAATTTCGATATTACTTACCTTAGGGTCGATATTCTGTCCAACGATATTCTTGACATCGATATTCTACACTTTCGGAATTTCAAACACGATATTTTGGTAGGTCGATATTTACAACTCGATATTTTGACTGTGTACCAAATAAGATAATTGGCTTCTAAGAGAATATATTGTTTATTGGTGGATTAATTTAGGTCTCAGTCAGTCTTACAAATTTGTTTTGGGAATTATTCCGCCGCATCATTTTTTTTGTTTGTGTCGTTCTTCTTGCCCAGGTGTGGGTGGAGTATTAGGGAAAACCCCCTTTTTGGTATTGAATGACTCCTGGGCAGTGCTCACAGAGTTTCACTCTGTGGAGTTCCAAGGAGTTGCAGAAAAAGCAAAGCATTGCTCGGCCACCCCTAATGAAGTCCCCTTGGCCGCTGAGGGTCATTGGGGTACAAGAACCCCTATTGTTGCCACAAGTAAGTCCCCCACAGCTGGATTGCTGAGAAGTCATTGGAGGCCAGCCCCATTTCGCAACTACTCTGCTCTGGGGCCTCCAGCCTACTTTACTGGTTTGGGGATGAAGTCCCCTTGGCTGCTGAGGGTCGCTGAGGGCCAAGAACCCCTATTGCTGCCACAAGTAAGTCTCCCACAGTGGGATTGTTGAGACGTCGTCAGAGACCCCCCCTTTCTCAATCACTCTACATATGGGCCTCCTGGTGCTCTACTGGTTAGGGGATGAAGTCCCCTTGGCTGCTGAGGGTTGTTGGGGGCTAAGAAACCCTATTGTTGCCACAAGTAAGACTCCCACAGCTGGATTGCTGAGATATCAGAGGCCCGTCCCCTTTCTTAACCACTCTGCACAGGAGCCTTCTGGCACAGCATTGATTGGAGGATAAAGTCTCCTTGGCTCCTGAGGGTCTGTGGGTGCCAAGAACCCCTATTGGTGCCACAAGTGAGTCCCCCACAGCTGGATAAATAAGACGTCCTCTTTCTTAACCACTCAGCAAAGTGCTCAGACCTTCTGGAGAACTACAGGTTGCAGCCACAGTCACTCGCCTCTGCTGAACGCAGAGTTGCCAAATTCCGCAAACTCAGCGAGCGGAACATCATTTTAATCCCAGGTCTGATTAAAAGTGCAAAACCAGATGCTGAGGGCATGGCCAAGGAGGCCAACATGGCCGTCGTACTTTAGCGTGGCTCCACCATAAAACTCCTTTCCTCTGCTGTAGATCCAGGCCCATAGCGCCATCTGCTCTTTCGGTCCACACTTGGGGTTCCTGAGTGAGGAACTGTCACCCTCCTCACTCCCTATAGCTTTCCTGACAGACCCCAGCACCTGATATAGCTCCAGAGCCTCTGGTGGGCCTTTGCAGTTGCAAGGTGTGAGACGCAGCGCGGCCTGGGGATTCCCTTGCCTGGGTGCTGTATTTATGATATTGCCTTGTTCTGCAGTGATTACCCGTGCCACATGCCAGAGAAAGACCCGAGGGGATTCCTGAGAGTGGAGGACCCGGGCACTGACAAGACCTCCTGGGCCACTCCAGGTACGGCTGAAATTGGTAGCTGTTGTGGGACTGAGAGGTGAGCGCCCTGCTGCATAGCCGCTAATGGGGCATTCCCCACCAATGCAAGGGTGTTGCTTGCCCACAACCTTGTCTCTTGAGGCAGTCCCTCCTGCCGGAGTATCCCGGGGGCTGGTGGAGAGTGGCGGACTCACACGGAAGTGTAGCCTTCTGCTTCAGTCCTTTGCTTGTGCTCAGAGCACTGCTGCTTCCTTGCCTTCTGCTAAAGTTGGAGCCAGCCCCTGATTGTGCGAGGACAGATGCCATGACAGCGGCTCCCTCGAATGTTCTGCCCATCCCTCAGGATGCGCAGCTGAATAGATGAGTTTCCCTGGGGTGGGCCTCACAGTTTTTCTTTGCCGCATACTGGAGACTCCAGCCGGCTTCGTGGTGAGGTCTGTGCTCTGCACCACCTGCATCCACTGAGGCACCACAAATCCTTGCATTGCACCTCTCGGTGTGGCCCTGGTGCCCCCTCCACTTGCTGCTTGAACACTGCCTGAGGCTGGTCGGGCCCCTTCAATGGTGCAACTCTGAACTAAGGAAGGCTCACCCTAACAATGTGTAACTCTTGCTTTCTGGACTCACACAAACTGGCTGCTGCTGGCTAAGATGAGGTCCAACTGAATGCTCCACTTATCCCATGTGGTTGGGCTTAGTGGCTATTCACCCGGGGCTGAACATCCCCCCTCTCTGTTTTTGTTGTCATTGGTCCGAACACTGGCCTACCCGGTACTCAGACGGCAATCTTGCCACACACCACCCCGTCATGATGGATAATGACAGAACCACATGCTTGGCGCCTACACAGACGAGAATGGACCAGTACATGACTGACTCCTCCAGTGTTCCTCCAAGCCCATCAAAAGGTGACAGACCCACCTCTTCCGCCACTGACCTCACCATGATACTGCAAGCGATCCAGACTTCACAGGCAGGGTGGAGACAAAGATTGGTGAGGTTAGAATGAATGTGGCCTTACTGCACCTGGATCTCCGTAACGCCACAGGATGGCTCAAGGTAGCTGAATCCTGGATCTCTTTGACTAAGGACAGCATATCCACTCTCAAAAAGCAGGTCTCTACTTTACTCACATGAACGGCCGCACTTCACAAGCATGCGGAAGATGTGGAAAATCGCCCTCTGCGCAACAATATCCGCTTGATTGGAGTTCTTGAGCAGGCGGAGAGAGGAGCAGGCAGAGAGAGACGATCCTCAACAGATGGTTGATTACGTGGAACACTGGATCAAATCCTAGATGCCTGCTGAGCGCCTGTCCTCATGGTTTGTCATTGAGCGAGCCGACCAAGTCCTGACCCCTAGGCTTCAACCAATGGCTTCGCCCCGCCCCATAACAGTCTGCATTCTTAATTACAAGGACAGAGATGATGTTCTCCGAGAGACTCAGCAGCACCCTGACCTCTGC
This sequence comes from Lissotriton vulgaris, assembly GCF_964263255.1. NCBI lineage: Eukaryota > Metazoa > Chordata > Amphibia > Caudata > Salamandridae > Lissotriton > Lissotriton vulgaris. The sequence continues at coordinate 1,716,774,885 of NC_141687.1, forward strand.
TATGGAGATACCAAAGTTCTTCTTTTCCTGGGTTACACCCCTGAGTTGCAGCAATACAGGTGCTCATACACAGAGGTTAAACAAAAATTGAGAGATATGGGGCTTTTGTACTGTCTGCTCTCCCAACGTGACTCCGTGTTATCCACCTCAATAGGTCACATTTCTTCAACACTCCAGACTCCTTCAGACAGCGGATCAAAAAGGAGCGTCCACTGCATGGTCCCATCGCTTCCCCCTAACAGTACTGGATGGTGCCTGGCACCCTGGGAGTACAAGTGCTGCCTAAACCACGTAGATGTCACTCCCTATTGCGGAGGGGGCGCAGAGTTGGCCAGTTGCTTTCACCCACGAATTCCCCTCGGGAGCATCCACACTTATCTTCTCAACATGCCTCGAATCCTGCCACTGGGAGGTGGTGACGGAGGGCAGGCGGCCTCACTCCATGACCCAGCGCTCCTTAACACCAACTCTGATTTGCTCTGGAGCCCTGCCATTTGACTGCCTTTGACCTCTAGTGGCAGCACATCCTCCTGACCGAGGCCTTGTCCTGTTTGCCTCCCAAATACATTTCTTTGTCTACTCGCAGAGGCCCAAGGACTCCCTGGTGGCTGTGAGGCTATGGCTGCTATCCTCAGACACCCGGGTCTACTTTGGGCTTGACATCGGTAGCAAGAAACGACAATACAGAGCTAGGGGGGGGGGGGCAGAACTGCCTTCCTCATTGCACCAACTTATGTGTTTGTGTCTGACGTACTTCACAAACCTGCCATAGGACGGGTATTGGCTCTACTGGCTATGCAACCTCTTACTTTAGATGTTGTTTTATTCCTCTATCAGACATGCTGTTAATCTCTCTACTTACCTCCCTGGTTTACTCAGCACTTAGGGAACTCTTATTCACATGTACGACGACGGCTATGGTCTTCTCATGCAATGATGGGGGTTTTCTTCCCTCAAGATGTGCATGGCATTGTGTTTATTGTTTTCTCTAATGTACCTTTTTTACAAGGTGACATATGCCACTAGGGTAGAAGTGTGGGGAGGGCTTGGAGTTGGGGGTGGGGTTTTATTTCCATACTGTTGTTTGCTGTATTTGTTCACTTCTTTTTTCCCTTCTTAGGTATTGGCAAACACACTTGCTTTGCTCCTACTTGCAGACCTAAGGTGGCATCCCTCCACAAAGCACCACTGGCACGCTCACTATGGCTCCATCAGACTTTGCGGGCCCTACTTTCTGGGCTGTCCGTTGTCCTTAACTTACTATAATCTCCACCTCCCACCGATATGACCTTCCGAGTCCTGTTGTGGAATATTAACGGTCTTAAACCCAGTGACTCGAGCTGTGGTTTTTCTTTAGCTCACCGGCACTGCCCTGAGGTAATGTTGCTGCAAGAAACCCATTTCATGGGGGAACACCTCCCTTTCTTAGTAAATAAGGGCTATGATAAAGTTTTTCACGCTGGGTACTCCTGGAGAGCCAGGTGGGGTTGTCATCCTTCGGCGCCGTTCTTTTTCTCTTGTGGTCATGTGCGTGACCCACAAGGGTATTTTATTGCCTTTTAGAGCACCTTGGAAGGTCAAGTGGTCCTTCTAGTGCATGTCTGTGTGCCGCCTGCTTTGCTGTCACATAGTCTTTGAGACCTTTCCCATCTTCTCACCCACAGGGACTCTCAGTATTGGGGGGTGACTTTAATGCAGTACCTGATCCCGACCTGGATAGTACTGGCATCCCCACTGCCTCCCAAGGGCTCAGTGCCCACCGTTTCACTGTTTAGACCGCAATTTTGGGTCTCTGTGACATGAGTAGTTCCTGGCACCCCCAATGTCGGTAATTCATAAATACTTAGGCAGCTCACTTCAATCACGTCCGAATAGACCTTGCCTTCCTGCCTGCCCGTAATTTCCAATTGTTGACTCAGATCCAGATTCTGCCCTGGGCATTATGGACCACTCTGCTCTGTAATCTTGGGTGCCCAACAACGAGTCGGCACTCCGTACTTACTTCAATAATAATGAGGGCTCAGTTACACATATGGGAACCCTACGGGTCACTAGTAATGCAACAGTATGGGGCTCTGCTAAGAGCTATATTTGGGCCCAAGAACGTGATCGTTCTGCTCTCGTTTCTCCCCGGTGGAGGAATGTGCCCTTCGCCTGGAACTGCAGTTGGAATCTCACCCACAGGCGGATACCTCTCACCAATTAGGCCTTATCTGTGAGGACATTCGTTTGCACTCCCTTGAAGCAGCCAAACACCTCTGAAGTGCCACAACAGCTAGGACTTACAGCTGGGGAGACAAAAAGGAAAACTAATTTATTGGTTGGTTTCCTGTCAGCAGGCCAACAGGATCGTCCCCAAGATTTTAGATGACTCTGATCAGTCTCAGCAATCCCTTCCCATGATAGCTCAAACATTCGCCCAATACTACCATATATTAAACTCAAAGCCACTGGACAGGGACGCTGCTGTGTCCAGGTCTTTCCTAGATTTGGTCCCCCTTCCTCGGTTACCCCCTCCGATGCTAACCTGGTGGATCCACCTCTCACAGTGGAAGAGATTGAAGAGACACTGTCCGGTATGACACCGGGTAAAACCCAGGCCCAGATGGTTTTCCCATGGACTAGTACACTACATTCCGGGAAACACTTATCATCTTTTAATCTATCAGGAGGTCTGTTGGGTTGGGTCCTTCTCATTGGAGTAGGCATTATCCACTATAGTATTATTACCTAAGACGCAGCCCCCCTCCTCATCATGCGTGGATTACCACCCAATTTTGCTCCTCAATTGTGAGGTTAAAATGTTTGCGTAGATACTGGCTAACAGGCTCAAACAAGCCCTGACTAGGTTGACGCAACCAGACAAATGTGACTTCATGCCATTCCAGAGCACAAGACACTGTATCCACCCACTGCCGATGGCCCTCCCCCACTATCATCTACTGCCTTCCAACCTCGCCTTGCTCCTTATTGACTTTTGAGAAGGATTTTGATATGATGGACTCGGATTACCTCCATTTGGTGTTGGCTAGCGCTGGCCTTGGACTGAGATTTCGGAGGATGGTTCAGGCTCTTTTTTCAAATCCCACCTCCCAGGTCCGAGTCAATTGGGTCTTCTCTGATGCCTTTGCCATAAAACAGGGGACCAGGTAGAGCCTCCCCCTGTCTCCCCTCCTCTACACCTTAGAGATAGAGCGTCTGGCTGAATGCATCTGTGCGTACCCCCACTATTCTGGCTGGGTCTGGTGTGAGGAGCATGAGGATCGCATTGGATGCCGATTATGTTCTACTTTATATTGCCCACCCGGCTGTGAGTGGACCCCAATGCCGCCTATCGCTTGAATAATTCGAAAGAGCCTCTGACCTTCGGATGAACTCCTCTAAATTGGTACTGATCCTGTAGTTCCGTAGTTTGAGGGTCTGAGGTTCAGTGGTTCCGAACCCGTTCAATAAAGGTCGTCGGAAATAGACGATTTTGGTGTCAGCGGACCGCAAATCACGAGTGCGGTGTGTACAAGTGTCTTCGCATTAATCGATCAATGAGAACACTACGTATTCAGGGATTTCGTTTGAACCTTTGGGTTTCATTTTGTGAACGGCAGCCATTTTGTGTGGTTGCCCTCACATAGGCCGATGACTACGGCCAAGCGAGTCCTTGGGACACATACACCTTAGCTGACTTCTGTGTGACCTGGCCGAACTGACTCCCTTGCCCGAGGCTGACCTCGCTGAGCCAGTTCCTTGTTAAGCAGATGGTCAGATGAAGATCAGAGAGCAGGACATGCCGAAGTTTACAGTACACTGCACCCACCTTTCTATCTTGCTTCCAATCTGTTTCTGCTCCTTCCTTTACGACATAATCACTGGTTTGGGTTTAGGTTTTATGATGGGTTGTCCGGCCTGATCGAACAGGAAAGTTGGAAATTGCTTGGTCATTTCTGGTGGGCTGGACAATGGAAAATGGGATTGTCGTCATGCGCTACTTTTAAAATGTCACGTTTTGATTGGCTAGTTTGTGTGTAACCGATGCTACTTTGGAATGTGATTTTTGGCATAAAAGACCATGCTCCGCTCATTGAAATTGTGCAGTCTCTAGCGAACCACCCGTGTTGTGCTTCGTAGATCTCTGTTCCTGGTTGCAGCAAATAAACTTTGGTCTTTGACGTCATCAAGAAGTGTCCCGTGTCTCTGTTTGCCAAGGCAGGGGAACTCGAAGGCATCAGGCGTTTTCCCTGGCGCCGCTGGGTTCTAAAACCCGGTTCTTCAATCCCCCTGGCACCGTCTAGAGATTGCTTCAATTGGCAAACAACTATTCCTCTCAGCCTGTTCAGTTTTACATATTTAGGCATACGGTTCACTTTGCACCCCAAACTCACCAGGGCCCTTATCCTACCGCCCCTGCTTTGAAAAACCAATTCAGACCTTATTAACTGGTGTATCCTCCCCCTCAATGTCTTGAGGCGCTTTTCCATCTACAAAATCAAGATTTTCTCACGATTTCTTAAAGTTTTTCAGAATTTACCTCTCGCACCAGATGTGATTCTGTGCACTATACGGTGCCCCCAAAGCATTTCGGTGGAGGAGTTCATTGCTACACATTGTCTTTGCACACTCCAAATGTGGCCCCTATGATGGAAGCCTGGGCATGACCAATCTCTATCTCTACTATCTGTTCTTCCCATCTCCTCGACCTCCATGACTGTTTTAATGGAGGATGGTCTGACTCCGCCTATTGTCTGGAACTGTTGCTGCTTGGATTTCCCCATCTGCAAGCCATTCTCTATGAGTCTCTAGTCTCTCTCTAGATGCCGCTGGTGACCGGAGTTGTGTTTCTTGCGTGTAGGGCAGCCCTTCAACATGTACAGTGGGAAGCCATACTTACATGACAGACGCCACTTTGGTACTGCAAAGCTTTGAAGGGAGTGGCTGCTCTTAGCAGTTTGCTCTCTTGGGATCCCATTGGTATTACGCAACCAGGTGATGTATAGTTGGGGACACACATCCGGGAACTTCAACAGACATACAGCCTTACACAGACCCAATTTTGTAAATACCTCCAACTCAGACATGCTCTCCACGCTCATTCCCTCCCCACTGACACTATCTCGGAGTTTAATCCCATGGAGGCCAAGCTGCTTATGACCTGGCCTGAGTAAGGATTTTTTCAGATCTACCGCACACTTATTATCATCTCCCCGGCTCACTGGACCACCAAAGGACTCACGGGAAAGGTTAGATGGGCCCAATGGAAAATGAGGACTGGCAGGATGCCCTGATGGCCCCTCATGAGCTTTACCACCTCCTCCAAACTACATATCATTCAGACCAATTATCTTTACTGAGTATATCTTTCCCCAATTTGCCTATACCTAGCAGGCTTACGACACACCTCCATATGCCCTCGATGTGGAATTGATCAAGCCGATTTCTATCATATATTATGGATCTGCGCAATGGTGCTTCAGTACTGGACTAGGGTGACCCGAGAGTTGTCGGAGCTGTTGGGATGGGAGGTTCCCCTTTATCACTTATTGGTTCTTTGTGGCTTGTTTAGGGGCTCAGGGGGTACGAGGGCTGAGAGGGCATTTCTGAGCACGTCTTCCTGGTGACAAAGCGAGACATCGCCATGCGATAAATATTTCCCGTATCTCCTACCCGGTCAGTGTGGAGACATGGCTGTGGATTGGTGTGCGCAACAGGAGCGCGTGGTCTTTGAAGCCTGTGGTTGTCTCCAAAAACATAGCCTGGTTTGGGGGAAATGGCTGAGTCAGTTTGCTTAGTTTATTGTGGATGTGTGCTTATGGATAACCCTTATGTTTACTGCCCTACTTCTCCTGAATGTTCTGTCTTGTATGGACTGCATAGCCCATCTTGTAATGTGTCACGTGTGTTTCCTGTACTCTTCTCCACCAGCTGGTGTAAAGTTCAATAAAGTTAATTTATCAGGGAACAAAAAGTGCAAAATCACGCATCCTAACATGCATTTCCTTGGCCTGCACAAAAGCCCAGTTAGCAGTCAATTATATGATGTGGTGAATTGGCAACAGATGACTACACTCATTACTCTAAAATTACTTTAAAAATCATTCAACTAGGAGAAGCAGATTTTGATTTGCTACAGCATTGACATTCCCTAAGGCACTTTTTCTAATTTCCCCATTTGTAGTAAAGCACCATTAGCCATAAATAGATGCGGGTTTCCATCACTCAGCAGCCCCTCCTATTTGTATGATCGCTGAACATAGATTGTACAAGTACAGAGAGTAAGGGGGTCACCTAGCATGGAGGCTAATTTTGTAAACATTGAGGACAAAGGATCAAAATTCAGTACAAAAGGTCACTTTCACGGCACATTTGAGGCGGTCAAGAAATCAGGTAAATAAAGTGAGTAAATAGACGACCCACAAAAGTTCAAGTCAAAATAGGATTATGCTCCTTTGATCGTTTAGCACATTGCAGTATTGAACAAACATTCATATGTAACCGGGTATACTTAAAGATTAAAAAACTAGCAAACATATGCACACCTATGCAAAATGTGACAAGAGACATAAGGGACGGCAGTTGCAAAATTCAGCTCCTCTATCATAAATGATAGTACCAGCCAGACACAGTGCTCTGTTGCTGAACGTGGACTTTTATCTCATAGGTAGTAGGACTAGTTTTAGTTGTTCTTTCTGAAGGTATACTATTTTTTATAAGAGAACAGGAATACAAACCTGCACATAGTATACATTTTTCAAATTAACCTGGTCCCGTCTTAACCAGTTCAATATTGCACCCATTTTGTGTGTTAGAACAGGTGAATTTCATTTGAAAAAAAATCCTCTGTTACGGCATTGTTGTCAGGGTAAGAAACTATAAGTGACATCAGTTTTTTTCTTTTTACATTGGTCACTTCAGAGGGCAAAAACGAGTTTTCTTTTCTGGTCACAGGATAAGTTGTTGATGGTGACAACTTGCAAACCAGGAACAATTAAACTGCTTTCATAAACAGGTATTTGAGTTGTAGTTGATGGGTAACATTAACAGCATTAGCAGCTTTGCAGAGTTGCTGAAAAAATAGCATTTCCCTGAGCAGCATGATTTTGGTGCGGTCAAGTAATGGTTCACTGAAAAATCAAAACACTTTTACAAGTACAAAAACTTTCAAAAATCACTTTCCATGTTTGTGTTCAAATCAGACTTATGAGAGCTAAGCTATGTCTGTCTCAGAAAACCAACGAGCTGGTTTTCCACTAGACTCTTCCAATTGTTCCTCACCATCCTGAGAATGGCTTCAACCTCAAGGGTACTAAACTCATGGGGCCTCATTTATGAAAAGTGACGCATCGCTGCGTGAAAACAGCGATGCGTCACTTTTCACTGCGCCCTCCTTGCACCACCAATGATGCGTCATATTTACAGTATGACGCATCATTGCGCAAGGAGTTACAGATACGTCAGTATTTCTGACGTATCTGTATGGCGCAAAAGTGGCGCATTGCTGGAGAGTGTCACAAAAGTGACGCAACTCCAGCAAAGTATTCTTTCATATGGGGCAAGCCCCATGTGAAAGGGCCTGCGTCAGTATTACGCCTGCTGTGAGGCAGGCGCAAGATTTTGATGCAACAGCGTCCTAAAAATGGTGCAGGGAAATCTCATAGATTTCACTGCGTCACTTCTACGACCCTTCCTTGTGTCAATACGCCACCCTTGCATACATTATACCTGGCGCAGGTATAATGTGGCGCAGGGGTTTACAAAGTGACGCATCTACCTAGATGCGTCACTTTGTAAATATGGCGCAACAAGGAGCATTTTTTACGCCACTGGTGCGTCACAAAAAGTGACGCACCGGCGGCGTAAAAGTGACGCACAGCCTCATAAATGAGGCCCATGCTTTTTAGGATGCAGGATAGAGGTATTAAAATGATTAGTATGTTCTGGACAAAGAAAAGGCACATTTTCCCCAGTGACAACGTTTCCTCTTAACCTTTGAATCCCAGCAAATCCCATATAGCTGTAGGTGTATTTTTTATGACCTAGACTAAACAAATATGATTTTGCTGCAGCGCCGCATAACAAAAGTCGATCAATGACTGGGAAAAAGGTGAGTGTCTGCGTTAGACCAAGGTTAAACAAAGACTGCTGCTAAAAATCCACAAAAGAAACAAGCATTGTCATAGCCAATAGGTCTCGCATTTGGGACCTTATAAGTGTTTAGCCATGCTACACTTGATGTTGTTGCACCAAGGATATTGTGCTGGATAACTAAACACTTATAAGGTCCCAAAGGCGAGACATATTGGCTATGCCAATGCTTGTTTTTGCTATCTAAGTTATTCACTCCCATAATTTTAGGTATGGAATTCTTTTGTCTCGTAAGAAAAATAAAAAATAAAGTAGGATGACTTCTAAAAATATTTAGGCATTACAATTTAAAATGTCTTTAAAGAAAAGTTTAGCTTAAGCCCTGGGAGGAGAGTTTAAGGTCGGGTGGAGTGCTAAAATAGAGTAAAGTGAAGTATGCTTTATTTTACCATGTCATATGTTTATGTTATATTAGCACTTAATCAGCTATTTCCCCAGTCCTGCCCCTTGTGCGAAAAGTGGATCCGCTCTTGTTACCCTAACATTTGTGGGAAAAGTTGTTTCAGCTCTTTAGGAAAATGTAAAAGATGGCCGGACAAAGGGGGTGAAGGAATACATCTCTGGCGTCTGGAGCTATTTGTGTGACCTTGTTTGAGGGTGCAAACCTCAATGTGTGTCTTCTGCTCTTACAGAAGACCATAAATGGCAAAGAAGACCGCCAGGATCCCATTGTCATCACAGGTAATCCCTCTAATGAGACAAAGTCAGGGGGAGAGAGAAGGTTTCGTTATATCGAACATTATTGCGCACTGCTACGCTGTCACAGTTGGGCCATAAACTACAGGTGTGCTATAAGCAGCGGTGAAGTAAAATTGTGTTGAAAATACAGAAATCATGATGATTAGGTCGCAAGCTGGACTAATGCACCCACTGAAGGGATGAATTTGCCAACCAAGGTGCTATGTTTGAGTTCTGGTGGGTGCATCCACCCCTTCATCCTTTCTTTCTAAAGCCAGCAAAAAGAGCACTGTTGAGTTATACTATAAACCTGAACTGTTCCAAGATCCTGGGAAGAGGCATGTCCTCCAAGAATCGTCGATAAAACCTGTATCATACAATGTTGTTGACATTTGCTAATGAAATGCAATGAAAAATTCTGCGTATACGCCATTTAAGGAGTTTTTGGAGAACGTCTTTAAGCATATGTTCAAAATATATTTGGCTTTTCCTCTCACTGTGCACGTGAATTTGAGCGAACAAGGAGTGTTGACATCCTTATGGACATTGGCCTTTCATGTTTAATGTTCCGGCTGGTAGATTGATGTTAGGTTTCCACCTTTTGAAGCATATTTTGACATTTGTTGAAAAAACGTGATTGGTTTTCAGAGACTCTTCGCTTCACGAAGACTCAGAACTTCTTGCCAGAGCCTTACATCCCGCTGGATATTACTCCCGCCTTCCCGCACAAGCTACGAATGTCACTGCCCTACCTGTGTAAAGTGAACACCAAATGAACACCTTAGAAAGGGGTGGCGCCCTGTATTAAACACAACCTAAAACAACCACTGGCAAAGACAATAGGTCTGGCTAGCGTTTTAGCGAAACCAGAAAGAGCCTGTGGTTGTGAAAAAAGAAAGCAATCATGTTCATTGTATTTAAGCACATTATCTTTCAAATGCACCTACATGATAAACAATTTAAAAGTGTTAAGATTCAATGTACTTTAAAAATTTTAAATAATCCCTTGTGCATGGCAATGCAAGCACTCCACAGGAGTTGGAATAATACACCAAATATCCAATATAATGAGGTGAGAAAACTAGTCCTGTGGGTGGAGCCGAGTCAACTACTCTATGTATGTTAAAGAATTGATGACATTAGGTAAAGCAGTGGAATGAAAAACCAGAGCAAAAAAATGCGCTTGCCTGACCAGTGTCATACTACAGTTAACCACTGGATGTTACTGCTGTACCTGTACTCTTCATCTTCGTACCCATTGACAAAGCCGAGTGCTTCCTAAAAATGGAAACGTGCTGCTTTCTGAAGTTAGTGCTTATTGACGTTCTCTAAAGATAGAAACTGACACCAGCCAGTACCTGTCCGACTTGGTCAGCCTCATTGAAAGAATTCCAGGGAGCAGTCTTTGTGTGAATTAAGGGCGTGGTTTAAGAACTGCTGGTGAAGTCGTTGAATGAAAGAACAGAAGCGTGACCTACTCCCCTACCTCCCAGTACAGGCTTACAGTGCCCAAGTATGTGGGTGAAGCCTACTCAGATATGTGAGAAGGCGGTTCTCGCTACCTGACGATGCTATCAATGGCCTCTTTGCGGAGACTTGAACTGCGCATGTGTGTTGGTAAAGCATAAACCTAGTTGGAAAGAGCAATGGAGGGTTGCGCGTCCTTTAGTGGACTTGCATAGACTACAGCAAAACAAAACAAAACAAGCATTGGCCGCGCGGGCTTAAGAGTAACGCTGCGAGGCCTGCGAAATGAAATAATAAAAAAAAACGGGAATGGTGATGCGAGTTGGGCGCACCCGCGCACGCAACGGGAAAAAGTGCTGTGCACATCGCGCTCGCTTGTGCGCGTTCTAGCAAGCTGGTGGTCGGCAAGGTGGCGCTTTTTAAAGCAGCTACTAAATGTCTCGCAAGTGCAGCGCATGAGCTGACTCTAGCGAGAGCTAAAAAGCACTCTTTTTACTCTGCTTTTCATTTTGCTGATGAAGATAAACGATTGCACACTTTTAAAATAAATGATACAACATCAATAAAAAAGGCTATTAAGGTTCATTTAGGGCTTATATGCAGATGTGGGAAGGACAGCTCGCAGGAAGAATGTTTTCACTCCTTCAACAACTGAAAAACAGAATGTCTTCCATAGTTCACGTTTCCATTGTCTCCACGGTATACAGCTGCATTTTTCAATTTCAAACCATATTCACCTACTTTGGTTGTAATCTGCTCTGCAACTGCTGTGGTGTTTCATCTGCGTCATCATAGAAATGTATGTCAGGCGAGAAGTGAAACTGAAGTATCTAAAAAAATGTTTATAGTTAATGTTTCCCTAGTTGAGCGCTTCACTGCAACCGAGAAATATCCATGTTGCAAAGTCAAACTGAGAAATATCCATGTTGTGGGTTTTCAAATGCCTGCTGCAGTTTGTTCAGAACCAAGCAGCACATCTTATTTACAAACAACCTAGACATTGCCACATCAGTCCTCTTTTGAGAGGCATCTACTGGCTCCCTATACAGCAGAGGATTCAGCTTGTGGTATTTATAAACAGCCTAGACACTGTCACATCGCTCCTCTTTTGAGAGATCTCTACTGCCCTCTAGAGCAGAGGATTCAGTATGTGGTATTTACAAACAGCCTAGTCTATACCACATCACTCCTCTTTTGAGAGACCTCTACGGGTTCCCTATAGAGCAGAGGATTCAGCTTGTGGTATTTACAAACATCCCAAACACTTTCACAACCCTCCTCTTTTGAGAGACCTCTATATTCTCCCTATAGAGCAGAGGATTCAGCATGTATTATTTAAAAACAGCCTAGATATTGCTACATCACTCCTCTTTTGAGAGATCTCTGAAGGCTCCCTATAGAACAAAGGATTCAGCTTGTGTTATTTACAAACTGCCTAAACACTGTCACATCACTCCTCTTTTGAGAGACTCTACTGGTTCCCCGTAGAGCAGAGGATTCAGCTTGTGGTATTTACAAACAACCTAGACACTGTCACATCCCTCCTCTTTTGAGAGACCTCTATATTCTCCCTATAGAAGAACAGCCTAGACACTGTCACATCACTCCTCTTTTGAGAGACCTCTATATTGGTTTACTTGGCGAAAGAACTGGGAGCTACGATTATCGCATATGCTGACGATACACAGCTTCTTTTTACATGGGAGAAGAATACAGACTCAGTCTCTCCTGCGAAGCACTGCCTGTCTTCCATTTTTAAATGGCTTGTCTCTGCGCAGCTCAAATGCAATGAGGAGACGTCTGATATCCTCCTCTTTGGTAATTTTCCCTCTAAGTTTAGGGACTCCCTCCGGCCGGTAGAGTCCCTGCTGCCTACCTCTATCGGGAAGCCCGTAAAGAATTTGTGGGTCTGGTTTGAGGAGAACCTTGCCTTTCACACGCAGGTTCTATTCTGGCTTGAATATGCTAATGCGCTCTTTGTGGGCATTCCTGGCTATATGTTCAAAAAGCTGCAGGTGGTCCAGAATGTCGCAATCAGGCTTCTTCTTGACTTGCCTTTCAGAAGTAGTGTGAGCCACCCCCTGTGCTCATTGCACTGGCTGCTTGTGATGGCTAGGGTAAAATTCAGATCACTTATCATTGCCCATCGTGCACTCTACGGCCTAGGACCTGCTTACCTCCAAAAACATTTTCCTTCTATTCCCCTGTGAGACAATTACGCTCCTCATTGCAGCTTCTGGCTCTGGTTCCTGCTTTAAATGTCAGCAGTTAGGTGGCGGTTCTCTCGCCCAGAAAGTGGCCCTGGCCTGGAATGCCCTTCCATTTACTCTTTGGAACATTAAGGATCCACTGACTTTTAGAGAGCTCCTGGAAACTCATCTCTTTGCCAAGGTTTCTTTTCTTTTTACTTTCCACCCCTCGTTGGCTCCGCGCCAGGACACTCCTGAGTATCTGCAAGCGTTACAAAATAAAATAACATATTCTCTCTATAGCACAGAGGATTCAGCATGTGTTATTTACAAACAACCTAGACATTTCCCATCACTCCTCTTTTGAGAGACCTCTACTGGCTTCCTATAGAGCAGAGGATTCAGCTTGTGGTATTTACAAACAGCCTAGACACTGTCACATCGCTCCTCTTTTGGGAGACCTCTTCTGGCTCCCTACAGAGCAGAGGATTCAGCTTGTGGTATTTACAAACAGCCTAGACATTGCCACATCACTCCTCTTTTGAGAGACCTCTATATTGTCCCTTTAGAGCAGAGGATTCAGCATGTGTTATTTACAAACAGTCTAGACACTGTCACATCGCTCCTCTTTTGAGAGACCTCTATATTCTCCCTATAGAGCAGAGGATTCAGCTTGTGTTATTTACAAACAGCCTAGACACTGTCACATCACACCTCTTTTGAGATACCTCTATAGTCTCCCTATAGAGCAGAGGATTCAGCTTGTGTTATTTACAAACAGCCTAGACACTGTCACATCATGCCTCTTTTGAGAGACCTCCCCATGCTCCCTATACAGCAGAGGATTCAGTAGCCCCCGCTGCCCTGGAGGTGTGGGGTGGCCCCTGAGTTCCGTGGAAACCCCGGCGGCACTGTGCATGGGCCAGCTTAAGAGCCCCTGAATGGGTCCAGAGCATGAGGCGGCCACCACCATGCACTTTGCTGGGGGCTCCCAAGGTTCGTTATGGCACTAAGAAGATTATCTTTGAAATAGGTTGCATTACTTTCAAGGTTCTTGCTAATGAAAGTCCCTCTTTTATAAACTCTAGATTTAAGAAATACATCCTGAGTTAGAGACTCTGCTCTTCTTCACAGAATATACTGCCCATCCCCAAGTACAAAAAGCAAAAATTGGGTTATATCAGATACTTTGGGGCAGATTTACAATTACTGGCGCATCCCTGCATATCAGCAGGGATGCGCCAGTAACTTTTTTGTGGCAATAGGGATGTGCTGTGCCACCCTCTCCCGCCTTGAGGGTAATAAGCCCTCCCCCGCCATTGGCAAAGCGAGCTTACCTGATTCGGTCGTTGTTCCCGCCGTTTTCTCGAGACCAACTGCCGGTCCTACTGGTGTCACCTGTGGGGAAACAAGAGGAAGATTCGCATTCGCAGCATCTCGCGACTGCTGCAACTGCTGGATTAGTAACTTGGCCTCTTCGGCCGTGTCTCCGGGCGCCGTAGCACCCCCTGCCTTTTTATTGAGCCATGTGGCCAAATGGGTGGCCAATTCAGGAGGCATATCCTCATCGTTAGCGGGGGTGATCACAACCGGGATCGGCTGACCCGCGTCTGGGATTGGTAACGGGTCGTTAACTGGTGTGACAGGGGCGACCGGGGGCACCACAGGGACCGGAACCTCCCCTGAAACCGCCCTCTTCTTGACCCGCTTCCCTCTACCCCCGGGGACGATTCCCAGCAAGGCCGGGCCTATTACCTTCTTGGGGTTACCAGGATTGTTCAGTGCAGCCAGTTGCTTTTTGACATCCGCCAAACCTCGACCGATCGCTGGCACTTGCCCGATTTTTCGCTCCATGCCAGCCATTCGGTTCAACAACATGCGTAGCACCTTATCTGTCTCGGAACCCTTTCCTGCCTTCTTGCCAGCCATGGTTTTGATTATCCGCTCCGAGTCGATCAACACGGTCCTGGATTCTTCACCTTTAAGTAACTGAAAGAGAAACACAAGAATTACAAGTTCTTCAAAATTGCTGCTTGTTCCGTCGAGGGCTCACGAGCAACGAGAGGGTGCAGCCTTCAGAGCACAGGAACAAGAGGACGCTTCTTCGGATTCCCGCTCTATTTATTCTTTTGTGGGAGGGCGTGTACCCTCCTCCGGTACGCCTACTGGGCATGGCCATCGGTGTAGGTGTCTAGGACAACCCCTCTTGGGCGGGAAAATGCGCGCCCCGGCTACGCCGCTTCGGGCATACCAGCCGAGACACGCCCCCCGCCCAAAATGGTTTCCCGGGAGGATCGGGGCACCCGACCATACGTTCGGGGGGACCGAGTGGTCGCACCTTCCCATTCTTTGAGCTGGTAGCATGTCTGCAGATATGCCAAACATTGCGGCCTCCTTTGCATTCCTGGAAATTATTTTCTAAGGTTGTGATCCTACTTAATGTATAATAATATCCTGCTCTTCTCCATTGGCAACGAAAAAGTCTGTATTACATATCCTACACTTTGCTTTGTACCTTTCTGAAGAACAATCGAAATTTGCCTAGCTTAATAACGGTAAGTTTAAATTCTATTAAGGACACGGAGACGAGGATTATGCTTTTCTTCCTTCGCTTTATTCCAATACCAAAAAACACAGCAGCCAGAAAAGCAATCAAATTACTTTTTCTTACAACAGGTAGAAAAAAACGCCATTTGCTCTCATAAGTAATGAAAAAAAACAGTCCATAAACATCAAATCCCATAAGCCCAAGGGATAGAATCCTAACGGAGTACTTCTACACTGTCCATAACTCCTAGAAAGCTGCACCATCTTGTGAAGACCTCCTCTTTCTTCGCGCAAGTCACGCCTTTACTTCATTGGTCCTGCTTGGCTCCATCATGTCCTGCAATATAAGGACAGCCCGTGAGTGTATTTTAGGTCACCTTCCCAAAGTCAACACCACATCTTTCAAGAACAGTAGAAGCAGGCAACAAGTATTTCACCGGAAAAATTAAACCAGTTTATTTACGTAAGTACGGGTGGGTTCGCACCAAGTGTGCAACGGGAGGGATAATCCTCGCCTCAGTGTCCTTAATAGAATTGAAACTTACCGTTACTAAGCTAGGCAAATTTTGATTCTATGTCAGGACCGGAGGCTCAGATTATGCTAGTTCAAAGCTTACTTACCACCAACTGAGCAACCTACACCATAAAAAAGTTTGAAAGTGGAGTTGGAAGACCAATCTGCTTTGCGCATAAGGTCTTCTAACCGAGCTCCTAAAGAGAATGCCTTCGAGGCCATCGCACCTCTCGCTGAATGTGCACCAAACAGTTTCATATCAATACCCGCCTCTTGTATGACCCATCTCACCCACCTGGCTATCGTGGGGAAGAGACAGCATGGTGCGGTTTCCGCAAGGCAATAAGGAGTTGCCGTTCACCCGGAGGGCGGAATTCAATTGTCATTTCCTAATATGATTTCAGACAGTTTACCACACAGAGCTTGGGCACATCCGCAAAGAGATCGTCCTCGAATCAGACTTGGTGCGGCAACCAAGATTAAACGTAACCCCTTATGGAGAGAAGACTCTTGCTGTAATTTTCAAAGCCCGAACATCCAAGACCCTATGGCAGGAAACCAGGCACATAAGCATAGCTAATTTTGCTGAAAGTTCTTTTAAAGAAAGGTATTTATTAGGTTGCCAGGACAAAAAGAGGTTGAGGACCAAGTTGACGTCCCAATGAACTGAGTAGTGTGGCTCCGGGGGTAGAGACAAACGAATACCTCTCAGGAGTCTACAAACAAACGGGTGCTCACCAATTGGGGCACCGTAAACCGGGCAGTGAGCTGCCGATATTGCCGATCTTATCACGTTGATAGATCTGTAAGCCAGGCCATCCGTAGCTAGTACGGCCAGGAAATTCAACATGGGGACAACGACCGCGATCACAGGAACCAAATCCCGTCGCATCCACTTTGTCCATGCGGACTTGCAGCGCTTAGAAGTGCTGTTGCCCAGGCCTTTGCCAAGAGGCCTTGAGCTTGTCCCGAGAGGCCCGGGAGCGACCAGCGTCTCCTGAAAGCCTCCATGCCATGAGGCGGAGAGATCCCTGAAGGATGAGGTGGTGAAGCCCCTCGTCCAAATTCAGAAGGAGATGAGGAAGCGGGGGGAGTAGGATTGGAAAATCCCAAGAAAGTTCCAGAAGAACTGGAAACCAGACTTGAGACCTCCAAAAAGGCATCACCACCATCGCCTCCGCCCTCAAGAGGAGGATTCAGGCCGCCGTTCAAACCACCATCGCAAACGGGGGAAAGGCATAACCCCTCTCCAAACTCCAGTCTTGGAGAAAAGCGGCCGTGGCCTCCGCAAGAGGGTCTGGCCTCCAGCTGAAGAAGCGCGGGAGCTGGTGGTCCAGTAGGGACGCAAAGAGGTCCACCGAAAACGGTCCCCAGAGGTTGTCTAACCACTCGAAGACCTGAACATCCAGCTTCCACAGGCTGGAGTCCGTCAGATTTCTGGAATGCCAATCTGCCACCTGATTGGCCTGACCCGGTAGGTACTCCGCCGTCACAGAGACTTGGTGTGCCAGGCAATATTCCCAATACTCCTTTGCCAGGTCTGCCAAGGCATGGGAACGGGACCCCCCAAGTGGTTGACATAACGTATCGCTGACAAGTAGTCCATCTTCAGTAACACGCACGAGGTCGCCTGATGTCTGGTCCAACAGCAGACAGCGAAAGAACCCGCAAGAAGCTCCAAGCAATTGATGTGCAACTTCTGTTCCTCTAACGACCACACGCCACCAGTAGAGAACTCTCCGCAACGGGCACCCCAACCGGACCTGCTGGTGTCCGATTCTATTGCCAGATCGGGGGACGACACGAAGATTACCCGGCCATTCCAGGCCTCCATGTGTTGCAACCACCATGCCATCTCTTCCCTGGCGTCCTCCGACAAGGGGACTGACTGATCGTACGACAGCCCCTTCCTGAGGTGGTGGGCCTTTAGGCGCTGCAAAGCCCGGGAGTGATGCGGGCCCGGGAAGATCGCCTGTAATGAAGAGGAAAGAAGACCTACCACCCGCGCAGGCTGGCGGAGCGACGTCGTCGGTTTGGAGATAGTCTGCCTCACGGTGTGACGGATCTTGGCCATCTTGTGGGCCGGCAGACTCAATGAAGACATCACGGAATCCACGACAAATCCTAGGAATACTAGACTCTGGGTCGGAGAGAGGACAGACTTGTCCTTGTTGATGACGTACCCCAAGCTTTCCAAAAGGGAGATCGTCTGCAGCAATTGGGATAG
This sequence comes from Lissotriton vulgaris, assembly GCF_964263255.1. NCBI lineage: Eukaryota > Metazoa > Chordata > Amphibia > Caudata > Salamandridae > Lissotriton > Lissotriton vulgaris. Next base: position 1,716,792,640 of record NC_141687.1, read on the forward strand.
CAACGTCCTCAGACACTGCGCAATGAGAAGAATGTCATCCAGGTACACACCATTCTTACCTCGCAACCCCTCAGGTATTCCACCACCGGATGTAGCACCTTTGTAAAACACCAAGGTGCCGAGGAAAGTCCGAATGGAAGGGCAGTAAATTCATACACCTGGCCCTGCCATAAGAACTAGAGGAAACAGCGATGAGAAGGGTGGATCGGGACCACCAGATACGCATCCTTTAGGTCCAACCTGACCATCCAATAATGAGGCAGGAGGACATCCCGTAGAAGATGAATACCCTCCATCTTGAAGTGTCGGTAAACCAACCACCCATTGAACTCTTTGAGGTTGATCACCGGCCGCCGCCCCTGTCCGTCTTTTCCACCAGAAAGACGTTGCTGAGGAAACCGTTGGGGTGCAGCGTTGATCGACAGATGGCTCCCTTCTTGAGCAAAGCGGACACCTCCTAGCCAATCAGTTGTGCATTCGGGACGGAGAAAGAGAAGGGTTGTGGGCGCACAGATTGCCGTGGTTGGTCGTAAAACTCTATATGGAACCCCCTCACGGTCTGCAGAACCCAGACATCTGCCGTGAGTGCTGACCAAGCATGCTGAAAATCGGCCAAGTGCCCCCCACCGCCGATATGACACACACCTCCTGACTGACCACCGCCAGAGTTGCTCTTGAAGCCGCTGCGGCCTTGGAAATGTTGCCCCTTGGAGGGGTAGAAGTTGTTAAAGTTTGCTGAGTTCTGGTACTGTCCTCTGCCAGAGCCTTGTTCCCTAATATTGGTCTGTTGACCGCCGCGGCCGGTCGCGTGGCCCTTTGGGAAAAACAGGTCTAGAAGACCATCTTGATGTTCGATTGGGCCTTGTCCAGCGAGGTGAATGTGGCAACAAACTTCCCCAACTCTTTTACAAAAAGGGTCCCCAAACAGGCCCCAATGCACCACAGCTTCTGCCTCGGAGGATGCCAAATCACCTAGCTTTGGGTCCAGCTTGATGAGCAAGGAGCGCCGGCGTTCTGTTGACAGGGTGCAGTTGGCGTTACCCATAAAGGCTATTGCCCTCTGCGCCCAGTTGGACAGAACATTGGGGGAGATGACAGATCCAGTCGCCGTCGCCTTCATCTCCCCTGCCATGTCCAAGATCTTGATCATTGGGCCAATGGAGTCCAGGAGCTTATCCTGGCATGATCGCCAAGAACGGTCTATCCCCTTACGAGGGTCCTTTATGTATTTCGCGAGGAAAGTCGCCATTTTGGAATCTAACTCAGGAGTAAGAGCCACTTTCCCCTCCAACGTGAGGCACGGACACTCCGCTCTAACACACCCCCGCCCTTCCTTCTCCAGAGGCTTGCGGAGGAGTCCCGCCATGAACTTGGCCACCTTGTGCCCAGGTCCCTGACCGTGGATGAATAATTTAATCCGGATCTAGCATGCCGGAGGCGTCCTGGGGCTAGGTGCCCGAAGAACTAGCCGGATGCGAGGACCGCGAAGACCCCTCGTCGTCATCGGAATCAGTTGGGGAACCCCCATCCTGGGAAGGGGGTGCTGTAGACACCGTGGGCTCAGGTGGCGGGGGAAGCACAGAAGATGGTGGCATGGACTTAGCTAGGAACACGCTTTTCAAGCTTTCAAAGGCATCCTTGTCCACCCCTTTTGCCCTTGCACGCCACCATCCCGCAAACCGTCTTGAGTGGTGGGGGATCCTCACCCGAGGCGGGTAGTGGCACGGGAGCTGGAGGCCTCCCGTGAGCCTGGGCCAACCTACCGCACTCCGCAATAATGATGTTAGTCAGGCGCTCCTCCATCGGAGTCATCACCTCTGTCACACACCTGAGAATGGAGGTATCTACAGCCTCAAAGAAATCGACATACAGAGGTAGGTTCTGCGTCCCCTCCTCCTCTTTGTAATGACTATCCTGCTCCATGGCCCCTTAGACACCCCTGACCAGGTATTTTGGCACCAGAAATAGGGGTCACCCACCCAAGAACTCCTGGCAGCATTCAGGGAAAAAACGGGCTAGCAGCAAAATCACCAGGCCCCTGAACACACAAGAGAAACCCCCCAGTGCAGGCCTAATCTCATCAACTACCAAATCGGGAGGAGTGGTGGGCAAACAGGCAGAAAGAGGACCCCTCCCCCACTATCCTGGGGTCTATGGGCAGATCGGAGACCTGCAAATGCTTTTTTGTTGAGGTAAAACTCAGCAATTGGGCTGCACACAATGCCCTAGTCACGTGGGCCGTCAGACGAAACTGACACGGCCTAGCCGCCACCAAGTGCGCCTCCATGAAAGTGTACAATCTCGTCGTCGGCGAGGAAACCAAGAAGGACCTTTGATACTGACCCAAGCGGGCTTAAATAATGTGATAATTGTGTCGGTACAGACCCCGCAAGGCGTTCTGGTGTGGCGGCTCGGGGGACAGCTCCGATAGAAGCTCAAATAGAAGCCCAGGTTAGATGTCCTGCACATCTAACCTGGGCTTCTATTGGAATTCTATAACGCATATTAGCAAGCCCATTATCGCCGTTTTAGCTGCAGTTTCCTGCCGCTAAAACGTTGATAATTTTAACGAGGTTCATGTTAATATGCCCCCAAGAAAATAACGAAAAATCACCATGTCTAGAATTTGCCCTCAAGTCTGTACATGTTCCAGTAATGCAATATGATTAAAAACAAAATCTTAATTTGCTTTGTACTAATGTTTATACAGCCTACAAGAGTTCCATTTTCTAAAAGACAAACTTAATTCATAACATATGACAGCATAATGTGAATAAATCTAAATTAAAGAGTAGACTGGTGATTACAAAGGGTCCAGAGACTGCCCTGCCGGCTGCACAGGCTACCACAAATGGCTCCTCAGACTGCCACAGAGGGGCCTAGAGACTTCCACATAAGGGCCCAGAGATTACCACTGAGGAGCTTACTGACCATCAATAACAAATGGGCCTTTCACACTATCACACACAGAGAGTCGCACAAACTACCACAGAAAGAAGCTTTCATAGAAGGCATGGCATATTGTTTACCAAAGAGAGCCTACAGATCACAGGGGCTGATAGGCCACCTAGTTATATTGATATTGGCATATCTCCATTGTCTGTTTTGGTTAATGTTTGAGCATATTAGAAGACATATTCATGCACCTACAGTAGCTAATTGTAACTTATAAATTAAATACTGCTTTTCTCGCACATTTTCCAGTACCAATCGACAGCAAAGGTGTCAATCATACCCACAAAGGATACTGTCCACAATAAAAGCGTAAGAATAACCCCGCTACACCAGCTTCGGGACTGATACACAGCTTTTCACCATTGTTGCGAAGACAGAAGACTGCATTCGATGGAAGCAAGTTTATTGAAGACTATATTTTAGTTAGCCTCAAATAGACAACTATGAAGTTGTGCCAATCTCCTCCTTTGTCCCTCTACTGTTGCTGTGTGTCGTCTCCACACTCCATATCTCAAATGCAAAGAAGTCACACAGCAATAGGCAAACCAAAAGATCTAATACACCTCCCTTCTTTCAACACACAACTTAATAGATAATAAACAAAGCAGAATATACTAAAAATGACAACAAAATAAAATAAAACAAAATAAAGTAAAGTAAAATAACAGCAAATGCAATAGTCAAGTCAAAATATATTTTTATTTGATTAATTAAAAATCATAAAAGGATGGACAACCATCATAAAACGCAATGCTTTAGAGTATAAATTTTAAAAACATGAAAAGGACTTGACGTCAACATCACAATAAGGGACAGCTTACCTATATATATAAAAACGAATGTATGTCTATTTGTCCTTTATGCATTACTACACCATTCATCCAATCGCCATGAAACTTTGGGAAGTTGTTGAGTACACTCCTGCGAAGGTTTCTGGTAAAAAAAAATACATTTGTTAATAATAGTTGAGTACACTCCCGCGAAGGTTTCTGGCACAAAAAAAAAAAAGAAGATACATTTGTTAAATATCGGCCCACCCGGACCCACAGGGCCCTCATAATCTTTCCAATACTGAACGTTTACAGTTTACGGTGCGACTTGCTTTTGCAATGACCATCAACAAAGCACAAGGACAATCGCTGCAAGTGTGTGGACTAGATTTGGAGAATCCGTGCTTCTCACATGGACAACTGTATGTGGCCAGCTCACGCCTCGGAAAACCTTCTGATTTATTTGTGTACGCACCAGACGGAAAAATAAAAAATACAGTGTATCCACAAGCACTCAAACAAATAAACAGAATTAAAACAACACTTTAAAATGTTTTCCATATTAAAATGAATTAGTTTCAATAAAAATGACAGAATGTAAATCAAATGTTATCATAACAAGTTTCCTTAAATTTCCATTTCTTCTGAGATCGCAGCAACGCGCGACGGGTAAGCTAGTTAATTTTAAAATAATAACGAATATAACAGTGCATTTGGGAAATATGTGCTAATTAATTGGCTACTTGACAGAGTTGCATTTTGCCAGTTCTTTTGCCGTGATTTTCCAAACTATTATGGCTCTGCAAGACAGAGGAATCGACGACCCTCCAAAACATTTAATGACCGCTGCCCTACACGTTCTTATTTGTTCCTTCCTTAGAGCCTCCCGGAGGATGGATTTTCGAATTTCCAATAAGAAAGGGCAAGTACATAGTAAATGTAGTAGTGACTCTTCACCTTGACCACAGAGGCGGCATTCCTTGGATGGCCATGTTTGTTTCCATTTTGGGGTTAAATCCTTTGAGGGGAAAGATCCCATGCATAACAAAGTCAGATAATACTTTTTCTGGCAGGAGAATTGTTCCAACAGGTATTGTTGCGGCTTTAGCCTCTGGTAGGCCTGTATCACAGCCCAGGCATGATGTTTTTTTGCAGAGGGTTTTATCAGTTAATAAAGTGGTCCGCTTAATGGCGGAATTGACTGCGCTTTTAAATCCAGAGTACCTTGCGAGGGTGAGCCAAGCGTCCTCTAGCTGTAATGCCGACAGGGATTACTTCAGGGCTGTTGTAGTTGAATTGACTAGGCTCATTTGGTTTTCAATCTTGACCCAACAATGATGGGCTAGGGTGTTGTCTTCTGCCTCACTCAAGCTCCAGTAATATTTTACTAAGGAGCCTTTTCTGGCCATAATCAGATTTTTTAATTCATATTCTAGGCGGATGTGTGCCTGGGAGGTATGTAGCGGTATTGAAAACAGTCTCTTAAAAAGGGTGGACTGTGCTGTATTTAGGACTTTGGCATCTTTAGTGTTCAGAAATTCCGAGCCGTATGAGATGGAAGGTAAAAAATTTGCCACACTCACTTCAAGCAGATGGCCGGTGGAGCATCCTATAAGTTTTTTCCTTAGGGTTTTAAAAGTGAACAACAGTTGTTTGGCTTTCATACGGCCTTGGTCCAAGTGTGATTTAAAGTTAAGCTTTCAATCTAGCTGAAAGCCTAGGTTTTTATAGCACGTAACCCTGGTCAATGGATGCTCACCCAATTTCCAGGAAAAAGTATGCCTTTTCTATTTTTTTATTGGATTTGGAGAAACACAAAACCTTTGTTTTTTGGTGGTTAATCGTGAGTTGGTTCAGGGTAGTGTAAGCTCCTATTTCTGTAACCAGTTTCTGCAGGCCTATAGGAGTTTGTGTTAGCAGGACGATGTTGTCAGTATATTGGATTCACAGTGTCGTTTTTTTGCCCAATTTTGGAGGGTCGGCTTGGGTTAACCGAAGGCACTTTTCAAGGTCAGAGGCATAAATGTTAAAGACAGGGCGCTAATACGCAACCCTGTTTTATCCTATTGAATGTTGGAATTTTGCCAGTTAAACTGGACCCATCTCCTTTCTTGATTTGGAACCTTGTGTGTGAATACAGATTGATTATGGCCGTCAGGAGTCGTGGCGGGACCCCCCAGTCTTGCATTTTTGCCCATAAGTTAGCTCTTGAAACTTTATCGAAATCCTTTTTTAGGACGATAAAGCAGGCATACAAAGGGCTAGATTTTGCAAAGGCTTGATTGACTATGAGAGTAACCGCTGAAATATTGGTTATGGTATCCATCCCTGCCCGAAATCTAGTTTGCGTGTAGGGTATTAAGTTTGAACCGCTGACCCAAACCCCTAACTCAACCAAGAGGTTGGATGCGTATAAATTCGCCTCCACATCTATCAGTTCGATCAAACTGTAGATGGTTGGATCCGAGCGGGAACTCGACTTGTGGATTGGTTTAAAGATACTTCCTCTCCAGGACTCAGGAATCAGACCACATGTTATAGCTTTGGTAAAAAGGTGAGTCAGGAGACAAGACCAAAATGGAGCGTCATGCCGAAACAGGGCATTTGGTAGACCATTGGGACCTGGAGCTCCCTCGGGTGTAACATTTTTTATTATTTTTTGTACTGGTTCAGCAGAAAACGTTTCTGAAACTGCAGGCGATTCATGGGTCAGAGTATAGTTAACTTGTTCTCCGTCGCCAGCCCCATTTGCTGTTGAAGTTCCGTTGTTTAGGGCAATTGAAGATCGAGTTTCGTAACATAGGCGTTCGATGTGGGCTCTCCAAGTTGCTTCCATTACATCCGAGTTATGCTATTGATTCCTGCCATTAGTTAGCTGATTGATATGATCCCAGAAGCTCTTGGAGTCCCTTAGTTTACATGCATGGAGAAGTTTTGCCCAGATATGTTCATTGTACTCTTTTTTGGCCAATCTTATGCCCCTTTTGTGCTCCTTTCTTGCTTTTGCAATTAGAAGCAGGATTTCCCGATGATGTTCTGGTCCTCGTGATCGTAGTTGTCTGAGGTACTTATTTAGTTGTCGTTTTTGTTTCCTCAGACGTTTGGTGAACCAGGCTGCCCCCTTTGAGTTTCCTGCTTTATGGCCATGGGCGTGCTTGGAAAATGTATTGTTTATGACATGGATGTAGGACTCCCAGGCCTTTATGCTCAGTGTTTCTAGATTAAATCTTTCAAAGAGGCTGGTTTATATGCATGTGATGTCCTCAATATTTACTTTTTCCAGCAAAGGCGTTTTAGGTTATAACATTGTGTTAGAGAAGATGTCGCCTTTGGTTTCTCTGGAAATGCAAAACTTCCTAATAGAGTGAAAGATTGTAATTGGTGATCGCTTTCCGCCCTATCTTTTATTTGAAAGTTCTCAATGTACAGGAAAAGGTCGTAGTCCGTGAAGGTGTAGTCAATGGTTGAGCATGTTTTTTGGGTGACCCTTGTGTGTGCTGGGGGCCAATCTGTCGGGCTTTGACCATTGAGTACACACATTGAGAGATCATTCAGGCGGGCTGCGCATCTCTTACCGAGGGAGACCCATCGATTGGAGGCTGATGTGGCCTCTGTTGTGTCCTTGTTCCTGTCATGTTGTAAATTCATGTTGAAGTCACCCGACAGTATGATGTTGGCATCAGGGTAGGCTAGTTTTAATGTTGCTAATGATGTGATAAGTTGCTCGATTCTTAGCCTCTTTTGTTTGGCTGCTGGGTGAATGTAGATGTTGAGTATAAGAAGACTGTGGGCCAACGAGGCATTTAATTTGGCACATAACATCCGAGAGCAATCTAAGTCTATAATAGAAGCCTGCCATGGGATTTCTATTGATATAAAAGTGGAGAGGCCCCCTTTTGCTCTTCCATATTTAGTGGCTCTTTCGGCCGGATTCTGAAATTCTTTGTAACCGGTTATTGGGGAAGGGGTTTTCTGCCAAGATTCTTTTTTTTTTTTTTTTGAAAACCTTTATTGTACCTTCTTACAGTTACACAGCAAGTCGCCTACAACCCCGAGGGGCCGGCCGCTAAATGAGAAGAAATAGCAATGACAGCCTTGCAGAAAGAGGGTCCATGTGGTAAAGAAGCCACTGTAATGAAAGGCTCGCCACAGAAAGAAATGAAGGTCATTAGTCCAAGTTTCCATACAAATTAAATGAGGTTTTCGTTTTTTGTTTTTTGAAGAAAATAAAAAAAGGAACCAAAAGAACAACAGGAAATCACATTGCGATCATTGATAAAAAACATTGCAGGATAGCTGTAGGAAGAATCCCCAGGACAGGATAAGGTGCCGTGTATTATCTAGGAGCTATTGCAGAACGTGGAGAACTGTCACCCCCCACTTTCCACCCAAAAGGTCCCTCTACCTCAACCGCCCCCCTTCACTCCATCCCTCCTCGTCATCCGATTCCAGCGGATCATCTTCTGGCAGTGGATCGCAAATGTCGCCTCAATACGCATTCCATGGGGACCACACCTTATTCCACTTGCCTGGACAAGCACGACTCAAGTACACCGCCCTTTCAGTTACCATTGTTCTGTCCATATTCATGCACCATTGTGACGTTGTTGGAAGGTCTGCCGCCCCCCAACGCTGTGCAATATCCCGCTTCGCTACAATCATCCCTAATGTCACCCAGAGTCGACCATGCCGGGACAGATCTGTCGGTTCCCATACGTTGAGGAGACACCGCCTTGGCTCTGGGAGAATGGAAATCTCTAGTACCTGGGATACAGTACGCAGTATCTGTCGCCAATAATTTTGTATGCGTGGGCAGTCCCAAAACGTGTGGAAGAAGGTGCCCTCTTTCCCGCAGCCACGCAAACAAAATGGGTGTGGTGTTCTGTGGATGCGGTGTAGCAGTGTTCTCGTGTAGTATACCCTGTGAAGGACCTTGAGCTGGACTAGTCTCATCCTAGCCGAGATGCCCACCTCTTTCGGTGAAGCCAGAGCCTCATTCCACTCGTACTCATCTAGGGTGCCTATCTCCTGTTCCCACCTTTCCTTCAGGGGAGCCAGAGGATCTGGCGAATTGTTTAGGAGCTTACGATACGTCAATGAAGTTGCTCTCTCCACCATGAAGTCGGTCAGGAGGCGATCCTCCAGCGGGGAGGACTCAGGGAGAGTCGATCCGGAGGGGTTGGCCGAGAGCAGTGCATGGCGAATCTGCACGTATCGATATGATTCGGGCGGCCCCAGGTCATATATTTCTCTCAGGCGGGCGAATGAAATAACATCCCCCCGCTCCCACATGTCCCCCACCGTGGAGATGCCGATGGAATCCCAGAGGGAATATCCCTTGCTATTTCTCAGATTGTCCAAGACGCGTGCGTCCCAGAGCGGGGTGAGTTTGGTGATCTTCCCTTTCCATCCTAGCGCAGCTGTCGCCGCATGCCGGGTTTCCACAGTGAGTTTAGTGGGTCCTGTGAGCAGTCTCAACTTTCTCCGGTCATAAAGTGGGGCAAGTATGTTATTGATGCCCAACTGCGCCCTGTCTGCTTGGAATGCCGGATCGGACTGTGGGGCGTGTAGCCACTGATTAATGGGCCTAAGTTGTGCTGCCCAGTAGTACAAGTGCAAGTTCGGAAGTGCAATGCCCCCATCATACCAGCCTCTGCAGAGTTTAGCTTGAGCTATGCGCGCCGGCCGATTGCCCCACAATAGCCCCGAAACCACCGCTGCGACCTTCCTGAAATATCCAGCTGCCACCGGGAATGGCGTATTATCTAGGATGTACAAAAAGCGGGGCAACGATTTCATTTTGTACAACGCTGCTTTCCCCAGCATAGTCAATGGCAACCCTGCCCAGAAGTTGGCGTCCTGCTTGAGACGCTCCAGCGGTGGTATCAAGTTCAGTCTCTTGTATTCAAGTGGATCCCCCGTGACATGGATGCCCAAATATTTAAAGGAGGAACCAGCCAGTCTCAGAGGGCAGTCTGGTCCGAGTGTGGGGTCTGACCTGCCAGCATGTACATCTCCGATTTGCTCCAATTTATGGTGTAACCAGAAACCTTGCCATGCTCGTCGCACAAGTTCAGAAGAGCCGGGACTCCACGCTCGGGATCCGTTAGATACACCAGCATGTCGTCCGCATAGAGGGACAAGCGGTCTTCCCATCCCTCCTTCCATTGTATTCCCTTGAGCAAGGGAGTTTGTCTTATGCGATTAGCCAGAGGTTCCAGGGTTAGCGCGAAGATTAGGGGAGACAGAGGGCAGCCCTGCCGGGTGCCCCTCCCGAGTGGAAACGTGTGTGAAATGTGGCCATTTGCAACCACGTGCGCCACAGGTGCCGCGTAAAGTAGCTTTATCCAAGATATGAAGTTCGGGCCGAAGCCCATGTGAGACAGTACCTCGAAAAGGTAAACCCACTCCACCAGGTCGAAAGCCATCTCTGCGTCCAGGGCCAATATAACTGCACTATCACTAAGTTGGTCTGCCCTCGCCAACACCCCATGAACCCTACGAAGATTAAGCGCTGTGTTCCTATGAAGCATGAACCCCGATTGATCTGGGTGGATAAAATCAGGCAGGTGCGCCAACTGTCGGTTGGCCAGGAGCTTCGCCAAAATTTGACTTTCTGCATTCAATAGGGAGATGGGGCGGTAAGATGAGCATTCCTCCTGAGGCTTACCGGGCTTTGGTATAGCCACGATCGTGGCCGTTCGCTGGTCCAGTGGGAGCTGCCCCCTCTCGCGGCATTCTTCATACATTTTAAGTAGATAAGGACAAAGGTCCTCCGAGCGTGCTTGGTACCATTCGACCGGAATGCCGTTCGGACCGAGGGCCTTTCCGGGTTTAAGCGCCCCTATGGCTATCCGCAGTTCGTCGGTGGTTAATGCCGCATCTAGGTCGGCCATAGCCTCCGGTTGCAGTATCGGGATATCTATGTCGCTCAGTGCACACTGGGCCATAATCGCGGTCACCTCCCTTTCGGGAGTATACACCTTTTCGAATTGGGCCGCCAGTGCCTCCACTACCTGTTCGGGGTCAGTCAGAATCGCACCATTCCCATCCTTCACCTGCTGAATCCCTTTGGAGCTACCCCCTCTCTTATCAAGCCAGGCTAACATCTTTCCCGCCTTATCGCCTACATCATACACCCGATTCTGTGTCTCAGTGATATGTCCCTGTACTGTGAGGCGTGCATGGTCTGTATACAGTCGCTGCTGGAGTGCAAGATTGTGTGCTGTGTCCTCTGTAGGGTCAGCCTCATGTGTGGTTGTGGCTGTGCGCAGTTGGAGCTCGAGTGTAGATTGCTCAGCTGTTTGTTCCTTCCTATGCGCCATTATGGAGCTTATAGCCTTCCCCCTTAGCACTGTTTTGTAGGCCTCCCAGAGAACCTCGGCGGACGCCACAGTCGATTCGTTCTCAACAAAGTATTACTCCATAGCCCTTTGAAGAGCCCTCTTGATTTTCAGGACTTTAAGGTAAGAGGCCTGAATAGGGTATATGCGGCGACGCAACTTTGTCTGGGTGGAAATGGTGAGAGTTAACGGAGAGTGATCTGAAATGCCTCGGGGTGTATGTCTACTGTGTCTACTCGCTGTATCCCCTCCCCCAACGCCAAAAAATAATCAATGCGGGAGAGACTGTTATGGACTGTGGAGTGGAACGTGTATTGTCTGACCAGAGGGTGAACATGACGCCAAATATCTACCAGTCCCAGTGCCTCTAGGAACCGCTGAAACCGGGAGGGTCCCCCCGGAAAAGCAGCTACCGGAAACCAGTCAAGTTGTGGGTCCGCAGCTGCATTGAAGTCCCCTCCCAAGATCACATCACTGTCCGGGAGAGATAACAGGAAATCACCCAGGGCTGGAAGCATTACGGAATGGAGGGACGGCGGAACATACACAGAAACCACTGTCAACGGACGACCGTCCCACTGCCCCACCACCGCCGCAAAGCATCCCTGATTATCGGCTTTCGTACTCAGTGGAATAAAGTGTGAGGATTTTTTAACCAGGACACCCGTGCCCCGCGAACCAGATGAAAATTCTGAATGTACGATCATCCTATACCCCCTCCTATCTAAGGCCTTGGTAGCCCCTCCCACCAAATGAGTTTCTTGCAAGAGTGCTATTTGTGGTTTATGTCGCTTCAGCTCAGTTAGGACTAGGCCACGTTTCACCTTGTCCCCTAGGCCCCGCACGTTCCAGGAAAGTATTCGAAGGGCGGAGCCACTAGTCCGCGCCCCATCCAGCCCCGCGGCATTGAGTTGTTCATCCGCCATCTTCAATCACACAACACACGAAACGTCCAGAAGGAATCAATCGCACCTGCAATAACACAATTCTAATAGCAACACATTTTACAGTTCTTGATCGACTTAGTGAAATTCCCATGAAAACGAACCAACCCCCCACACCCCTTCCCACCCTGCCTCCCTGCTTAACGGACCTACAACTGCCCGCCACCCCAACTTAGCAGAGCGCCTAATCCATCCCACAAACAGAGTACTTGCACGTCGGGGGAGAGTGTCCTCCAAAGCAGGTCTGCCAAGATTCTTGAAAAAGAAGAATGTTGTGCTGTTTTATGAAATCCATGAAGTCGGGATCTTCTAGTTTTGTGTGCAGGCCGTGCACATTCCAGGAACATATGTTGCAATCTTGGTATATATGTGAAGCTGTTGGGGGGCGTTATTCATTTCCTTCCAGTGGGGAAAAAGCAGTAAAATGAGCACAACTATTTATATGGAATAACATAATAACAAAACACATTATCAATCAATAAAGGAACCTGTAGCAATATAAAAAATATAATGTGTTTAAATAATAACAACTCTCTCAATGGATCTACATTTTCACTCCAGAATATAATCATCAAATCTGACAGGATCCTTGGTCTTTCTTTTCCAAACATTTTGACCATAACTATAATCAAAAACAGGAACATGACAATATGACTCAAGATTGTCACTGTTAGCAACAACTTTAACAATATGTGCAGACTTTCACCATTGCCTATTACTTACGTTGACAGCAGAACCATCATCATTTACTTCATCAACCAAATAAGGAGAGCTAAACCTCAATTTAGCTTTCATCACTCTGGTAATCTTACACATTCCCAATCACCTTTCTTAAAACCAACATGCTTGGTTCCTTTCAAAATATCATACCTACTTCTGCTTTTCTCGTGACACACCTCAGTTCCCTTACAAGCAGTATTCATCAAATGATCTTGATCCATACTCCGAGTGAAAACACTGTTAAATTTGCTCAATCACTCCTTCGACTGTGGCATGGGCATGAAGGACCTATACCCATACTATCTGGCCACAGGGTTGCTTGTCCTTCACAACTGGCCCACCGGAGGATTGTCTGATCCAGCTTACAGAACTGAACTTCGAGACATGGCTTTCCTCAAATCCAGGCCCTCATGTACGGATCCCCATTCCTAAAATACTCCCAACGGTGACTCGGACAGTCTTTCTGGCCTGGCGTTCAGACCTGAGTCATACATAATGGGAATCCAAACTGATCCAACAAATGCCACTCTGGCAGGGTTTGTGGCTCGCTGAGGTGGTGGCATTACGAGGCTTTACATATTGGGACTTCATTGGCATCTCCCAACTGGGCGACGTGTGGGTGGGAGACCATATAAGGACATTTCAGGATCTGCAGAGCCGCTTTACCCTACACGCCTCACAGTTTCACAGATATTTGCAGATGCGCCAGGCCCTGAACGCACACATTTTGACAGGCATCACACTTCCTGATTTCAGCCCACTGGAAGCGCAAGTCATGATGGGAAATCTTGGGAAGGGAGGCATATCACACATATAACGTACTCTCATGAAGAACGGCCCCACATCACTGGACTCGCTTATACTTCGCTGGGAGGTTTGGTTCGGCCCCTTGGAGGGTGAGGACTGGCGAGACGCCCTTATGGCTCAAAGACCATCACTGCTTCTGCCAGACTCCAACTTATCCAGATCTACTACCTTCACACTGCATACCTTACCCCGGAGAGACTACATAGAGCATAGAGCAGGACTGCGCACCTTGTCTGAATGCACATGCTGCAGGCACCAACCAGCACATTTCTACCTTATGATCTGGTCTTGTCCCGCCTCATAAAATACTGAGACAAAGATAGAATCTGAACTCACACAAATCCTGGGTTTGCATGTACTTCACCGCCCCATGCGCCTGCTCCAGGGCATTATGGATAGTCTAGATTGGTCCAGAGCAGAAAAATCATTCCTGGGGATGGCCATCATGATGGCCAAACGTGATATTGCCATGGCCTGGACGCAACCTGACCACCCCCACAAGGGCTAAATGGCGCTGAGGTGTGGACTGGTTTGCCGCTCAAGAGAAACATTTATTCGAAGCTAGAGGCTGCTCTGCCAAGTACTAGAAAGTATGGGCTAAATGGACAGACCAACTTGGTTAGTGGGGTCTGTGGTGATAGCTGCTTGCTTTTGCTATGTAAAGTGTTCGATAGCTATGCATACTGGATAACTTTACTACCGACACCCTCACAATGTCTTATATGCAAACCTGCATACCGTGCTGTTGCTGCTAATCTTCTCTTTGTTTTCTAAAATGCAATAAAAGTTGATTGTCAAAAAAATAAAATAGGCTCAATCACACAGGTCTTAAAATATCATGCAAAAGGATCACTGACAGAATTTCGACCTCCTAAATATCGACCTACAGGAATATCGAGTCAACAATATCGATGGCAAGAATATCGACATCCTATCTACAACATGGTAAGTACAAAAATATCGCAAAAATAATATAGCTGTAAAAAATATCGATGTTAAAAATATCGTTTTTTTTCTTTTAATATATAAATGTAAAATAAAGTATATAACACTAATAAATAAAATCTACATAGTTAAAAGTATCTAATAATGTTTAAAATTAATAAATAATACATATATATTAATAATACATTAATTAAATATATACAGTAAATATATAATATATATGTACTGAACAATAAGTATTAATAATTATTTTACTAATTTATAAATTAATAAAATATATTCTAAATTACTAATACATTTACAAACATAAAACAATAAAATAAATCAAATGTAACTAATATAAAAAATAAAATAAACATTTAATTTTTTACAATTAATTATATAAAACGTTGGATAGCGTAAGACTAAAAATTACTATTCCCACTCCAGAGAGTGCAACAGTAGGGAAAGCGTTGGATAGCGTAGGGGTAAAAATTACTATTCCCACTCCAGAGAGTGCAACAGTAGGGAAAGCATTGGATAGCGTAGGGGTAAAAATTACTATTCCCACTCCAGAGAGTGCAACAGTAGGGAAAGCGTTGGATAGCGAAGGGGTAAAAATTACTGTTCCCACTCCAGAGAGTGCAACAGTAGGGAAAGCATTGGATAGCGTAGGGGTAAAAATTACTATTCCCACTCCAGAGAGTGCAACAGTAGGGAAAGCGTTGGATAGCGTAGGGGTTAAACTTACTATTCCCACTCCAGAGAGTGCAACAGTAGGGAAAGCATTGGATAGCGTAGGGGAAAAAAATACTATTCCCACTCCAGAGAGTGCAACAGTAGGGAAAGCGTTGGATAGCGTAGGGGTAAAAATTACTATTCCCACTCCAGAGAGTGCAACAGTAGGGAAAGCGTTGGATAGCGTAGGGGTAAAAATTACTATTCCCACTCCAGAGAGTGCAACAGTAGGGAAAGCGTTGGATAGCGTAGGGGTAAAAATTACTATTCCCACTCCAGAGAGTGCAACAGTAGGGAAAGCTTTGGATAGCGTAGGGGTAAAAATTACTATTCCCACTCCAGAGAGTGCAACAGTAGGGAAAGCGTTGGATAGCGTAGGGGTAAAAATTACTATTCCCACTCCAGAGAGTGCAACAGTAGGGAAAACATTGGATAGCGTAGGGGTAAAAATTACTATTCCCACTCCAGAGAGTGCAACAGTAGGGAAAGCATTGGATAGCGTAGGGGTAAAAATTACTATTCCCACTCCAGAGAGTGCAACAGTAGGGAAAGCGTTGGATAGCGTAGGGGTTAAAATTACTATTCCCACTCCAGAGAGTGCAGCAGTAGGGAAAGCATTGGATAGCGTAGGGGTAAAAATTACTATTCCCACTCCAGAGAGTGCAACAGTAGGGAAAGCGTTGGATAGCGTAGGGGTAAAAATTACTATTCCCACTCCAGAGAGTGAAACAGTAGGGAAAGCATTGGATAGAGTAGGGGTAAAAATTACTATTCCCACTCCAGAGAGTGCAACAGTAGGGAAAGCGTTGGATAGCGTAGGGGTAAAAACTACTATTCCAACTCCAGAGAGTGCAACAGTAGGGAAAATGTTGGATAGTATAAGGGTTAAAATAACATACTTATAAATAAAAGATTTTTTTAATTATAAAAATATAAACTATTAAATAAATATAAACCATATACAATACCTACACATAATTATAAAATACATGCTTAGCGAAATATATTTAACGTAAAATAAATTTTAAATAATACCATGTAATAATATTTTATTACCAATTAATAATTAATTAACAATTATATTATTAACAATACAATTATTTTTAATAAATTATTATTTAATTAAATTTACATTACTTCCCACCATATTTCCCTATAAAACCACTACCCACGACATAACACATTTATCCATTTATGAATTCATGAAAATGAATTAGCAAATAATTAAAATTAATTAACTATTAATTAAAATTAATTACCAATTAATAAAATTTATGTTATAATTCCTACTAATTATTCATTCTTTAACCACAATTAAATTACTTCCCACCCTATTCCCCTATAAACCCACATCCCACTACAGAACATATATATCAAGTAATCAATTAATTTAATTTATTTTCCAATTAATTAAAAATAATTAGCAATTAATTATAATTAATTAATAAATCCTACTAATTAATAATCAACTTACCATAATTAAATTACTTCCCACCCTATTCCCCTATAAACCCACAACCCGCTACAGAACATATATATCAATTAATAAATTAATTAAAATTATTTTCAATTATTAACAAATAATTACCAATTAATTATAATTTATTAATTAATCCTACTAATTAATAATCAATTTACCATAATTAAATTACTTCCCACCCTATTCCCCTATAAACCCACAACCCGCTCCGGTACTAAAACATACAATTTTATTATAAATTAATTTATTATTATATAAAATTAATACACATATAATAGTAATTATTTTAAATAATTAAGTTAAACATATAACACATACATAATAAAAAACTATAAAATAATACAAATATCGATATTAGTGTCATCGAAATTAGTAACATCGATATATATGCTATCGATATTACTAACTTCGATATTACTAACATCGATATAAAGAATTTCGATATTACTTACCTTAGAGTCGATATTCTGTCCTACGATATTCTTGACTTCGATATTATGCTCCTTCGATATTTCATACTCGATATTATGGTAGGTCGATATTTCCTACTCGATATTTCGACTGTGTACCCATGCAAAAATCTTTCCCACAAAGCTTTACAAGGAGAAATCCCTGTGACAGACTCTGGTATGTTACAGTAAAGCCAAAGCATTGCTTGCACAGCATCATTCACATTCTACTTCTCCACTTATGCTTTACTGACACATTCATTATTCACTCCATTAGATAATTCTACCTGACCATTTGCTTGAGAGTGATATAAACTACACCTCTTGTGTTAGATCCCAGCATCATCTCAAATCTTTTTCATCTGTACAAAAATAAACTGCACACCATTATCAGAAACTATCTCTGATGGAAAACATTCTCAGTAAGAAATGTCTCCACTGATTTAATGTTAGGTTATCTCACAAACCTAGACTCTAGCATTTATACAGGCTATCAATCATAACAATGGCAAATCATTTATTAACATATATGGAAAGGACCAGGAAAATGTACAATTTTTCCTGTACACCCTTGAGAGTTTCACGTCTGCTCATGGGAGGTGTGTTACTCTTAAGACCTTTGTCATTCTGCACACGCGTTCCAAGCTTACAATTCCAATTCTCAAAATCTCTGTTCATTTCCAGCCACCAATAGGTTTCTCTCAATCTCTTCTTGTTCAGCACCATTCCCAAGTGACTATGATGGCTAAACTCTAGCAGATGATTCCTGATACTGTAAGGTAAGACAAGCTTGTGACCCCAAAAAAGTATGCCATCTTTCAGACTCAGTTCACTCTGAACTTTACTGTTTGATTGAAGCTCTAGAGGGAGACTGTCTTCCTTGGGCCACCCTTTAGTAGAACGCTCTATAACTTTGTTCAAAATCACTTATTTTGTAAGCTCATTCCTCTAAACTTCCTAATTCACAGTTTTCTCATCCCACTTATTAAAAAACACCCATTTCACAAAACAATCAACATCTTGCTGCTCGTCATCATCCATAGTTTCCATATCAGAACCCGATTGCAGAAGAAGGGAAAGAAAATCAGCTTTTCTGTTCTCCCCCCTTGAATGTGCTCAACATCAAAATGATGCTATAAATGTTTTACACTCAATCTGATTAGTCTGGCAGTGGCTTTGGTCGAATGCATATTAGCACCTTTCAAAATAGGTACCAACGGTTTGTGGTGCATGCACAATAGAAATTTGGTCTCCCAAACATAAGCTTTGAAACTTTCAACAGCCCTTGTACAGGCAAGCATATTTCACTCGATAACGGAGTAAGATAGTTCACTGCC
Organism: Lissotriton vulgaris; assembly: GCF_964263255.1. NCBI lineage: Eukaryota > Metazoa > Chordata > Amphibia > Caudata > Salamandridae > Lissotriton > Lissotriton vulgaris. The sequence goes on from NC_141687.1 coordinate 1,716,811,107, forward strand.
CCAGACACACACAGTACTGGCATCAACTGTAATACATAAGGTTTTACATGTTGAAAATGGACAATCAACAGACAAAATAACTTAATTCCACTGTCCTGTTTAGTGCTTACCTTTTCAGGAAAATATGCACTTTTTAATCACACCAAAATACTAAATACTACACAATTCAATCTAGGACACCAGCCAGTGACGCTGGTGGCACGGATCCATTGTTGCACTGTACTCAATGATTCACATCTTGCTAAGGCCCCCCTGGGAGACCCCTAGATGGCCAGTTTCCCAGTAGTTATTGCAAAAGTATGAATTGGACACTGATGAAGTCTTAAGTGTAACCCACAAGCCACATGTGCTCTCAGTTCCTTTTGCTTCAAGTCTTTTTCCTCAGCTGATGTAGTGGGTAAAGCTATTGGTGCTCCATCTGGAGCATAACCAGGAGGCATGTGGTCCTTCACGCTGGCGACCCCATTGCAGCCAAGGACGGCCTCAGGGTCACCTCAAGGTGCACAGCCACCAGGCTCTAAATCTGGTGCAGTAACCCTAGTGCGTGGAGTGGAGCATATACGTCACCCTGCTGGCCAGGCTTATTAAATCATTTGGCTTCGCAATAGTATCATATGCAGATGATGCGCATATTATAGTTTCCATTACAAATAACATTTAAGAGACAGCCCAAAATTTCCAAATCTGCATGCAACAGGTAAGTTATTTAATGTCGGAGAACAGCCTCAAATTAAACTCAAATAAAACAGAGGTTCTGCTCTCTGGCAGTAACCCTTATTTTTGGTCTCCCATTTGCGTGCCTCAGGTACTTGGCCCGCTCCCCACTCCGGTTACAAATGCAAAAAATCTGAGCGGTATTTACGACACAACTCTGTCTTTTACACACCAGGCAGGTGAATGCTAGCACAGCATCCACGTTTTTCACATAAAAAATTCTGAGAAAGATTTTCCCTTTCATACCGCTCGACTTTTCAGTATTCCTAGACATTCCTCCGCCAAGCAAGTGGGGAAGTGCATCGACTTTATGGCTCCCTCTATTGCCTTTAAGGCCCTTCATAATCATGGTCTGGAGTACTTGAAAAAACAGTTTCGCCTGCATGTTCCCCCTAGAAACCTTCGATCCTCATCTCATAAACTTGTATAGAGGTTCCCAGATTCTAACTCTCAAACTGGGGAGGCAAACGCTTTGCTAATGTCACTGCTAGATTATGGAATTGTCTTCCTACTAAGCTAAAGAATTCCCCTGATCTTCTTTCTTTTAGCTCTTCCCAACAATGCAAGCTCTTAGTATCACTGGACTGTCACCTTAGGTTCCTTGCTGCAACCTTGGTATTAGTTGAGCATTATTAATAAATAAATAAATAAATACAATAAATAAATAGGTGTTGCAGCCCTGTTCAATCATGTTGTACACCCCTCTCCCCCCGTAGGGTTAATTTAAGAAATTAGGCAAACATAGCCCCAACCAGGCCAAAATAGGCAGTTCTTTAAAGCATTCCCAGCAGATGCCATGTTTGAGAGATGAGGGGATCCCTCTACAGCATTGGTTACTCCGAGCTCACTCTCAGGTAGTCCGCTTTGACTGGATGTCCCACAGCCCTGGAACAAACTGAGCTTCTACTCCAAGGCAGTCACTCCTCCAGTCAAGCTTCTAGGCACACAGGCACACCCACAGTATATTAAGCAGAAAGTGCAGACTTCGGATAATATCCCCTCGCCTCTGATAAACTGCCAGTCACACACCAGTGTTTGTCACACAGCAGCCCTTCAAGTACTCTGTGGAGCACTCCCTTCCTTGGTCTTGAAGACCTTGGAACTGGAACAAAAAAAAGTGGTTTAGATCCTATATTTATACAGAACATCTGTACACAAGTTGTAGATCCACTGTCTCGAACTTCAGAACTGGTTTTTGGTTTCAAGTGTCCTTCTCAGACTCCTCTCTTTGGGTGGGTTGATGCTTTGTTATGATCTATTGGCTAGCATTATGTACCTAAGATTGGATCTTGTGTAGGTGTTGCGTTACAATTTAATGGAATTGGTATGTTATAGAATGTGACTGGGTTACTGTCCCTTCTTTGCCTCCTTAGTTGTGATGTAATTTAGCATGTGCTGGCAGAGAAGAGAGAGGACAGCTGAAGCTGTACTTACGCTTTGGCTGGGGTCGTTATTCTGCAATAAACATAAGAATACAACAATACATCATGAACTGCCTTCACTACAAATTTGGTGACGAGTGACCTCAGCCACAAATCTGCGTGTATGCTGCCTGCTTTAAATTTCGGATTTGTGCTCAGTGAGCACCAACGGTACTCTGCTTCCGAGTGAAATTTCAACATTTGAAAGTGCAGCTCCTGTCTATGACTTTGCCGGGATTCCTAGCTTATTACAGCATTCTGCATTGTTTCAGGTACATTTTTATGCTTTGGCCTGCAGCACTCGTCATGCACCTGTTGGGTTTGAACGTAGCCCGCGTTCCCTTCTCGCCCTTCTCTACCTGCATCTCCACAAACGCTGCTCTTGCGCGCACAACCTGCTGCTTCATCATCTATTCCTTTACTGACATCACAACGTGACACGTCACGAGGCCAATTTCCTGTCAATAGCACGTTGTTCACACATGCTGACCATTTTAGGTAATTGGGCTGTTATGAATTAATTTACCTTGCAAACACGTATTTATTCTCGATCGTGTGCCGTTTTTATTTTTGTTTTGGATTTCCTTCTCTACTTGTCTCAGTTCTGACTTAAAAGCAACATGTACAGTAACTTGGCAGTAAATTATAATTTTATTGCTTATTTTTCTTTCAGGGAACTGGTTAATCTCTTTAAATTTAACCCCCATAACCATTTGTGCCTGCACATTGAGAGGAATCTCACACGTAGATCGAGTGGAAAGAGTTTTTTTTATTATTATTTGGCTGCTCTTGATGAGCACAGTGATTTTTCTCCTGAGAAAAAGAAAAATATATTGCTACAGTCGCTTGGTCTAAAAGGGTTAAAAGTTTACAATCATATTGAGAAGAAGCCAGATACCCAGAATTATGTTTTCACGAATGTGCTGAAAGATTTGGATAAATATGATACACCTACTGTGTGTGTAGGTATTGACCATTACAAGTTTTTCTACAGAAAGCAACCTAAGGAGGAAACAGTAGAAGAATATGTTTCTGCTCTAAAGAAATATTGCACTAAACTGTTGTTTTGCTACTCTCCATGATGAATTGATTAGAGATCAAATTGTTGCACATTGCTAACCATTCCATACAAGATGGTTTGTGGGCTAAAGGTGAGGCTCCTTTACAAGAGGTTATAGAACTGTCAAACGTGCAGAAATTACAGGAAGGTGTGCCAAGGCCGATTTGGCGCATGATAACAAACCACAAGATGAAGCCTATACCAGTGGTACTGTGAATAAAATTAAAAACAATTAGAAATGTGTTTCACAAAGTGCCAAGAAAACATATTCTGGAAATAAAATGAAAAAAGCTAATGATTTAAAGTGTTTCAGATGTGGTTCGGCAACAAATTTAGCGAATGACAAAAAGTGTCCTGCGAGGTATCAACGTTGTTCTGCATGTGGTACCATTGGTCATTTCCGAATTATCTGCAAGAAGAAGTCTAAGAAAAACATGTCTTTTGAGATGTTAGAAGAATTTTCCGAATCTGACTCATCAGATACTGACAATGAAGACACTAGCGTGTGTTCTTAGTGTGGAGTCTAATTCTGATTGTACAGTGTTAGGGTTACAAACTGCTAGATAGAAACCCAAATGCAACATTTACATAGGTGGTATTCTATCTATTATGGCAGATTCTAGTTCACCATACACAATCATCAACAAAACTGTGTAGAATGAGAAATTTAAAGCTAGTTTAGGTGAAAATCTGGAGTCTCCTGACATGTTATCCAATGGTTTCACTGGAGAACTTATCCCATTACTTGGTTATAAGAAGGTGATGTTTAAGTTCAAAGATCGCAATGCTGAGTGTAAATTGTACGTTTCCAAATTTGGTCGTTCAGATTTAGGATGGTGGGACCAAGGGAAGTTAGGTGTTGTCCTTGATCCTAATAGTTCTGCGCCTGTACCTTTGCTACGTAATGACAACGAAGGGGTAGATTAAATTCTCAAGGATTTGCCTTCTGTGTTCACTGATGCGATGGGAGAACTTATGGGTTTTCAACATTGCATCATTATTAAAGAAAATGCAGTTCCATGTACTCATAAAGCTAGGAATATTCCTATTTCCATCAGGGAGGATGTTTTAAAGGAAATTAATAAGCTGTGAGATGCAGAAATCATAGAGCCTATAGAATCCTATGACTTTATTTCTCCCTTAGTTATTGAAAGACGAGCCAACGGGAAACGTAGGCTTTGTATACATTTAAGAGATCTAAATAAAAATATCCTTGTAGACCAATTTACTCTGCCGAAGATTAAGAAATTACTTGCTGCTGCCCAGGGTGCTCAGTGGTTCTCCATCATTGATCTTACATCGGCCTACCACTAGGTTCTTTTGCATCCTGAAAGTAGAAGATTAAGTGCTTTTACCAAACCTTTTGGTTGCTTTCAGTTTGTAAGGGTACCGTTTGGTTTAGCTTCCACCGCTGCGATATTTCAGAGGTTAATGTTTCAGATTTTTAAGGACCAAAATAAGGTTGAGTTTTTCCAAGATGACATCTTGGTCATGGGGAAATCCAAGGAAGCTATGAAACAATCGGAGAGAGAGAGGGTGTAAGGCTCTCTTATTCCCCCGGGTTACGTATGCAAAACAAAAGAAGAGTGTCATATGCAAAGGTGTCTATGTCAAGGCACAGAGGCAAAGACTGTGAAAAAGGATTATAGAACGATACTCTCTTGTTGACACATTGGAAACCTTCAAGGGTTTTGTGGGAAGCCCTCACTCACCAACCTGGTTGGTGACATGCTTCATCATCAGGCCCACCAGGAGAAGCCGAGTGCCTCCCTGGTGTGCTACAACGCCAGATTACTGCGGAGCTGAATTTTGTGACAGTGATGTGAAAAGTGATGTTAAAAATGTCTAATGCTGAACCACTCAAAATGATTTATTTACTGGTCAGTTTAGACATAGTTAAAAAAGGATATGTGTGGAAAAACTACCACAGATTATGATGGGAGTTTCCACTTAAAGTGGGGTCAACATGTTTCTGCCCTTACTAAGTGTAAGAATTACATGGGCATTCGTCAGGACCATGTAGCGTGTACCTCGGCGGTATGGGCGCGCTAAGGCCCACCCTACCAAAGGACGAGAAAGTTAAAAACTGTTTTATGTGTAAAAAAATGGTGCAAAACAGAACACAAACCACAAGTTGTGGGATTTACCTCCAATCAGAGGAACCTGTATAGTTTGTGTAGTAAAAGATCCACGCCCCATGGGTCTCGGGAGGGGGGTGCAGGTGAAAATGGCACACCGCCCGCAACGCCTGGCAACCGTATTCATATTGGATGGAAGTAGATCACATATACACCCGTCACGGGGTCCGGAGCAGGAGAAGCTAGGTGCCGAGCGGGTGCCAGGCGTTGCGGGCGGTGTGCCATTTTCGCCTCCACCCCCTCCAGAGACCCATGGGGCGTGGATCTTTTACTACACAAACTATACAGGTTCCTCTGATTGGAGGTAAATCCCACAACTTGTGGTTTGTGTTCTGTTTTGCACCTTTTTTTACACATAAAACAGTTTTTAACTTTCATGTCCTTTGGTAGGGTGGGCCTTAGCGCGCCCATACCGTCGAGGTACACGCTACATGGTCCTGACGAATGCCCACGTAATTCTTACACTTAGTAAGGGCAGAAACATGTTGACCCCACTTTAAGTGGAAACTCCCATCATAATCTGTGGTAGTTTTTCCACACATATCCTTTTTTAACTATGTCTAAACTGACCAGTAAATAAATCATTTTGAGTGGTACAGCATTAGACATTTTTAACATCACTTTTCACATCACTGTCACAAAATCCAGCTCCGCAGTAATCTGGCGTTGTAGCACACCAGGGAGGCACTCGGCTTCTCCTGGTGGGCCCGATGATGAAGCATGTCACTAACCAGGTTGGTGAGTGAGGGCTTCCCACAAAACCCTTGAAGGTTTCCAATGTGTCAACAAGAGGGTATCTTTCTATAATCCGAAATCCAAGGAAGAACACAATCTTATTCTTAAGGATGGTTTTGGTCCTCTACAAGAAAAATAATTGACAGTCCATCTTCATAAGTGCAAGTTTGGTGACTTATTTTGGTCATGAATTAAGTGTAAGAGGAATAGAACCCAAAACGTCTTTAGTTGATGTGATCAAGAAAGCCCCTGAACCATCAAGTAAAGATGATGTGAGAGTCTTTCTGGGAAAGGCCGAGTGCTATGCCAAGTATGTTATGCATTTTCAAGTAAAACGTTTCCATTAAGACAGTTTCTTAAGATCAAATCTGAATTTCTATGGTCAGAGCAAACTTTGGAAACGCCCTCTTCGTGGGAGCCCCGACCAAGCTCATCAATCGACTACAACGCATCCAAAACGCCTCGGCACGACTGATCCTCGATGTACCACGACACGGCCACATCAGCCCGCACCTGAGAAACCTACACTGGCTCCCCGTCAACAAGAAGATATCCTTCAAGCTCCTCATCCACGCACACAAGGCAATCCACAAGACCGGCCCAGCCTACCTCAACAGAAAGCTCTTCTTCTACATCCCCAACCGCCAGCTACGCTCCGCCGACCTCTCACTCGCCACCGTCCTGTGCATCCGAAGAACAACCATTGGCGGGAGATCCTTCTCCCACCTCGCCACCAAGACATGGAACACCCTCCCACTGAGCCTACGACAGACCCAAGACCTGCTGACCTTCAGTAGGATACTAAAGACCTGGCTGTTCGATCAGTAGCGGCCCCCACCTCTCCCCCCCAGAGCCTTGAGACCCTCGCGGGTATATAGTGCGCTTAACAAATGACTGATTGATTGATTGAGAGCAATGTAAAACTGATTTTCAAGTAATCAAGGATTGTATTTGAACCGCACCAGCATTACTAGGTTTTGATCCAACTCTAAGGAGCATTGTAAACACTGATGCCAGCTGTAAGGGATCAGGGGCGGTTCTCACACAAGTTGATGCAAAAGGTAATTAATTTATTATTGCTTTTGCTTCCCGTGCTAACACTCCAACTTAGAAAAGGAAGCACTTGCCTGCATTTGGAGAATTTTAGAGCTTTGTGTGGGGCTCTAGGTTCACATTACGTAGTGATCATAAGCCTCTTACAAAGGTTTTGACCACAGAAGGATTCTTGAGAACGTCTCCCAGATTGGTACGTTTACCTTTAAGATTATTGGATTTCAATTATGAGGTGTGTTACGTGCCAGGAGTTAAAAACAGAATCACTGACTTCTTAAGCAGTTCAACATTGTCTTTGGTTACTGAACCAGATTCTGGATGTGACGATTGGTGTGTGACTGAAATTACGAATGATGGCGTACAAGAACATGAATGGTGGAAAAGTATCAAAGAAGACGGCATTTTGCAGGAACTTGTGAATTACATCTTAAGGGGATGGCCTTATGAAAATTGAAAAAGATTTGCGTCCATTTTTGGAGTTAAGACAAGAATTGTCTGTTGAAAATTAGTTGGTGATGCATGCGGGGAGTATTGTTCCTCCTGAAAGTTTGAGACAAAGATTGTTGGACATCTGTCATATGGGCCAGAAATGATTGTACAGGTGGCCAGGTATGGATTTGCAGATAGAGATGAAGGTGAAAGAGTGTACCTTATGCATTAATTCTGAGAAAACGTTAATTACTTTGAAACCACCTTTGTGTCCTCTTAAGTGTCAGTACATGCCGTGGGAAAAGTTAAGTCTGGACATACTAGGGCCTATTCAGGTTGGATCCTTGACGCAATATGTATTAGTGTTAGTAGATCATTTTGTCAAGAGGTCTGAGATTGAGGTAGTCAACAAGGTGGATACCAATACTGTGATAGTTGTTTTGGACAAGTTGTTCTTGAGAGAGAGGGTCTTTCATGTACTGCTCTTACAGACAATGGTTCTCAATTTTGTTCTGAAGTTTGCAAATAATGTTTAAGTAGGAACTGAGTTATTCACAAATTTACATCTGTTTACCATCCAGCCGGTAATGGCTGTTGAGTGTTTTAATAGGGTACCCAAAAATGCTATACAGTTTGCTAAAGAAACTGGTGTTAGCTGGATAAAAGAGATTTGGAAAACTGTGCAGTCATACAGGAGCACACCATGTGTGACTGGGTTTGGCCTTTTCGAGGTCATGAGGGTGGAGGATGCGTACAAAAATGAGTGAGTGGACTCCTTTAGTAGTCAAAAGAAATGTGATCAAAGCAAAGGACAAAAGTAAATTGTATTATGATGAAAAGAATACATGCAAGGAAGTGTGTGTTCATATTGGTGATTGGGTGAGAGTAAAAAAAATAGTATTTGTAGCAAAACTGGAGGTAGATTTACCAAACCTCCACAAGTGGAACATGTTTTGTGTAATTCAGTTAAGTTGAGTGATGGGAAAATTTGGTCCATGGGACAGATTTCTTTACTTAGAGGTAGGGTTGATAATGCTGTACTTAGTGTGTCAAACTCAAATTGTCTGCGTAAGTCAAAATCAGATAATGCTTTAAACTCTAGTTGGTTGCTTGATGATGTCTCTGATAAAGGGAAGCAACAACCTGAAGTAAACGACCTGTTTAGGGTCACCTGGTTCACCAATGACCACCTCTCAGCCTTTTGTACCAAATGAAGAGTCGGTCAGACAGTAGAGAATGCAAACCAATAACTGTTTATTCATATGCACTCAGAGTGGAGCCCCATCTGTACAGTCGGTAAGAGTGCTACAGAGGGAACTGAAAAGCAACAGGCATAATGATATATTATGTACATTTCATAGCTGGGCAAAAACATGCAGACAGTGGAATTTTCCGAGTAGATGAAGCTGGACAGTGAAATACAAAAAAAAGGTTTCAGTGCTCATATCTTACACAAACTAGCACAGTCCAAGATCATTCCATCCTGGGCCCACCACCAAACAAGTGGGAGAGGGCCTCTATCTAGTGAGAAATCTAAGCGCTAACATGAACAGTGTACTCATCACTTAAACAAAAAGTAACATCTCAGAAACGAAACTCAGGAGGGGACATTTCTCAGTAATGAATGAGATCAGTTTCGAACAGCCTAAAATGGCTCCTGAAAAGAAAATGGTGCAGCAAATGCTAACTTACATAGGGCACTGCTTAAGCGTAAACAGATCTATTCTAACAGACATTCCTTTTAGCAAGAGCAAACACATTTTCAACGATAGCAAAGGAAAACAAAACTGCAAGCGGTAATAACATATCACATTAAAAGACAGTTATGAGCACTCCACCATCAGCATCAGAAAGCGAAACAGCAAGGAGGGATAAATTATCAAATATTTTCTCATCAATATTCATCAAATCATTAACTTATTTTTTGAAGCATTATAGTGCCATTTGTGTCATGAATTGATATCTTCTTTTTAGGTGTGAAAACAGTGGGACAATAGGAACAGCAAAAGGGAAGACATTGAACGAGAATACAGGAAAACATCAAAACCACCATAAGATAAATTGCTTTTTCAAGAATCCATCCCCAGCTACCAAAAAGGGACCAACTCTAATTCCCACTTTCCATTTCTTTGACATTTTCAAGAATATCTAAAATGCAAAGGTAATATTATTTTCCACATTCTTGATCCCGACCACACATTGATTGCCAACTTTTAGCTAGAATAAAATCCACTGCATATCTAGTCTGTTCCGAATATATCTGCATACTCTCCAACTGAGTGGTGATGTCATGCAAAGCTGCTACTGTAGTATTAGATAGAATTTGCAGCTTACATCCAAAATATTCTCTAGCCTTTTCACCCCTGGCCTTAGAAGTACCACCCAATGTAAAAACAGAGGGAAAGGTGTATCTAAAGGTAATACCATTACTATAATTATTGACCTCTATATCGGTCACTCCCTCACAGAATTCTTTTGTTAAGTTCCTTTTAACCTATGGTACGTTAGGCTTGGCCTATTTTCAAAGTACACCCAAAGGCAATACCCTTCCAAGAGCTATGTCGTCTGTACCATTTTGGACATTGGAATACGTTCCATTAGACAAGAAGAAAAACCCTGAGTGTGCAAAAATCAGCCCCTCATAGTCCACTGCTGCATATTTGGATCCATTTTATTCACTAAGGGGATCGTATTCTTGTACAACATTATTCCTGGGCAATTTATGTATGATGAAGTATCAGTGCTATTCACAATGGGGCAACAAGCAGGCTAATAATCGCCCTCTTGGGGGACTATTAATTCCTTGTAATGCCAACCCACCAATTTAACCATTTTTTTTCCATATAAAAATGGTTGCAATATGTATTGTTATCACAACCTGGATAATGGCGATGGAGCTTGCTTTGTCCTAAGATCTTCTCCTGGTCTATCCCACGTGGTATACTTTCCCAGTATACTTTTTCCCTAACTAATGTTAAAGCAACAAAGGCAGAGTAAATACAGAATTTTTACTGAGTTCAGTTATTTGCCTGTACTGTTATTCAGTACTACTTATCTTGTGCAGTCCGTCCCTAATCTTTTTTCTCCTTAGATTCAGAAGCCCTCAGCCTAGGACGCATATTGTACCTGGCAGCCCCAGGCACTGTGTGATCAATAAACAAAGGCTCCTGGATAGCTCATATTTCTGATTGAACAGCCTTGTTCAAAACATTGTTGTTCTCATTTTCTGTTTGTGTCCAGGTCAGTCGAGCAGCACTAAAGGGGACAAACCTGGGCACTTGCTCAAATTCGGTGTGGCCAATACCCTCCTTGACCCACTGGTCATATGAAAAGGACAAAGGAATTCTCCGACAATGGGTGCTGTGCAACCAGTTTTTCCGACCAGTAACCTTTTCAGCCGTCCGTGTCACCAACAGAACCTGCTCACGGCCTTTCCAGTGGGTCTCCAGACTTTTCTTCCTCTGGAAATTCTGCACCAGGATGTAGTGACCAGGTTGAACGTTGTGACAGGGCCCCTCTGCAATAGGAGATAGGGATTCCCTTACCTGTTTATGAATAGAACGTAAACTTTCTGTTAACTGGCCAAGATAATCAAGCAACACAGGATATTCAATATCAGAATTTTTACGAGGGTGTGGGATGCCAAATACATTTGCCGGGCATCCAAACACAACCTCATAAGGTGACATCATCTTCTAGAGTGAGCTGTAATTCTTGTTGACAGAAGATCTAACGGTAGAGCATCTGGCCATTTAAACCCTGCAGTCTCTTGATTTTTTGCCAATTTCAGTTTGAGAGTACCATTGTACTTCTCAACAAAACCCGCTGACTGCAGTTGATTAGCAGCATGAAATTTCTGTTTCATATGTAAACCTTCACAAATCAGTTTGATCACCTTCCCATTAAAATGAGACTCATTGTCACTCCAGATAATTCGGGGTGAGGCGAATCGAGGAAAGTACTATTTAAGGAGTACTTTCGCAGTTGTAATGGCCATATTATCTTTAGTGGGGTAAGCCTCAACCCATTTGCTGAACGCACATATAACCACTAAAACATACTTAAGATTATTGCATCTCTCTAATTCAATATACTCCATTTGGAGGACTTCAAACGTAAAAGTAGTTGGTGCAAAATTACCAGGTGGTGTAGAGGCACCCTTCTATGGAATCTGTATCATACAGATCATGCAATCTTTCACTAAATGTGCAGCTGTCTTGGAGATGTTATCGTTATGCCATACAGGGGCTAACAATTTACAAATGCCTTTTGCACTGATATGAGCTGGATAATGGGCCATAGTAACCACAGGAAGTACCTATGCATCGGGCAACATCCATTTTGGTTCTCATGATTTATCAATACAACATCCTTCCTCATTTAACTGTGCTATACTCTCCTGCCATTTTGCTAATTCCTCCATCGTTGCTTCACATTGTATCTCCTTTACACTCTCAGGGGTATTTTCAAACATAGCAACCTCAGGAACCCACCTATATGGACCTGCAACAAACATTCTTTTAATTTTACTTAGGGCCATCTCTTTAGCTACCTGATCCGCAAAAGCATATCCCCTACCTACATCATCAGTAACCTTCCTATGGGCGCTGCACTTAATTATTGCCAGTTTCTTGGGGAGCATTAAAGCAGACAAAATAAGTAATATAAGGTGCCCATGTTGGATTTTGGTACCATAAGAGGTAAGAAACCCTCTCTCTGCCCAGAGTCACCCAAAATTATGCACGACCCTGAATGCGTACTGGCTGTCTATATAGATATTGACAACCAGATCTTCTCTCAATTTGCAAGATTGAATAAGGGCAGCAAGGTCAGCAGCTTGAGCCAACTGATAGGGGACCTGTGATGTCTCTACCACCGTACTCAGCGTAGTGATAGCATAAGCTGCAGTGGTGGTGCCATCTGGTAATTTAAAACAAGAGCCATCGATGTATAGTTACCCTTGAGGGTCAGATAAGGGAACATCAGTCAGGTCTACCCGTCCTTTCGTCTCTTTTTCAGTCCAGAAAATACAGACATGTTTATCAATTGCATCGCTCTCAGAAGGGAGGGGTAGAATTGTTGCAGGGTTCAGAGTGGCACATCTTTTGATTGTAATATGCTTAGCAAACAATGTCAATTCATAACCACTAAGACGTGCACTCGTCTGGTGCTGTGTTTTTGTCTTATTCAAAAGTGTATCCACAGCATGGGGTACCATATCTGTAAGGAAAGTATCAAGTACAAGTCCAGCCGATTGTTTTATTGGAGTGACCAGACAGGTCTGCTCTCAGACAGGTCAGGAGGGCTCTTGTGACAGGGTCAAGAACAGCAGAAAAATAAGCACAAGGCCTCTGTTTATCCCCATATTTCTGTGTTAAGACAGAAAGTGCGCAACCATCCATCTCATGAACGTAAAGCACAAACAATTTCCTATAATTAGGTGTGACAAGCCCTGGAGCCTAGCAAAGCGCATTTTTAATTGCTCAACTGCATTGCTTTCATTGTTAATGCAAGCAAAGGTTTGATTAGTAAAGAAAAATTTGGGATCCACTGGCGACAGCAGTAAGCAAAACCTATAAAAGCACATACATCTTTTTGAGTTTGTGTAATGGGCATCTTGATAATGGTACTGATGCGCTCAGGTGTCAACCACCTACCCTCCTTCGATAGTAGGTGACCTAAATAGATAACCTCCTGTTGACAATACTGACATTTCAAAAGAGAGACCTTATGTCCATGATGTGCCAAATGCAACAACAATTTCAATGTACTCTCCTTGCAACCTTTTTCTGTATCGGAAGCAATTAACATCCATTGAAATACTACACAATACATTACCTGGGGAAAGCAAGAGGAAATCCAACTGACTTTTGTAATGCCTGACTATAGATACTAGGACACTCAGTATAGCCTTGAGGAGTGCGACAGAACCAAAAGCTATTGCTGGCCAGTGTACACCCAAACAAATACCTACTGTCCGGGTGTATAGAAATACCAGAGAATGCATTTTTCAAATCAATAACAGAAAAGAAAGTGGCAGAAGATGGAACCATTGTTAAAAGTGTAGTAATATCAGGAACCACCGGAAATTGCGGAATCACTAATTTATTAACCTTACGCAAATCGATCACAAAATAATAAACATCATCAAGAGCATCAGAGGGACCCGAGGGTGTCCTCTTAACCGCATCGCTGCGGCGGCTTTTCCCGCTGTGCGCGGCAGATTAGAAATTACCGCGTTACGTGACGAGCTGGCCTTGTCATCCGCGCAGGACAGGTAAGCGCGATGACGAGCCCAGCTCGTCAATAGCCTCGAAGGGGTTAAGGATCGGAAGAATAGGACTATTGCAAATGTTGGCAGAAGTTTCTTCAACTACTCCCTTTCTCATCAAATCCTGAATAATCTGAAAAAGAGCCTGTTCTCCTGTCTGCTGTATTTTATACTGAGGAATGTGGGGCAGAATAGCATTTTCTTTAACTTGTATAGAAACTGGTGGTATATGCAACAGACCCACGTCTGTATCACCTGTGGCTCAAAGTGTGGGTGGTACCTAACCAAACTCAGCAGGGAGGGGCGCATTCTGAGACAAACATTGTCTAGTACTCACATCTGGACCCATGGTAATATAAACACCAGCAGGGGACCAATAAATAGGAGCATGCAACTTCTTCAACAAGTCCAAACCCATCAGATTTTTTACCACAATTGGAAGTTAACAACAATGGAGATTACACAGTGAAAGGACCAACAGTTAGTGCAAGGGGTCGTGAAATGGGGCTGACAACCAGCACACCTGAAAAACCTACCAAAACAATATTTTCGCCACACAGGGACCATATGTCGAGAAACAGAACTTTGTGTCGCGCCTGTTTCCACCAAACATTCCTTAGTCGAGCATTGCAAATCAACTGTGACATAAGGACCCCGCTGATCTACAGGTATCTGAACTAGTCCATCACCCTGTCCCTGGCTGTCCCATCTGTAAGACAAAGAAAAAGAAAGTGTGGGTCACGCACTCCTCGGTGTAGGTAAGTTGATAATTTGCGGTGTGCAGCAGAGATATCACCCCCTGACAGGAAGGTGTGGAAATCACTGAGTGGTTGGTGGCACCTAGGGTAGATGCCAACTCTCGGCGCACAACCTCTGTTGAAACAAAACGAAGTTTCTTTGGTAGATTATTCCAAGTGTCATCAAAAAATTAAACCAAGTTCATTATCATTTTCTCCATGTTTAATTCCACATGAATTATTCTTCAGAATCAATGAAATCTCATATCATAGATATATCCAAAATCAAAGTGTATGGATGGGCATCATTTCCCAATGCATTTCGGATACTAGATCCTTCATCAGGGGAATCCTAAAACATAATGAAATAAACTAAGTATGATCCACGAAGGTAGAAAGGTATCTACAAAAATTACCATTGTAGTGAATGTCCGTTTATAATGAAGTGCGCGAAATGTAAAATAACACGAATGCACCCGAGAAAAACGTGTATACCCATGATGGAGTGAAAAAATAAAGTTGTAGGATACGAGCAAGATGCCAAATTGTGCAGGGTGAGTTAGACGTTCAAAGAAAGTGACAACTCGCGTACTTATTAGTGCTACGTGCAAACAAAAAGTAAGGTCCGTTATTATCCCAAGTTTAAACCTCAATCATACAAGAAAATAGACGTGAAACGCGGTGTAAAGCACACTTACGATAGACTGGAAGCAAGAACACGCGTCCTGCTGCATGCGCCCTTCGCAATTAGTTTGGGAACCAAGCGTTCCGTATATGCGGAAGTATAACGAAAGTGTCGAGAGACATAGAAGAGGGACTGTGAGTGTGGCGGCCATATTGGAATGGTTAGTGAAAGCGTGATACCCCGTCAGAGTATGAAAGGGTGAGAGATATAGACCGGGTGAAATCACTGCACTCCCTATAATTCAAGTTTAAGGCAAAACAACATATAAATGAAAAAATAACATATAAATGAAAAAATAACATATTAAGTGAAACAATAATCACATGTGTTCAATGGTAAATGCATGATAAAAAACACATCAGATCAAGTAGTTGCTCTATAGGTAACATTGAAACTCCATCCGATCGTTGAGACCAGATGGTTTCATGGTTTGAAGGAATTTAATCCAGTGGTTTTCACGCTGTAGTATAAAGTTGTTATTGTCTCTGTCGTCTCGCTTATTTACCACTTCTACAGCAGCAAACCTGAGCTGACTGATATTGTGTCTACTTTCTTTGAAATGTAGTGCCAGATTCGATTTGATGTTGGCTGTCCTTATATTGCTCTTGTGTTCATTTATCCTTACTTTCAATTTGCGTGTGGTTTTGCCAGTGTACATCAGTCCACATGGGCATTTGATGATGTATATAACATTTTCAGTGTCACAAGTAGCATTCAATTTTAGTTTCACATCTGTGCCCTTCATGGGATGTTTTAACACAGGGCCTTTGATCATGTTATTGCAGTTCTGACAGTTCAAACAAGGTTGATTTCCTTTATAGTTGATGTTAGGTGTGGATTTGAGGTTTTTTATGATCTCCTTTAGGTTATTTCCTCTTTTGTAGGCGAATAGGGGTTGTTCACTAAAGATTCCATTGAAGTCCTGTTCTCTGCTGATGATTGGCCAGTGTTTCAAGATAGCAGTTTTGTAAGTCCTAGAGGCCTCAGAATATTTGGATACGATTACAGGTCTTCTCTTTTCACTTTTTTGTTGTGTAGCTAGTGCTTCCTCCCGTTTGATTTTGTCGCAACGTTCTTTGGCGTGGGCCAAGATGGTTTGAGGATATCCCCTTTTGGCAAAGCGTGTCAACATATTGGAAGCTTGTACCTCGTATTTACTGGTGTCAGATGCAATCCGTTTAACACGGAGAAGTTGTGAAAATGGGAGATGATTTTTGAGTGATTTTTGATGGTAAGAATTGTAGTGAAGGGTGTTGTTCTTATCTGTATGTTTCCTGTATAAATCAGTCTCCAGATGATCCAGAACCCTTGTCACTCGCACATCAAGAAATGTGATGGTGTTTTGATTGATTTCATAAGTAAATTGTTTGCGGTCATTGATGTGATTCAAATCCGTTACTGCTTTGTCCAGAGATTCATAATCTCCTTTCCATAACACGAAAATGTCATCAATGTATCGCAAGAATGCCATGGCATGTGTGGTCCAAGGTATATGATTCAAGATATGATCCTCCTCAAAATAGATCATGAATGCGTTGGCATAGACAGGAGCAGCACAATTGCCCATGGAAGTCCCGGACAACTGTGCATAGCATTGATCGTTCCAAGAGAAATAACTCTGGTATAAAGTGAAATGCATCAGTTGCATCAAAAAGATTTGGAAATCATTAGAGAGATCGGATTGTAGTAGGATGTTTTCCACTGCTTCCATACCAAGGTCATGTGGGATGCTCGTGTATAAAGATTTCACGTCAATGGAGCACAGATAGATGGTATCGTCTTCATCAAATCGGATGTCAATAATCTTCTGCAAGAAGTGTGTGGTGTCCCTTATGTAGGTCCGAGATTGCTGGATTAGAGGTTGGAGATATCGATCAATGAATTTGCCTGTATTCTCATGGATGCTGCCACGCGTAGACACGATGGGTCTGAACGGGGGTTGAGTGATGTTTTTATGAACCTTCGGCAGCATATACATGCTTGGAGTGCTAGAGTTGACAGGAGTCAGAAATTTCTTGGTTTTAGTGTCTATAATACCATTTTCCTCAGCCATGGTGAGGATGTTGATCAAAACTTCTCCATATTGTCTAGTTGGGTTGAAGTGGATGAGGCCATATGTATTCGTGTCTGACAGATGTTGACGAACTTGTTCATTGTAGAATGTGGTGTCCATGAGGACTAGTGCACCCCCCTTGTCAGCAGTTTGATATGTGATCTCTTTCCTGTTGGCTAAAAACATCACTCAACCCCAACTCAGACCCATCGTGTCTACGCGTGGCAGCATCCATGAGAATACAGGCAAATTCATTGATCGATATCTCCAACCTCTAATCCAGCAATCTCGGACCTACATAAGGGACACCACACACTTCTTGCAGAAGATTATTGACATCCGATTTGATGAAGACGATACCATCTATCTGTGCTCCATTGACGTGAAATCTTTATACACGAGCATCCCACATGACCTTGGTATGGAAGCAGTGGAAAACATCCTACTACAATCCGATCTCTCTAATGATTCCAAATCTTTTTGATGCAACTGATGCATTTCACTTTATACCAGAGTTATTTCTCTTGGAACGATCAATGCTATGCACAGTTGTCCGGGACTTCCATGGGCAATTGTGCTGCTCCTGTCTATGCCAACGCATTCATGATCTATTTTGAGGAGGATCATATCTTGAATCATACACCTTGGACCACACATGCCATGGCATTCTTGCGATACATTGATGACATTTTCGTGTTATGGAAAGGAGATTATGAATCTCTGGACAAAGCAGTAACGGATTTGAATCACATCAATGACCGCATACAATTTACTTATGAAATCAATCAAAACACCATCACATTTCTTGATGTGCGAGTGACAAGGGTTCTGGATCATCTGGAGACTGATTTATACAGGAAACATACAGATAAGAACAACACCCTTCACTACAATTCTTACCATCAAAAATCACTCAAAAATCATCTCCCATTTTCACAACTTCTCCGTGTTAAACGGATTGCATCTGACACCAGTAAATACGAGGTACAAGCTTCCAATATGTTGACACGCTTTGCCAAAAGGGGATATCCTCAAACCATCTTGGCCCACGCCAAAGAACGTTGCGACAAAATCAAACGGGAGGAAGCACTAGCTACACAACAAAAAAGTGAAAAGAGAAGACCTGTAATCGTATCCAAATATTCTGAGGCCTCTAGGACTTACAAAACTGCTATCTTGAAACACTGGCCAATCATCAGCAGAGAACAGGACTTCAATGGAATCTTTAGTGAACAACCCCTATTCGCCTACAAAAGAGGAAATAACCTAAAGGAGATCATAAAAAACCCCAAATCCACACCTAACATCAACTATAAAGGAAATCAACCTTGTTTGAACTGTTAGAACTGCAATAACATGATCAAAGGCCCTGTGTTAAAACATCCCATGAAGGGCACAGATGTGAAACTAAAATTGAATGCTACTTGTGACACTGAAAATGTTATATACATCATCAAATGCCCATGTGGACTGATGTACACTGGCAAAACCACACGCAAATTGAAAGTAAGGATAAATGAACACAAGAGCAATATAAGAACAGCCAACATCAAATCGAATCTGGCACTACATTTCAAAGAAAGTAGACACAATATCAGTCAGCTCAGGTTCGCTGCTGTAGAAGTGGTAAATAAGCGAGACGACAGAGACAATAACAACTTTATACTACAGCGTGAAAACCACTGGATTAAATTCCTTCAAACCATGAAACCATCTGGTCTCAACGATCGGATGGAGTTTCAATGTTACCTATAGAGCAACTACTTGATCTGATGTGTTTTTTATCATGCATTTACCATTGAACATATGTGATTATTGTTTCACTTAATATGTTATTTTTTCATTTATATGTTATTTTTTCATTTATATGTTGTTTTGCCTTAAACTTGAATTATAGGGAGTGCAGTGATTTCACCCGGTCTATATCTCTCACCCTTTCATACTCTGACGGGGTATCACGCTTTCACTAACCATTCCAATATGGCCGCCACACTCACAGTCCCTCTTCTATGTCTCTCGCCACTTTCGTTATACTTCCGCATATACGGAACGCTTGGTTCCCAAACTAATGGCGAAGGGCGCATGCAGCAGGACGCGTGTTCTTGCTTCCAGTCTATCGTAAGTGTGCTTTACACCGCGTTTCACGTCTATTTTCTTGTATGATTGAGGTTTAAACTTGGGATAATAAAGGACCTTACTTTTTGTTTGCACGTAGCACTAATAAGTACGCGAGTTGTCACTTTCTTTGAACGTCTAACTCACCCTGCACCATTTGGCATCTTGCTCGTATCCTACAACTTTATTTTTTCACTCCATCATGGGTATACACGTTTTTCTCGGGTGCATTCGTGTTATTTTACATTTTGAGCACTTCATTATAAACGGACATTCACTACAATGGTAATTTTTGTAGATACCTTTCTACCTTCGTGGATCATACTTAGTTTATTTCATTATGTTTTAGGATTCCCCTGATGAAGGATCTAGTATCCGAAATGCATTGGGAAATGATGCCCATCCATACACTTTGATTTTGGATATATCTATGATATGAGATTTCATTGATTCTGAAGAATAATTCATGTGGAATTAAACATGGAGAAAATGATAATGAACTTGGTTTAATTTTTTGATGACACTTGGAATAATCTACCAAAGAAACTTCGTTTTTTTTCAACAGAGGTTGTGCGCCGAGAGTTGGCATCTACCCTAGGTGCCACCAACCACTCAGTGATTTCCACACCTTCCTGTCAGGGGGTGATATCTCTGCTGCACACCGCAAATTATCAACTTACCTACACCGAGGAGTGCGTGACCCACACTTTCTTTTTCAAGTTGACCCTGACCAGGGACACTGCACCCCAACTCACCAGTTTGCTGTACGCACAATGGCATATGATGACATCACAGCACTCACTGATCTAAAAGCAGACACTTTCGCTTTTAATCTTGATGATGTAGACAAAATCTATGCTTTGATCCCCGAGGTGGATAACCCGCAAGGATCCGTCAGAAATAAAGAAAGTTGCCTCAAACAGCTACTCTATTTTTCCAAGAAGGAAATTAGTCAAAGGCTTCATGCCAGTACATTAATTCGCTATCACCGAGCTCAACGCATCCCAAGGGGGCTCCGAGTCCCGCTAAAACCACTCTTATGCAGGAACAGCTCGAAATTTGTGGAGAGATGGTATGCCATCTTAAATAAATGCTCGTTGGACTTGATATTACTAATAGTTGATGAACTATCCAGAGCGTTGGAAGAACTCAATAGAGACATACAACAATGCAAACAAGAACTAAGTGACATGTTACCCAAGGAAGAATGGTCCAAGATACTAGAAGACATAACCATCCAACTAGACAAACATACCAGGGAAATCAATGAACGTAAACTACGCAAGTATCGCAGAGATACTATAGACTATAAGCTGGGTGAGGTATACTCCTGGGCTGAGGTCTACGCCAGGAGACGTCAAAATAAACCACCGAGGGACAACACCAACACTGCTACAGAGACTTCATCCTCAGAGGAAGACACACGACCTGAACAACGACGTGTCAACCTACAAAAACCGTCAACCAGTGCTGAATCTTCCACCCTCTCTGCGGTTCCTTTTTTAGAGGAAGGCCCGGGAGAAAGAGACGACCCAGGAGGAGCCAGGGCAAAAGAAAAAGAGAAAGAAAGAGAGAAAGAGAGGGAGAGGGAATTGAGAAGCACCACGCTGAATCAGAGGGTGGACAAACCGAAGAAGAAGACAACATAGTGATCAACATATCCTCACACATTTTGTCTGATCAAGAAATAAATGTACTACAGAAGGGTACCTCATTTATCCCTACCAGCCACACTAATGAGCTAGAACTTGAGGTCAGCTTATTTAAGTTTATGCGCAATTTACGTTTAAGACATTTTTTTGAAAATGTTCTACCTCCACAAGACACTATTCATGAAGATCAACTAAGAGGATTACGGGCTAAAAGCTCTTTTATGGCACCAATCAGCCATAAATCATTCGACATTTTTGAAAGCCTAGTCAAAAATGACATCAGCAGCATCAATTTTTCTAAAAGGACTAAACACACAAACTTGACCAAAAAAGAATATTCGCTACTGAACAATCTAGCCAACAGGAAAGAGATCACATATCAAACTGCTGACAAGGGGGGTGCACTAGTCCTCATGGACACCACATTCTACAATGAACAAGTTCGTCAACATCTGTCAGACACGAATACATATGGCCTCATCCACTTCAACCCAACTAGACAATATGGAGAAGTTTTGATCAACATCCTCACCATGGCTGAGGAAAATGGTATTATAGACACTAAAACCAAGAAATTTCTGACTCCTGTCAACTCTAGCACTCCAAGCATGTATATGCTGCCGAAGGTTCATAAAAACATCACTCAACCCCCGTTCAGACCCATCGTGTCTACGCGTGGCAGCATCCATGAGAATACAGGCAAATTCATTGATCGATATCTCCAACCTCTAATCCAGCAATCTCGGACCTACATAAGGGACACCACACACTTCTTGCAGAAGATTATTGACATCCGATTTGATGAAGACGATACCATCTATCTGTGCTCCATTGACGTGAAATCTTTATACACGAGCATCCCACATGACCTTGGTATGGAAGCAGTGGAAAACATCCTACTACAATCCGATCTCTCTAATGATTTCCAAATCTTTTTGATGCAACTGATGCACTTCACTTTATACCAGAGTTATTTCTCTTGGAACGATCAATGCTATGCACAGTTGTCCGGGACTTCCATGGGCAATTGTGCTGCTCCTGTCTATGCCAACGCATTCATGATCTATTTTGAGGAGGATCATATCTTGAATCATACACCTTGGACCACACATGCCATGGCATTCTTGCGATACATTGATGACATTTTCGTGTTATGGAAAGGAGATTATGAATCTCTGGACAAAGCAGTAACGGATTTGAATCACATCAATGACCGCATACAATTTACTTATGAAATCAATCAAAACACCATCACATTTCTTGATGTGCGAGTGACAAGGGTTCTGGATCATCTGGAGACTGATTTATAAAGGAAACATACAGATAAGAACAACACCCTTCACTACAATTCTTACCATCAAAAATCACTCAAAAATCATCTCCCATTTTCACAACTTCTCCGTGTTAAACGGATTGCATCTGACACCAGTAAATACGAGGTACAAGCTTCCAATATGTTGACACGCTTTGCCAAAAGGGGATATCCTCAAGCCATCTTGGCCCACGCCAAAGAACGTTGCGACAAAATCAAACGGGAGGAAGCACTAGCTACACAACAAAAAAGTGAAAAGAGAAGACCTGTAATCGTATCCAAATATTCTGAGGCCTCAAGGACTTACAAAACTGCTATCTTGAAACACTGGCCAATCATCAGCAGAGAACAGGACTTCAATGGAATCTTTAGTGAACAACCCCTATTCGCCTACAAAAGAGGAAATAACCTAAAGGAGATCATAAAAAAACCCAAATCCACACCTAACATCAACTATAAAGGAAATCAACCTTGTTTGAACTGTCAGAACTGCAATAACATGATCAAAGGCCCTGTGTTAAAACATCCCATGAAGGGCACAGATGTGAAACTAAAATTGAATGCTACTTGTGACACTGAAAATGTTATATACATCATCAAATGCCCATGTGGACTGATGTACACTGGCAAAACCACACGCAAATTGAAAGTAAGGATAAATGAACACAAGAGCAATATAAGGACAGCCAACATCAAATCGAATCTGGGACTACATTTCAAAGAAAGTAGACACAATATCAGTCAGCTCAGGTTCGCTGCTGTAGAAGTGGTAAATAAGCGAGACGACAGAGACAATAACAACTTTATACTACAGCGTGAAAACCACTGGATTAAATTCCTTCAAACCATGAAACCATCTGGTCTCAACGATCGGATATAGTTTCAATGTTACCTATAGAGCAACTACTTGATCTGATGTGTTTTTTATCATGCATTTACCATTGAACACATGTGATTATTGTTTCACTTAATATGTTATTTTTTCATTTATATGTTATTTTTTCATTTATATGTTGTTTTGCCTTAAACTTGAATTATAGGGAGTGCAGTGATTTCACCCGGTCTATATCTCTCACCCTTTCATACTCTGACGGGGTATCACGCTTTCACTAACCATTCCAATATGGCCGCCACACTCACAGTCCTTCTTCTATGTCTCTCGCCACTTTCGTTATACTTCCGCATATACGGAACGCTTGGTTCCCAAACTAATGGCGAAGGGCGCATGCAGCAGGACGCGTGTTCTTGCTTCCAGTCTATCGTAAGTGTGCTTTACACCGCGTTTCACGTCTATTTTCTTGTATGATTGAGGTTTAAACTTGGGATAATAACGGACCTTACTTTTTGTTTGCACGTAGCACTAATAAGTACGCGAGTTGTCACTTTCTTTGAACGTCTAACTCACCCTGCACCATTTGCCATCTTGCTCGTATCCTACAACTTTATTTTTTCACTCCCTCATGGGTATACACGTTTTTCTCGGGTGCATTCGTGTTATTTTACATTTCGCGCACTTCATTATAAACGGACATTCACTACAATGGTAATTTTTGTAGATACCTTTCTACCTTCGTGGATCATACTTAGTTTATTTCATTATGTTTTAGGATTCCCCTGATGAAGGATCTAGTATCCGAAATGCATTGGGAAATGATGCCCATCCATACACTTTGATTTTGGATATATCTATGATATGAGATTTCATTGATTCTGAAGAATAATTCATGTGGAATTAAACATGGAGAAAATGATAATGAACTTGGTTTAATTTTTTGATGACACTTGGAATAATCTACCAAAGAAACTTCGTTTTGTTTCAACAGAGGTTGTGCGCCGAGAGTTGGCATCTACCCTAGGTGCCACCAACCACTGAGTGATTTCCACACCATCTGTAAGACATACCTGTCACATCATCAATGTCATAATCATCATGAAACTGTCCATCTCTAGGATCATCAAAATAATTATTATCAGAACGGCCCGCAGAAGCCACAGCATTCTGATTTCCCTCAGTCCCATGGCCTCTGCCACCAAAATCCCATCCTCTAGGGGACGCAATCTTCTGTAAAAGCACGGGGCGCTGGCAACGCCAATGTCCTTCCTCCTTACAATGGGCACACTCATTTTGTTCCAGAGGTGTCATGGTATGGTGACTAGTACATGGGAGTACTAGGAGTACAAAGCCTGCTGCAACAACACCTTAGTCTTTAAATACTTTTGCTTTTTGTCAGTTTTATCTTTCTCCTCCTGATCTCGATGTTAATAATATTGAGCCATATTCAAAATAACAGAGGGAGAAGATGTAGACCAAGTACTTTCAGACACCTGCAAATGAGTCATTATTTCAGGAAGGAGATTAGTAACAAAATTATCAACAAACGAAGGAACTCCTCCATCCCTGGACATAGCCTGCCCACTATAATCCAAAAAATATCTTCAAACCTAGTAAAGAAATCAGATACACTCTCACCCTTCTTCTGTCGGCAGGCCGTCAATCTGTCCCAATTTACCTTCTTAGGCGAATTAAGGGTGTGCATATATGTAATAATGCGGCCAGGCATAGCAAGTATCTCATCACGGGGTTGATCTCCGAGCTTCCATTCCTGATCCCATCCCTTAATCACATTCCATGTACCACCCAACTTGGTAACATGACCTTGAGTATGCAACTGCCGCCAAATATCAACCGGAAGGAGAAGACCAAAAAAACATTTCAATATCAGCAAGAGTTTAAACCCTGCAGTCTCTTGATTTTTTGCCAATTTCAGTTTGAGAGTACCATTGTACTTCTCAACAAAACCCGCTGACTGCGGTTGATTAGCAGCATGAAATTTCCGTTTCATATGTAAACCTTCACAAATCAGTTTAATCACCTTCCCATTAAAATGAGACTCATTGTCACTCCAGATAATTCGGGGTGAGGCGAATCGAGGAAAGTACTATTTAAGGAGTACTTTCGCAGTTGTAATGGCCATATTATCTTTAGTGGGGTAAGCCTCAACCCATTTGCTGAACGCACATATAACCACTAAAACATACTTAAGATTATTGCATCTCTCTAATTCAATATACTCCATTTGGAGGACTTCCAACGTAAAAGTAGTTGGTTTCAAAATTACCAGGTGGTGTAGAGGCACCCTTCTATGGAATATGTATCATACAGATCATGCAATCTTTCACTAAATGTGCAGCTGTCTTGGAGATGTTATCGTTATGCCATACAGGGGCTAACAATTTACAAATGCCTTTTGCACTGATATGAGCTGGATAATGGGCCATAGTAACCATAGGAAGTACCTATGCATCGGGCAACATCCATTTTGGTTCTCATGATTTATCAATACAACATCCTTCCTCATTTAACTGTGCTATACTCTCCTGCCATTTTGCTAATTCCTCCATCATTGCTTCACATTGTATCTCCTTTACACTCTCAGGGGTATTTTCAAACATAGCAACCTCAGGAACCCACCTATATGGACCTGCAACAAACATTCTTTTAATTTTACTTAGGGCCATCTCTTTAGCTACCTGATCCGCAAAAGCATATCCCCTACCTACATCATCAGTAACCATCCTATGGGCGCTGCACTTAATTATTGCCAGTTTCTTGGGGAGCATTAAAGCAGACACAATAAGTAATATAAGGTGCCCATGTTGGATTTTGGTACCATAAGAGGTAAGAAACCCTCTCTCTGCCCAGAGTCACCCAAAATTATGCACGACCCTGAATGCGTACTGGCTGTCTCTATAGATATTGACAACCAGCTCTTCTCTCAATTTGCAAGCTTGAATAAGGGCAGCAAGGTCAGCAGCTTGAGCCAACTGATAGGGGACCTGTGATGTCTCTACCACCGTACTCAGCGTAGTGATAGCATAAGCTGCAGTGGTGGTGCCATCTGGTAATTTAAAACAAGAGCCATCGATGTATAGTTACCCTTGAGGGTCAGATAAGGGAACATCAGTCAGGTCTACCCGTCCTTTTGTCTCTTTTTCAGTCCAGAAAATACAGACATGTTTATCAATTGCATCGCTCTCAGAAGGGAGGGGTAGTATTGTTGCAGGGTTCAGAGTGGCACATCTTTTGATTGTAATATGCTTAGCAAACAATGTCAATTCGTAACCAGTAAGACGTGCACTTGTGTGGTGCTGTGTTTTTGTCTTATTCAAAAGTGTATCCACAGCATGGGGTACCATATCTGTAAGGAAAGTATCAAGTACAAGTCCAGCCGATTGTTTGATTGGAGTGACCACAGCCGCAACTGCTCTCAGACAGGTCAGGAGGGCTCTTGTGACAGGGTCAAGAACAGCAGAAAAATAAGCACAGGGCCTCTGTTTATCCCCATATTTCTGTGTTAAGACAGAAAGTGCGCAACCATCCATCTCATGAGCGTAAAGCACAAACGATTTCCTATAATTAGGTGTGACAAGCCCTGGAGCCTAGCAAAGCGCATTTTTAATTGCTCAACTGCATTGCTTTCATTGTTAATGCAAGCAAAGGTTTGATTAGTAAAGAAAAATGTGGGATCCACTGGCGACAGCAGTAAGCAAAACCTATAAAAGCGCATACATCTTTTTGAGTTTGTGTAATGGGCATCTTGATAATGGTACTGATGCGCTCAGGTGTCAACCACCTACCCTTCTTCGATAGTAGGTGACCTAAATAGGTAACCTCCTGTTGACAATACTGACATTTCAAAAGAGAGACCTTATGTCCATGATGTGCCAAATGCAACAACAATTTCAATGTACTCTCCTTGCAACCTTTTTCTGTATCGGAAGCAATTAACAGACCATTGACATACTACACAATACATTACCTGGGGAAAGCAAGAGGAAATCCAACTGACTTTTGTAATGCCTGACTATAGATACTAGGACACTCAGTATAGCCTTGAGGAGTGCGACAGAACCAAAAGCTATTGCTGGCCAGTGTACACCCAAACAAATACCTACTGTCTGGGTGTATAGAAATACCGGAGAATGCATTTTTCAAATCAATAACTGAAAAGAAAGTGGCAGAAGATGGAACCATTGTTAAAAGTGTAGTAATATCAGGAACCACCGGAAATTGCGGAACCACTAATTTATTAACTTTACGCAAATCGATCACAAAATAATAAACATCATCAAGAGCATCAGAGGGACCCGAGGGTGTCCTCTTAAGGATCGGAAGAATAGGACTATTGCAAATGTTGGCAGAAGTTTCTTCAACTACTCCCTTTCGCATCAAATCCTGAATAATCTGAAAAAGAGCCTGTTCTCCTGTCTGCTGTATTTTATACTGAGGAATGTGGGACAGAATAGCATTATCTTTAACTTGTATAGAAACTGGTGGTATATGCAACAGACCCACGTCTGTATCACCTGTGGCCCAAATTGTGTGTGGTACCTGACCAAACTCAGCAGGGAGGTGCGCATTCTGAGACAAACATTGTCTAGTACTCACATCTGGACCCATGGTAATATAAACACCAGCAGGGGACCATTAAATAGGAGCATGCAACGTCTTCAACAAGTCCAAACCCATCAGATTTTTTACCACAATTGGAAGTTAACAACAATGGAGATTACACAGTGAAAGGACCAACAGTTAGTGCAAGGGGTCGTCAAATGGGGCTGACAATCAGCACACCTGAAAAACCTACCAAAACATTATTTTCGCCAAACAGGGACCATATGTCGAGAAACAGAACTTTGTGTCGCACCTGTTTCCACAAAACATTCCTTAGTCGAGCCTTGCAAATCCACTGTGACATAAGGACCCCGCTGATCTACAGGTATCTGAACTAGTCCATCACCCTGTCCCTGGCTGTCCCATCTGTAAGACATACCTGTCACATCATCAATGTCATAATCATCATGAAACTGTCCATCTCTAGGATCATCAAAATAATTATTATCAGAACGGCCCGCAGAAGCCACAGCATTCTGATTTCTATCAGTCCCATGGCCTCTACCACCAAAACCCCATCCTCTAGGGGACGCAATCTTCTGTAAAAGCACGGGGCGCTGGCAACGCCAATGTCCTTCCTCCTTACAATGGGCACACTCATTTTGTTCCAGAGGTGTCATGGTATGCTGACTAGTACATGGGAGTTGTTGAGAGGACCTCCCCGTCCCCTGTTATTGACTGAAAAGCCTGCTGCAACAACACCTTAGTCTTTAAATACTTTTGCTTTTTGTCAGTTTTATCTTTCTCCTCCTGATCTCGATGTTCATAATATTGAGCCATATTCAAAATACCAGAGGGAGAAGATGTAGACCAAGTACTTTCAGACACCTGCAAATGAGTCGTTATTTCAGGAAGGAGATTACTAACAAAATTATCAACAAACGAAGGAACTCCTCCATCCCTGGACATATCCTGCCCACTATAATCCAAAAAATATCTTCAAACCTAGTAAAGAAATCAGATACACTCTCACCCTTCTTCTGTCGGCAGGCCGTCAATCTGTCCCAATTTACCTTCTTAGGCGAAATAAGTGTGTGCATATATGTAATAATGCGGCCAGGCAAAGCAAGTATCTCAGCACGGGGTTTATCTCCGAGCTTCCATTCCTGATCCCATGCCTTAATCACATTCCATGTACCACCCAACTTGGTAACATGACCTTGAGTATGCAACTGCCGCCAAATATCAACCGGAAGGAGAAGACCAAAAAACATTTCAATATCAGCAAGAGTTTAAACCCTGCAGTCTCTTGATTTTTTGCCAATTTCAGTTTGAGAGTACCATTGTACTTCTCAACAAAACCCGCTGACTGCGGTTGATTAGCATCATGAAATTTCTGTTTCATATGTAAACCTTCACAAATCAGTTTAATCACCTTCCCATTAAAATGAGACTCATTGTCACTCCAGATAATTCGGGGTGAGGCGAATCGAGGAAAGTACTATTTAAGGAGTACTTTCGCAGTTGTAATGGCCATATTATCTTTAGTGGGGTAAGCCTCAACCCATTTGCTGAACGCACTTATAACCACTAAAACATACTTAAGATTATTGTATCTCTCTAATTCAATATACTCCATTTGGAGGACTTCAAACGTAAAAGAAGTTGGTGTAAAATTACCAGGTGGTGTAGAGGCTCGCTTCTATGGAATATGTATCATACAGATCATGCAATCTTTCACTAAATGTGCAGCTGTCTTGGAGATGTTATCATTATGCCATACAGGGGCTAACAATTTACAAATGCCTTTTGCACTGATATGAGCTGGATAATGGGCCATAGTAACCACAGGAAGTACCTATGCATCGGGCAACATCCATTTTGGTTCTCATGATTTATCAATACAACATCCTTCCTCATTTAACTGTGCTATACTCTCCTGCCATTTTGCTAATTCCTCCATCGTTGCTTCACATTGTATCTCCTTTACACTCTCAGGGGTATTTTCAAACATAGCAACCTCAGGAACCCACCTAGATGGACCTGCCACAAACATTCTTTTAATTTTACTTAGGGCCATCTCTTTAGCTACCTGATCCGCAAAAGCATTCCCCCTACCTACATCATCAGTAACCTTCCTATGGGCGCTGCACTTAATTATTGCCAATTTCTTGGGGAGCATTAGAGCAGACAAAATAAGTAATATAAGGTGCCCATGTTGGATTTTGGTACCATAAGA
This sequence comes from Lissotriton vulgaris, assembly GCF_964263255.1. Taxonomy (NCBI): domain Eukaryota; kingdom Metazoa; phylum Chordata; class Amphibia; order Caudata; family Salamandridae; genus Lissotriton; species Lissotriton vulgaris. The sequence goes on from NC_141687.1 coordinate 1,716,841,116, forward strand.
GGTAAGAAACCCTCTCTCTGCCCAGAGTCACCCAAAATTATGCACGACCCTGAATGCGTACTGGCTGTCTCTATAGATATTGACAACCAGCCCTTCTCTCAATTTGCAAGCTTGAATAAGGGCAGCAAGCTCCGCAGCTTGAGCCAACTGATAGGGGACCTGTGATGTCTCTACCACCGTACTCAGCGTAGTGATAGCAAAAGCTGCAGTGGTGGTGCCATCTGGTAATTTAAAACAAGAGCCATCGATGTATAGTTACCCTTGAGGGTCAGATAAGGGAACATCAGTCAGGTCTACCCGTCCTTTCGTCTCATTTTCAGTCCAGAAAATACAGACATGTTTATCAATTGCATCGCTCTCAGAAGGGAGGGGTAGTATTGTTGCAGGGTTCAGAGTGGCACATCTTTTGATTGTAATATGCTTAGCAAACAATGTCAATTCGTAACCAGTAAGACGTGCACTCGTGTGGTGCTGTGTTTTTGTCTTATTCAAAAGTGTATACACAGCATGGGGTACCATTTCTGTAAGGAAAGTATCAAGTACAAGTCCAGCCGATTGTTTGATTGGAGTGACCACAGCCGCAACTGCTCTCAGACAGGTCAGGAGGGCTCTTGTGACAGGGTCAAGAACAGCAGAAAAATAAGCACACGGCCTCTGTTTATCCCCATATTTCTGTATTAAGACAGAAAGTGCGCAACCATCCATCTCATGAACGTAAAGCACAAACTATTTCCTATAAATAGGTGTGACAAGCCCTGGAGCCTAGCAAAGTGCATTTTTAATTGCTCAACTGCATTGCTTTCATTGTTAATGCAAGCAAAGGTTTGATTAGTAAAGAAAAATTTGGGATCCACTGGCGACAGCAGTAAGCAAAACCTATAAAAGCGCATACATCTTTTTGAGTTTGTGTAATGGGCATCTTGATAATGGTACTGATGCGCTCAGGTGTCAACCACCTACCCTCCTTCCATAGTAGGTGACCTAAATAGGTAACCTCCTGTTGACAATACTAACATTTCAAAAGAGAGACCTTATTTCCATGATGTGCCAAATGCAACAACAATTTCAATGTACTCTCCTTGCAACCTTTTTCTGTATCGGAAGCAATTAACAGACCATTGACATACTACAAAATACATTACCTGGGGAAAGCAAGAGGAAATCCAACTGACTTTTGTAATGCCTGACTATAGATACTAGGACAATCAGTATAGCCTTGAGGAGTGCGACAGAACCAAAAGCTACTGCTGGCCAGTGTACACCCAAACAAATACCTACTGTCCGGGTGTATAGAAATACCGGAGAATGCATTTTTCAAATCAATAACAGAAAAGAATGTGGCAGAAGATGGAACCATTGTTAAAAGTGTAGTAATATCAGGAACCACTGGAAGTTGCGGAACCACTAATTTATTAACCTTACGCAAATCGATCACAAAACAATAAACATCATCAAGAGCATCAGAGGGACCCGAGGGTGTCCTCTTAAGGATCGGAAGAATAGGACTATTGCAAATGTTGGCAGAAGTTTCTTCAACTACTCCCTTTCGCATCAAATCCTGAATAATCTGAAAACGAGCCTGTTCTCCTGTGTGCTGTATTTTATACTGAGGAATGTGGGGCAGAATAGCATTATCTTTAACTTGTATAGAAACTGGTGTTATATGCAACAGATCCACGTCTGTATCACCTGTGGCCCAAAGTGTGGGTGGTACCTGACCAAACTCAGCAGGGAGGGGCGCATTCTGAGACAAACATTGTCTAGTACTCACATCTGGACCCATGGTAATATAAACACCAGCAGGGGACCAATAAATAGTAGCATGCAACTTCTTCAACAAGTCCAAACCCATCAGAATTTTTTACCACAATTGGAAGTTAACAACAATGGAGATTACACAGTGAAAGGACCAACAGTTAGTGCAAGGGGTCGTGAAATGGGCTGACAACCAGCACACCTGAAAACCCTACCAAAACATTATTTTCGCCAGACAGGGACCATATGTCGAGAAACAGAACTTTGTGTCGCACCTGTTTCCACCAAACATTCCTTAGTCGAGCCTTGCAAATCCACTGTGACATAAGGACCCTGCTGATCTACAGGTATCTGAACTAGTCCATCACCCTGTCCCTGGCTGTCCCATCTGTAAGACATACCTGTCACATCATCAATGTCATAATCATCATGAAACTGTCCATCTCTAGGATCATCAAAATAATTATTATCAGAACGGCCCGCAGAAGCCACAGCATTCTGATTTTTATCAGTCCCATGGCCTCTACCACCAAAACCCCGTCATCTAGGGGACGCAATCTTCTGTAAAAGCACGGGGCACTGGCAACGCCAATGTCCTTCCTCCTGACTATGGGCACACTCATTTTGTTCCAGAGGTGTCATGGTATGCTGACTAGTACATGGGAGTTGTTGAGAGGACCTCCCCGTCCCCTGTTATTGACCGAAAAGCCTGCTGCAACAACACCTTAGTCTTTAAATACTTTTGCTTTTTGTCAGTTTTATCCTTCTCCTCCTGATCTCGATGTTCATAATATTGAGCCATATTCAAAATAACAGATGGAGAAGATGTAGACCAAGTACTTTCAGACACCTGCAAATGAGTCATTATTTCAGGAAGGTGATTAGTAACAAAATTATCAACAAACGAATGAACTCCTCCATCCCTGGACATATCCTGCCCACTATAATCCAAAAAATATCTTCAAACCTAGTAAAGAAATCAGATACACTCTCACCCTTCTTCTGTCGGCAGGCCGTCAATCTGTCCCAATTTACCTTCTTAGGCGAAATAAGTGTGTGCATATATGTAATAATGCGGTCAGGCAAAGCAAGTATCTCAGCACGGGGTTTATCTCCGAGCTTCCATTCCTGATCCCATCCCTTAATCACATTCCATGTACCACCCAACTTGGTAACATGACCTTGAGTATGCAACTGCCGCCAAATATCAACCGGAAGGAGAAGACCAAAAAACATTTCAATATCAGCAAGAGTCATTACTGTAGAAGAGGCAGCTTCTGTTAACTCCTTATAGTAGACTGTGGGATGTTTCCTAGGATCGGGCAGCGTAGCTAAGACCTCACTTCTTTTCCATGGAGTAAAGACCCAGTGATCCTGGAAGCGGACAGCCATGGCAGTCTAGTGATTGCACCGTGCTGATCCGTCAGTGCAGGTATTTGTGGGTGATAAATAGTTAGGGGTGGGAGGAATTTGCGTAATCGCGTTACGCTAATCTCCACGAAACTGCAAAAAATCTCTGCAAACACGGGGAAAAATATCTTGCGAACACGCATTTCAGAACGCGAACAAGCAAATAATTTCACGAAGTCGCGGAACGCAGAATTTTGGGCAATTTTGTGTTCTCCGCGGAACGCAAAATTACACAAATTCCGCCAACGGAACGGAATTTGCCACCCAGGCCTATAAATCGTGTGGATTTCACACCTAGGGAATTGAGTTATTTGAGTAAAACTCTTATGCAATAGGCCTCTATAAGAGCCTATGGTAGAAATATTAGTAAACATTTGTCCTGGTGCAAAATCATTAGCATAAACACGATCTCTAATATCAGAAAACACCTGGGGAGCTTCTATTTTGATATTTGTATGCCAAAGATCAATCAATGCAGCAGACATATGTTGTAGAGCAAGCTGTTGTAAAAAAGGCTCAAAATCACATCTAACCTGCCAAATATCCTCAGCGCTATAAACCACATTACAACCCCACCGCATCTACTGAATCGCTATTACTCTCTTCTCATCCTCCCCTACTCCAGATGCATCAACGGACCCACTCATTCCCTAAATCTTGCCAAATGCCTGTCTTCAAAACCACTTACAGGTGTATCAGCATCCAAAACATTGGAGGATGAATAACCACTGGAGGAGGAGTAACTCGAGTATTAGGTAGAACTGTAGTCAATGATTGTACCAGAGAAGAAAGAACGGAGGACACAGAAATCGGTGCAGTAGATGTAACAGAGGCAATAGTCGTCAGAGATGGTGAGGGAAGAGGAAGAATAGGATGCACGGTGACTGGAGCAGTGGGTGTAGCAGTCGTAGGTACAGGGGCAACTGGAGCAGACAAGACAGATTGTTGTGACTGTAAAGGGGCAATAAGATATATCCTCTGCAGGGCATAAGGAGGTGGGGTCGAGTATCTAACAACACCTCTACAAAAGTGTCATCTTGGCCAGATAGGAATTGTCAATATGAAACCACAATCTCCTATCCTCACTTTCAATTTCTGTCTCCTGTTTTTCTCTATCATACGCCACAGCTTTCTGCGTAAGAGTCTGCATCTTTCTTTTACGTGCCTCTTTCTCCATTTTTAACCGCCTCTGCGTAGTCTCCTTCAGACAAGTTCAAAGAAAATCAGACATAGACTGTCTACTTTATCGCTTAAACAACTGTTCCTGTAAAAATGCAGTTTTATGTTCATCTAAAGAGCCAGTCAAAAGCCACTGCAACTCAGCGTTGTCCCTCGTATATTAGTGCCATAACGTACTAAACATAATAGGGCCAAGGCCATGTTTCACATACATATAAAAATTAGGGCTGCCTTCAATAGGCGCCGGATGATTTTCTTCCAATGAGCATCTGCAGAACAACAACACAAACTCCAAAGTTTACTAAAGCCAGGCATTGCAAAAGAGAACAAAATCTTTATTTCACCAGGCAAAGTATTTTCAAACGATTTTTACCAAACCAGTCCCTAGACCGTAACAAACTCAAACCACAATGGTACCATATCCTCATAGAACCAAAACAAGCTCACCTAATATCAGTAGTAAAAAAGAACCAGTTCTCCACTACCGACTCTTAAGACCAAACAGTGAGATCAAGGGTTTTGCCGTTCAGGACTCCAGTCGGGATGACCACTGGGCGAGGCACGGTCCGGCAGGACAGAAGGAGCAGCTGTGAGCAACAGAAACTCTTTGTGGAGGGGACCCTGAGCCATCAGTCTGACCCAATGATGTCCTCGACCTCCCCCTCATCTGCAGAAAGGAGATGGATCAATCACCCGAAGGAGTCCCTGTTCAGGCGGTCCGATTAGGCTCAACTGGGTCACTAATGACTACCTTCCAGCTTTCCGTACCAAATGAAGAGTCGGTCAGACAGTAGAGCATACAAACCAATAACTGTTTATTCATATGCACTCAGAGTGGAGCCCCATCTGTACAGTCAATAAGAGTGCTCCTGAGGGATCTGAAAATCAACAAGCATAAAGATACATGATATACATTTCATAGCCGGGCGAAAACACACCCACAGTGGAATTTTCCAAGCAGATGGAGCTGGACAGTGAAATTAAAAAAAAAGGTTCCAGTGCTCATATCTTACACAAACTAGCATAGTCCAAGGTCATTCCATCCGGGGCCCACAATCAGTTTCGAACAGCCTAAAATGGTATCTCAATAGAAAATGGTGCAGTGAATGCGTAAGCGTAAACTGGTCTATTCTAACAAACCACAATCTAGTTCCTCCCTTGCGGAGGGTTGTTTTATTTCCTCATTTTCATGCTGATTGCGTAGAGGATGGTCAGATACCATCTACCTCCAGGGGAAATCCTTATTTTCCTAGTACCCAGCAAAGTTGAATTGGTAGGAAAATTAGAAGGCCTAAAAGGTTGCATGATTTTATTTGTGAATAATCTTCATTAGATTTTTCTCAAGTTTATTTTTCCTTCTGCTAGTTTTCTTTGTGTGACCTTTCTTTTTTGCGGTAGGATATTTGCGATGTAAATTAGAATGTGGTGGCAGAGAAGGGAGAGGACAGTTAAGGCTGGTCTTAAGCTTTGGCTGGGGTGGCAATTCTGCAATAAACATAAGAATACAACAATACATCGTGAACTGTCTTCACTAAAATAGGTCATCGTTGGCTGGGTGACGGTAACCTTCTAAGTGGTCATTGATTGCAGCACAATGTTCAACCTTGGGCTGTGGGGAATGTTTTGAATTTGAAATCAGTTATGCCCAGCTGCCTGTATGGGCTGATGGTCTTTAGCTTGAACCCAATAAATACCTGAAGAACAGTACAGGAGTGTATGTAGTATTTATAACTTAAAAACTGGTGACAAGTGCCTGCTGGGGACGGGTGTGTGACCACCAGTTTTCCCACAAACCCATTGAAGGGATTGTTACAGCTGTGAAAGAGTTTTGTTGAAATGTACAAGGAACATGGTGTGCTGTTCTGGTAGTAGCCATGAATACTGTTGTGTGATGTGGTAAAGTCTATTTACAGCAATTGCATGATCCCAGTGGGATGTGGAATTGATAGTTAAACAGAAACCCTCGAGCGCAACATCGGTTGTACATGGGTGTGTACTGCTACCTAGCAACTGAACAATGCATGTGCTTTCATCTTAATCATCGCACGTCACCATCTGTGCAATTTCAACCCAATCTCTAGAGGAGTTGGCACCTTGGAGCCTTTCAGTAGCGCGTTACCGTCTGCATGGTGTTGTCAGTGGCCGAAGTCTGCCGTGTCCTTCCTGGTTCTGGTAGCTTCCATCTTAGCATTTCCTCGTTCGTGAGCAGGCCAGGTGAAGGGCTCACCTCTCAGACGGCATTTCTGGCTGTCATTCAGCTTTTAAAGGGACAACCGCATCTTCTGTACTGTCTGCCGGCAAACGGGTTCCCAAAGCATGATAACACATACACCCTTGATAATTGGAAGTCGTTATCAGAAAAGGCTGCTTCATTCATCTTTGTGTGCTTGACTAATTGGTCAGTGACAAGTACACTTTCTCAAAGCATGGTGACGCACACACCACTTGCTGTGTGATATACACACCTATTGTTTTTTAATGGAACTGTGCACACCATAATTCATTGATAACAATTAGTAATCTCATGTTGTTTTTCTTATGTTTTTAGCAAAAGAGAGGTGTAATTTTCACAAATTTGTTAGTAAAAGGAAACAGGTGTTTGATTCCTATTTACTTGTTATTGGTGGGGAGAAATTATCCGCTCTTAAGAAACAAGCAGTATTGTTACATTATTTGGGTATTGAAAGGACACATGCTTATGAAAGTTTAGGGCATGATGAAGTGATGAAGGTGAACCTGACAACCTCTATGATATGTCTGTCATGATGCTGGAAAAACATTTCGGTTCTAAAATAAATGTTGTGCTGGAACGACAAAAAATTGTCACTAGGGTACAAGGGAAGCAAGAGAAGATTGATAGTTATGTTGCGACATTGAAGACATTTGCACAAACTTGCGAATTTGAGCAACTTACTGATTTCCTGGTCAGGTGTACAAATGATGTTAAAGTCCAGCAGAAGCTTCTTGCTAAAAACCCTGACTGAAACTATAGTTGTAATGGAAAGTTTGGATGAGAGACGACTAGAGGCAAAGATTCGGTGGTAGAAGAAAGTGTCGTCCATGAGATTAAGACGGAAGGGGACAAAGTGGGAGATGTAAAAAAACAGTTTAATGGTGTTGGTCTAAAGGTTTGTCAGTAATGAGAATATTAGTTTCATCCATGGTGGCGGAATTCAATGTTTTAGATGTGGCAGTGAAGGACATTTGTCTAATAGTCTTCAATGTTGCGAGGTATGCCACACGCAAAAGATGTTGAAAGAAACGGCAGTATGCTCGTGTGTAGGAAAACCAAAAGACAAGGAGTACATTGTGTGGAAGATGAAAAGAAATCTGTTTTGAGTGTGAGAGGAGATGAAGTTGTAAATGGAGATAGGTAGGATATGCTGAGTGAGAGGTAATGGTTAGAGAGAAGAAACTGTCTGTTTTTGCGGATTCGGGATCACCTTATACTATGGTAGGAGACATTAATTGGGAGAGGGTGTTTGGTGAAGATGATATTGAATTGCTTCCATCTGACACCAATCCAGTGGATTATGGTGGAGTCAAGATTGTTGTAGTTGGGTTTGCAGTAATGAGGATAAACTTTTCTGATAGACTATGGAGAAAGTGTATGTTGCTAAAAGAGGTGACAATTTACTCAGGTTGAGGCACCAGAGAGACATGGGCATCACTTTAAATCCTAATGCACCGGAGAGGGTTTTACTTCTTTCAGCAAATCAATTACCTGAGGATGTTTGCTCACAGTTTCCGAAGGTGATTAGTGACAATCTTGGGTTGCTAAAAGATTTTGAATGCAGAATTGTCTTAAAAAATGGGGGCACAATCATTTGTAAGTAAAGTGAGGAGAGTACCTAATTTAATGATGTAATCTCTAGAACGAGAGTTGAAGAAGCTTTTGGAGGCTGCGGTAATTGAAGAAATTGAATGTTCGGAACGGGTGGCTCCAATTGTTTTTGCAACTAAGGATGGTGGTAAACAGATTAAAATGTGTGTGTACTTGTGTGGACTCAATAGACACCCTTGGGTTGAGAGAGACAGCCACTACACAATATCTCAGAGACAATATCATTGATCAAGGATGCTATGTTTTTTAGTGTAATGGACTTGTCCTCTGCTTATCACCAGGTTTGGCTACACCTGGATTCTAGGCATCCTACATCATTGTATCTCCTCTGAGTGCCTATAGATTTATCTGCATGCCCTTTGGCCTAGGTTCTGCAGCTGCTTGCTTCCAGAGGGTCATGAAAAAAGTTCTGGAAGGGTTGCACAAAGTCCTGTTTTTCGAGGATGACATTCTGGTTTATGGCAAAGAATCATACGCCGGGTGAAGTATTTCTCTTAAAAAACAAATGTATAAATGATTGACTTGTAAGATAGTATAAGTGTTGTTCCGTTAAACATGCAGTCTAATGCTCCCATTTACATCTATAGTGAATCCCTGATGAAAGGCAAGAATATGGCCCGAAATGCATTGGAAATTAATCACTATCGAGGATGAATTATGTATAAATTCCTGCTTTAGAAGATAAAAGTCCGGATGGACACGTCTACTGCATTAGAATCACAAATACATACAATGGCTATTCGTGTGACAAAAAGAAAATGGAGCGAAACTGTGAAAACATTGGAATAATTGGAATAAAAGAAATATAACGAATTCAATTATGGTACATTCATTGCAACAGGCATTACAAGCAGTGCTTCCGGGAAGGGAGCAATACTATGCTCCCATTGTCTAATGTTGAAAGATCAACAAGTATAAAATAAGCACTTGTGGGAGGTACTGGACCTTCTGCAGATGGCTGAATTAGTGATAAAAAACGAAAAATCAAATTTTGTGTAACCTCAGTGAATTATCTCGATCATACGATTTCAGGAGAGGGAATACGCCCAAAGTTTGATTTGGCTGAGAGTATCTTAAAAGCACCCACACCAGAGATCAGAGACCATATAAACCCCTTTCTGGGGTTGGCAGAAGGTTGTTATAGAAGAAGAAATGCAAGTTTCTGTGGTCAGAGGAGTGTGTGAGTGCTTTTGCTAGTATCAAGGGCATTATAAGTAAATTGCCTACTCTTGGGCATTTTGATGCCTGCAAGAAAACTGTACTATCGACAAATACTAATATGCATGGTTTAGGGGCAGTTCTATCGCAGGTTGGATTCAAGGTGGCGGCTTTTGCTTCTTAATCACTGAAAGAGGCAGGATAATGTTACTCTGTGATCAAGCGGGAACCATTAGCTGTGTTCTGGGCCTTTCACTATTTCTATTTCTACCTGTGAGGCATTCCGTTTGAGATTAGATCAGATCATCGGCTGTTATACCAAATCTATTCATGCAGAGAAGTAGAGAATTTATCCCCTCATATTAAAAGATGGATGGAGAGTTTGAAGGAGTTTAACTCTAGGGTGCAATATGTGCCTTGACCCAAAAACATGGTAGCAGATTGTTTGTCCAGGTTACCCGTTGACTATAGTGGGGACAATGCAGATAATTCCCAAGTGGCATGTGCATATCAAAACAGCACTCAGTGCCAAAGAATGGACTAAAGCTGCCACAGAGATAAGGACTTTCTGAAGGAACACGTAGTTAAGGGCTGGCCAAATAACAATGGGGTGTCTGATTCTTCGTATGGATTCTTGAATGTAAAGGATGAATTGTGTGTTGCTGCTGAAAATGTTTTGAGGGGGGACAGAGTGATACCAGCTTGTAATTTAAAGGATAAACTTGTTCATTTGGCACAAGAAGGACACCTTGGGAGAACCGTAAAAAAAGCTAGGGTCTGTGAATGGTGCTGATGGCCTACTATGGATCATCAAATTGAGGAAATGGTGAAAGACTGTTAGGAATGTGGCAATAATGATAAAAGCAGAAAAACACATGCAGCCTTTTGTCTTCTGTCGAAATTCCGACGGAGCCCATGTCAAAACTAGGGTTTGATATCGCAGAACCTTTTGAGCTTCTGGCAAATAATAAACAATATGTGCTATTATTAGTTCATTATACCTCCAAAAGGGTAGTTGCCAAATGTGTACCTATGGTTAATGCCAAGGTAGTAATTGAATTTCTTTCTGAAGAGTTTTCGAGAGAGTGTATCCCGAAATGTCTTATTTCTGACAATGGGGTTCGATTCGTGTCACAGGAGATGTGTCTCTTCCTCAAAGAATTGTCTATTGTACATTATGAAACAGCATTGTATTCTCTGCAAGCAAATGGTTTGGCTGGGAGCATGAACAAGTTGGTGAAGAGATGTGCACAAAGGACGTTACAGACAAGGGCTTCTTTGAAATGTGTGCTTAGAGAAACATGGTGGGCTCATTGTAGCAATCACAATTGTGTGACATTTGTGTCTCCTTCTACTGTTCTGAGAGGCCGAAAGCTACAGGATAAACTGAGTACAGCATGCAAAGTTGTGCACTGGTAAAGAAAATAAAAAGTATATGAAGGAAGATTTGATGTCTTAAAAAGTTTCCTAGCAAGAGAAATATAAAGCCAGGTTTGATGTTAAAACACGTACACAGGCTAGGTCTTGGAAGGTTGGGGAGAAAGTGTTGTTCAAGAGATCAGAGTTGCTGAAAAAGGAGCATTCTAAGTATATGGGGCCATTCATTGTTGCTGAATTAAGGAGGAATGTAGTGGTCTTGGATTCTGGTGACGTGTGGAGCATGTCAAGGTTGACAAACTGGTCTGATAAAAATGTTGGCAATAACAAGCGGTTGGCGATGGGTAATTTCACCAACCCAACTGTTGAGTCAGATGATTCCAGTCAGAGTCACATTGGTAGAGAATCTACCAAGAGACCAATGTTCCGTCCAATGTGGCATAGTGTCTATGAAATGGTGTGGGTGGGAAATTCCTCATTTGTGTTCATTATTATTTTTGAGAATGACTTTACTTCTTTTTTTTGTCTTTATTAATTATATGCAAATAAATATTGCATTGTAGTTATTTCTTTCGCTGTTCCTTTATTGCTATAATTGGCTTTTTGAAATATTGTATGGGGGGCAATGTGTTATGATCTATTAGCCAGCATTGTGTACCTAGGGTTGAAATCTTGTCTAGACCATCGTTGGCTGGATGACTGTAACATTCTAAGTGGTTATCAATGACAGCACAATGTACAACCTTGGGCTGTGGGGAATGTTTTAAATTTGCAATCAGTTATGCTCAGCTGCCTGTATGGGTTGATGTACTTCTGCATGAACTTAATAAATACCTAAAGAACAGTACTGAAGTAAGTGTGGTATTCATAACTTAACATGCTTCTAACAGTATGCAGCACTGGGGCTGTCTCCAAACTGAAGCACTCACAACACAGGCGCCTTGAAGTTTTCAGCACCCAGCCTCTCTGAAGCAGTACTCAGAAATAGACAATGGGGGGAGGGGTCTGGCCTACAAACCTCCTCACTTATAACAACCGAAACTTCAGTGTCATCCCTCACCCCTACCATTCATCAGATAGCGGTGCTAACAAAAGTCCTGATCATTTTTTTTAAGTTAGCCCAGTCTCCACTCACTTTAGTGTCTGGGTCTCAACTTCCCAGTGACAAGAATACAGGCAAAACACTTCCACTGTCTGTGGAATCTGTCCTCATTCTCCATCTTGTGTTATGCCAGGCAAGGCACAATGGAGCCCAGTATTCTCAGTATTCAGGTTCAGTCACACAAAGACTCTTACTACAGCACATATCCTACACACACACTCAACATACACACAGAATGCCAGTGTAAGGTTCTTGGCTTGAGGGGCATGTAGGCCACACTCTCGCTAACATTGGTAAAAAGGTGTTGTCACACTATCAGTTTCAAAAGGCACAGTATGCTATACCCAGGACAGGGACAGTTGTCATCTATCCAGCCGTGGCCGGTGCAGGTAAGAGCGGTGGGGCAGATTGTGGGGGAGTCAACAGACGACGACGAGGGAGAATGAAATAAAGAAAAGAAAAACACTTACCTTGCGCTCACCACATTGCCAATTCAGCAAGGAGTGTGGTTTACTTTTAGGTCTCTCCTAGGCAGCATGCATGCTCTGCATAGGAGGGGACCTCATGTAATCAATTCTGTTTTTGCCCTAAAAACATGAACGCGTTGCATTGCTTACAATGGCATTGTGTGTATGTTTGGCGATTCCCTTGTGGGAGCGAGCTGCGCCATCTGGTAGCAATTATCGCGCTTGCTCCCGCAAAGGAAATGCTGTCCCTGCTCTCAGCCGCACTACCCCCACTTGTTCTTCTTGATGTCACTCTGCTCATCCGTATTTTCCCCAATGCAGTCCCTTTACGCTCCCCTCTGTGCCAAACTGTTTCTTTCTTCCAGTGCCAAAGTCTCTTTGATCTTAGTGTCCGTGTTTGTTTTTCTGTTCCTCCTCTTTTCATCTATCTCTCTCAATATCCTGCTGATATGTTCCTTACTCGCTGGCCTCGCCCGTCATTCCCTTCAGTGTTTTGAATGTTTCTCAGTGACCCTCGTGTATCTCCTCACGTGCCTTACTCCGTGCACCATGTTGTGTGGCGGTGGCCCCCTGTCCTTGCCATCTCTCTGGGTCGTACTGTCTCTTTCTCTGCCGTTGTTCTCACAGGTACCCTAACTCGCTGCATGTTGCTTCAACTCTATATCTCTCCATCAGTTTCAGCCTGTTACTCTGTATCGCCGTGTGTGTCTCGGGGTTATTAAACCCCTGTCTCTTTCAAACAGTGTCCCACTGAGTTTTCCAATAAGTGCAAGTGTGACCCCCCTCGTGTTCCTGTCACCATGGCCCGCTTCTCTGTTTTGTTTAACCACTTCCTCTCTATCTTTCCCTGTCTCTCTGTCAATCTCGGACTCTTTCCTGTCATGCCTCTTAGCCTCATGCAGTCTTTCCCACCTCTGCTCCCTTGTCGTACTCCCTCTCACAAAAATCCACGCGCGCGTGAGCACGCTCGGATCTTTCTCACGCTGTCCCTTTAGCTCTTCATCCCTTGTGTTAGTGCCAATATCGGCAACACTCCCCATCCCTCCCACAGCAATAGTTCGGAGAAATAATCAGACACAACACAGTTTATAGTGGAGAAAATTGCTGCAGGTTTATTTGCATAACAAATATGCCAACATGGTGGGTTATCTTACGGGAGATCCATGGGCAGGCAGCCCCTCGCAGCCTGCCCACCTGATGAGCCAACCTACCCGGTGGCCCTCGCCAACCGATGTTTGTCGATTTGGGGGAGGAGATAGCCCCTCCCACCGGTGGACCGCCAGTCCACCCCTTACTCATGCCCCTCCCAGCTCAGGGGGGTGGAGAGTTGCAGGCAACCTCTGGTTGCTCAGGTCCACAACCGCCCGAAGGACTAATGTGGCGCTGTCGCTCCTCCAGGGTCCAACGTGAGGACCTCCCTGGGGAATTTTGGCTTTCGCACCATTACTGTGCTCCGGCAGAGGGAACCCTCACTGTACCTTACAGCCTCTGGATCGCCCTGTAACTCCGCCAGAGCACTGGGTGTGGCCACAGTCATCCCAGGGCCCCCCACCACCCTAGACCTAGTTACCTACACCCTGCTGATTCCAAGGCCTCCCCCAGATCAAGCAAGAATAGGCCCATCCCCCCTTAGGACAGGTGTATCCCATCTGGATCCAAACACCCTGTGGACTTGGCGTGCAGTAACCCATACAGGCTAAAACTACCCTTATTCGCTGTGACTATACGCATGGTGCTGTTCACCCTCCTGCGCGAGGTCCCCATGGCTTCCCCTGAATGCGCCCCCTGCCACACCTGCCGGGGGTTATTTCAGACCACCAAAATTCAACGGTCCCCAGTTTGATGCTCTACTCACACCACTGTGTATCGTGCTTGTTGGCACATGTCCATTGAACTAAGCCAGTCACCACCCTAGGTGACGCCTAGCCCTCCCAAACTACTGCTAGTATTCTTGGGCAATTATTTCTAATACTTTGTCGGCCCCAGGCTTTAACCCTGAGTTTCCCTAATCTTTGGACCGTAGCACACATGTTGGATGACAATTTCCACTCTGCATGGCTGTCAGCTAAGGTTATAGGGCAGGAGAATTACCATATGTTTAGTGATACTCAACTCCATGGTACTTGATTTATTGACCTCAGATGGATGAATTGCTGAGTGGACCTACCAGGATCTGGACCTGAGACCAGGCAGTCGAACACAGGTCCTAATAGTTCTGCTGCTTCACAGGCCTGTGAACTTGAAACCCAGGGCCGCCTTCTGGCCTCTTAACCCTTACTTGGACATGCCTGACAGCGCTTTATTAAGTTTAGTGGCTAACCTAGTCACAGATGGCAAAACGAGGGGCTGAAAAATTAAAAGTCTACTGAGATGATCGTTAGCTAGACCCAATATGGAAGGAACCTGTGAAATGAGGTTGGGACCACCACACCCCGCATGTGATCCAGCCCAGGTTTACTTTGCCATGCACCCAGCTAAGACCTTTGATATCACTTCACTTTAATTAGTCTTTATTCGATATATTTCAATCATAAAAGACATTTTACAAAATTTGTTGTTTTTGTCCCACCCCCTCCCCCCAGCCCCACAAGTATACAGGATCCACAGTGATTTAATACAATAAATAAACAAAATAAAAAACGTCTTCCTATCTCATCCTATTTACATTTTTACATGATCTTAAAAATATCCTATTTACATCTTTACATGATCTTAAAATATCTATTAAAATACCAAAACAGTAAAATTTAGAAAGCTAAGTTCATTAATGCCCAAAAGCAAGGGTAAGAAAGGAAAGTAACAATTACTTGTATGGTTTGCATAGTTTATCATTAAATAATACTGATTAGCAGTTCAAATTATCGCAGACAGTACGACAGACAATAACAATCCTAAATTTATTCCAGACACATTTTACGTGCCCGAATTATCCACATCCAGTGGAGAAATTTTGCCATAGCTATAACAACGGGCTGAGAGGTATCTGTTCTTAAGATCCTAACAGCCTCGTTTGCCGTTCTTAAACCTAACTGAATGCAAATTGGTTTAAGCCATGAGCGTCTGGGCATTCTATATTCAGGACAGGCAAACAACACATGTCCGATGTTTTCATTGTGATCTGGACAAAAGGGGCACCTTGGGGTTTGTACCTTATTCCATTTCACCATCAACCCCTGCAGTGGCCTGGCTGCAGGCAACCAGCGGTACCTGCCAGTCCCATTTCAAATCAACTCCTTGCCGCCTTGCGGCACTCCCTACTGCAGGAGTCTAGTTGCGACCCCTACTTGCCCCTCTTGACCCGTAATGATTGCCCCACTGAAGATATGTGGTTACCTGTCATCGGGATCGGTGGATCGTATAACATGTGCCTTGAATGTACAATATATGAGGTGTTGTGCAAGAGTAGGGGCATCAGAACCTAATGGTAACTGTGCATACGGCATGTGTTAATAACCAAAACTGTAAATCTTGATAATGCACAACATGAGCTAGTATTCCACTGTGACATCTGGCTTACGCATGGTGCAGCACCAATTGGCCCATCACGTCAACTTTACAAACAACCGACAGGAGTAGAGGAGTTAGAACCTGATGGTAACTGTGAATAAGACGTGTGCTAGTATTCAAAACTGACATACAGATTATACACGGCATGTGCTAGTAATCCAAACTGTGACCTATAGATTATGCACAGTGCTTAGCAGCAGAAATTGGCCCATCTCATCAACTTTACAAACCTAGGAAGAAAAACCTTTGCTGGTTACCCCCGATCCTTGCTGTGCCCGTCTTAACCCACGGAGCTCTTTTGCTACTGGAGCATTTGTCCAAACACAACTGACACCTCTGCATTCCTCTTCCGGAAGACGATCTATGTGTTTCATGTTTGTTGGCTTACTGCTAAGTGTCCCAGATCATGCACTGCTATATCCAACAGTTTATCTACTTTCTCTGACCTCAAGTCAAAGGATAATGTAATCACCCAACCCAATATAACCAAAATTGCAAGCCAAACTTGTCAGGAGACATTCAACCTCTATCCTTGAAGTGCAGCAAACCTGGCAATCGAAATTACAGAACTCACAAGCCTCTACATAACTCGAACTCGAAGTGTGACACATGAGGCAATCCAGGCCCCCAGAAAACCACCCAGTCAGATTTAAGGTGAACTTGCTGCTGAAGATCGCAGTGATGCCTCAATGCCGCACTTATGGAAGTCCAGACTTGACTTTCTCCCTTGTGGCTTGAAACAAGATAAAGGACAAGTGCGTATGCCGTGACTAACTAGTCGGAGCAGAAAAGGTGGCCCCTATTAAATGGTTGCCCCTGAGTAAAACCCCCGATGCCCATGCTTATTGGTCATGTGAGCAAGAAATGCTTCTTTGCGTGCGGGGCTTGCTAAATACCTTCCTGCAAGCAAAATTCTTGAATGCCTTACAAAACCAACCTAAGGATGCGTGCCCCTGTTGCCAATCACCTCTGTATGCTGTGCACAAACTCCCAGAGATCTCAGGCATATCCCATGCCAGATAAAAGGACACAAGATCATTGCACTCTACTAGTGCCACAAGGAAAGCACTCAACTGCCAGCATCATCAGGAACGAAAGGTGAACCCTAACAGCAGGCCCGGCTATAGCACTGGTGTCGGTGTCGCCCTGTGCGACAATGATTTTTGAGCCCCCCCCCCATGACCACCTGCACAACGAATTCCCCGCACTACCAAATACCCCTTGTGTCACCATAACCACTCTCACTCAGATGCATCTAATTATTTTATAGTGTCAATCATAAAAGTGAAGGGTGCCGGAACACTCTACATTACACACACATTACTTAATCATGTGCGCAAATCAATGTATAGTAAACGTTATATCAGACAGAGTGGTGGAAATTAATGTTATCCCTTCTGGTAGGCAGTAAAGTTTAGGGGGGAATTGGTCCGGAGAAGCACAAACTCCGACTTTACAATGTAAGATCATGGTAAGGTATTATCTTTAATAATTGGAATTTAATTCTACCCCCATCAACAGTTTGTAAAACATTAGGATTTAGAAAGTCTGTGGGAAAAACCAATACGCTCTAATCTATACTTTTTTGTATTTCAGTTCTTTGATGACAGTTAACAGCTCACTGTTTTTTATTAGTATTTTAACCTACCAACTGCAAGTAACAAAACAAAGGGCTAGATGTAGGTAATTGTAAATTACCGATTCGAAAATACAGAATTTTACCGATTCGGTATTTTCGAATCGGCAATTGCAATGTAGATAATAATTTGGCAAAAAATACCGAATCGGTAAGATTCGGTATTTACCTAATCGGTATTTACCGATTCGGTATTTGCCATTGATTCCTATGGGCCTGGAGGCCCATAGGAATGAATGTCAATTACAGAATCGGTAATTACCAATTTGGTAAAAGAGGGAAAAAGTCAAGGGTGGCAGGGTGTCACTTTGACACCCTGTTGCAACCCTGATTAGTGCTGGGGTGCACATGTGGCATACATACATGCCCTAAGGGCATGTATATCTGTCACATGGCACTTCGATCTCCACCTATACACCTTTGAACTCCACTTTCATGCACTTTCTAAACTCCTTTTACAACACGCGAACGCTCCCCTATCACCCCATCCACCCCGCGACCCTTCACCTCTCTCCTCTTCCCCTACCCCCATGTCTCCTCTCTCTAACTCACCCCAACCCTGGGGTTCCTCTCTATCCATGGTCTCTCCCATTCCCCCTCCCCTTCCCCCGATCTCACTGTCCGCACCCCCATCTGTATTCTTGATTCCCAACCTCTTCAGTCCACTAGTGCCACTAACTCCCCCACTACCCCTAACGCCCAATCCCCCTCAGCCCCACTTTCCCCCCTCACAAACCCACCCAATCTTGAACCCAACCTCCTCTCCTACCCCCGCCTCTCCCCTCCCCATACTAATAATGCAGTTTCTTCTACACCCCATCTCCCTCTGAATTCCTCCTCACCCCACCCTATGATTCATTTCTCCCTCACCCTCCCCACTTAACATCCCCCTCAGCCCCTTTCTACTTCTCACGTCCCCCACTCCGATTCCTCCCTCCCACACTCCCCTGTTCTCCCATGCAACACAAAAGATACCAGAAACGCCACCCCGATCTCCCTGTCCTGTTCTCCAAACCCATCACCCAACCTGAACGCCTCATCCCCGTCTATCTCCTGTGTCCCCGCTCTACCCAACCTGAATGCCTCATCCCTGTCTATCTCCTGTGACCCCGCTCTGCCCAACGACGACCATCACCCTCATCACAACCCTCCCCCATGCTATCCCCCGTCCTCCCTTCTATCTCAGACCCTTAGACCACTCCTACCCCTCTAACTTCATTAACCCTATAGAACCACTTCACTCCTCACTTCTTACCCAATTACTCTTTAATGCTGAACTTCTCCTATCATCCCTTGCCATTGAACTCACCTCCCTTAGAACTGATGTCTCTCTCCTCACTAAAGCACACTCCTTGGTTCATGCCCACACATCTATACACTCACAATACACCATCCCCTCTTCTATACACTCTTCTATTCACTCCAACATCCCTCCCCTTACCCCCCCTATTAACTGCCCACATGGCATTGCTGCCAACACAGACACTGTTGCCAACACCAACACTCCTCCTGACGCTGCTACCAATACCGACATTCCCCCTGCCAACCCCTCCCCTTGAACGGCTCTACCCTACCTTGACCTGCTGAAATTACCAAAATCATCCACCCTTCTATGCCATCACGCCCCCACCTTCACAACTTGATACTTGCATGACAGCCCTAGAAGTTAACTCTCTTACAAGCTCTCCCATCTGCCCATCTTCATCCTTTCCCTCCACTCCCCTTAACCTTCAGTCCACTATCCCAGTTCTCGTTGGTACGAGTAGACTTCCCCTACTTCCAGCATCTCCTAGACCCCCCCGACTACTCAGACCTGTCCCCCTTGTCCTCCCTCCCCAATGCCCAACACCTCCCCCCTTTCGTGCATGCTGATTAACTGCCGATCTGCCTCCTGCCATGCGACTGAGATTGCGGAAACCATTCTCCACGATAACATTGATATAGCATTCCTTACCAAACCCTGGCTCAACCCTCACTCCACTCCTAGCCTCGACTTGCTGATCCCACCTGGATATTTCATCATTAAGAAAGATAGAAGCGAACAAATAGGAGGTGGCCTTGCCCTAATGTTTAAAGAAGATCTTAATCTCTCAACAGTCCATGTGCAAGACCCTTCCACATTCGAGTACCTATGTGATTAGATCAACTTTCCTGGCTCCCCCGCCATTAGGTTTCACACTATCTACCACCCTCCTCGAAATTGTTTCGCCTTTACTGAAGAGATGTCTGATTTGATTACCCAAGCATCACTCGCCCACTCTAAAAATCTCTTTCTTGGGGACTACAACATCCACTGGAATAAAAATGACAGCCCTGCAGTCTCCTTATTCAACGGCATCATGGACATCACTGACCTGACTAAACTCTGCAAATCCCCAACACACGCCAAAGGTGCCACCCTTGATGCGATTCTGACCTGCAAGGATCTGGCCTCCCTTTCAAACATCCTTCCCGTTGACTGGTCCGACCACCACCTCATCCTCTTCACCCTGAATTGCTCCATTACGCGCCCCACTCCCATCTGCAATCTACCTCTGAAACCTACTCGTAAACTTCACCTTATTCCGCCGGGCGAATTGGAATCCACTATTAAAACTCACTCCTTGCCCCTCTCTCCCTTAGCACTAATGACCTAACCAACCATTATATTAATTATATTACTAAAGCCCTGAACCAAATTGCCCCAATCAAAATCAAACAACAAAAAATAACCTTCCACCCAAATCATGGTTCAATTCTGACCTCAATAACGAAAGACGGGCCCTCAGACAATCAGAACGGACCTGGAGGAACCATCTCTCCTCTGACAATCTAACCCTCCTCAGGAAGGCCAGAACCCTATACAAGAAACACATCTTCAATGAAAAAGCCTCCTACCTCCGGTCCCAACTGGACCAGGCCAGAAATTGCCCCAGAGAACTATTTAACATTGTTAAAAAACAAACATCCTCTGGCCC
Source organism: Lissotriton vulgaris (assembly GCF_964263255.1). NCBI lineage: Eukaryota > Metazoa > Chordata > Amphibia > Caudata > Salamandridae > Lissotriton > Lissotriton vulgaris. The sequence goes on from NC_141687.1 coordinate 1,716,861,508, forward strand.
CCCCAAAATGCTAGCGTCAGTTGAACGATGCGAAGAAATCACCAGCTTCTTCTCTAATAAAGTTAACTCGATTGAACTCTCCTTCACCTCCACCTCTCTTCCTCCTCAACCTCCCCTCAATCAACCCCCCACAACATCACCAACACTAGTTCATCCTCTTCCTTCCCTCTGCAAATTCCCCCTAATTCCCTAAATGGTCTCCCCCAACTTGTCTCCACTGTCACGCACCGCCAGGCTAAAAACCATGCCTCCTGGAGCAAATTCACCCCTGTTTCCGAATCCACGGTCACCAATATCATCTCTAAGCTCAAACACTCCTCTCACACTAAAGATCCTCTCCCTGCACACCTGGTCCAAGAACTTAAACATGTCATTGCTGCAGTCTGGACCAACATCATCAATTCCTCTCTTTCCACAGGCTGTGTTCCCGCTTCCTTTCAGTTAGGCCAAATCTCACCCATCGTCAAAAACACCTCCGCTGACCCTAACGACCCTAACAACCTACATCCCATCTCTAACCTACCTTTCCTCTCAAAAGCCCTGGAAAAATGTGTCCTGACCCAACTTGATAACCAAATCACCTCATTCAATCTCCTAGACATATTCCAATCTGGTTTCAGAAAAGGATGCAGTACTGAAACGGCCATGCTCAATATTACAGATGACATCCATCGCTCCTTAGACAAAGGCGAATCCTCACTACTAATCCTCCTTGACCTCTCGGCTGCCTTTGATACTGTCCATCATCCCACCCTTCTTAACACCCTCGAAGTTCGCTTCGGTCTCGAGGGCACCATACTCAAATGGTTCTTCTCATTCCTTCAAAATAGATACCAACAAATTAGGCTCAGCCACTGCCTCTCCAAACCCCAACCTGTCTCACTTGGTGTTCCGCAAGGCTCCATCCTCTCCCCTTCCTTATTTAACCTCTTCATGGAACCTCTCACCCTCATCCTTAAACAAGATAAAATATACTACTACCTCTATGCTGACACCCAACTATACTACAGGATTAAATCTCACAATGACATCCTTCACCTCAATGAGACCCTGATTAAAATCCAAGTCTGGTTCCATCTTAATCATCTCAAACTAAACCCAAAAAAACCTGAAATCATCCTTTTCACTCCGAAAAACAACTCCATCCCCATTCACCTCTGGATCAAGGATATTACAGCTCTCAATTGCCCCCTCCCCCCTCGAATACTGTCAAATCCCTAGGCATCAGCATTGACCATAACATGAATCTCATCCCACACATCAAAAATGCTGCCAAGGGTACCCTCTTCACCCTCCACCACCTCGAAAAACTGAAACCTTTCATACCAGCAGACGACTTTAAAACCGTTGTCCAATTGCTTGTCCTTTCCCGTATTGACTATGGTAACACCACACTCGCTGGCACCCCTAAAGCCTATCTAGCACCGCTCAAATCTGTCCTCAACCTTGCCGCCAGACTTATCTCTGATTGTAAATAATTCGACCACATCTCTCCGGTCCTAAAAAACCTCAATTGGCTCCCAATAGAAGGTAGATCCACCTACAAGATTGCATGTATCACACACAAAGCCCTTCACCTAAACACCCCCTCCTACCTAGCTGAGAAACTGCAAAAAGCTGGGTGCTCCAGGTCCCTGAGGAGCACCAACTCCCTTGTCCTAATCCCTCCCAGACTCAAGCGCAAAAAATCCCAATCTCGTGCTTTTTCTGGGAACGCCCCCATGATCTGGAACTCTCTCCCCAAAGATCTTCGATGCAACCCCTCCTACCCTCTCTTCAAAAAAAGACTGAAAATACTCCTTCACAACAAATATTGGGAAACTTAACCTCACTGATGTCTGACTCTCTACACTCCTTGCTCCCTGATTCTCGCCTCCTCCTCAACCCCTACCCCGACTCTCATTCTGCCTCTCCCCTTTTCTTCACTCCCTTCTCCCTCTGAACGTCAACACCCCCTCCCCCATTGATCTCCATTGGCCCTAAACACCCAGCACATTGTATTACCCTATTTTATGTAACTCATGTTTTAATGCACATCGTTTTACTTTATTGTAATTGTTTACCTATCTTGTAAAGCGCTCTGATACCCCCGGGTCCGGTAGCGCTATATAAAACCTTGGAAATAAATAAATAAACAAGTGTAAATGCACATTTATGCATTTACATAGGAATTCCTTATTCACCACCAACTATTAGTTGGTGGTAAATAACGAATTCTTAAGGCGCAGAAGCACTCTTTTAAGTGCATTCTACATCTCATTTACCGATTCGGTAAATACCGAATCGGTAAATGATGATTCGGTAAATACCGAATCGGTAAATACCGATTCGTTATTTACTGAATCGGTAAAATAGCCTCCTACATAGGAAAAGGCTTTAACCGGTCAGTAACGGCCGAAATCGGCCTTTACCGACCGGTAAAAGCCTACCTACATCTGGCCCAAAGTCTCTTATGAAAGCAGTAACCCCTGACCTATTTACATTGTGTTCACTTTGTGGGTTGCATGATACACATTCTTTGCAGCAGGCATAAAAATCCTCTGCACTACCTTATGATGACTCAAAACATCCCCCAGTCAACACTTCTACTAGACAAAATTCTTATCTCTCCAGGAAGGACATCAATCACCGGAGCAGGCTTCACATTGTTATTGTTGGCTGAAATGTGCTGGAGGTTAGGCACCCTGCGGCGAGTGCCGTTACACAATATAACTAGAAAACAGGCACTCCCATGTAAAGTGAGCAAGATTTGTCTGTTGACACCCAATTCTTGAGGCAGGTAATCCTCAGCTGCAGATACTCAAACATTACCTGTGCCGGACGCGCTACCCCGTACCACCGGCGCGGCAAGTCTGGCATGCCCCAAAACCCCGTGCAGCAGTGTTCTGCTATCCTGAACATAATACAAACGAAACCGACCTGACCGCAAAGGGCCCTGCCAATGAATGTTTACCTATTTGAAGGCAAAAGGCCATAAGATAAGATAAGGTCCAGGGGATCTGTGACCTTATAACTTGCTGGACACTGACTATCAATGACAAACCAAATCCTTCCAAAGGTAAGCTCCTGTTTAATGCAATTGCCAGATTCCACAAGCCCCTACTAGGTTGTCACTGTTCAAGATGAAAAGAATGTTGGTCCATGCAGTGGAGGGTTTAGTCACTGAGCCACCCGACCGGGTTCATATTAGCCTGCTTATTTACCATCTTTCTTTGCTACTCAGATATTTCCTCATACCTTAATATATTGCCTATCCTATAAATAATGTAATTTAGCGTATAAACATTTCTTTTACCCTAAGTAATTCATCAATGTTTAAACAGGAGCAAGACTCATGTATGTTCTCCCATGTTTATCCTCTGAGGGCTGTAGCCTGTCAGATGGTGGGCCCAACTGATCCTCATACTTAGATTACCTCCTCCTGCTTAGTTTTAAAAGGTGATGTTCTTTAGCTTGAAAGGAGGAATGTTCTAACTTGCAAGACTGCAACTCCTGATTGGAAAGCTGAATTATCCCCACTGTCCCAAACTTGGGATCCCTACTCCTGACTTGGCCGTACCATTTGTGCAGTCCTCTCTCTGCTATAACCTTGAACCTGGCTTACAAGGGGTGAAACCGCCCAGACCCCCCCTTGTGAGTGCAAGGGTACTATTAATGTGACAGACACAAGGTACTCACAATGCTAGCAAGGCTTCCATTTGTAGTGGCATTACATACACATACAAGTTATAGGTGGTGTCTGCTCAGGGGTTAACATCTATATATATTAACAGTGTTCCGACCTGGCTGCTTGCCTCCTTACACGGCCGGAAAATTTGCCTCCGATCACAGAAGACATGTCTAGTTTGGCTCACAAATAAAGCCTGTTATGGAAACAGCTTCCCATATGATGCCTGAACACCTGCCTACCAGCTGTCCGCAATATAAATTAGGATGCATTTGAGATACCATTGAGGACTGAAGTTGTGACAATGATTGCTAGTTGCGTAAAATAACTAAACAGCACTCGAGCTAGACTTCACTCCTTTCTGCCACAGCATAGGTAGAGCTAGACCACACTTTTTTTCTTTTTTTTTCTTCAAATGTATATAGCTCAAACTCGACCTAAAGGTATTGGAGCACTTTATAGAGCACCGTATTTACATTACACATTCAGGCACGGGGAGATTAAGGGATTTGCCCAGAATCACAGGGTGTGGACGCAACCTCGAGGCTCAAACCCTGGTCTCCAGCACCAAAGTCGGCAATCTAGCAGACGGACCACATCCTCTCCCCTTACTCCCGCAGCGTAGACCAGGGCTGGGACATGAGCAGGCTGGGTGGGGGGTGTGGGACCCCACGACCGCCCCCTCCCTTCAAATCAAAACAAGTAGCGTGGGGCTGGTGCCGTTGGGCTGTGGCAGGGAATATCCTCTGCTGGTTGGGCCACCCCGCAACGTGCCCAGCGCTAAAAAGTGCCACGATTTCCAACCAGGCTGTCCCCGGGACCCGAAGCCTCTGCTGCATGGCTAGCAGGTGGGGGGTGTGTGTCGAAGGCTTCCTCCACAGTAACAAATACCTCCACTTCTGTTTCACCCATCCTCTTTGTAATGTCCGCAGCGGTCTAGTCGCTGCACGCACACACGCATCCCCACATCCGCAGGCCAGGCGTGGCCTGCGGGGTTGAATAAAAGGATGACGTCCTCTCGAGGACGTCACTTCCTACTAGTACCCAGTGTCGGTGTGCTTCACTTGCTGGTGCGCGACCTTCCCCCGCGCTACTTCAAAGGCCAGAGTAAGGCCCAAGTCACCCCAAAGGGGCAGCGCACAATATTGGCGATGAGCGGAGGGGGCCCAACCCTCACCCGTGCACCGGTGGTCAGAGCGGAGCAACCTGCTCCACTTCGCGGCTCCACCGCGTATCTATCTGCTGCAGCAGCACAGCCTGGCCCCGCCTGACCGCCCCTGCCTCTCCATACCTGGGTGCTGGTGGCTCCTGTGGCTGCCCGTGAGACGCGGCGCATCGGAGAGCGGAACTGGACCGGAGGTGTGACGCATTGCCATATCTCATGCATCTCGCGTGAGTCGCGTATATGCGGAACACCCTGCCAATGCTCACGCATTGCGCGTGATACGCGGGAAACGACCTTTGGTGTTCCCTACTGCGCCCTGGAGGGAGTGTAAGCAGCAATTCGACCTGGGGAAGGACCTCAACCAGGACCCCAACATCCCTACGCCACCAGACGCCTGCAGGACACTCGACGGAGCCGAGGTAGGCCGCCCAGCTGCCACGTGGCGTCGCGGAACTGGCGTAAAAGGGGTAACGATCAGCAAGGACACGCACTATCCCAATAAAGTCGTGGGAAAAGGGGAAGAAAGGGAAATCTATCCCGATGAGCTGCCACCATGGGGGACGAAGATGCGCCAGCAGCCACCATTAACATCCCGTTTCAACACACCGCGTCTGGGGTGTTACCACCATTCAGAGAAATGGAGGACTCGTCCACAGCATCACCAAGGTGGAAGATATGGCTCGAGAGACTGGAAAACTACTTTGTGGTCACAAGAGAGACAGACAAAGCAGTGAAGAGGTCACTCTTATTACACTATGCAGGGAATGAGATATTCAGACTATTCAAACACTTGCCCAATACGGGGGCTGCGGATGACTATGACGCTGCGGTAGCTGCCCTCAACGGTCATTTTGACACACAGCTGAACCTAGACTTTGAAGTCTTCAAATTGGGACAGGCACGCCAGAGGAAGGCGAGACCATGGACCAGTTTTAGGGCCCGCGTAAGGGAGTTAGCCAGTTCCTGTACCGACGAGGATCAACCGAAAGCCATACGGAGGCAGATCATCCAAGGGTGTCGGGACAAGGCGCTGAGAGGATCGATATCACGAAAACCAGGGATCTCACTGGAAGACATACTAATCTTGGCCAGGTCCCATGACCTCTGGAATGTCAGGGCCACCGCCATGGAACAAGCACTTCACAAACCCCAAATTAAATCAGAGACCGTCAAGAATGAGTGGGCAGATGCGGTAAGGACCCAGCAGCGTGGACCACCTCAGAAAGAGTACCGGAAAGACCAGCCCCGAGCACGGTGTGGATATTGCGGACATGAGCCCCACGCGGCCAAAGATTGCCCAGCCCAGGGAAAAACCTGCGTGAACTGCGGGATTCCAAATCATTTTGCGGCATTGTGCCGAAGAAGGAACACGTCAAAGACCTTCAAGAAACCACGAACAACCACCAAAGCCATTCGGCAGCTGTCACTAGCTCAACCACCACCACCGAAGACAGAGAGATACCTACCCACGGTGGATGACGACTCGGAGTCTGAGGATGAAGAGGCCTACATTGTCTCGTTCGCGCGAGAACTCAAGCAGCGGCGGCGGCCGCAGCCGACGTGCATTGTACAGATGGCGGGAAATGAAGTCAAGGCAATAATCGACACTGGAGCCACTGTGAATGTAATGGGTCTGCAGCAGTTCAGGAAATTACACCCGCGCCCCCAGGTACTGCCGTCCAAAACGAGGATATTCGCATATGGAGCAGACACCCCGCTACCCCTCAAAGGAAAGATCACAATACCTATCCAAGCCGACAAGTTGGAGGTGATGGCGACAATCCACATAATCAACCGAGAGGCTGACACTCTGCTAAGCAGCCACACAGCCGAAGACCTAAAACTAATAGCATTTGCCAACCGCATCAGAGCACACCAGGTAGAGGAGTTACTGGGACGATTCCCCGAACTGTTCCGAGGCCTGGGCTGCATAAAATGCGAACCAATCAAACTACATATCGATAGGTCTGTCACTCCCACCGCCCTGCGACACCGTCGGATACCGTTTCACTTACGCCCACTGGTGGAGAAAGAACTTGAAAAGCTGGAAAGCTTGGGCGTCATAGAGAAGGTCACGGGCCCACCCTGTGGGTATCACCAATGGTTATTGTGGAAAAACCTAAACAACAGGGTGAAATCTGCCTGTGCATTGACATGCGACTACCGAATGCCGCGATCCGGAGGGAGAGACACCTGTCTCCTACTATGGACGATATTATTGCTGATGTCAATGGGTCGAAGTGGTTTTCGAAGATTGATCTGAACGCTGGATATCACCAGCTACCATTAGCGGAGGAGAGTCGTTTCATCACCACTTTTAGCACCCATCTTGGCCTACGACGATACAAGCGGCTGAACTTCGGCATCTCCTCAGCGGCTGAGGTGTTCCAGAATACCATTAGAGAACTCCTGTCTGGTCTGCCTGGGGTAATAAATGTCAGCGATGACATCCTGATCCACCCCGCCACCGCGTCGGAACATCACAAGCACCTCCGGGATGTCCTGAGGAGACTGAGTACCCATGGAGCAACACTTCACAAGGAAAAGTGTCAATTTTTCCAGTCCTCCATAGAATTCTTCGGATACATTTTCAATCAGGAGGGTATCCAGGTAGACCCGAGAAAATCCAAGGCCATCAAGGACGCCCTAGCGCCAAAATCCCCAACGGAAATAAGAAGTTTTCTTGGGATGGCCACCTACTGTGGCCGATTCATACCAGGCCTAGCCACCTGGAGTGAACCCCTACGAGCGCTGACCAAGGCGGATGCTATCTGGCAGTGGGGTCCGAAGGAAGACAAAGCATTCCAGGGGATCAAGGACGCTCTCCTGGAGAAAGCCACCCTATCATACTTTGATCCCACGAAACATACGGAGGTGCAAGTGGATGCCAGCCGGGTGGGCCTCGGCGCGGTGTTAACCCAGGAACATGAACCCGGACAGTGGACAGCGCTAGCATTCGCCAGCAAAGCCCTTACCCCAACCGAAACCAGATATGCCCAGATCGAGAGGGAGGCCCTAGCTATCAAGTGGGCCTGTGGCCACTTCCATCTATACCTGCGAGGACATCCTTTTGTCATGGTCACCGACCGCCAACCTCTGGTGTCCCTCTTCAAGGGGACTGCTCCACACCCACCACCTCGCATAGAACGATGGGTGATCCAACTCCAACCATATGAGATGGAAGTTGTATAACGGCCGGCGGCCAAAAACCCTGCGGACTTCTTATCACGCCATCCATCCCTACCGGAACCAGAGTCACTGGACGACGACTGTGAGGAATACGCCCAGTGGGTGGCACTCACGTCATGCCCCCAAAGCATGACAATAGATGAAGTGAAAGAAGCAGCCGCTACCGACAACATCTACCTAAGGTCGCTACAGGCGGTTCAAGAAGGTTCGTGGGCTGACTACCTCCGCCCACCCGACTCCTGGTCAGCGGGAGACAGAGAATCTCTCACGAAGATGTGGCGAGTCCGACATGAACTAAGTGCTTCTGAAGAAGGGGTGTTGCTGAGATGGTCACGTCTGGTCATTCCACAGAGCCTGAGATACATGGCAGTACAACTTGCCCATGGGGGCCACCAAGGTACGACGAAGATGAAGGCGCGCATGAGGGAAAAAGTATGGTTCCCGGAGCTAGAGAGCATGGTGGAGGAATACGTGAGGAAATGCATGGCCTGCCAGCTGACAAGTGACCCTGAAAGACCCCTACCTGTGATCACTGAAGAAGCCTGTACATCTCCCTGGACCAAGGTTAGCATAGACTTTGGGAGTTTTCCAGGGGAGGGACACACATTAGTGGCCATCGACTCCTACTCGAAATATCCACTAGTGGAGAAGGTGGCTTCCACTGCATTTACACACATGGGACCGGCGCTAGAGAAAATGTTCTCCATGTTTGGATATCCATCAGAGATACGGAGTGACAATGGACCACCCTTCCAAGGGGCTGAGTTTGCCACATTTCTCCGACAAAGGGGTATCCAGCACCGCCGCATCACACCTCAGTGGCCCCAGGCAAACGGAGATGTTGAAAGATTCATGCGGACCCTAAACAAAGTATTCCGGATAGCAGTGGTAGAATAGGCTGACCCGGAGCAGAGGCTACACAAATTCCTGCGGGAATACAGGGGCACCCCTCACTGCACCACACAAAGCAGCCCATGGACCCTCATGTTTCCAGGACCACGAAGAGACCTTCTTCCCAGTACCCCGGGATGGACACCGTCCCCAGTCGCCACCGGTGAAGCTCAGGAACGGAGGCGCCAAGGGAACCAACGAGCTAGCCTCCGCAGAAAAGCCACCCCTAGAAGAATAAACCCGGGGACCCGGGAGATCATACGGAACCGATGTCCAGGGGGAAAATTCCAAACTCGATATGAGCCGGGCACCTGGACGGTTACGTCCACAAGGGGCACCATGGTCACAGCCCAGAAAGGAGAGGAGGAAGTATCAAGGAATGCCTCCTGGTTCAAGGCCATACCACCAAGGGACAGACAATACTCAGAGAGAGATGAAGGGGAAACCGACTCAAATGTGACGACAACTCCCGAGGGAGAAGATAATACACTGATGGGGAGCCAAGTAGAGGGACCCGAATCTGCGTCGGTGTCTCAGACACCGCCTGTCACAACCAGAAATGTTTGCCAAGATGCCGAAGGTGGTAGGGCCAACTCCCAGCGCTACAACCTGCGGCCCAATCCACCACCAAGTCAGAAACTGAGAGACTATGCCTGCCTGCTGAAACCCTGAAGTTGTCATCAAGGGACAAAAAAATATATAGTTTGATAGGGATGTAATGTCCGCAGCGGTCTAGTCGCTGCACGCACACACGCATCCCCACATCCGCAGGCCAGGCGTGGCCTGCGGGGTTGAATAAAAGGATGACGTCCGCTCGAGGACGTCACTTCCAACTAATACCCAGTGTCGGTGTGCTTCACTTGCTGGTGCCCGACCTGCTCCCGCGCTACTTCAAAGGCCAGAGTAAGGCCCAAGTCACCCCAAAGGGGCAGCGCACAACACTCTCCACCCCCATTCCCCACATGGCGCCCTCGTGGGCCCCCGCAGCCCTTTGCCCCACATCACCATTCTCGGAGTCGGTGGACGTCTCGCAGTCAGAGATGACCTGCTGGGGCTGCTTCCTCCTGGTGGAGGGGGTATAAAACCACATCTCTCGAGTTCTTTCCTTTTAGAACAAAAGGAAAAGGCACATACAAATGTTACCGGGCTCGGACCGACACCATGGGTGCCCGCTTTTGTCGCATCCAGGGTGCCCCCGGGATGCAGTGGGTCGAGTTGCATTCAGTGCACTCCTCAGTCTCTACTGTGAGATGTACTGAAAGAGGATCCTGTCCCCTCCCAGCAGCCTCCTCCAGGCGCTACTGTGCACCCAAAGAGGGCAGCTAATCCCCCACCCCACCCTCCGGGTCTCTCGCTGGCAGGAAGAGGGGGGCATTAACCCATTCCCTCCTGACCTCCACCAGGCCAGGCAGCCGGCTGGTGATCCCCAGTTTGGAATGGGTGAGATTTCCGATACATCTACGCCGTTCTCTGGATGGCCTCTATGTGCTAGGGGGAACGTAGGTGCTACTGAAATGTGCAGGAATCAGGGTCAGATTGGGATTGAAAATCGGCCCGGGCACACACAAAAAAAAATCGGCCCACATTTGCATAATCACTTCTCAAATCACTGCTTGGCGTAATCTTATAAAAAAACTTTAGGGGGGTAAAAAAAAATGCACGTGTTAGTTTACAGCGGTGAAACAAGTGAGGCCACTTCTACTCATCATACTCATCATAATAGCATCAAATACAATGGTTATGTATCACTTGACAAAAGTCTACAAAGCGTGGCATATATATGTACACCGTGCCACTGTGACTCAATATCTTAATTTTATCGCCCTAGATCTGAAGATTCTCAGTCTGGCTAACGCGACTTCTGTTTTGCACAAGTTTGCAGCGATTGCACCAAGCCACTCAGCTTTCTTACCATTTTACAGTAGCAAAAATTGTATGCATTGTCTTTGCCAGTAATTGATATTATGATTGAGAATCAGACGAGGATATATACAAGCAAGAATTGATAACCCCTATTGTTTCCACTTCTCATAGTGGAAAACATTAGTTTGTTGTTTATTTGTAAGAGTAACAGTGCCAAGATGATACCATGTTTGTTTTGAGAGCACTAACCCGCGGGTACTGCTACCCATCCATGCCACTCTCTAATGTAAGCATATAGTGTGCAGCCAGGCTGTGCGGGATCTGCAGTGTGACTGTGCAGGTCGTCATGTCAGTGTGCAGTGTCAGACTGGCAGTGGAGGACATCTCACATTACATAACCGGCGACAAAATATACAACATCACTGATAACACCATAGAGGTGTAAAGCACAAAGTACTGTGTGCATATGTATAGGTGCATACATGAAAACAGCTTAAGCCCGGAGGCAAGTGTGGTTGTACATGTTAAAAGTTATATGGTGCACCGTTTACAAATCAGTAAAGTTCAGGGTGCAATACTCTGTGGTAAACAACTTAAAGGATGAGCACACCTGATGTGTGTAGCAAAGGTATGTTTCACAGTAAGCTGTGACTTAAAGCCAAAGCCTGTTGCAAAAGATCTATGAGAAAGCCCAAAGCTTCTGTTGACAATAAATTATGCACAAGTGGCATGAGCCGCGTTAAATAGTCCAGTGCTATAGGAAAATTCTAAGTTTAAAGGTTAAAGTGACATTATAGTTAGATATGATAGTAATATTTAACTTGCAGTTAAACAAAAAGTGTAGAAATTCACTGAAAAAAAACCTAAGGTTAAAGTGACGTTATAGTTAGGCCTAGTAATAATATAAAAATATTGTTTTAAAAGAAAAAAACACTGATAGTCTCCAGTTATAGTTTACTGAGTTACCTGTAACTTGCACCCTCGTCATGCACTGAACATTACCTCACTTATTACATCCCTTATGACATGTTCAATGACATCATTGATGACCTCACTGTAGACATCTCAAATGACTTCATTGATGAAATACACACTCTCAGCCAATCCGAACACTCTATCTTTTGAGTTTGTGGTTCCACGTAAACGTATACAAAGCACAAAATCAATAAATCACTAACTTTTGAACCTTAATGCCTCAAAAACTGCTGAACAAATTTACACCAAATCACAACAAGCGTTGGCATAGCCAATAGGTCTCGCTTTTGGGACCTTATAGATATTTAGTTATGCAGCACAATATCCTTGGTGCAACAACATCAACTGTTGCATGGCTAAACACTTATAAGGTTCCAAAGGTGAGGCCAATGCCAATGTTTGTTTTAAATGTTATTTTCCCTCGTCGTCTGTTGATGCACCCCGCCCCACCGCTCTGCCTCTATCCGCAATGGAAGCTTGCATGGTGCACCTCTACATGTGAAAAAACAATAAAGGAGTAAACCCTCGTGGGTAGAGAGAAAGGTAACTCTCTTACAATGAGCACTAGTGCTCTGGTTAGCACATTTTGCCCCAACCTGTTACTGGATAAAGCATATCCTTATAGAAGACCCCTCACTCACCAACCTAGTTGGTGACATGCTTCATCATCGGGGTCCCACCCCATAGGCCGAGTGCCTACAGGGTGTGCTGCGACACCTGATTACAGTGGAGCTGGTTTCGTTTTTATGTGTACAAGACTATCAAAATTGTGTATTAAAAAGGGCCAACACTACTCACTTCAAGTATTTATTCTTGAGCGCTTGAACCCTTAGTAAAAATAAAGTGTGGCACCTTTGCCCAATTAGGAAGGCTTTGGTGTCAAAAAGTCGTGTTAAAATATATAAAAATAGCGAAAGTGTGCTATGTGAATGTGAATGTACAAAACTATTGTTTAAAAAGGTCTACATGTTTCAACCCAAACATGGATTCAAGGGTTTTCGTCAGGACCGTAGGTGATTTGAACTGGGTGGTCCGCCCACGCTAAGGAGCGTCCTGCCCTAGTTCAATTTAGAGATCGTAAATAGGGATCTCGTGCAAAAAGGTGCGTTTTTCACTTTTGAAAAAACGCTTGAAAGCGAAACTCTCGCTTCATAGGCACCAGCGTTACCAAGTGGACAGGATTCCGTTCTCTTGTCGCTTCTGTTCATCAGACCGATTAACCTACTTGGTTCTTGCTCGGCGTGCCCCGTGGAGTGTCTGCACCTCTACATGTCACAGAGCAAGTCCAGGACCTTTCATTGCCAGGGAGTGGTCTATGCCTCTGTGCACATGCTTAGATAAATGTGACGCTAAGGCCAAAATCAAAAGTCAGGATATCAGATATCAGATATACACAAAGTCAGGCATTTATGGGAGGGGAACACAGCTAAATATTATGCAAGAGACATTCCCGCTCAAACGGGACTCATTTGCGGTTTGGTGCTTTGGAAAACTGCTGTAAATTGATATGGCTCATATCCCACTAAACCCAAAGGCCTTTCACATCATTTAGAGATGGGGAATCGCCATATTTCCAGTGGTGGACCCTGAGCTGGCTCTGCACTGAAAAGCCTGAAAGGGGCAGGCCATCCACCCAAGCCTGTTGATCTATGAGCGGGTGTGCTGAGGTAGGAAAACCCATCAATCCCCTCATGTACAAGAAAAACTGTCAATTTAGGACCATAAGAGCATAAATCTTTGGCAATTTCAAGGTTTATTTCTTCAAAAGCAAACAACACATAGGAAGCTGCCATGACATGGCTATTCGCCCTGCTTTACATTTTTGATGAAACTGCTCATTGGTTGTTGTTGTCGACCTCCCAACACCGATGATACAGCAACTGTCCCTCCTACTGACACTGAACTTCACCACAAAATCATAGCTCACCTGCACCCTAACAACAATACTTCTCTTGTCTCAGCACCCTTGCCCTATATTGCTACTCCTTCCGATTACTCACCCCCTCGCAGCCATTCCACACAATAGCATGCTCTACCACAGGTCTTGACACCACAAGACCACTGGGATCTCTCTTTACCTTCCAAGTACCCCCCACCCTCAACCACCCTTCCCACTCCCTCATTACAACCACCCTCCTCCTCAACTCAACCATCTATATCCTCCAACATCTCTCCGGTCTCAGCACCATTGCCCCAGATTGTTACTCCTCACACGTATCCACGTATGTACCATGTTACAATGCATACCATTACAACTACCTACCATTACAACGCGACCATTACAACGCATACCATTACAACGCATAGCGCTTAGAGGTGCTGGATAGTGGTAAGTATAATTTACTATTCCAACTCCAGTCCCCGTGGACAGTAGGGAAGGTGTTGGATAGTAAATTAAACTTATTCCCTATCCTAGAGCGCCCCCCAGCGCAATGCGTTGTAATGGTATGCGTTGTAAAAGTTGCGTTGTAATAGTAGGTAGTTGTAAAAGTTGCGTTGTAACAGGTGTATACCGTATCCACCCAACCACACTCACCCCTTCCGAGGTCTTGGCTTGTCACAGGTCGCGACACCACACTATCGCACTGATACTGCTCTGCCGCCCTCAATGTCCCCTCCCTCTCCCACATTACATCCACCCACCCCTTCAATTCAGACATCCACTTTCTTCACTCACCTTCCCTGCCACACTACACTCCCTCCAACACTATCCACACCTGCACCTTTTCAACCATCCACATGCAGAACACAGACTCTAACCCCTCTCACCACGGAACCCGACCTTAGACTTGAGGAAATAATGTTGGCTCTTCTCCATATCAAAAAGGAACTACAATCTTTCAAAACTCTGATATTAAGACAACTATGGCGCAATATTTGCTCAAGAGCCTTTAACTTGAACGAGCGATCACAACACACAACTCGCACCCCTATAGTCACGCCTCCCATCTGGAACTCAGTTCCCCTCCACAATACACTATCTCGCCCTAAGCGAAGCATCAATCCGTTTTCTGAGAGTGATCTCCTATCTCTCCTTCACTCATACGAACCTTCTCTCACTAAATGCATTACCTCCACTCAGTTAACCATACCTACTATTCTCCCCAACCTACTCAGAGCTCCCAGACACAACAATAGAGGGGTCATGAATAGCAACCTTAAAAGTATCCCCCTCACACAAGACCCTTCCCTCTCCCTCATCACTGGCTTAAATTCCCACTCCTAAACTGCAGATCTTCCTCCAGACATGCTGCAGACATAGCCGACCTCATCATTCCAATGGAACTAGGCCTTCTAATGCTAACCGAAACGTGGCTAACGGAATCCTCCACCCCACTGATGGACATTCCCGAACTACGACATTATCAGATTATACAGACTCGATAAGATAGAAGTAAAAGTAAAGTAGACCCCTAGGATCTCATAAATCATGAATCAAGTACTTCCATTCACACACTTATATTCGTTCAAGCTCTCGTATGCCAAACCACTAGGGAGACTCCCCACACCATAAATCCCCTTACCTCTTGGTCCAAATGAGCTCACTAGAGTTGAGTTATAGCGCCTGTGGCAATTTAAAAATTTTAAAAAAGGATTTTCAAGAACAATATACAATCTTAAAAACACAAGGTCAATCTACCAACTCTTAAGGAACAGAAAGATACAATTTCATATATACATAGTTAAAAGAAAAAACTATTTGTGCAAGTACATATCATTATATCACAATCAATAATCAGAACAATTTCAGTGCAATAAAAAATGGAGGAAACTCTATTATCACAAGGAAAAATCAATTGTTAAACCAAGGTCCATATTTTGCAGGGCTAGGAGAAACCAGGTGAGAGCGTTGCTCTTATCCTTAGCTTATTCTCTGATGGATTCCTTCTATAGCAAACTGGCGTTGACGTGTTTCGGTGGTATCTACAGAATTTATTCACCACCTTCTTCAGGACAAAAGAGATTTTCTGAGAAATTATTCCTCCATCATATTATATCAAGATTTCAAGAGACCCAATGCTTGTTTTTCTCTTATTCTTTACTTGTATATGTATATTCCCCCAAACTTACAATGGCGCCTTTGTTTACAGATGGTATGGCATCGAACTCTTGGGGTTTGGGACTGATTTCTTATCCTGTTCTAAACCCCTGTCTTGGGTGTATGCACCTTCTTCTGGTTCAGTTCTTGTTTTCTATATTTATGAGGTGTGCCAGTTCGCTCATAATATATTGAGTAGAACAGTAGGGAAAATGGCGGTGAAAATAATGGCGTTGCGGTTCTACCGTCAGGATTCTTGTATTTATCCTGCTGTGACGAATTTTCGCCTCTTAAAGGTCAGACTTCAGTGAACCGCTGCCTTCCCGCCATGTTCTCTCTGGCATCAAACTCGACAGGAGTAGGACTAACATCACTATAACTAGAGCCATATCCCCGGTCTTCCCCACTTGCGAATACTTCTGC
This sequence comes from Lissotriton vulgaris, assembly GCF_964263255.1. Taxonomy (NCBI): domain Eukaryota; kingdom Metazoa; phylum Chordata; class Amphibia; order Caudata; family Salamandridae; genus Lissotriton; species Lissotriton vulgaris. Next base: position 1,716,877,720 of record NC_141687.1, read on the forward strand.
CTAGACGTTAGCAGCAACGGCAAACCAGCGTGCTCACTTCATATCATCTAATATCCACCAGGTGACAACCTAACATTCACTGAACAACTCATGGATCTGATGTCAACTAACAACGGACGGCAATACACCCAAATATACCTTCGCGATTTCAATCTCCATCGGAATGACAACAACAACACAGTGGTCAACTGCCTCAAGAACTTCCTTGAAGATCTAGCCCTTACCTAAACTTGCAATAGCCCTACACATAAGGAAGGATCAATCCTGGATCTAATTATCTCCAAAAGTGACGTCATTCAGCAGTGGTCCATACAACCCTCCGACTGGTACGATCACCATACTATCACCTTCTTCATCAAAGAAATAGTAAAATTTAACTCAGTTCAAGTGACAAAACCAAAGGTATGGAAAAGAGACCTGATGCGTCTCAACCCAAACTCCTTACCCTCAGCAAGCTTCAACCTTGATCTCCGGAGGCGATCCCCAGCAGTTAACACCATCATGTGAAGCATGAACTCTCTGTGTAGATGATTGTATGGCTATAAATAGACATTTTTGGAAGATTGTAGTAGCTAAGAGACCGATTGGATGTCAATATCACCCAAGTTCCTAAATGTATAACTGCATGACTTAAAAAAATAAGCATTTGCGATGCAATAGGTCTCGCATTACTGACAATTTTGAGCCATTGGGGTTGCGAATAATAATGTAACATCAGTAGCTCAAACTTTCAGTAATAAAAGAGCTATTTCATTGCAAATCAAATCTAAAGTGTAGGGGCTGCGATTGCTTCAAAAGTAAAGAAATAGGCAGAAACATTTTTTTCTATTTCTTTAATCTTGAAGCAATTGCAGAATCCGTGCTTTAGCTTAAGATGTTTGAAGCTTAAGCTTGGGAGTCGCAATTGTAACAAAAGTAAACAAATAGAAAAAAATGGCAGCTGCACACTTTTTTTCTATTTATTTACTTCACGCACTTTAGCTTTAAACATCTTAAGCTAAAGCGCTTTGCAGCGATTGCTTCAAAAGTAAAGAAATAGAAAAAAATGGCATGGGGACCTATAGTCCTTGCTTACGAGAAACAAGGTAGAGAGTAAAAGAGGCACCGTTACTGCCAACCTCGCTTCTCGTAAGCAAGGACTTTAACTACAAAGTGCTTGCTTAGGTACCGCTTGCTGGTTTTCAAAACACAAAAATAAAAGGCATTGTCATTTACAATGCCAGTAGCTCAAACTCTCACAAATACGAGATCTACTACATTGCAAATTGCAAATATACCCTGATGTATACGTATTCAGTACATAAATATAGCAAAGGTCCTCATTTTAAAAAAATTAAAAAACTTTGCCTGTGTCCCCTGTGTTCAAACATGTAACAGGGAGTTCACTGTGAAAGTTCTTTTGTAGCTGATAGGAGAGCATCAAGTGCCCTGTGAATATAGGGGCATATTACCAACAGCTAGCGATAATTATCGCTGGGTTGGCTTAGCGGCAATAATTTTATCGCCGTGTAGCGACGATTTTGATCGCTTAGGAGCCTTAATATTATCAAGGTTTATCTCCTAAGCGATAAAAATTGGCCGAAATGCATGAATATCGCTGAAAAGTCAGCGATATTCATGCTTTACCGAGCAAATGCTCTTAGCCATGTTATCCACCTCCCATTGGATAACATGGCTAGGAACTGCTCAGGGCAGGTGTTAGCTTTTGGAGATATTCGCGCTTAGCGCGAATATCTCCAAAAGTTGGTAATAGGAGATAGCGATATTAGCGACTGTTTCCAGTCGCTATCATCTTGGCACGCCCACTTTGCATGTCATTAGTGATAAATATCACTGACATGCAAAGCGGGGCCCAAGATGGTCGCTATCTCCTACTAGCTGTCGCTAACTGGTGTTAGCAACAGCTAGGTAATAGGGAGATCATTTTATCTCCGCTTTCTTGGCTTTTAAAGCCAAAAAAGCGGAGATAAACCCCCTTGATAATATGCCCCATAATGCCTTATTTGTAAGTATTGTATGATCCTGGTTGGATCTCCAAAAATGTACATAAGGTCCTGCTTAGCAAGCAAGAACACAGAGTTTATGTGCTTTAATTCGGTATTGCAAACATTTACAGTACTTGTTAAAGAGGAAATCGGACCCGTTATGAGTAGGTAACTCTTAAAATAAAACTGCTGTAGACCCTGTCTGGAGCCAGACAGCTCACATGTTGGAAACAATTGTATCCCCTGACAATGCCTAGCCATGCTCAGGGAGATTTGCCCTGAACTAGGGGTCAGATGTACAAAAGAATAGGGACTCGCAGGTTGGTCGCAAACCGTTTTGCGAATGGAAAAAGGTTTTTCGCGATGTACGAAAGACATTCGCAAACCAAAAATAGCAATGCGACCAGTATTTGAGTTATGATTTTTTCAGACTGAAAGTAGCAAGGCACAGTTTAGAAATTCTTAAGTGCAAATAGCAAACAGGATATTAGAGGTAGTCACAAATAGCAACTAGTCGCAAAAATTACCTGTTTGAACATGCAATTTACCACCAATTCAAACTAGGTGGTAATTGGGTGCAAAGTATAAAAGCAGGCCCAAAATGCATTTGCGGTTTCCAGAATGGCTGCCCTGTACGTGATAGCTAGAAAAATGCTCATACTGGATACTCAGCAGAGGAGGAGGAGGAGAAAAGAGGTGATTTTTTGAGTTAGGCTGATCATTTTTTAACAAAAAGAGGAATAAATGTATTACAAATGCAGCTAATTAGTAATGTCAGTTTGGAGATAATAACCATTTTAAAGCCACATCGAGAAGGCAGTACTCTGCGCAGCAATTCCATCCCCACCGATGTTTAGGTGCTCTGCTTGTTACACCTATTAGCCACTGGCAGTTACCAGGATGTGATAACTGTTGCAAGAGGGGTGTCTCAAAGTGTGCTTTCACATTTGTTCAGGTCATTCCTAGATGCCACATTCCTTTACATCTACCACCATATACCTTCCCAGGAATGATGAGGTAATGCAAAATACAAAATTGAAATTTTACAAGATTACCAGATTTCCTCTTGTCGTAGTGTGTATAGATGTGACATGTGTGCATATATGTCCTCTACCCCATCTTGAATACCTTTTTAGGAACCGGAAAACTAAAAATTCCCTTTATATTTTAGTGGCTTGCAAAGCCCACCATATAATAACTGATTTTGTGTCACAATATCCAGAAAGCACCCACTACTCCTTCCTGTTTAGGCACAGTGGAACATACAGACAACTTGAAAGAGGGAAGTTTGATTATGGACACTTATTAGGTCGTAAAAAAGAAATGTAAATACTGATATGTGATTGCCTAATCCTCACACAATGTATGTTGTCTCACACTAATATAACCTCACTTGTGTTGGTGGGCTAATACCCACGCTAGGGAAGGGCCCAGGGGGAGTCCAAGGAGATGTGGCTTGCATGGATTTCCCAATGTTTTGTTACCCAGAATGCCCAGCAAACACCAAATGTAGCTAAAAAAAAACACACATTTTCCTCACATTTTTGTGTGGTACTATTTTTAGCAGGAGGGGGGAATGCTGGGTGGTAGGAAATATGTCTCAGCCCGGTGATCACACAACTTTCACACACAGAAATGTGAGGAAAATGTGATGCTTTTAGCTAAATTTGAGGTTTGCAGGGGATTCTGGATAAGAAAACATTGGGGGATCCACAAAAGCCACACCTCCGTGGACTCCCCCTGATGTCTAGTTTTCAGACATGTCTGGGTTTGGTAAGTTTCCCTAGATGACTGCCGAGACCGGGACCAAAAACGCACCGTGGCCAACAGGTTAAATTTTGAAAGCATAATAGTATTGAGTACAGCTCTGGTATTAAGGGACGTAATGCAATTATTAGATTGTTCAGGAACAATTTCTGTACCGGGTTGCCTTTGTGTAAGTAACAACTCATTTGCATTATCAATCTGGGATGACCCTTGACTGTCAGTTGAATGCTATAGAGTTTTTTCCAACAAGTGCTTTCAAGAGAGGAATTGTTTCCAGCATAGCCTTGCACAGCTTAAATTTTGGCTTCCTACACCTGGGTAATCTTGACCAGATCTCCCTTCCTCCACCAGCCTATACCTATTATAAGTACTGAGCCTTTATACACTCTTTCAACACGAATTAGTTTTGAAAAACTCAATAAACCTTCCTTGACCTCAGTGCGATTTCTGATCAAAACCAAATCCCTTCTTTCAATGTTAATTCTTTGACACAGTGTGCTTTGTCAAAACGTTTTTTAACCTGACTTTGCATTGCTTCAACTCTGGATGGAAAAGTTTGCAAGTCAGGTGTGTTCTTTTTGCTTACCTCTCTAACCTAGCCAGGACAAACTGAATCCCTTGGAAATCTTTTGCGTAACATCATTAATGGGGATGTTGGAAAATGGCCATCTCTGAAGGGTCATACCAAACCTTTTGTCTTCCTCGTCCTCTTTTTGCTGAATTATTTTTGTTGGCTTTAGGACTCTTAGCACTTTACCACTGCTGACCTGTGCTAAAGTGCATGTACTCTCTCCCTTAAACATGGTTATGTTTGGTATATCCACAATTTGGATATTTAATTTATCTATAAATCCCTAGTAGAGAGCACTACCTGTGCCAGGGGCCAGTAAAATAAATGCTATTGGTTGGCCTGCTGCACTGATTGTGCCACCTGCACACGAGTAGCCCTTTAAACATGTCTTAGGTCAGCCTCTACAAAGTCTGTGTGTGCAGTAATACTGCCATTTCAACCCTTTGCCAAGCCTTAAACTCCACTTTTATTACACATACGTGACCCCTAAAGTAGGCCGTAGGTAGGTTTACATGTCCTGGTAGTGAAAAACACCTACATTCATTTTTTAACTACTGTTAGGCCTACTCCTTGCATAGATTAACATTGGGAATTCCTTAATACACTTTTAAGCTGCAATTCCTGAATAGAAAGGAGAAGTTGTATTATGTTTTATATCTATGGTATACTAATGATAAAGCCTTTTTACTGGTAGAGTTGGATTTAACATTACTACTTTAGAAATGCCACTTTTGGAAAGTGGAAATTTCTCTGCTCTTACAACTCTGTGTTCCTGCAGCCTGTCCTCAACACACATCTGGGGTGGGTGACAGCTGCACTTTGTACATTCCCACTAGACAGCCACAAACACAGGAATTTAGGTGTGTCTGAGTACTCATCTGCATTCTGATTGCTTTTTCTGGCCAGGAAGGAAGGTAGGAGCTGACACTTTACCTCGCCACACAAAGAGCTAATTATCCCCTACTGATAGTGTGGAGCCAGGGCTGGGAATAAAGGTCTTCTGTGCATTTCATAGACCCTTCTTTGAAGGTACCCCCACTTCAAAGGCACAACTGGGTATAAGAATTGGGGTGCTGACCTCACCAAATCCGATTCAAAAAGGGGGTGGTGATGAACAGAGTGTCTGAATTAAGCAGACCACTCTTACCCAGTCAAGAGATCAGGGCTTGATCCATCACCATTATTTAGCTCACTGCATCACCCCAGTTCAGAACCTGGCTATATGCAAATTAGTCTGACCTGGCTACATGCAAATTAGTCTGACCCAGTGCCTCATGGGAACAGGGCAGACCAAACTACCAAGCCAATTCTTCACCGGAAAGGAGACAAGCTTTTCTGAATCGTTTTGTCCACCATAAACGTGGAAGGGTATACTCAGATGTGAGTCCCTTGCTCCCTGCACCATCAGGATTCAAGCAAACCGGGCCGAAGACGGCTGAAATGCCAGAAACCGGTCCCCGGAAGCTTGTTTCCTATCCAGTATAAGAATTGGCTTGGTAGTTTGGTCTGCCCTGTTCCCATGAAGCACTGGGCCAGGGACAGACTAATTTGCATGTAGCCAGGTTCTGAGCTGGGATGGTGCAGTGAGCTAAAAAACGGTGATGGATCAAGCCCTGATCTTTGGACTGGGTAGGAGTGTTCTGCTTAATTCAGATACTCTGTCCATCACCACCCCCTTTTCTGAATCGTTTTGTCCACCATAAGCATGGAAGGGTATACTCAGATGTGAGTCCCTTGCTCACTGCACCATCAGGATTCAAGCAAGCCGGGCCGAAGATGGCTGAAGTGCCAGAAACCGGTCCCCGGAAGCTTGTTTCCTTTCCAGTATAAGAATTGGCTTGGTAGTTTGGTCTGCCCTGTTCCCATGATGCACTGGGCTAGGGACAGACTAATTTGCATGTAGCCAGGTTCTGAGCTGGGATGCTGCAGTGAGCTAAAAAACGGTGATGGATCAAGCCCTGATCTTTGGACTGGGTAGGAGCGTTCTGCTTAATTCAGATACTGTGTCCATCACCACCCCCTTTTCTGAATCGTTTTGTCCACCATAAGCGTGGAAGGGTATACTCAGATGTGAGTCCCTTGCTCACTGCACCATCAGGATTCAAGCAAGCCGGGCCGAAGACGGCTGAAATGCCAGAAACCGGTCCCCGGAAGCTTGTTTCCTTTGCAGTATAAGAATTGGCTTGGTAGTTTGGTCTGCCCTGTTCCCATGATGCACTGGGCCAGGGACAGACTAATTTGCATGTAGCGAGGTTGTGAGCTGGGATGTTGCAGTGAGCTAAAAAACGGTGATGGATCAAGCCCTGATCTTTGGACTGGGTAGGAGTGTTCTGCTTAATTCAAATACTCTGTCCATCACCACCCCCTTTTCTGAATCGACCTCACCAAATCAGCACTTCTGGACCTGTAACTGAACACTGATAGAGGAACTGCTGGGTTGCCTCAAGGACTACCACTCTGTTGGAATGCTCATCTGGAAGAACTGCTTTACTGCTGTGCTGCCTGCTGCTTGTTGCTCTCTAACCCTGCTGAGGGAGAGTTTGACTCTGCCTTGCAATCAAAGTGGTCTCCGAGGGATTGCTGGCTTGCTTCCTGTTGCTTGAGACTCAGGGCTATCAAAGTCTCTGCACCTGCGCCTGTGCCTGGTTCACTGGAAGTGGACCCAGATACCTGCACCAGAGAAATTGATGCATCTCCAGTCTGCGTGTAGCAGAATCAGTACATCAATCCTGTTGCGGGAATAGAATCGTCCCATTGCTCCCAGAACCAATGCATCATCTTGTGAGTCTAAGGTATTGAAATTGTGCATCACTGCCGCTGCAGTGTGGAGAGTTCGACACATCCCCTGGGTTGCGTGGAGAAACCCGGCACATAACACTTCGGAACCAATGCATCTTGGCTCAACACTTTGTCTTTGGTAGTGACACAGCTCCATCGAAAATTGACACATCACTTTTAAATGCTCCGAAAGGAGTTACAAAGGTGGTTAACTCTTGTGATCTTTCATTTACTGGTACCTGGTGGTAAGCTGATTTGAGATCCAAAAGTGTGAAAAATGTAGCGTCTCCACTGTTGGCAAGTAAATCTTGAACCTTGGTCAGAGGATGGCAATCAACTACAATGTTCCTGTTGATACTGTGCTGATCAGCGGAAATGCAAATCTCACCATCTTTTGCACGCACAATTACAATGGAACTTACCCATTCAGAGTAGTCAGTTGGTTTGATAATTCCATCTCCAACTAACTTCTCTAATAGCTTTTTCAATTAATCTCTAACACTTAAGGGGACAGGTAATCAGTAAGATGGCGACCTGGTAGGAGCCAAGTGCCGGAGCGCCTAGGGTTTGGGATCACCAATTCGAGTGTCTATCCCTAGCTAACCCGGCCATCCCACCTGCATCAACGCCCTATAGCACTACAGAAGTGCTACTACCCATGCTTTAACTGTGGGTACTTACCGACATCGGGTGACCGACGGAGGGCGGCGCGCTGGGTCAGAAGGAGTCTCCTATGGACGTGGAGACTGCGAGACACCCTGCAGGGGCTGGTCAACCGCACTCGCTGCCGCAGGGCCTGGGAGAGCTGGAATTGCGCTGGAGCGGGGCTGCGGTCACAGATCAAACCAAAAGAGTGCCTCTAATGGTTATCGCGCTGACCCCCCGGCTGTGTTGCAGCCGATCCTGCCTCGCCTTGCGTAGTCCTGGGAGGCTGTTGAACCGTGATTGTATGGTGGTGAAGCGCCAGTCTTAGCGACGCTAAATCTGACCTTCACTGTGCTCCCCTGACTCGGTCGAGCCCGCCATCACAGGAGATGACCTCACCCGCTTGCTAGCGCCCGGATCCCCCTGGGACCCAGCTGTGCACTTTGAGGCATCTCTGACTCGTTCCCAGGGTGCGTGCTGCCATTTAATGATCTCTGCGCGGGGACACCTCAACACGCTGGAGTCCTCTTCCCGCAGGTGCTGGCTGGCGTCCTGACCACCGTTGTATGTTCTCTCTCTGGTCTCCTTGCGGCTGAAGAATAGCTTTAAGCTCAACATTTTCCCTCCACCATCAGCATTGTGCGGCCTGGCCCCAACATGGCGGCCCTAAGCCAGTTAGGGTCAGCCATCTTAATTAAGACTAAATCAATGCCATATAATTGACTCCACATCCTCTGGGGAGTCTGTAATTGTCTCTACATGACCCTCCTCATAATAAGGGAAAGCAGACCGCTCCTAGCACACAGTGGAGTAGAAAGAGGACTGATCAATCTCTATGTCCTCTCATATCTCAGGGAAAGAGAAAGAGGACTGCACAAAGTGTACCTGGGCCTAAGAAAGAGGACGCTGGGATCCTTAGTAGATGCCATCTTGAAAAAGAAGAAAGAGGAAGGAAGGAGAAGGAAGGAGGGAAGAAGGAGACAGAAAGGAAGAAGAGAGGAGAGAGGAAGAGGAGAAAGGAGGGAAGGGAAGGTAGGAAGGAGAAGGAAGGGGAAGGAGGGAAGAAAAGAGAAGGAAGAAAAGAAGAAAAAAAGTAAAAAAAACGTTTTTTCCTATCTCTCTGGACCTTCACTACATTTTGCACCCTTTTGAGGGGGCAACTCTTCTTGGCATTATTGCGCAATAGACAATCCTTGTGCAAAGGACAGACCTACGGGGAGTTCGACCTACCATCTTCAACAGTCCTCCGGTACGTGAGTATCCACACTTTCCCAACATGGCTGGGACTGGTCTGACCCTCACAGGCGACAACTCCTACACCGTCATCTACCCTCCCTACCTCAAAAAAAAGCACAGCTAAAACCTTTAAACACTCCATCCTGAAAAGGCACCCTGAGACCCTAGTCTCTGACCATCGATCCACTGCGGACAAGGGCCCAATCATCAATGACCTTATCTTCTACTCCAGGAGAACGTCCGTCTGGTGCAACATACTCTCGAACCTCCTCAACGTACATAATACCAGGGACATTCCACACGGCTGCAAGCTCACGCTTGCACCTTCCGCTAACCTGCGTGCTAACCTCACCATTACCCTATACAAAAATGGCAACATACTGATCCAAGCTTCACCAAAAGACCTCAACAAATTTGCGGACCTCTTCCCTCTCCTTAAAAAACATGTGCACGACCCCCCTTCATCCTCGCTCCCCCTGTGCCTTCCCCCTCCAAAACCTCCAAGTGAACTTACCCTCTCTCCAGCCACCCACGACAGGGCTCCCAACACAGACCGACAGAGCCCCCCTACCATGCATCCAGTACGTACCAACGCTGGCGAGCCCTTACCCACTACCTCCATTCCACCTTCCAATCCCTCTCTTACGGATCCTGACACCACCCCGTGGTCCACCCCTCTAGACATCCTAGCCCGTCTACATGCCCACATACACAAGCCATCAGTAGCCTCCCTAAACCCTCTTCCTCAAATCCACCCTACCGTGGGGATACTGGAACTCATGACTCTGGTTGTATTAGCCACACTACTAAGCTTAATCCCTCTACCTCAATTCCATCTAACCGTGGGGATACTGGAACTCATGACTCTGGTCGGCTTAGCCACACTACTAAGCCTACTGACACCCCCCCCGCACCCCTTGGCCCAACCCTCTAGACATCATAGCCCGTCTACCAGGCCACCTACAAAAGCCATCAGTAACCTCCCCAAACACTCTACCTTAAATCCTCCCTTCCGCGGGGATACTGGAACTCATGACTCTGGTCGTCTTAACCACACTACTAAGCCTACTGCACTCTGCACCAAGTCAGTTCCCTCACCGCCGACCCCATGCCCGCAAGTGCACCCCTCTTTCAGGGATTTGGACACTTTCCACCACAAAGCCACTGAATTAACCTTGAGCATCCACAAGTCCTTCAGAGACCTCAAAAACCTCCTGCACCTCTCCGAGTTCACTCTCTCGGAGATCAGGCTCTCACAGAACGCTACCCCCACATCCTACACACACAAAGCCCCTTCGCCACCCACTCCCGTTACCCCTGAGACACCTGCACCCTCACAGGCAACCCTGCTACCTCTCAGAGGAAGAAATACAGGTCCTCCTCCTATCCTACAAACCTACCCCAGCTATGACTAGCACTATGGAACTCTCGGAGGATGAAATTGCTGACCTCTTCATTAGCTAACAACACCCATGCCCCTCTGACCTGAAGAAAGATCAACCTATGCGCACGGTTGCATTCAACCCCTATTGATCAGCCACTCTCCGCAACAGAGGAATAGTCAACAGTAACCTAGCGCTAGTCCCAACCTCCGGCCCTATTCACAATTCGCATACCGTCCCCTCTCTATCTGGTCTCGTTATCAACTGCCGCTCTGCGGTAAAGCATGCCGTCAATGTCGCCAATCTCATCCTGAACCTAAACCCAGATGTAGCGATCCTAACGGAATCCTGGCTAAATGAATCCTCTTCGCCCTGCCTCAACCTCCTAGTCCCGCCCAACTATCTCATCGTAAGGTTGGACAGGCAATCACAAAAAAAGGGGGTGGCATTTCCTGCATCTACCACTCCAACCTCCTTATCACTGAACTTCTGGCAGAACCTACTGATTCCTGTGAATATTTTGCCCTATCTGTCTGCAACAACACCCCCGTTCAGTGCAGACTGCACATTTTTACCACCCCCCAGGCAAGAATTACACCTTCACAGACTTCCTCATGGAAATCATCACAGCCAAGGCATCTCAGAACGCTAATGACATTTTTCTTGCGACTTCAACTTGCACTGGAATGACCCCAAGGACCCGCAGGTCAACGGCATCAGAGACTTCCTGGCCGACCAAGCCCTTACCCAAGCCTGCTTCCTCCCTACTCACTCAAAAGGGGCCACTCTAGACTGGATCATCTCCAAGGAAACTGTGGTCAAACTAATTTCCACAGATCCATGCGACTGGTCTTACCACCACGCTATCACCTTCAGTCTTCCTGGCACTCACAAGACATGGACACCGCAACCAGTGATCCCCAAAAGTTGCATCCGGGACACCAAGAACCTGGATCACGTGAAATTGCCTGCCCGCTGTGCAACTGACCTCCCCACTACCCCTCCCCCCCCCATATCACCACAGTCGATAACCTCACTGAACATTATTCCACAATGATAGTCAATATAATCGATGACCTTGCCCGGCTAAAACTGAAACGAACACAGATCAAAGACAGGAACCCCTGGTTCAACGGATCCCTTAACAACAAGAGGAGGTCCCTCCGACAAACAGAACGGAACTGGAAAAAGCACCCTACCACCGGCCATCGTAAACTTCTCCGTCTGGACAGAAACGCCTACAACAAAAATATAATCAATTCTAAAAAAGAATTCTTCAGAACTGAACTGGATAACACTAAGAATAGACCTCGCAAATTATTAAAGTTGGTGAAACACCAATCAAACAAACTTGTTAAATCATCCAAAGAAACCCCTATTTCTACAATCCCATGCAAGCAATTCTCCTCCTTCTTCTGTGATAAAATCTCTGCCCTAGGAAAGGAACTCATATCTGCTACCTCTTCCCAAACCCCTCCTGTTCTTCATCCCCACTTAGCGCTGCCCTCCTAGACCTCCCCCAAAAACCAAGCGTCATGGTCCAACTTCAAAGTCTATGATGAACACTCGATCTCAAAAACTCTTTCCTCCTTAAGCCCCAACAATCACTTCAATGACCCTCTCCCTTCAAACTGCCTTGCCTCTGTTTCTCAGGCTATCATCCCTTCTTGGATGACTATAATCAACTCCTCTCTCCTACAGGGATTGATTCCTGACTCTCTCGAAGCCGGCCAGGTGGTCCCCATTCTAAAAAAAAACACTTTAGATCCTGCCTCTCCTGATGATTACAGACCTATCTCTAACATCCCTCTCCTAGCTAAAGTGCTGGAAAAATTTGTACAGCAACAGCTAAGCCAACACATCTCCAACTTCCACCTTCTAGATGATTGCAATCTGGTTTCAGACCTGGGCACAGCAAGTAAACCACACTCCTCCACATTGTGGATAATGCCCTTCAAGCCCTTGACCAAGGCAAAACCTGTCTCTTGATCCACCTTGACCTATCCTCGGCTTTTGACACGGTTAACCACGAAATTCTCCTGAATCGCCTCAAACTTAGGATGGGCCTGGATGGCACATTTCTGGCTTGGTTCCGATCCTTCCTCCAGTCCCGCTAGCAGAGAGTCCTGATCAACGGCAACCTACCAGCCTCCTCACCGATCACAGTTAGAGTCCCCCAAGGATCAACCTTATCCCCTACCCTCTTCAATATGTACCTTAACCCGCTCTCAGAGGTGCTGCACACTGCCAATATCTCCTACCACATGTATGCTGACGACACACATCTCTACATCAATATCTCTTCTCCAGAGGATATCAGTTCCTTGAATGAGGCCTTGAAACTAACTGTTCACTGGCTTACATCTAGCCAGCTTAAACTCAACGCCAAAAAAACAGAGTTCCTCTTAATCTCTCCACCCAACGCCAATACAGACATTCAAGTTTGGACCAAAGCTATCACAGCGCTAAACTGCTCTCCTACCATTGTGGACTCTGCTAAATCCCTGGGAATTACCTTAGACGGCAACCTGAACATGCGGGGCCATATCAACGCGATGGCCAAAACTGCCTGATTTCACCTGAATTACCAACGAAACTTGAAACCTTTCCTCGACCCTACTGATCTAAAATCGGCTATCCAGGCCTTAGTCATCTCTCGACTAGAATATGGTTGCTCCACCTTTGCAGGCCTACCCAAGATCTCTCTGGCACCCTTGAAAGCCTGCCTCAACGCCGCCGCCAGAATTTTAACTGGCTCTAAGAAGTTTGACCACATCTCACCCCACCTTAAAGCTCTGAACTGGCTTCCTCTTAAGGCCAGACACCAATGCAAACTGGCTTGCATCACCCACAAGGCTCTCTATTCCAAGTCCAGCTGAGAAGAGACAATACGGTCCAGGAATCCCTGAGGCTGGATATTAATCCCAAATTATGTTTTTACTTGGAGGAAAGTTAGCTCAAGGCTGTGGACCTCTCCAGCCTCTAACGAACAAAGTTAAGCAAAAAATGTGAGCATTTGTACCTCCTTACTAATATTTTCATTCAATCCTATCAGAGGGCAGATTTTCCTCATTTGTAAAAGATACTACAGTGCCAGTTGATTTATATGAGCGAAGTTCCTTTTATTAACACAAGGTTTCATCCACTTTTTGCTCATTTCTCATTTATCCATCAAGCACTTAGTTCTTGGGACAAAGGACAGAACAGCCAACACGTGTTTCGCAAAGTATCATATTATTCATATTGATTTAACTGGTGACTCCTGACCTGGCGATTACAACTTTTTACAACCGCAAGTAAGATTACTGATGATGCATACATCACCATATGAATATATATGATACTTTGCTGCCTGGTAAAAACAGAAAAAAGACAGTAAATTAGCCTTGAGAAAGCCCTGGCTCGACTTGCTAAACAGGGCGAAACACGTGTCGGCTGTCCTGTCCTTTGTCTCCCAAGAACTAATTTCATAATGGATAAATGAGAAATGAGCAAAAAGTGGATGAAACCTTGCGTTAATAAAAGGAACTTCGCTCATATAAATCAACTGGCACTGTAGTATCTTTTGCAAATGAGGAAAATCTGCCCTCTGATGGGATTGAATGAAAATATTAGTAAGGAGGAACAAATGCTTACAGGTTTTGCTTATCTCTATTCCAAGTCCCCTGCTTTTCTCGCACAGAAACTTGTTTTATCCGGAGGAATCAGAAACTCCCTGTCCCCCAGAGCCCTTTTGCTCCAACCTGCACGCTTCAAGAAAAAAAGAACATACAACCGGGCTTTCTCTGGGGCCACCCCAAGAATATGGAACTCACTCCCACTCGCCATCAGAAGAATACCTTCTCTAGCCTACTTCAAAAATGAGACCAAAACTTTCCTAATGGGCAAATTCCTCTCCTAAAGCTCACGCTACAATCACCCCCTCAACCAGACTTTACCTATCGTCACGGCAGTGTTCCTTGGCTGCCTTCCCCTATATTACCTACCCTGCACTTTTAACAATCCTTCAGGGTGATGAAACTGCTCTTCTTGTTTATTTCATCGTTTTCGCTCCTATCCCTTTTAGTAGTCGGATATTATGACTGTTTGTTTTACCATATATTGTTTCTATATGTTTCCGTATCCCTGGTCTCTCCTCCCCTTTGTTCTGTATCCCACCTGATACTACTGTAAAGCGCTCTGACACCCTCATGGGTCTGGTTCGCACTCTATAAAACAGTAAATAAATAAATAAATAAATTTTAAAAAGTATGGCTTTGTATTTAACAGGTATTGCAGGCCTCCTCAATTTAATTGTGTGCACATAGTTCTGAATAAGCCCAATCTTACCAGAGAACAATTCAGGAAATGTTTCAACAATATCTTCAGTGGGATTAAAATAATCAGTGGTGAGTAAAGATACATTTGCTACCCTGACTGGTGGATCAGCACCACGCACACGCATAAGACCATATTTTGAAAGGTCCTGCCCGCCAATTATATTTCTACCCTTGACTGCAACGTAGATTTTAGTTGATATTAACCTGCCAAGAGAAGACACAGTGTCTATGAGGAACCCACCCATGTAGATATCCTCATCACCATAAGCTTTAGGATGTTTGCCCGCTGTGCTGGGGTTAGCATTAGACTCCCCACTGTTGGCAATATAAAGTATTGGATATGATAGGAATAGATGCACCTGAGTTAGGAGTTATTTTGGAACCTAGTGTTACCTGACACAAAGGTTCCTTTTTTTTTTTGTTAGGAGACAAGGAGTCAATTTTCAGATTCAGGTTCGTATTTTATAGATCCATAGGACAGTCCCCTACATTTCAGTCAACACTGTCTACTTTAACATGGTGATCACCACATCTGCAAACACCATAAAAGTGACCTACTAACTTGCACTTATTACATTATTTACCTACTGCTGGACATTGCATATAATTGCAAAAATTGGATTGAGATTCACCCCTGAAGCAAAGTGTTCCTGTTATGTTGAGCATTCTTAAAGACTTTGCCCTTAATTTGTTAAGCATGAACATGTTCAGAGTACCCCACAGCATTAACAATTGGAGACGATGTCTGAGTGGTTTCCTGAGCCATCATGTGACTAGAGAATATTGAACGTTCAATGCTTTTGGCCAGATCACTAACCTCTGACATTGGAGGGTCTCTGCAACGGAGTAGCCTTTCTTGTACCTTTTTTGAAAAGCAGCGATATACAAACTGATCTCAAATGTATAAGTCAATAGATGCTCCAAAATCACATATAGCAGGTAATGCCCTTAATGCTGATATGAATTATTCAGCAGTTGATATTAGTTGTTTATTTCTTCTTGGAAAAAAAAGATATCTCCAATTGAACACTAGGTTGTTCTGAGAATTCAACTCTTACTCTTGTAATCGCTTCTGAGAACTCATTAGAATCTCCTGATTGTCCAGATGTGGCAGTAGCTTGAAGAAAATTATAAAGAAAACTTGCTGCCCTTCATTTCACAAATGACTAATCAAAAGAGCAGCATTTCTTTTAGGTTCAAGGCCATCTGCTCCAACTGTGATTAAACAGTTCTCAAAAGATCTTAACTAAGTATTCCACTTAATCAAAGGCTTGCTAGGAAGTTGAAGAAATGATGAGATCTGAACTAAATTGTTAGAAGCATTGAAAACAATTTTTTGAGGCCACCATCCAAAGAAGAGTTGATACAGGTAATGTATGACAGTTCCGAGAGGTCAATTCGTATTTCCAAATGCATTTAAGCCAATTCAATGAAAAGCTCCCAAATTATAAAGAAACATGGCTGTATACTTGAAATATCCAAAGCAATCTAGCACTGGAAATTAAATATGAGCATGTTGGCACACCGTCAACAATTAAAACAGAAGCAGATCAGAAAAGTAAAGTCAGTGCCAGAAGGACATATGTGCGTGCAGCTAAGTATTTACGTGTAGGACAAGCATGTAAACTGAAGAAATGATATCAAGCGCTTACACAAGCATGATGGCTTGGTAGCTTACCCGTGTTGAGGAAGTAGTGGAGCACACAGAGCCAAAATGAGGAAGTGGGCAGAGCTTCATACAAAGTAGCCCAAAAGTATCCTTTGACGATCGAGCTCCAGGAAACACAGGAGGAGAACTCACTGGGTAACAGCTTTGACGACTGAAATGATAACGATGATAGCATGGGTTATCCAGAGTACGCTGTAGGCTCTAAATTCTCAAAAGTCTCGATTTTTTCGAGAAATCATCGCCAAATGTTACAGCAACTACGGGAGTCACACGGAGATAAGTACAGGGTTTATTTCATGAAGTTCAAAGTAATGAATAAGGAGCCTATCCTCATGCATCAGATGCCCAACGAAGACTGAGCAAGAGTTGCAGGACAGCAGCGCGGGCCATAAGTCAGTAACTTAAAAGGAAACATAGCAATCGGAATGCAGTTACTTTCGACAAGTGAGCTTTCTCCTCAAAGCAGGCACTCGCTCGCTCATAGCAAGTTCTTAAAGGTACTGCACACTCCATAAATTTCTGCAATGTCTTATGGTACAACCTAGAGGCAATAATGACAGTCCTGGATAATAAAACTTAAGACCTGACTGGATACTTCTCTCTCTTCGTAATTGGAATGGCACGATACTGGTTAAAGGTCTTATATCAAGCTGGCTACAGAAGATATTACTAACACTAAATATGCAGATGAGTTTTTCTATGTAGATTTCCAAATCACCCACTAGAGCCTGCTTAGGCTACAGAAAGTACTAGATAGATAACTGGAAAAAGTACTCAACAGCTAATGCCATGCTGACCAGTGAAAGCAGAGAGCATAGCTTTGAGAAGGGAGGAAGTGGCAGGAAAGCCCATATGGGAGGAGGCTACATATATTTTATGTTTGTGCAGGGACAGCAGTAGGGTTGAAGAGAGGGCAGTGTGTGGGTTTGTTTAAGAGGGGCCACTTAATATTTAATGTTTGGTTCTTCTGCCCCTGCATATCAATAAAAAGCAGGGTTAGATGCATTTAAGTACCCAACATAGCATAGAACTGTAGATGGCTTAAAAGTGAATAACAGGGATTTTTGTTTAACCCTTGAGTTCAGAGTGACATGAAGAAAGGAGCTCATAAATATTTTTGGTCTATTTGATGTCAATCTGAGCTTCTTGGTGAACAATAACACCATTATTTACTGTAACCCAAGTCTAATTCTATATTGTTTTACATTGGGACAATATATAATGACCCATGATAGAAAAACAACCCCCTGAATTAAATGTTAAGCACAATTATAGAGCTTCCAAAAGAAGCTGAACAAGGAATGAACTTGCCCGGGCTCTCAAATGTTTATAAGATTACAGATTGATTGATTGATTGATAGGCAAGGACTTCTAGCGAACAAAATGTGTTAAGTCTATCTTCAGGCAACCAGTGTAGAGATTTGAGTACATGGGATGTATGTGACCTGAAGTGAGTAGTTGTATTACAAATGCATTTTGAAGTCTCAGTAGCTTTTTTAACCAATACGATCAAATGCTATGCTATATATGTCATTGAAGTACTCCCACTAGGAGAATACAAGGCTGATGAAAACGTACCTTCGGCGGAATCATAGATGAGGGGTTTTTAACGTAAGCACCTCATCCTGCAAAAACATTTTTCATGACTTGGTTGGATTTAGGTATGAAAGAGAAGTTTCAATATATGATCACTCTTCGATTATTTATTAGGATGTGGGAAGCTCTTTTGGAGACTTGCTGGATGACAGTAGGTGATTATTTGTCACAGGCTAGTACCTCAGTTTTAATGTTCTGCTTGAAGCAATTTGTTCTAAACTACTGACCTATCAGCAGGAGACATTAGCTGATGGCACAGTAATCCAAGGTGAATGGCTTTGAAGATTTTGAAGAATTTGTGTCATTTGCATGGCTGTAGCAGCTAAATTGAAGGAAGAGATTAGATGTAGCAGAGGTCTGAGATATACATTAAATATAATGGTAAAGATAGTGGATCTTTGAAGGAGATCTACATTTCAATGAAAAGATTTGGAGCAAAAAGGGGCAGCGATTGAACGGAGGAGTGATAGAATGAAGCAGAGGTTGAATGAGGGATCTGTTACTCAGAAAGTAATCCAATGGATTATAATCCCTGAGCAGAACAGGATGATGTACTGTATCAAAGACAGAAGAACAATCCAAAAGCAGAAGAGTCTCTACTGTCCTTGAATCTACCATAGCCTTGAAGTCATCCGTGTTGCAATAATACCGAATATTTGCTCCTATCTGTGTTGAATCCTATATGGAGGTTGGAGAGCAAATTATACTGTTCAAAGTAGGATGATAGTTTAACATAAGCAGGTCTTTTAATCCGTTTTTTAAGGAGAGGGTCATTTAAAATTGAGCGATAGTTAGCTAGAAGTGTTGAGTGGAGTCTGTTTTTGTTGCATCTGGAAAGGAGACTTAACAGTGACAGTAGCATGTTAGCTGCACTTTGCATCCTTAGAACAGCAGTGTGTCTATGGTCTTCTCACTCACTGCGCAGTAAGATATTTTGCTTAGCATCATCCCTGTAGGGTTGACATTTCCTTGGTTGTGTTCACCCAGAGGGGTGTACCACTGCCTGGGTGGACGAATCAGCACTAGAGGATTGTGAGCATGGCATGGAAGCAGAGAGTAAACGAATGTTGTCAAACCAGGATTCTTTTTCATGTACTCATACTTTTCCTTGTACTTTCATGTACCCATTGCTTAGAAAAGAGAGGCTTGAGTTTACTCCTATGCAAGATGGTTGCCTTCCAGTGTCACCTTCCGCTTTTACCATATAAAAGGAGGCTTGGCACTTAAATAGATCTATTGCAACAAATTTGTTTCCCTATCTTTTGTTGCATTCATCTCTCCTTTGTTAGTCTTTTTGTCCCTGATTTCTGTTCTAATTTTTAGCTGGATTTCTGCATGGAATTCTATTTCTGAAATGACTATGCTTGGCTCTTTCTAACCATACTCAATGGTGTTTTAGATGCCTAGTTTATCAACTCCTGACATCTTTACCAGGATCTATTAAGAATCATCCAGATAGCCAAGAAGCTTTTTTCTACCCTTTGTATTGTTTTTCTCCTGACAGGGACCCTTTTCAGAGGACACTTGACACTTTTCACTTGTAAACTAAATGAAGGGGGGCTCTGAGAATCTTTCCTTGTGCATTCAAGAAGGAAACTTGGGAGAGAGTAAAAGCCAATTGGACTTCAGTGGTGGATAGTGGAGAATGATAATTCTGGCCAGAGTGGTATCAGAGCGTTTGATGAGGGGGGTCCTTGAATGAATGAACTGTGCAAGGGTATTCTGGTGATATGGAGGCTCCAAGGTCTTTTGTGAGGATGGTGAAGTAATGTGTAAGTATAGTAGGTTGTTTGGCGGTAATGATTGAAAGGTGTGGGTTGACTGCTGCCTTATTTTTTCCAAGACTGGCTTTCCAGATGAAGTGGCCCACAATGAGACACATAGTTAATGTGTGTCTGATGTGAGAAAAATTTAATGAATAACAACCCATTTGCAAAATGTTATGTGACTGTTAAGTAAGCCTTCTTTAATGTTTTGAGTCTGTAAATGTAATCTCACTAGAATTGCATAGGGAACTGAATATTATCAATTTCTTATTTTGTGTTTGCTTTTTGCATTTCTTAAATTGAGAATCTCAAATATTGATCTTAAATTCGATGTAATAAGCATTCACAATTTGAAAATAGTTGCAAAAACAGTAAGTCATTTATCCACATGAACCAGGTAAAAACAGTTCTGCAAAAACAGTAAATCTTTTATGCAGATGAACACTGGTCACAAGTTGCTAGACCCCCCTCCCACCCCCACCCCTCCAGCGACTTGAGACCCTCACAGGTGAGTAGTGTGCTTATAATACCCCTGATTGATTGATTGAAGGAATAACAATTCAACCAAAATGCATTGAAATCTTTCACAACAGCAGGACAAATGCTAAGGTAAGGCAGATGCATTTTAGGGGCCTAGAACTGAAGAAGAGTGAAGATTGTTAGAAAGATGGTTATATTTTTAAAAAACAGACAAGGAGGTGTACAGCAGGTGTAGGAATAGTAAAGGGACAATTTTAAACTCAATTGCTGAGTTGGAGTTCTGCCCAGCAAAGATTGGCTCTCCCTCCAACGCCATACATCAGTACATACTATAGGTTGCTGGGGAATATCACAGAGTGCTCTCTTTAGAATTATCTGGAACATTCTAGATGCTATGCTTGACAAATGACATGTCCATATTTGTTTTTCTTATACCCTAGCTGAATTACAAGTCACAAACATGTTTTTTTATTCTATTGCAAACTTCCCAAATCTAATTGTATATGTGAATGATACAAGCATTCTCATTTGTTCACCATTAGAATAAGCATATATATCTACTTCAATAGAAAATGTCACCACTTCCTGAATATCTAGATTTGTTTGTAATGCCTCCTGCCTTATAATGGATATTGTAGAACAGTTTCAGGAAGCACTCATTATTCCTATATTTGTAAACATTGTGTTTTTAGGTCTCGGCCTCTGCCAATGCGCTTGCGTATTGCAGATGTCGAGACTATTGAGTTGAAACCAGGAAAGCTAAACCTGGCGGATTGCGCCGAGTGCATGTGTGTCCGTGCACGCGCTTTCCATTTGCTTCCCGAGCCGCCTGCCTCGCATCATGGCATCAGACCCACCACAGCAATGCAATGCCGAGAGCTTCACTTCAAAGGTATGCGCTCCCCCGCCCTCTGCTTCACTCGTCAAAGGAATGCACCCCCGCACCCGCAATGCCGAGAGCATCACCCAGCCGCTTTTCATTTTCTTGCCCTCGCTGGTCAACGTGCTGCCAGCCTTCCTGCTCTCTTCCATTTACCACCTGATTGTAATTCTGGAGTGATTTTACACTAAACTCTGCCTTTTTTCCCTACCCGTTTTATGCAATTCTTTTATACTATTGTTACAATACAAGCTTTGCTTCTCCTTTCACTCGGACGTTCCGATCTGTCCACAGCTTGCTTTCTCGTACTTAGAGTAACACCAATGAAAATGAGCTTGCTACCTCCAACCCGAAGACTGACGATTTTTCAAGTCAAAACTGCTTTATTTCAGATGTCCCCCGTTCAAAATTGCCTCCGCTTTTAAATAAATCAATGGAGAAAATACATTTCCCAATTTTTTTAATCCCATTTTCATGTTCTAAAACTTTGCTTGTATGAAACCCAGGAAGTCACTGTTTCGTGTCCGCTATCAATTACTCGCTCACTAATAAATATACCCTTGGGCACTCGCTGCATATATCTCATACCGGCACCACCTAATAGCATTCCGGGGCGATATCTGGTTCTCTCTCTAAGCCGTTGCTTCTGCTCTTTTCACTTTTCTAACAAAATACATCCGGCGCCATGCACGTCACTGTTGACAGCGTGATGAACTCAAAGAAACATCATTGCTAAGGAAACCCATGCTCTTCTGCTCAAATTGACCTGCTTGCCATCCACCCTTTTGCCACATTGCCCTTTTCTTCTGATTCAGCATTTCTGTTCAACCACACACAACACCACACACACCACACACACAACACCACACACACAACCCCACACACACACAATCCAACACACAATCCCCCCACTCCACC